>NW_026622808.1:63707140-64308807 GCF_023065955.2 Ursus arctos
GAACTGAGGTTCATGCTTTGCCTAAGATCACTGTTTGTGCACATGGATTTGAACCCAGATCTGTCCGTTCCCTCCTTTTCCTTGCATCCTTCCTCTGTGATCCCAAACCAGCCTATAGAAAATGTCTCAGCCAATTCCCAAGCAACTGTTCCCTCACCCAAGATGGAGGCCTGTCTTGCTACCTTCCCATCACCCCCCCACCACTTACTTCCCAGATGCTTGGACAATCTGGAGCTCCCGATCCCTCAGGCCCAGGGACTGGCTCAGCTCTGGCAGCACCGAGCACAACGTCGGCTCCCCTGGTTTTCCTGGGGGAAAAAAAGAAGGAAAAGTACACGTTCTCTCCGAGGCCTTTGACTTCATGCCACCATCCCCTTCTTTTCGTTATCCTGTCCCTCAGAGCCATCAAACCCTGTTCCACTGCATCCCCTCTCCCTGCCCATACCTGTCACTGGTAGACCCGGTGGCTTATTCAGCGTCACAAGAGGTCCTAGAACACACAGTATGTGAGCATCAGTGACACAAAAGCAGCAGTTAGAGTTTCTAAAGCACTTTCTCAATTCAACTTATCCTGTGGCCCCACTGCACCTCTCAGACATGAGTTATCAACCACACCCGAAACTGAACCTCCTTCTGTCCCTGGCACAGGCTAAGCTTGTTGCCACCTTAGGCTTTTATCCTTGCTGTTTCCTCAGTCCCAGATTTTCACCTGTCTGGCTCTTTCATATCATCTTGGCTCAAATGTCACTACCACAGAGAGGCCCGAATCCCCAATCTAATGCCTGCCACGCTGTTATAACACCCTGTTTTATTCATAGCACTCATCAGCCGTAAGTACCTTGTTCATTTATTTCCTGGTTAATCCATTTCTCCCACTAAAACACTGGCTCCCTGAGAGCAGGAACCACATTTATCTAGTTCAGCGCTGTATAACTGCCTGGAACAGTGTCTGGAATAGAACCTATGCTCAAGAAATCGTTGAGAAAATTAATAAATCACTGAATGGAGACTGGGGCTCACAGTAAGTCACACGGTAAGCTGATTACAGAGCCTAGATCTGACTCCAAAGCCTGTGTTTTGTCCATAATTTATTATAGCAATTCCTATTACCAAATGCCTACTATGTTTACAGCTCTCTAGTTATTTGCACACTCACACCCCTATCCCCATGATGCTGAGGCTCAGATTAAGTGGCTGGTTCCAGGTCATACCACCAGTGGGAGGCAGAACCAGGATATGAGCCCCGAGGGCTTTGGTAGGGAGTCCAGTCAGCCCCCAGAAGGCTCTGAGCGGCAGGCTCCCCTCCCAGCCTCACCTTTCTGGTCCACTACGGCTGCCCTCAGCACATCGACCAGCCCCTCCCGACTGAGGTTCTCTAGCTGTAGCAGCCCCGGGAATGGCTGGTCCCCCAGCGGCCCCGACCGTTTGCTGGATCCTCGACGTCGCAGCTGATGTCTGGAAAGGGTGGGGGGTAAGCAACAGGGAGATCACGGTGTCCTCAGGTGTGTCCATTCTTATCTCCGCACGCCTTAAAGCCTGCAACCTCCTACAAAGGCCTCAAGATGCCTGCATGAGCTTCCCGAAAATTCAGGTGCAACTGGCCCCATTTAGCAGAGAAGGGAACTGAAGCTCAGAGAAACCAAGCGAGTAGTTCAGGGTCACACAGGAGCGGCGGGATTAGAACGCGTGCCTCCCTAACTCCAGATCCCACACACACCTTACCCCCGCCCCACCGTCCCACCCACACGAAGGGGCGGAGGGAGGCGTAATCACCGGGCTTCGGTGCCAAAGCCTGCGGCCTTGGGCGCTGCGAGGACCCCTGGTCCCCACCGCCAGCCACCCCAGACGTGGCCCAGGATACGAGAGACACCCATCTCCCGAGCGGGGACGGTGCGCATGTGTCCAGAAGGGCCGACCCGCTCGGCTACAGCGCGCTGGTTGGTCAGATTGCCTGTCAATCGGAATAGCGAGCAGGCTGACTCGGAGCCCCGAGAAGGCGGAGCTTTGCCTTCTCCCAGGAAGAAAATGCTTTACCTCACTCACGTCTGTGCTTTTTGGGGAAAATGAGGCACGGAGCTGAGAAGAAATTTACTCGGGATCAGAGGACCTGTCTTAAGATAAAACGGAAACGAAAGGTTAAGGTACTCTGATCACCATTCCAATTCGTAGGAGCCTCTGACTTAAAAAAACCACCATTGTGCCCAATTTTGTAAGGCAAATTGAGAAGAAAGAGAAAAACAAACAAAACCCAAGACAGGTGCATAAGCAACCCAAAAGGAGAAGGCCAGAGGGAGAAAGAGATTCGCTACAAAACAAAACCAAAACAAATCTCAAAACTGGAAACATACTGATCTAGGTTAGCTCTAGGGGAAATAAATCTAACACATCACCGATTCAACATTTTCTAAATGCTAACTCGACGCCAGATCCTGGCATCTTTGAGCTGGAGACACAGATCAAGAAGACAGGCCCTGCCCACGAGAAGATCACCCAGTGCACACAGATCGCAGCATCACAGCCCACCTTGCTAAACGTTGTACAGATGCTGAGAGCGTGAAGGGAGAGGAGCTAGTCCCAGCCTGCGTTGTGATGGGAGGGTTGTGAAAAACGAATGGAAATGCACTAGCCATCAGGGAAATTCAAATCAAAACCACACTAAGATACCACCTTACACCAGTTAGAATGGCAAAAATTGACAAGGCAAGAAACAACAATTGCTGGAGAGGATGTGGAGAAAGGGGATCCCTCCTACATTGTTGGTGGGAATGCAGGTTGGTGCAGCCACTCTGGAAAACAGTGTGGAGGTCCCTTAAACAGCTAAAAATTGAGCTACCCTATGACCCAGCCATTGCACTACTGGGTATTTACCCCAAAGATACAGACGTAGTGAAGAGAAGGGCCATATGCACCCCAATGTTCATAGCAGCATTGTGCACAATAGCTAAATCGTGGAAGGAACCGAGATGCCCTTCAACAGATGACTGGATTAAGAAGTTGTGGTCCATATATACAATGGAATATTACTCAGCTATCAGAAAGAACGAGTTCTCAACATTTGCTGCAACATGGACGGCACTGAAGGAGATAATGCTAAGTGAAATAAGTCAAGCAGAGAAAGACAATTATCGTATGGTTTCTCTCATCTATGAAACAAAGGAACTAGGAAGATCGGTAGGGGAAGAAAGGGATAAAGAAAGGGGGGTAATCAGAAGGGGGAATGAAGCATGAGAGACTATGGACTCTGAGAAACAAACTGAGGGCTTCAGAGGGGAGTGGGGTGGGGGAATGGGATAGGCTGGTGATGGGTAGTAAGGAGGGCACGTATTGCATGGTGCACTGGGTGTTATACGCAACTAATGAATCATCGAACTTTACATCAGAAACCAGGGATGTACTGTATGGTGACTAACATAATATAATTTAAAAAATTAAAAAAAAGAAAGAAAGAAATGCACCAGAAGGAAAAGGTATTGGGAGCAGGGGAGGCAGAGGCAGGGAACGACAGGAGAAATGAGATGTTATGTAAAGAGAAAGCAAGGAACAAAATGGGTTCTATCCTATAATTCTAACTACACAAAAGTTACATGCAACCTGTATATTATTTTATTTGCTAAGAGCACTATAACTTTCAATTCACTGTTTGCATTAGGGAAAGACTGCAAATTAACCTAAATTCATCAACAAAGGAGTGGCTAAGTCAACTGTAGCATATCCGTACCATGCAGCCATTAAGGAGTGTGTATATCTATACGTGCTGATATGAATCAGTCTCCAAATATATGTTAAAGCAAAAAAGGAAAGAAAAGTATAGTGTGACTAGAAGATGCATATGTGTGTGTATGTGTGTGATTTACATATATTTATTACATTTTATGTCTCTGCATTTCTGAAAGGACACACAGAGACAAGATGATGTTCGCTTTGGAGAAGGAATTAGAGGTCAGAAGATGAACAATGATTTTTACCCTTTGGAATTGGGTAAGTTTTTTTTTTTTAATCTCATTGATATATTTCATCTACATACACATATGCAAACCTGGTTTAAAATCGAAGCCAAATATGAAAGACTGTATGATTCATCAAATATTTTAAATAATAAAAAAATTTTAAATAAAAATAAGTAAAAATAATTTTTTTTTTAAAAAGGCTATATGACTCTACATTTTAGAAAAGGCAAACTGTATTGGCAGAAAAGAGTCAGGGATTGCCAGGGGCTTGGAGTGAGTGGGGGATGGAGATTAGAAAGGGCATAAGGAGGGGCGCCTGGGTGGCACAGCGGTTAAGCCTCTGCCTTCGGCTCAGGGCGTGATCCCAGCGTTCTGGGATCGAGCCCCACATCAGGCTCTTCCTCTGTGAACCTGCTTCTTCCTCTCCCACTCCCCCTGCTTGTGTTCCCTCTCTCGCTGGCTGTCTCTATCTCTGTCGAATAAATAAAGAAAATCTTTAAAAAAAAAAAGGGCATAAGGAAAGTTTTCTGCATGCTAGAAATGATGGTTACATAACTGTATAAATTTGCCAAAACTGCAGCACCTGAGTCAGTTGGGCGTCTGACTCTTGATTTCCACTCAGGTCATGATCTTGGGGTCTTGGGATCTAGCCCCGATTCAGGCTTGTGCTCAATGCAGAGTCTGCTTGCGATTCTCTCTCCCTCTCCCTCTGCTCCTCCTCCAAGCTGTGTGCGTGCGTGGGTGCGCGTACATGCAAGGGCGTGCTCTCTCCCTCTCTCTAAAGAGATAAAATCTTTAAAAAAATTGCCAAAAACTAAAAACAAACATTGCCCAAACTTAATTGTCTATATCTTAAAAGAGAAAATTTTATTGTATGTAAATTATACCTCAAGAAACTTATTTTTTTAATTCAAAGATTTAAACAATCAATTTTTTAATAGATGTACACAAATAGAGACAGAACTGGCAGGACATTTGGCAAGAATACAAGTGGTTTTTATCTTGTTTTGGGCTCAGGCAGTACTGTGCTTTGTCATAAAGTCCCATAGCGTTTTAGAACCCCTCTTCTGAAAGGCCGCCTGTGCTTTCGTAAGTACCAGCTTGAGCAAAAGTGGAAAGACTAAAGCCCAGGGGCTGGAACACAACGTGCCTTAACTGCAACAGACCTCTCCTCCACTGTGGCACTTGGCCACAGGAGGGACCATTCCCCCACTTGGACTGGCCTCTGCCTCTCCTGAGGTCCTATGCTCTTTGGAATTTTCCTTTCACATAGCCCAGCCTCGTCAGAGGCTGCCCTCTCCTGTTCACTGCTGACAGCTAGTCAGTCTCCAAGTTCCTGGAAGAAAAGAACCTGATTTTCCCTGGGTTGAGAGGTCTCGGTGCCAAAAGACCATGGTCAGTCACTCAAGACTCACTTGTGAAACTCTGAATCTTAGGAGGAGGGATGTTTGGACCAATTCCAAACTTCTGGACTCCCCAGCCCAACTCAGCTTATGCCTAACTTCACAAGAGCAGCAGATAGCTTACTTAAATAAATTTAAAAAGGGACGCCTGGGTGCCTCAGTCAGTTAAGCATCTGCCTTTGGCTCGGGTCATGATCCCCAGGGTCCTGGGATCGAGTCCCACATCGGGCTCCTTGCTCAGTGGGGAGCCTTCTTCTCTCTCTGCCTGCCGCTCCTCCTGCTTGTACATTCTCTTTCTACAAATAAATAAAATCTTTTTTAAAAAATTTAAAAAGAAATTTAAAAAAAAGAAGGGGGCTCCTGGCTGACTCAATGGGTAGAGCATGCGAATCTTGATCTTGGGGTTGCGAACTCAAGCCCCACGCTGGGCGTTGGGTGTAGCGTTTACTTAAAAATAATTATAATAAAATGTTTTTCAAAAGGGGGGGCAGGTAAGCTGCAGCCTCTGCAAGTGTTGACCAGGAATAGCTTCTGTGCTGATATAAACATGGTACCTCCCTGCCGGAAGGCCTGCCCCATGGAGCCAGGGTAGCACTGAGCCAGGCCTCTGGCCTTAACTGCAAGAGCAGGAGAAGGCCAAGAATAGAAAGTATGTTTTTGCTAGCTCTGCAGCTCCTCCCACACATGGCTGCTGGTTTAGATCAGCTGCCAGCAATAACTTTACAGACTCTGGCTTTGGTAACACAGGACTTGGTATCTAATAAACCCAAAAAGGCTTTATATTCAGGGGCAGAAATGACATGGTTTTGAATCTGAGAGTCACACACTAAAGCACAGTCACCTACAAACTCAGCCTTTCATGCTTATCTCGTTTGAGTTGCTCTAGATAGAAAAATGCCAGGTCTCACTGATGAGGAACTAATATTCTTTGTGGCTAAGTAACAGCTCATTTTGAAATCCTGAAGTTGGTGGTGCTGAACATGAAAGATAAGCTTCTGGCGAGCGAGGGAACTCATTGACAGAGAGCGTGTTAATGGCCTGATGAGTCCTTTCCCACCTAAACACTTACAAGGTTGTAATAAAATGTAACACTGAGAAACAGGAAGAGTGCCTTAGTCCCACCCTGCCATTCAAAGCCCTTCTGATAGGCAGATTTATTGTGGAAATTGTCCTTTATCGTGTTGATTACATGGTCTGCTCAAGTCTCTGATTCAGCAGACATTAGTTCCAGAATCAAATTTTTTTCCATTGGTAGAAAAGGTCCTATTTCCTGTACCCCACATTTTGAAAAACGGTTTGACAATAGATTCCTCTCTTTGCTTAGACTTTTCCAACCTTCCAGACAGAACCCCACCCTGACCCCCAAAGAACACAGGCAAAGATGTATCCGCATAAATAATGTAATATCATACACTAGTGGGCTTGGCGGTTCCGTCGGGAGTATTAGAGCTGGGAGGCCAGGAGGTGGGGAGTGTGTGAAGACAGGTAGCTGAGGGGCAGACTTCGTGCCTAGCCTGCTGGTGACCTTTCATGGTCAGCTGAGCTACCCTGGACAGGAAGGAGCTAGGCCAGGCTAGGGACCCTTGGGTTTCCAGCCTTTCCCCCGGGAAGGCTGCTTCCTTCATGGTCCTGCGTGGGTGAGGAGGTGTGGCGAGGTAAGATGCTGTCTAGCTGCCAGCTTGAGGGTGCTACTAGCTGAGCTTGGGGGCCACAGTCTAGTCTTTGTCTGAGGAATGCCTCCAAGGACTGGAGCCTTCACGGCAGTATCTTCAGACAGGTCGGGATGAGTGAGCGGGCGGTGGCCTCAGGGGGCTGCCCTCCCTCTGTGGCATCCAGGAGCTGCTGCATATAACAGGAGGTGCCAAGCAGCACGTGGCCTGTGGTCTGCATGCTGAAGAGGGCCCAACGAAGAACTTCCCTGGGTGGAAGAAAAAGGCACTAGAGTCAAAACACAAAGAAAACCCCTCCCTGCATCCTCTAAATGTCTCCCCTCCATGCTACCGCCATAATTTCATAAACTGTGAAGTGGTGTGTCAACAGGACTGGATGCTGCCCTCCCTCAGCAAGTGGGAAAGGGTCTACAGGCATTGGCTGCCATCGTACTTTAATTGAGATGTCCATAACCTCGCTATTTTCTCATGCAAAGTTCAAGCTCATTTAATAAGACCTTTAATTTTTGTAATACTACTTTGGTCCAGCCACATTAATCACCATGCCATGGCGCTCTCCTTCATGACCTCTGTTCTAGATGCCGAGGCCTTTCCAAGTCATGTGTGGTCTAGCTAATTTTCAGGACGCTGGACATGAGGATCCCCGTGCCCAGTGTTGCAACGTACTGGGAACAGGACTTGGGTCAGACAGGCCAGAGTGCTAACCGGGTCTTCTCAGCTGTGTGAAGCTTGGCCAACTACTAGAGTTCTGAGCTTTTGCTTTCCCATCCGTCAAATACGATCATACCATTTTGATGCCTCACAGAGTTATGAGGTTGAAACAACATAAGATCGCTTCATTTGGAGCCCAATAGGTAGATGAGTAGGGCAAAACATGGGGCCAAGGGTAGCTGGTGGAATGCTTGACTACTTTAACCAAGTTCTCATCCAAATCTGTTTAAAAGAGATTAATGAAGGTCACTGGGGCTGTCTAGTCCTAGCGGGGGATCAGGGAGGGAAATACAAAAGGAAAAATAAAGACTTTCTGGCTGGTATTAAAACTTTCAAACTATTAACCTTTATTTGATACATGAACTTATGGTTGAGGTGCAGGGAGGCAGAAAGATGATTAGAACTATAAACATCTACACATGAACATTCTTTAAAATTTTATTTACTTGTTTTTTTAAAAGATTTATTTCTTTATTTTAGAGAGAGAAAGGCAGGGAGAGAGAGAGCATGAGTGGGAGAAAGGGCAGAGGGAGAGGGAGAGAGAGAATCTCCAGCAGACTCCCTGCTGATCTCACGGGGCTTGATCTCACAGCCCTGGGATCATGACCTGAACCCAAACCAAGAGTCGGATGCTTAACTGACTGAGCCACCCAGGTTCCCCTTCTTTAGAAATTTAAAGGCTCTATCTGAGAAGTATACCCATTTCTGAAATTACAAAACAGAGACTTAAAACCAGCTGTCTGGCCATAAATAGGAATGGAATTCTGATGCGTGCTACAACATGGATGAAACTTGAAAACATTATGCTCAGTGACCTAAACAAGTCACGAAAGGACAAGTACTGCATTAGGTATCTAGAACAGGCAAATTAACAGAGAAAGAAAGGAGCACACAGTTTACCAGGGGCTGGAAGAGGGGGGAGTGGAAAGTTAGTGTTTAATGGGGACAGAGTTTCAGTTCGAGATGGTGAAAAAGTTCTGGAAATTGATAGGGGTAACTGTTGCACAAGATTGTGAATGTATTTAAGGCACTGAACCATACACTTTAAAATGTTGAAATGGTAAATTTTACGTATGTTTTATTACAACAGCAGCAACAGAAATAATAAAATTAGCTGACACCACTAAGTCACCACACCTACTCCAGCTTGCTGTGTTTTTGATACCAACATGCCTACTGTGTTTAGGTCTGAGAGTCGTACTACCCCTAAATGCACTGAGTTTAAAGGCTGAAGCTTCTTGCTCTAGATTTTGAAATTTGTAAACTACCGGCAGCAAGCCCAGATCAAGAATGGGGCAAGATAGAGTATAGGAGGAATATGGGACCTCTAGCTACAGAACTAGGCTCAAGCCTGTGACTGGAAGTCATCTCTGGCAAGCAGAGCCACACACCTCAGGTCGCTCATCAGCCTTCGGCTCAGGTCATGATCCCAGCATCCTGGGATCGGGTCCTGAATCGGGCTCCTTAGCACGGAGCCTGCTTCTCCCTCTGCCTGCCCTGCCTGCCGCTCCCCCTGCTTGTGCTCTCTCTCTCCCAAATAAACAAATAAAATCTTAAAAAAAAGAACCCACACACAACTGATTTTTTTTTTAAAAAAAGCCAAGAAGTTTTGGTATACTCTAGGTACATATGTTCTGGCAGAACTCTGGGGACCCTGAGCAGGATTTCTCAAAAGACCTCTAAGAACAAGGATCAACTGCATCTTCATTCATTCTACAATGATTTGAATTACTGCTGTGTGCCAGCATTCATCAAGTTACTGGAGGCAACAGAAAGTTTTGCCATCGTGGACCTTGTTCTGACATCTTGTATATCTTGGATCTGTAGCTTACATCCTAGGACCAGGCACACGGTGGGTACTCAGTAGACACTAAATAAAGCAACTGGGGAGGAGTAGAATCTGTCGGATGGAACTGGCAAGAGGCCATGCTCCGCTAGTCCCTAGCTTTTTGGCTTTGCAGTAGTTGGATGTCTCTGCCTCCGTGACTGCATCCACCTGATAGGGTCAGAATTCACTAGAACACCAGTGGAGCAGCTGAAATTGAGAAACATCCCCATAACGGTACTTGTCTTATGATTTAACATATTCTCATGCTTCCTGTGTTACCGGATTAAACTTTCAAAAGTAAAGTAAAAAGTTTAAAAGAAGTTCATTAGATAGGGGCGCCTGGGTGGCACAGCGGTTAAGCGTCTGCCTTCGGCTCAAGGCGTGATCCCGGCGTTATGGGATCGAGCCCCACATCAGGCCCCTCTGCTATGAGCCTGCTTCTTCCTCTCCCACTCCCCCTGCTTGTGTTCCCTCTCTCACTGTCTTTCTCTATCTCTGTCAAATAAATAAATAAAATCTTTAAAAAAAAAAAGAAGTTCATTAGATAATACAAATGACTATTGTTCATAGACATGCAAATTAATTCCGTCTGTGGAAGGACAGTTATTTCATCCTTCCCACCCCATGGAAAAATCCAATTTTGTGTCTATGAATTTATCTCATTCTTTTTTCTTTTAAGATTTATTTATTTATGAGGGAGGGGAGAGGGGCAGAAGTAGAGGGAGAGAGAAAATCCCAAGTAGACTCCCCGGGCAGAGGGGAAAGCCTGACATGAGGCTCGATCCCATCACCCTGAGATCATGACCTGAGCTGAAACCAAGAGCTGGCCATTCAACGGACTGAGCCACCCAGGCGCCCCTTATCTCGGCATTCTCGATGGACCTGTATGTATTGGTGGGGTTTGCAATTCTCTGAACTGATTGTAACTTCTTTCTGGTTCTCTCCTTAATTAATGAGTTCAATAAAATCTTTGACACACGTTCACTTTTTAAAAGTTGATTAGAAGACTACTTAGGAAAACTTACTATTTTAGGTGGAAAAAAGTAGTTGTGGTAGTGGAAGGTAATTAGAAAAATAATGTTTCCCAGTTCCACCTGGAGGAGTACGTATATCCCTTTGGCATACACTAAAGCACTAATTCAGCCATGAAGTTCTAGACAAGTGCTCACTGTCATGCTTTGTCAGAATCAACACTAGTCCCAGGCCCAAGAAAGCTGAGGTCCATGTAAGCAGAAAGGGGCTCCCCCCTTGTTGAATACCCACCCTATCCCCAGCTAATCCCATTTCACTCACTTCATGATGCGCGTGGCCCGGTAGCAGTGCAGGTCGTAGGAAAGGGAATATGTGCCATACAGAGTGGCCTTCACATTCAGGCAACCAATGAAGTCCTGTGGGTTCATCTTGTATAGGTCAAAAGTTACGCGAGCCACATCAATCTTCTTGGCAGGCTTACGGGAGAGGGAAAGTTGGTACCTAGTACCCTGTATCAAGACAAGCCTGTGGTTGGCACCCACCGAAGGACTTCTCCCAGGCTCCCAATGTTCTCCCCACCACCCAGGTGGGAACTCACCTGTTCTGATGGGGGCTGCCATTTCTGCCCCTTCTGGAGGACCATGAACACCGTGTCATCTGCCAGGGCTTGGAAATACTCTTCGGTCTCTACAGTTGTACCATCTTCCTCCAGCACCAGAAAGAAGGGCTTGTCTGCCAGTATCAGGGTGTCCCGGACCTGAAGAATAAGGTCAGTGATGCTTCTGCCATCCCCATGCAGCCACAGGGCATGAGGAAGACCCATATTACATCATCTCAGCTGCCAGGGAAAGAGCAAGTAGATAAGGATCTATGGGAAATGGGACTGGAACCCAGGCTCCTGCTGTGGGATCACCATTCAAACATTCTATATTATGGTCCTTCTTGGTACCTGGATTCATGGTTATGTTCTGGAACAGTGCTGTCCAAAAAAAATATAACGGGACTCACATATGTAATTTTTTATTGAGATATAATTCACATGCCATAAAATTCACCCTTCTAAAGTATACAATTCAGTGTTTTTTACTACATTCACAAAGTTGTGCAACCATCGCAACTATCTGATTTCGGAACATTTTCATCATCCCAAAAGAAACCCATTACCCATTAGCTCTCATTTCCCATCCCCCAACCCATGGCAACCTCTACTGTCTGTCTCTATGGATTTGCCCATTCTGGACATTTCATATAAATGGAATCATACAATATGTGGTCTTTTTAGACCGACTTCTTTTCCTCAGTATGTTTTCAAATTTCATCTATGTTGTAACATGATTCATTTCTTTTTATGGCTGAATAATATTCTACTATATAGATACATCACATTTTTTAAAGATTTCATTTATTCATGGGAGAGAAAGAGCAAGCACAAGCAGGGGGAGTGGCAGGCAGAGGGAGAAGCAGGCTCCCCGTTGAGCTGGAAGCCCAACATGGGGCTCAATTCCAGGACCCTGGGATCATGACCTGAGCGGAAGGAAGATGCTTAACTGACTAAGCCACCCAGGCACCCCAATACACCATTTTCTTAATCCATTCATCAGTTGGCATAGACATTTGGGTTGTTTCCATTATAAGGTGATGTATTATGAATACTGCTGTTATGAGTATTCATGTACAAGTTTGTGAGTAAAATATGTTTTCAGTTTTCCTGGGTATATACCTAGGAGTGAAAATACTGAATACACAATTAACTGTATGTTTAACTTTTTGAGGAACTATAAAACTGTTTTCCAAAGCAGCTGCATTATTTTATGTGCCCATTAGCAATGAATTAAGATTCCAATTTCTTTATATCCTTATCAGCACTTGTTACTGTCTGCCTTTTATTTTAGCCATTCTAGTGGCTATGAACTAGTTTTGATTTGAATTTCCCTAATGACTAATGATGTTGAATATCTTTTCATATGTTACTAGCCATTTATATATTTTCTTTAGAGAAATGTTTATTCCAAATTCTTTACACATTTTTATTTATTTAATTTTATTTTTTAAAAGATTTTATTTATTTATTTGTCAGAGAGAGAGCACAAGCAGGGGGAGAGGTAGGCAGAAGTAGGCTCTTTGCCAAGCGAGGAGCCTAATGCAAGACTCGATCCCAGGACCCTGGGATCACAACCTGAGCCAAAGACAGATGCCCAACCGACTGAGCTACCTAGGCATCCTTCTTTACCCATATTTAATTGGGTTGTCTTTTTATTGTTGAGTTATAGGAGTTCTGTATGCTTTTTTTTTTTTTTTTTTAGATTTTATTCATTTATTTGACAGGGAGAGAGATAGCCAGCGAGAGACAGGGAACACAAGCAGGGGGAGTGGGAGAGGAAGAAGCAGGCTTCCAGCAGAGCAGGGAGCCTGATGCGGGGCTCAGTCCCAAGACCCTGGGATCACGCCCTGAGCCAAAGGCAGACGTTTAACCACTGAACCACCCAGGCGCCCCATCTGTATGTATTCTTGATACTAGATCCTTCTCATATATGAGATCTGCAAATAATTTCTCCCATTCTATAAGTTGTCATTTAATTTTTTTGATAACACATACAAAGTGTTTAATGTTGATGAAGTCTGATTTTCCCCCCTCCGATTGCTTGTGCTTTGATGCCATATCAAAGAAACCAAAGTCATGAAGACTAAGAATTTTATAGTTTTAGCTCTACATTTAGCTCTTTGATCCATTTTGACTTGATTTTGTTCATGGTGTGAGGTAGGGATGAAACTTTGTTATTTTGCATATGGATATTCCATTGTCCCAGCACCAATTATCGAAAAGACTGTTCTTTCTCCTGTCGAAAATCAGTTGACCATAGATACATGGGAAGTAATTCTGGACTTTCAGTTCTATTCTATTGATTTGTAATATCTCCCAAATTCACATATTGAAGTCCTAAGCCCCAGGATCTCAGAATCTGACTATATTTGGAGATAGGGTCTTTAAAAAGGTAATTAAATTAAAATGATGTCATTAAGATGGGCCCTAATCCAATATTACTAGTGTCCTTATAAGAAGGGGAGATTAGGACCAAGAAACATACCCAGAGGGAAGACCATGTAAACAAGAAGACAGCCACCTACAAGTCCAAGAGAGAGGTCTCGGAAGAAACCAACCCTGACAGCACCTTGATCTCAGACTTCCATCCTCCAGATTTGAGAGAACATAAATTTCTGTTGTTAAAGTATCAGTCTGTGGTACTTTGTTATGGAAGCCCTAGTAAACTAATAGAGCATGTCTATCCTTATGTCAATATCGTAGAGTTGATTACTATAGCTTTGTAGTAAGCTTTGGAATCAGGAATTGTAAGTTTCCAACTTTGTCTTTTTCCAAGATTGTTTTAGCTATTTTTGGTCCATTGTATTTCTATATAAATTTTAGCATCAGCTTGTCAATATCTATAAAAATAGTAGCTTGAATTTTGATGGGGATTGCATTGAATCTACAGATCAAATTGGGGAGTATCGCCATCTTAACAACATTAAGTGTTCCAATCCTTGAACACATTTGTCTATTATTTAGGTCTTCTTTAAGTCTTCAATCTAATTTATTTCACCAATGTCAATTTTCAATCTACAAGTCATATACTTTTGTTAAAGTTAATCTTAAATATTCTATTCTTACTGATGCTATAATGAATGGACTCATTAGTTTTTTTCCCCCTTAGGTAGGCTCCACATCCAGCATGGAACACAACATGGGGCCTGAATTCATGATCCTGAGATCAAGACCTGAGCTGAGATCAAGAATCAGACACTTAACCGATTGAGCCACTCAGGTGCCCCCTCATTTTCTTAATTTTATTTTTAGATTATTTATTGTCAATGTATAGAAATACAATTGATTTTTGTATATTGATCTTATATCTTGCAACCTTATATCATGCAACCTTGCTGAACCCATTTATTAGCTCTAATTGTGTGTGTGTGTTTGTGTGTGTGTGTGTTTGTTCTATAGGGTTTTCTATCTGCAAATAGGAATAGTTTTACCTCTTCCTTTCCAATCAGGGTGCCTTTTATTTTATTTTCTTGCGTGATTAGCTTGGCTAGAACCTCCAGCACCATGTTGTATAGAAGTGGCAAGAACAGATATTCTTATGTCGTTCTTGATTGTAAGGGGAAAGTTTTCAGAATTTCCCAATAAGTATGTTGTTAGCTGTGAGTTTTTCATAGATGCTCTGTATCACACATATATCACATATATATATATATATATCACATATATATCACACATATATAATTTAAAATTTTCTAATAGCCACATGATACTTGTAATATATTTAATTCCATCTAAAATATGATTTCAACAAAAAATCAGGATAAAAATTTATGATTTTACATTTTTTTCATATTAAGTCTTCAAAGTCCTGTATGTGATTTATACTTCAGCATATCTCAGTTTCAACTAGCCTCATTTCAAGAGTTCGGTAACCACATGTAACTAGTAACTACTGCACTGGATAGTGTAACTCTAGAGTTAAAGAGACCTGGGTTTGAAGTTTATCTCCCTTACATTATTATTCTGAATTTAGGAAAGTTATCTCATTTATCTGAACTTGTTTCGTCATCCAAAAAGTTGAGGCAAGTATAGTCTTAGTGTCCTCACAATGGCTAAATGCAAAAGTGTATGAGATGACAGCCTGGGTTTAAATCCCAGTGAATGAACTTGGCCTCTGCTTCTAGAAAATGAAAATAGTAGTAACTATCTCAAGGTTATGATTACAAGAAATGCTATAAGTTACCTGGGAGAGTATATCATCCATAATATGCATTTACTAAATTTACTGATTAAATATACTGATTAAAATGGAAGGAGATCCACGACCCATTCATGCTAGAGAGTGAAAAGTCAGGCAGTATACTACATAACCCCATTTAATTAAGTCGTATATAAGGATAAACTATTTAGGACATTCACAACCACATCATTAGCTATCTTGGGATAGTAGAATTCTCACTTTACTTTTCTTGCTTGGATTCACTAGAGAACATGTGTTTCTGCTTAAAATCCTTCAATAAAGTTCTGGGATCCGCAACATACCGATAGCAATGAACACAACTAACTCCCAGATCTTGGCTTCTGAATACCATTCTCCCCTAAAATGAAGCAGATCTCCTTAGGAAAAATAGCCAATTCAAGGGCTAGGGCAGGTAAAGTACAAGATGAGCTTGCCATACCTCGTTGTGATTGAAAGTCAGAAAGCATTGAAGAATGATAGGGACATGGGAAAAGGACAGAAATTGGGCTGAAGGGAGTCCCACTGGCTAAATCTTGGACCATTTGACCATCAATAAATAATCTGTTACCATCCTCATATCCCATTAAAATAGGAATATTTGAATCCCTTCTGATATAAGTAAATGAAGAAATTGAAAGTTGGATGCAGAATGAGATGTATATTTAATACAAAGTACTGCTCTAGAAAATAATTAATACAAAGGGAAAAACAGTAACTTTACATAAGGAAGCCTAAATATACCTCCTTATTCAGATAATCAAAGTTAAACAGTAACGTGACAAATCAAAATTATATGCAATTTTGCAGTGACAGCCCATTTTTATCATATTCCTGCCAGATATATAGGCTGAAATGGGGAAATAAGCAATCCCAAACTGAAGAACAGTAAACAAAACAACAGGCTTATAATATTCAAAACAGTCAAGGCCATGAAAGTTAAGGAAAATTGATGAACTGTTCCAGATTGGAGGAAACTAAAGAGACACACAATTAAATAAAATACTCAATCCTGATCTGAATCTGTTTGCTATTAAGGACATTATTGGGATGATTAGTAACACCTGAATGGAGTCTCAGGACTAAACTGAAGTCATGTGACATTGTATGTTTTCCAATGATGGTTGTATTTCAATTATATAGGAGAATATTCTTGTTTGTAGAAAAGACACACTGAAGTATTGAAGAACGAGAAGCGTCAGGTTGGCAACTTACTCTCAAGTGATTTAGGAAGTCTTGTATTGTTCTTGTAACTTTTGTTAGTTTGAGATTCTTTCAAAATTAATTTTTAAAAAAATCCTCCAAAGACTTACTGTGGTCTTTTAAAATGAAACCCCTCTATTCTTTGCCATGGCCAATAAGGGACTAAAAATCTGGTCAATGCCAACTGTATCACCTTGCCCTTCTCCCCTCCCTCTCTCTGCTCCTTTCCTTATATTGCCAAACTTGGAAAAGCAGTCTACATAGGTTGATGTATGTTCGATCAGTAAGACTTAACTTCTAACCTGGGTTCCATGCTGGAAAGATGAACCCTCACTGTTGTTCCTGTCTGCATCCTTTGGAGTTAGGACTCTAACTTGGGGTCCCCAAACTCAGTGATTAGAGTCTCCTGAAGAACCTGCTAAAAATGACAGTTCCTGAGCCTCACTCACGATCTCATCAGTCCCAGGGCGTGCAGGCTCGGAAGTCATGTGCAGCAAGTCCATTTTGGTACAGGAGGTGGTCCTCAGACCTTAAGTGAAAAGCACTAGTAAGTCTAGACTCAAGTGTGAAAGAGACCTTTTGATTCAGGGCATAAGAAATTGGTGTGTCCCAGCCACAAGCCTCACAAGAGAGGGGAAATGGACTCCCATGAAGAACAGACCTAATTCACAGAAACAGGGAAGGGACTCTGGAATAGAGGCTTAGGTCAGCTATGATTTCTATATGTTAAACTCTAGAATCTAGTAATCAGAAGCCTAATCTAAATGTATGATCTGTGCCAGGCAACTGGGCTTGCCTAGGAGCAGGGGTCCCATCGCCTGGAGCTGGTAACATAATGGGGCAGTGAAGCACAAGATTAATACAGAGCCAGATTAGATGAGGCTATAGGAGAGGCAGTGGGAGAGAGGGAGCATGGAAATGGGGAAGGGTGTCATTCTTGCCTGCTGTTAACTGCTATCCACGAGAGCCTTTGGTTTCCTGCTCTGGAAGCTTACCTGATCAATAATTTGAAGAAAGTCTTCTACAGCGATTAACAAAGCTTTCCACGGAAAGCCAGTGTAGGAGATGGATTGAAGACCTGCCCTGACTGAAGGGAGGAGATGGGGAAGAGAATCTCTAAAATCTTGCCTATTTCCCCAACTTCCAGGTGTGTGTGCGATGGAAAAGGGAACCTAAGGGTCCTTCCAATAAGAAAAATATACTCCGAAAATGCCGCTGGCCTACTGTTAGTATAGGATGGCAATATTCTGCCTTCCTCCTTTCACTAATCTATTGGACAGCACTCCAGGCAGGCACTACCAACTCATTAGAGTTGGCATCAGAAAGGAAATCTTTTCACCATCTAACTCATGAACTCCATCCCAGCTGAACTCCCCGCTCATGACCTAGAGGACAGAGGCAGCTGGCAGGGCCAGCTCTTAGCCATGGTCCCGGTGGTTGGGCTGTGCTGAGGGCAGTCCTGTCCCTCACCTTGTTCAGGAGGTCCTTGAGACTGTGCGCCATGATGCCCTTCCGCACACTCCGGTCAGCAGTGGTTACTCTCCAGGGCCGGGCCTTGGGGGCCTCTGGGCTGGTCTCCGACAAGAGCTGCTGGGTCACCACCGAAGTGCTCACTGCCACATGCCTAGGAACAATTGGAGCGCTGGAATGAGCTGTCTGCTGCCTCCCAGCCCTTACTGCACTGCAGGGAACTAAGTCCCCTACCCCTGTAGGTTGAGCCTATCATATTTCTCCTCCTCTACCACCCACCAGGCCTGCTCTAAGTCTTACTAGTCTTACTCAAAGGCCTGCTAGATCAGTACATCTCAAACATTAGTGAACATATATGTCCTCTGGGGATCTGAATCTGATTCAGTAGGTCTGGGTGGAGTCTGGGATTCTGTATGTCTAATAAGTTTCGAAGTGGCATTGACGCTGCTCGTTGACGCTGACCATGATGAGTAGCAAGGTGATAGGGGACCCATCCCACATCCCCCCAATACCACTTTCCTCTCTTGGCCTCTCTCTTCCCACCTGTAAAGTGAAATGAAGTGGCAAAGGGCCCTGGGTTTTTGAGTCAGACCCAAGCCTGAATCCTGGCTCCACTACCCATTTGCTAGGTGATTGAGAGCACCCACTTTGTGCCTCAGTGCCCCCATCTATTAATTTGGTATAATAATCCCCACTTCCCAAAGTTGTGATCAGGTTTAAATGAGATCAAGAATGGGGGTGCCTGGGTGGTGCAGTTGATAAAGTGTCCGACTCTTGATTTCAGTTCAGGTCATGATCTCAGGGTCGTGAGATTGAGCCCTGCTTTGGGCTCTGCACTGAGTGTGGAGCCTGCTTAAGATCTCTCTCCCTCTCTCTGCCCCTGCCCCCCGCTCAAGCACTCTGCTCTCTCTCTCTCTAACTAAAAAAAAAAAAAAAAAAGTGCAAAATCTTGGGTCCCACTCCAGACCTACTAAATCAGCATCTGCGTTTAACAAGATGTCCAGGTGACTTATGAGCCCACTGAAGTTTGAAAAGGTCTGCCTTACAGCTCACAAGTAGTTCTTCTTTGCTTCCACCCTTGGCTCTCCTCACCTGGACAAGGACTTGGGGTAGAGAAGGCTGAGGGACTTCATGGCATATTCCATCCTTGTCACCTGGGTAGTGTTGGACCTGGGAAGGAAGCAGAAAAGCTAGTTAGGGTAGGAATAGAAGGCTCCCTCTTACTCATAATTTGGCACAGTGCAGCCCCACCCCCATCCAGCTAACCTCCACTCTGGTCTCTCCTCTCAACTCCCACACACACTTTTCCAGCCCTTCTCCTGTCCAATCCCACGCATGCCGACTGGGACCAAGCTGGCAACCCCCTCAGGACCCAGGCTCAATCCCACTCAGCAGCTGCTCTTCCCTCCCCAGGACTACTCACTCCATGTTTCTCTGACTCTGGCTCTGGTCACACTGATCAGGGATCCCCAGTTGGGACTGAAGAGGCCCTGCCTGATTGGGTCCTGTCCCTGGGGGCAGAGTCCACTTTATGCTGGCAGGAGGTGAGTCACACCACCCCCCTCTTCTGGAGAGTGTTTCTTCACCTATAGCCCAGAGACCTTACAGGCCAGGCTCACATGGGTCAGGCAGCTCAGTCCACGCAGGCTCTCTCCTGCATCCTCGTACAATCCAGACCCCTTCTGAGGCTTCCCACTGGCCAAAGGGACTTTCAGTGGTGACGGATATTGGAGATGTTCTATATCCTTTCTCCCCAGTACCAGAACTGCTAGCTTCATGGGGCTACTGAGCACTTGAAATGTGGCTAGTACAACTGGATTTTTAACTTTGTTTCATGTTAACTAATTTAAATTGAAACAGCCACTGTAGCTTATGGCTACTGGCCACCATCCTGAACGCAGAAATCTAGCTGGTAGCCCTGGGCTCACCTGGCGCTTTCTCTCCTTAAACTCTCTGCATCAGCTCTTGCGTGCTCCAAACCTTTGCCCACCACCTGCGGTATCCTCCTCCAGCTCAGGGCTAAACATATGCAGCCCTGAAGCCCCAATTTCACTAGTTTCCGCTCTTTAGAAGGCCTGTTTATTTATTTATTTACTGATGAGAAAAGTTTTATATAGACAACACAGACTGGACAAGAATACTATAAATGTGGGAAGTTGAGGTTCTGGAAAACCTTTTTATTTATTTGTTTGTTTGCTTGTTTGTTTATAAGATTTTATTTATTTATTCAACAGAGAGAGCAAGAGAGGGAACACAAGCAGGGGGAAGCTGGAGAGGGAGAAGCAGCCTCCCCACCGAGCTGGGAGCCCCACATGGGGCTCGATCCCAGGACGCTGGGATCATGACCTGAGCCAAAGGCAGACGCCCAACAACTGAGCCACCCAGGCACCCCTGGAAAGCCTTTTTAGATGGCTACACAGTCCCCCCTTCATCTTGCCCTTCCTACTTCCAAGCCAAGTGTGCCTCAGTTCTTGTTTCTGACTTGGCCCCACCAATCCTTGGGTGCCTCACCCTGAGATAGTCTCTCTATTCCCGGTGCAGAAAGGGCCTGGAACAGGGTAAGGGGCTCAGAGAGTGGTCATGAAACAAGGAACCCCCTTACCAGTCAGGTAAAATCACTCTTTCCTTCTAACAACTTGGGGGATTTCCTCTGCCAGCCTATCTGTGAACTCCCCCACTTAGCACTACCCAAATCCTCCTGTCTCAGCCTCACTCCTTACTCCCCATGCCAAGCCCACCTCATCTGCTCTCCAGTAGCACCCCCCCAAATCCCCCCAAAAACACTTACCTCCCCCTTCCAGCCTCCGGTGAGGTAACTCCGGTAAGATACTGCCCAGCACAGCACAGCCCACCCTCCATTTTATTTCCAGCTCCCAGGGAAGCCCCTCCCCTGGCCTTCAGCCCCAGCTGGGGAAAAGAGCATGGGGAGTGTGTAGCTCTCACCCTTGGGACTTCAGGCCAGCCTAACTTCCAGAAAAGGCCTGAAAGGAGGGGAAGAGGCATGTTTTGAAAGCTTCGGGACAGGGTATGACTCGGGACTTGATATCAGGCACAGAGGGCACAGAAAATAGGCACATGTGGGTTGTGGTCCCAGCTCCACTTGAGTTCACTGAGTGTAGACAAGCTGCCTCACTTCTGTGAGCCCCAGTTTTTCTCACCCTTATAACAGCGATAATGATTCCTGCGTTAGGGGATTGAGGTGGGGATTTGTGATAATAAAAGTAAAGGACTTTGCAACAAAGACAATTCATAGATGGAAGTGAATACGGGTGTTATAATATAATTATTTAATAGTAGTAGAGACTAAGCCTAGCTGAAATGTGTAGTGGTTAGTAGTGTAAGGTCTTACCCTTGACCCAGCAATCCTACTCCTGTATATATTATCCAAGAGAAATGAAAACATATGTCCACACCAGAACTTACACACAAGTGTTCGTAGTGTTATTCACAATAGCTAAAAGACAGAAACAACACAAATGTTCATCAATTGGTGAATGGATTTTTAAAATGTGACATATCCATAAATGGAATATTATTTGTCAATAGAAAGGATTACATGCTACTACATGGATAAGCTTTGAAAGCATGCAAAGTGAAAGAAGCCAGTCACAAAAGATCACATACGTATTTGTATGATTCCAGTTATATGAAATGTCCAGAACAGGCAAAACTATAATAAAGACATAAAATAAATTAGCAGTTTCTTAGAGTTGGGGAGGAAGAGGGGATGGGGAATGATTCTAATGGGGGTGATGGGGTTTCTTTTAGGAGAGACAAAAATGTTCTAATCACTTAATCACAGTCCATTTTGGCGATGGTTGTACAACTCTGAAAATATACTAAAAACCATTGACTCGATCACTAGTGGTATATGAATTATATCTCCATAAAGCTGTAATTTGTTTATTTCTACTTTTACAAGTGATCCATAAAGCTGTTTAAAAAAAAAAAAAAAGAGTCCAAGCTCATCCTTTTTCAGCTCAAGGTGTTTCACACTGTGTATCATCACCTGGAGAGCTTGTTAACATTCAGATTGCTGGGCCCCATCCCAGAGTTTCCGACTCAGTATGACTCAGTATGACAGAGCCTAAGAAACCATTTCTAACAGGTTCCTACGTGATCTTGAAGGTGTGACCACTCAGGAACACCACTCCGAGGGCTAGAGGGCTAGCACTGGCTGAGTGAGGTAACTCTTCTAAGCTTCAGTTGGATCTGACAAATAGGGATTAAAAATAGCTCCTACCCCACTGGGTTGTCATGAAGGTTGAATGAGATAATCATAAAATGTACCTGCTGCAGAATTTAGTGCATCCTTGGACCTCAAGAAATCACTATTGTTATTGTTATTATTATTATTATTATTATTATTATTATTATTATTATTATTTTAAAGGTTTACTTCTTTATTTATTTGAGAGAGAGAGAGCACCCATGTGAGCAAGAGAGTGAGGGGAAAGGCAAAGGGAGAGGGAGAGAGGGAGACTGCCCACTGAGTGCAGAGCCCCATCCCAGGAACCAGAGACCACGACCTGAACTGAAATCAAGAGTCGGACACCGAACCAAGCCACCCAGGTGCCCCTATTATTAATATCTAAATCCCTCCCTGGAGAAGGTCCCAGACAGCCATCATTCAACAAATATTTATTAGGCACTTATTATGTGCCAGCCCTCCCAGGGGCTGAGAATACAGCAGTAAAGAAGACAGCCTTGCCCCACACTTCAAGGAGCTGACATTCCTAGGGTAGAGGGGAACTCAGATCTTGTACAAATATGCAAATAAACAAAAGGATTTCAGATAATGATGTTGTAGGAAGAAAACCAAACAGTGGTATGATAATAAATGGCTAGTGAGCTACATTGGCTTATGGGTTTAGGCAAGGCCTCAAAGGAGGTGAGCTTTGAGCTAAATCCTACTGCTGAGAAGCCAATCTTTTGAAGTCCTGGGGGAACATTCAAGGCAAAGGAAACATCAGTGCAAAGGATCTGGGATAAGAATGAGCAAGGTGAGGAGACAGGAACACAAGTCATTAAACTTGAAGGCAGTCCAAGAGTGAGAAGAGAAATACAAACAAATACTTCAGAGAAGAAGTTCTGGGGAACAGGTGGGGCCCCTCCCTTGACCATTCATGCCTCAAATATTTATTGAACGTCTAACATGTGATTGTGCGTCAATGGGTGACTCAGAAGCAGTCTGGCCCTGACGAACTCCCAGGGCATCATGGGAAGCAGACACAGATTTAAAAAAAAAGATAACTGCAAGCTAAAGCCGAAGATATCCTCCTCGGGGTGGAGGATGGCTCCGTGAACCTGAGGATTCTTCACAGTACTTAGGAGAAGAGGATGGTTTTGAACCCGTTGGGATTTACTTATTCAACAAGCATTTTCTTGAGCATTTACAGTATGCCAGGCACTATGGGCTGTGGGGGACATGGATGACTCAGTTCTTGTCGCTGACCGGGGACCTTACATTCTAGTGGGAGAGGCAGATGTCTGGGCACGGTTCTCAAACTCTGAAGTACCTAGAAATCATTTGAGATACCTTGGAGTGGAGGACTCTAGCTATGACTCAAAATTGAGAAGCCATAAACAAAAGATTATGTATTCAACTACATTTGAAAAGTATTCTGGGGGCACCTGGGTGGCTCAGTTGGTTAAGCGTCTGACTCTTGATCTCAGCTCAGGTCTTGATCTCAGGGTTGTGAGTTCAAGCCCCACACTGGGCTCCATACTGGGCAGGGAGCCTAATTTAAAAAAAAAAAAAGTATTCTGCATGTTCAGCTTGTCATACCTGAGCAGAGTCGAATGACGTACAAAAAGAAAGGTATATTGCAACTAAAAAAGGCAAGATGCCGATCTCCTCCCTCCCTTTCTCCTCCACTTTCCCTCCTTTCCTCCCTCTCTTTCTGTGTCTCTATCTCTCTCTGTGTGGGTCTCTATCTCTGTCTTTTTCTCCCTCATTCTCATTCTCTTCTGTCTCCTCTACATATAAACTAAGACCAACAACACGGTAGAAAAATGGGCAAAGGATATGAACATAGTTCAGGGAAATGAAATACAAGTAATCCTTAAACATATGAAAAGACATTTAATCCCACTTATAGAAATAAAAAAAAAGAAATAGAAATACAACATAAAACTACGCAGAGATGTGATTCTTTACCCATCAGACTAGCAAATGTTGTTGGTAAAGCTGTGGGAAAGCAAGGAGTCAGACACACCCACATATTGTTGGTGAGAATGTAATTGATCTAACCTCTGTGGAAGGCAATGTGTCCAAGATCTATAAAAATTACAGACACCATATATTCTTTGACCCAGCAGTACCATTTCTGGGATTCCAGACTATAGATCTTGCCCATGAATGAAATGATATATATACAAGGTTATTAACTGAAGCTACGTTTGTAATAGCAAAATACTGGAAATTATCCAAATGTCCTACAAGAGAGAGCATTAAATAAATTATCTTATATTCATATAATGGAATAACCCTAGGAAGCCAAAAAAAAAAATTGAGGATGTTCTTTATGTACGGACCTGGGGAAAATCTCCAAGATATTTTGTTACGTGGAAACAAAAAGCAAGGTCTTTAGTAGTGTGTATAATACAGTACCCTCTGTATTTAAGAAAGGATAAAATGAGGGCTTCAGAGGGGAAGGGAGTGGGGGAATGGGATAGACTGGTGATGGGTAGTAAGGAGGGCACGTATTGCATGGTGCACTGGGTGTTATACGCAACTAATGATGAATCATCGAACTTTACATCAGAAACCAGGGATGTACTGTATGGTGACTAACATAATATAATAAAAAACATTAAAATAAAAAAAAGAAAGAAAGGATAAAATAAGAATATAAGTTTACATGTGCTTGTATGTGCTTAAAGAAACTCTGGAAATACATACAATTACATTAAAAACCCACAAAGTGTTTCCTTGGTTGGGTGGCGTCGGGTGGACTGGGTTGAGACCTGGGAAGAGGGGGAGCGGAGTTGAGAGGAGGAATTTTCACCGTATATATTTTTTTAAATTGGAGAACTTTATTTTGATACAATTTGCTTCATCGTAATCTTTTATTTTATACATATTTTATTTTGTACATTCAAGCACTTCATTCTGAGATGGGTTCCCCAGGCTGCCAAGGACGTCCATGGCACAAAAGCAGTTACACATCACTGCTCTGGGGGTGCCTGGCCGGCTCAATCAGTACAGAATGTAACTCTGGATCTTGGGGTTGTGAGTCCAAGCCCCATGTTGGGCATGGAGCCTACTTAAAAAAACAAAACAAACAAAAACAAATTGCTGCTGTAAATGATCACACCTTTCCGTTATTGCCCTTCCCTTGTGACCATTTGCATTTTAAATTAACAGCTTTGGGGCACCTAGGTGGCTCTGGAGATTAGGCGGTTAAGTGTCTGCCTTCAGCTCAGGTCATGATCCCGGAGTTCTGGGATCAAGCCCCGCGTCAGGCTCCCTGCTCAGTGGGGAGCCTGCTTCTCCCTCTGCCCCTCTCCCAGCTCATGCTTGCTCTCTCTCTCTCTCTTTCTCTCAAAAAAATAAAGTCTTGAAAAAATAAAATAACAGCTTTGTTGAGCTATAATTCCCATATGATTAAATTTGCCCTTTTAAGATGTACAGTTCAATGGTTTTTAGTATATTCACAAAGTTGTCCAATGATCATTACTATGTAATTGTAGAATATTTTTATCACCCTCAAAAAGAAACTGCATACCTATTACAATTACTCCGTATTTCCTCCTGTCAACCACTACTCTACTTTTGGTCTTTGTGGCTTTGTCCATTCTGGATATTTCATATAAATGGAATCATACAATACAGAGTCCTTTATGACTAGCTTTTCACGTAGCATAATATCACCCATGCAGTAGTATGTATCCTTCTTCATTGCCAAATAATATTCCATTTATGGAGATGCCACATTTTTTATCCATTCATCAGTTGATGAATATAGGGTTGTTTCCACTTTTTGACTATTATAAGTAATGCTGCTATGAACATTTGTGTACAAATTTTTGAAAAGATTTTATTTATTTATTTGTCAGAGAGGGAGAGAGCACAAGCAGGGGGAGTGGCAGTCAGAAGGAGAGAGAGGAGCAGACTTTCCACCGAGCAGGGAGCCCAACTCGGGGCTGGATCCCAGGACCTGATCACGACCTGAGCGGAAGGCAGATGCTGAGCCACCCGACTGAGCCACCCAGGCACCCCATATGGGTTTTTTAAAAAAGATTTATTTATTTATTTTAGAGAGAGAGAGTGCACGCACAAGTGGGGGAGGGTCAGAAGGAGAGGGAGAGAGAATCCTCCAGCAGACTCCCACACGAGGGCTCCATCCCAGGACCCTGAGATCATGACCTGAGCCAAAATCAAGAGCTGGCCGCTTAACTGACTGAGTCACCTAGGTAACCCCAGAAATATACGCTTTTATTTTTAGTTATTTTTTAAACAATAATTTATTGCTCTTCCTTTCCAAAGCTTTGTGAATTTACAAAGGAAAAAAAGGATCAGAGTTTACAGACTGCTCAGTTCAGGCTAAGAATGCCGAGAGGTGAGAGCCTGGAGCACCGTGACCACTGGGTGTTCACCAGCAGATGTGCACGGACATCTGCAACAAGCTCCCCACATTTGCTTAGTGCCTTCAGAGATGCTGCTTTCCTTGCACAGCATCCTCAGGACATACGTGGGTCATTAGTCAAGTCACTGGAATGGTACAGAGGTTTTTTGGATTTGGTTTTGGTTTTTTGCCCTCCTGCTATAAAATGAAATTTTCAGTTCAATTCTGAAAAATAAATTGGTCAATAAATCCATTTCATTCTGCTCTCCTTTACAAAAAGCTTCCTCTTCAACCCAATACCTTTCCAGCTGCATTTTCTTTTCTGCTATCAGAGCGTGCAGTTGCTGCCATTGGCCTTCTCTCTGTTTTGCTATAGATATGAGCAAGTTCTGAGCACCAGTGGCCTTCATCCTCTCATTTTTTTTTGGCTTCTTTTGCAAGTTGGTCCACAGCTCAGTTAAACCACCAACTATTTTCTGAAACTGGCCAGTTTTGTCCACAGAGTCCTTGCACTCTTCCTTGAGCTCTGCAGTCTGCTGGGTAATCTCCGGGTCCAACACGCGCAGCTTGTCCAGCTCATCAAAGTGCAGCCCTGCTTCACCCAGGATGTCCGTGGCCATAGCTGCCAATCCCCTGTGGCAGTGCGCTGCTGCAGGGGCTGATTAAGGCAGCAGCTTCTTGACGGGGTCAGCCGCATCTTACCTCACCCACTGGCCTCGGGTGCTGCCACTGAAATATATGCCTTTAATAAGAATCCTAGGTGATTAAAAAAAAAAAAAACCTTGGACGATTCTATCACAGATGGTCTTAAACCAGGCTTAACAAACACTGCAACTTACTGAGCCGGTGATTTTTGCTGGAGTAATAAGATGGATTCCAAAGGGTCCGCAGAATTTCCAGAGGGCAAGAAAAGGTGTTCTCGAGAGTGTAGGAGAGGAGACGGGTACAGGCTTACTTTCCTTCACCGTGCTTCACTTCGTCGTGCTTCACTTTACTGAGCTCTACAGATATTGCATTTTTCATGCATTGAAGGCTCGTGGCAACTCTACATTGAGCAAGTCTATCGGTGCCATTTTTCTGGGAGCATTTGCTCACTTCGTTGGTGATCTGTGATCAGTGATCTTTGACGTTGCTATTGTCATTGCTTGGTGGCACCATGAACCATACCTATATAAGACAGAGAATTTCATTGACAAACGTGTGTTTTGTGACTGCCCACAAAATGGCCATTTCTCTCCCCATCTCCCTCCTTCTCCTCAGGCCTCCATATTTCCTAAGACACAACAGTATTGAAATTAGGCTAATTAATAATCCTACAATGGCCTGTAAGTGTCGAAGTGAAAGGAAGAATCACAAGTCTCCCACTTTAAATTAAAAGCTAAAAATGATTCAGCTTAGTGAGGAACGTGTGTTGAAAGTTGAGACAGAGGGCGCCTGGTGGCTCAGTCAGTTAAGCGGCTGCCTTAGGCTCAGGTCCTGGTCCCAGGGTCCTGGGATCGAGTCTCACATCAGGCCCCCTGCTCCATGTGCAACCTGGTTCTCCTTCTCCACTGCTTGTGTGCTCTCATTCTCCCCCTCTCTCTCTCAAATAAATAAAATCTTAAAAAATAAACCACATATACATAAAAAAAAAAAGTTGAGACAGGCAAAAGCTAGGCCTCTTGCACCAAACAGCCAAATTGTGGGTGCAAAGGAAAGTTCTTGGAGGAAAGTAAAAGTGCTACTTCGGTGAATACACGAATGATAAGAAAGTGAAGCAGTCTTACTGCTGATATAGGGAAAGTTCTAGTAGTCTGGATAAAAGATCAGACCAGCCACAACTTTTCCTTAAGCCAAAGCCTAATGGAGAGCAAGGCCCTAACTCTCTTCAGTTCTGTGAAGGCTGAGAGAGGTGAGCAAGCTGTCTGAAGCTAGCAGAGGTGGTTCATGAGGCTTAAGGAATCTCTGTAACACCAAAGTGCAAGATAAAGCAGCAAATAGAAGCTGCAGCAAGTTATCCAGATCTAGCTAAGATCATTAATGAAGGTGGCTACACTAAACAACAGATTTTCAGTGTAGATGAAACAGCCTTCTACTGGAAGAAGATGCCATCTAGGACTTTCAGAGCTAGAGAGAATTCAATGCCTGACTTCAGAGCTTCAAAGGACAAGCTGATGCTCTTGTTAGGGACTGATGTAGCTGGTGACTTGAAGTTGAAGCCAGTGCTCATTTGCCATTCCAAAAGTCCCAGGGCCCTTACAAGGTATACTAAATCTACTTTGTGGTCTATACGGGGAATAGTAAATCCTGGTTGATAGCATGTCTATTTATAATGTGGTTTACTGAGTATTTTAAGCCCATTGTTGAGACCTACTGCTTAGAAAAAAAGATTCCTTTCCAAATGTTACTGCTCATTGAGAATGCACCTGGTCACCCAAGAGCCTGCTAGAGATGTATAATGAGATTAATGTTGTTTTCATGCCTGCTAACTCTACATCCATTCTGCAGCCCTTGGATCAGTCATTTCAACTTTTAAATCTTATTATTTAAGAAATACAATTTTCTTTTCTTTTTAAAAAAGATTTTATTTATTTATTTATTTATTTGAGAGTAAGAGAGAGAGTGTGTGTGTGTGTGTGTGTGTGCGCGCGTGCGCGCGCACAAGTTGGGGGGAGGGGCAGAGGAAGAAGCAGACTCCCCGCTGAGCAGGGAGCCCAAGGTGGGGCTTGATCCCAAGACCCCTGGTATCATGACCTGAGCCGAAGGCAGATGCTTAGCCGACTGAGCCATGCAGGCACCCCATATTTTTTTTCTTTCATACCCTTGACATTTTTATTTATTTCTTTAAAGATTTTGTTTATTTGAGAGAGAGAGAGAGAGAGCGAGCATGAGCAGGGCAGAAGGAGAGAGACAAGCAGACTCCCAGTTGAGCAGGTAGCTGGATAAAGGGCTTGATTCCAGGACTCTGGGATCATGACCTGAGCTGAAGGCAAAGGCTTAACTGACTGAGCCACACAGGCGCCCCGACATTTTTATTTTTTTAAATAGGCTCCACACCCAGCGTGGAGCCCACCATGAGGCTTGAACTCACCACCCTGAGATCAAAATCTGAGCGGATAATAAGAGTCAGACACTTATCCGACTGAGCCACCCAGGCACCCCCATAACCTTAATATTTTTAATAATAGTCTAATTCTCTTATAGAATGTCCTTCAATTTATCTATCATTGCTTCATGATTAGATTCAGGTTAAGTGTTTTTGGCAGAAATATCACAGAAGTGATACTCTGTCCTCAGCATAACAGGAGACGGGAGATGTCTCATTACTGATCAAGTTAACTTTGCTTACTTCGTTAAGAGGGCGCACCCCAGGTTTCTCCACTGTAAAGTTACCATTTCCTCTTTGCAATGATTAAGTAATCCATGGGGAGATATTTTCAGACTGTGTCAATCATGTGTCCTATTGGGAGTTACAGAACCCTTTTCAAGTATCACTGCCCCATCTGTGAAGTGGGGACATCGGTGTCTTGAACTCATATTACAGTTTAAGAAGGTGACAGTTATCAACAGTCTAAGTGATACGGTCCAAGCAGAGGGCAAAAAGATGCCATCCGCGAGGATGAATTTCCCGGGCACTCCAAAGGGACAGACTAAGGCCCGGGCGGGGCCGCGAGAGCGTGCGCGTGCGCGTGCGCGAGGGCGTGACCACAGAGTCGGTCCTCCGGAGATAGAAAGGCCGGAAGTTGTCCTCACAGAACCGCGCGGCTGTTAGGGTGGCAAGCTGAGGCGACGTTAACGGGGTGTGCAGGCAGCTCGGCCCGGTAGTCCCGGTGGTGGGTCGGCGTGAGAGGCTCTGGGGTTCTGGGCGGGGATAATGGCATCTCGGGCAGGCCCGCGAGCGGCCGGTACCGACGGCAGCGACTTTCAGCACCGGGAGCGCGTCGCCATGCACTACCAGATGAGGTATGAAGTGAGGCGAGGAGCACGGAGGCCTTCTCCCCAGCCAGAGCCCGGAGGGCCTGGAAAGCGACACCGGCCCGGCCTCAGGGTCTTACCCGCCCAGCCGGCCCTCGCGCACCTCCTCCCGTGTCGGCCCAGGGCCTGTCCCCAATTTTGGGAAGCCCCTTCGCTCCCATAAGCACCACCCGGTGATCCGCCCTGTGCCTTGGGAGGGTCCTCTGCCTCCTAGGCTCCGGGGTCTTGAGCGATGCTGGCCTCGCTGTGACCTCGGAAACCCAATTTTTTTTTTTATTGAAACCCACTTTCCTCATCTGTGAAGGGAAAAGCAATCCATCATTTAGGTTTTGGTGAAGAATTAGTGAGCTAGTAATTCGTGTAAAGAGTCTGCCCAATACATGGTAGCTGTTGTATTTCAGGCCATTTTGGGGAATGTGGACCATAAAGTCCAGCCTTTCTTCGCCTAAAATGAGTTTTAGGAACTCCCATGCAAGGGGTGTTTCCACATTCGTTCATTCGTTCAACAAATATTTATTGAGTTTCTACCGGTCAGGCATTGTGCTAGGCACTGAGGATATAATAGTAAGCAAAAACAGATCTGGTCTTTGTATGCATGTTATACCTTCAATGAAAAAAGTTCCTTTATAAAAGACAAAACTGGTCCCCGCCTTCAGGGATCATGAACTCTACAGGTGACTGACTTTTCCCCTTACCTTTCCACATTTTCTATAATGAATATTTTTAAAATAAAAATTTTGAAAAAAAGAAAAAAGATTTTCTTTCCTTAAATCCACCAAACTCTCCCAGAATGTTTTTCACATCTTTCCAGAGTTTTGAAGAATGACAAGCTCTTTGGACCTCCATTTCATTCTTATCCTTAGACCCCCGCCTAAGAGAATATCACAACCCAAGCAAGAGTTTTGATGACTGTCCAGAGCAGAAACTGCCCTCAGGGGTGTGAAGGGATTACATTTAGGACCTGAGAGAATTAGAATAATAAGAGAAATATGTGTGCTTGCTTTGGCTATAAAATCTACTCTAGCTGGGGAAATACGGGCAGCCTGAGTTCATTTCCTTGTTGCCAGTATCTCCTTCCTCTAGGCTATATTCTTATGGTGCAGTCAAAGTCATCTCTCTAAACACAGCTCTGAGTTACTCTTTTGCCTCTAATCTGACTCACTCTTTGCAACTTCATATCCTGCTCTTCCCCTTCCCACTACAAAGTATTCCTGCCACACCACCTGCTTTCCTGGAACACAATGCTTATGTCTTTTTGCCTGCGTGCTATTACGTCTGATTGGAATCCCACCGCCACCCACCCTTCAGAGCCTATCTCAGATATCACTGTCCTCTAGATAGCCTTCTCAGACATCCCATCCTAAGCTGAACTGATTACTCCTTCCTGTGATCTCATATATCTGACAACATATATTTACTAGAGCTCTTCTAGTTCATTTTCTCATTATTTTTCCTTTCTATTTTTTTAAGTAGACTCCACGCCTAGTGTGGAGCCCAACATGGGGCTTAAACTCACAGCCCTGAGATCAAGACCTGAGCTGAGATCAAGAGTCGGACACTTAACTGACTGACCCACCCAGACACCCCTTATTTTTTCTTTTGTTCCTTGTCCCCAAGCGTCCAGGCAGGGACTATATCTTACTCATGTTTGTATCCCAGTGCCCAGTATAGTTGCCTGGCATATAGTTGGTGATCAGAAAATTTTGAATGAAAGGTACTTCTTCCTCTGCTCTGCCCCACAGTGTGACCCTCAAGTATGAAATCAAGAAGCTGATCTACGTGCATCTGGTCCTATGGCTGCTGCTGGTTGCCAAGATGAGCGTGGGACACCTGAGGCTACTGTCACATGATCAGGTGGCCATGCCCTATCAGTGGGAATACCCGTATTTGCTGAGCATTGTGCCCTCTCTCTTGGGCCTCCTCTCCTTCCCTCGCAACAACATTAGCTACCTGGTGCTCTCTATGATCAGCATGGGGCTCTTTTCCATAGCTCCCCTCATTTATGGCAGCATGGAGATGTTCCCTGCTGCACAGCAGCTCTACCGCCACGGAAAGGCTTACCGTTTCCTCTTTGGTTTTTCTGCCGTCTCTGTCATGTACCTGGTGTTGGTGCTGGCGGTTCAAGTGCATGCCTGGCAGTTATACTACAGCAAGAAGCTCCTAGACTCTTGGTTCACCAGCACACAGGAGAAGAAACGTAAATGAAGCCTGCCTGATGGACTGTTCCGTGGGTGAAGCCTGGGCCTCCCATTGAGCCAAGTGAGAAGGTAGAGGAGCTGTTCTGAAATCGTTGGTGATTTTGGCAGCTAGTGCAAACTAGGCCCACGTTCTGGAAAGCCCCTCCTGTTACCATCAGCTGAGGTGGCAAAACTATATTTAATTTATTCCTGGTTGGCTGGAACTGGGTGATCAACAACTATAAAGCACACTTCAGCTGGTTGAAGTTGAGGCCCTTCAGGGTTTTTAAGACAGAGCCTCATCCTTGCCCCTTCTTGGTCATCTCTCCGCTTCCATCCATTACCCCTTAGCCATCAATACTGACAGAGACAGGGAATAAATCAAATTCTACTTCAATCTGTAGGTGGTGGGGCAGGAAACATTTGGGAGGCTCCCCCTGCAGGCTGTGGTCTCTACTGCAAAGCATTTTAATTTAAAAGAACCTCAATAAAGTTACAACTGCCTTGTCCACCCTGTGCCTTGTGTTGGAATTTGATAAATTGTGAAAGGTATGTTGCTTGAGTGGCCATGGACACAAGGAGGTAGGTAGAAGTTTCCCAAGAAAGCTGGAAGTAGCAGTAGAGAAGTGGTCTGGGCGTAGGGAACCAAAGTCATAGTGGCAGCCCTGCAGCCGATTGACAGAAACTGCCATGGGCCATACATTTAATCTCTCCACCCGTAAAATGGCCCATTCTCATTTATCCTGCTTGGGTTATGGGCTCTTATTTTGGTAGGATATTCATGTTTATCATGCAGTGTTAACAAATTGTCATTTATGTGCCTAATGTGGTATCCAAAAGAATTTTAAAGTATCCCTGCATGTAATCTGGGTGAAACATGACATACATGTGAAACTAATAAACACAATATCTAATGGTGTGGAGCAGATAAGTTAAAAATGGAAGTGGGAAAGAGATCTGTGAACTAAAGGCCCTTCTTACAACTAAAAGTCTGACAGTAAACATTACTGCAGGAAATACGTGTGTCCCTTTGTTCTTGTCTGCTTGACTTTATGGTCTCTGGATGTTGTCCGGGTCTCTAATTGCAGACCTCTGCCCTCTCCAGAGTTCTAGTCATTTTTGCTTAATCCTTTTATTCTATAAACATTGGGTATATCCTCAGTCACTCTTAGATACTGACAGTACTTATACTGCAAAACCTGTTCCTCTGCATGTGCTGACGATCATCTCAAACTCCGTGTGTCCCAAACTTAACTCCTTGTCTTATACCTCATACCTCATACCCATACCTCTTCCTGCATCCCTGTGTGCAAGTGAGTATACCAAAAGTACGGTTCTGGATCATCAAGCATCTACTATGTGCTATTGTGTTTTGAACAACCAAAATGCCTGAATCTCTCAGATGTTTCAAAGGTGTGATTTCAGCGCACCAGTCTTTCATTATCTCAATACTCTCAGTCTCAGTCAGTAGAACCTCATGAATCCTCATATTGCTTTCATGTTTTCCCAGTTTAAAAATTCCCCTTTTAGACCTTTATATGCCTTTATCACTTATCCTTCAAGATTCAGTTTATATGGTAATTTGGGAGCTTCTATTTGCTTCAATTCAAGGAGTAAGAGTTCTTCGAATCTGCATGGCATTTTTATTTTTCCTCTTATTGACAGAATTATTTGTTGACGTGTCTTTCCTCACCTCCTGCTCAGTACCTGATACACAGAGTGCACCTATTGAATGAAGTAACTTGTCCTACTATAGACTGAAGACAGGATGTATTGCACAGAGAAAACAATTAGACTGAAACGGGGGTAGAATTTGGAGAGCAAAGGAAAGCAGATGGAAATGTGTGGGTAAAGGAATTACGTGTACCAGGCACAGATTGCTAATTTTCAAAGAATTGGGATGCAAATAATTTTTTTTTAAGCTAAACTTTTCTTTCATTATTGGAATGAAGTATCATTACAGTCTTAGAGTGCTTTCAAAGACCCATTATGGAAATTACTGTCAATGCAAAAAAAAAAAAAAAGCCATTTGGTTTATTTTAGTTTTCTGCTTGTTGGGTTATTGGGATTCTGCTTTTCCAGTTATTTTTTTCCTGCCTCATGGTTGTAGTATTCCCTGAAGCAGACAAGATTCCCTTTGAAAGAGATCCTGATTTAGTGGAAAGAGCACTGTATTTGGACGGTGGAAGATGGGTTCGAGTACCAGCACACCTAATCATATGGCTAAAATTAACACTGCCTATTTCACAGCATTGTTTTAAAGGTCAAATAAGGTGAAGTATTATGAAGGTGCTTTGTAAACTATGTAATACTATATAAATATGAGGAATGGTTATTCCCTTGTGTTTGCAGATCTAGACTGCAGGCATTGGAGGGACCCTTAGAGAGCATCAAGTCCATGAGAAAGGCAGTGCGGTGTAGTGGAATGAATACAGCTTCTGATATTAGACTGACTTAGGTTGGAATTCTGCCTTTTGCCTTAAGAAACTTGAGTCTCTGATTTTGATCTGACACATGGGGATTATAGTAGCTACTGAGATTGTGAGGATTAAATAAAATAATGTTATGAATAGTCAAGTACATAGCAGGAGCTTAGTAAATACCAAAATCCCTTCCCTTGATGAGCATTAACTTTCCCGTTTCAGACTGGGAGTCCTTATCTCTTCTCTTAGGCATAGTCTCTTGCCTTGGAATTCTGGAGGTTGATCCCTTCTGGAAGAGCAGAAGTAAGGAAGGAACACTTGTCCACTCTTGGTTTACATTGGTCTAATGTGTTGGCCCTTCCTGCCTAACGTGCCCTAACAGTAGGCCCAGTTGCCCCAAGAGACTTTAGGAATCAGCCGTTACAGAAAGAGCCTGGAGATGCTGCTGCATGGTCTGACCAGAGTCCATGTAAGGGTAAGGCTCAAGAAAAACAGCTGTCCAAGGCCCCACAGTGTGCTCTCTGTTTGAGCATGTGCAGGGCCTGCCAAGACTCCCTGAGCTCCTGGCTTGGTCCCCAAGTAAAGGTTATTAGAGCATGAAGTTTGGGTTAGCCCATTCAGACACAAACCACAGGTAAGACAGGCTTCAGCCATCTTCCGAGAAGACAGGGCCTCTGTGCTGCAGTTGGCTTTTACTCCAGTTGGCTGCCTTGAATTCCAGCCACAGTTACTCCTCCCTTGTTGACTCCTGCCAAATGATCCCTACTAGTCTGGAAGTCTGAACCACTCACTGTCATAAGACCTACTTTCCCTTTGTTCTTTCCAACTATTCCAAATTCTTCCTTCACATAACACCCTACCATCTACATTGCATTGCTAAATCTAATAATTCTGTGGATTCTAGGGCCCACAAACCCTCTGACTTCTCACAGAATTCCCCAAGCAGTATGTTCTGGCAGAAAGAGCCAGAAAGACACGGTGGTGAGTCCCAGATCTCCATTTTTGTTTTTGAACAAGTTACTGAATCTTCCTAGTGTTTTCCAGCCTGTAGAATGATTTAAAAAGACTGACCTCAAGGGTTGTAGTACAAATAAAACGAGATAATGTGGGCAAAACATATGGCCTCGAGTCTGATAGTAAGAGTTTAGCAAATCCTGAACTGATTCCCTACCATTTCCCAGATGTGCCAGACTTCGCCTGCAGTGCTTTTTACCCTACACCTTTTTTTAGGCTCCAAATCAATAGGCAAAGCACCAAGACAATAAATAAAAAACAGACCTTCTTTTCTTTCTTCTTTCCCCCTTCCTTCCTCACTTTAATTCCTTTTCCTTTCCTATGCTCTCATTTTCTTCCCTTTCTATTCTTTTGTATGTGCGAATGTGAGTCTTTTTCTTTCTTTTCTGCTTCTCCTACCATACCTTAGCCAGGGTCAAGGAGCAACTAAGGAAATCTTTTCACTGTGACAGATCAGAAAATACAAGAGGTCAAAAAAGGGAAATATTCTAGGGGTGCCTGGGTGACTCATTTGGTTAAGCGTCTGCCTTCAGCTTGGGTCATGATCCCAGGGTCCTGGGATTGAGCCCCACGTCTGGCTCCCTGATCAATGGGGAGCCTGCTTCTCCCTCTCCCTCTGCCCCTCCAACCCCACTCGTGCTCTCTCTCTCTCACTCTGCTCTCTCCTCTCTCTCTTTCAAATAGATGGATGAAATCTTCAAAAAAAAAAGAAAAGAAAAGAAAAGAAAGAGAAATATTCTAGAATGGAACCAAGTTTCTCACTTCATACCCTGAGCATTGGAAAATGCATTATTTATGTAGATCTAAACCACTGTGGGTTAGGTAAAAATTGAGGGGGAAGGCTCCCTAACCTATCCTTAGTATGGCTAGACCACCCTTTTTTTCTTTCGTATCTTACTGATCTGTTTTCACAGTGCTGGGCTCCAAGGCCAAAAAATGGAACTGTGCCAGGCAAACCCTTTTGGGATCCCAGGAGCTGAAGGAGATGAGGCAGTGGGAAGAGAAACCATAGTCTGACAGAAAGAGGAATGAGGGGCGCCTGGGTGGCACAGTTGTTAAGCGTCTGCCTTTGGCTCAGGGCGTGATCCCAGCGTTCTTGGATTGAGCCCCATATCAGGCTTCTCCGCTGGGAACCTGCTTCTTCCTCTCCCACTCCCCCTGCTTGTGTTCCCTCTCTCGCTGGCTGTCTCTCTCTGTCAAATAAATAAATAAAATCTTAAAAAAAAAAAAAAGGAATGAACCGTGAGAGGTGGCAAAATTGGAGCTCCCAGGGCTAGAGACCTTGACCTTGATGAGAGCACTCTTCTTTCTGCTCCCTTATTTCTCTCTTTACGAAATGAAAAGAATAATTCTCACTTACCTGTCTCATAAGATGATTAGGTGGATCAAATTTGAAAGTGCTTGTAAAATGTGAAGCAAATAAACTGCTTAAATGAAATGTAGCATTATTTACAGTTATTCAACTACAAAACCACCTATTTTTTGACATCCCCTGCTAGGTATTAGAGAATGTAAAGAATAGGAAAGGGTCCTTATCTTCTAATGAACTCAAAAGCCAGAGGGTATTTTTAGGTTAATGAGTGGGATGGGTCTTCAGACAGTAGACCTGAAGACTCAGGACCTAGAACTGGCTTCAAGGAGGCTAGAGTCAGGCTACTGAAAGGTGCAGAGGGACAATAACAATATCAAGATGACTTAACCCCATAGGTGTGCCCCAAACTTGCTTTCTATGTGTGTCACCAAGGTAAGGACTGAAGCAGCTCAAATGCTCCATGAGCAGGAGGAAGCTGTGGGATGATGGGGAGGGTCCCCACAAAGCCTGGAGCCTCGTCAGCATCGGAAACCACAGGAAACCAGGTCAGTGCGTGGGGCCTGCTCCCTCAGCTCCCGGGCTCAGCTATGCGCTCTGGGGCTTCCTGAGCAGACTGTTCTGATTAGAGGATCCTTGAAGCTGGAGGCCCCTTTGGTGTGGAGCCCTTTGCCCAGAAGAGTTGGGTGCAGAAAGAAAGCTGGGCTACAGTCTGGAGGGTCAGCCAGGTGGGGAGCAGGCTGCGTATGGGGGCCTGTGAGGTTTATGCGCATCCTACGTGGACTTTTTGTTGTTCTGCTCAACTCTGGTGCCTCAGGCACCTCTGTCTCCAGACTCCATTGCAGAATGGTGCTGAATAGTTCCGTTAATTCTCTAAGTGAGGGGATGAAGCACATCTCCAAGGAAGCTCCAAGTCCAAGAGCATTAATGGGCGGGTCAGATCTGCAGGGTGTTGCAGGAGTAGGAGGGGTTAAGAAGTGGGGACAGCCCTCCATCCCCCTAACCCTGTGCTGGCCTCTTTCCTGTTATTTCTCTGCCAGAGTAGGAGCCCCTTGCCCTCCAGGTGGGAGTAGTAGGGTTTTCTGGGGGGCAATCATCCTTCTGTCCCTCCGCTAGGGGAAGAAGGAATGTGGCCTGGCTGGCTGGTTAGGATCTAGGATCGAGGAGGAGCTTTGGGGCAGGGCGGGGCAGGTGCAGGCAGAGGCGAAGACTCCTGCTCCCTGCGCTCCCGCTGCTGCACAGCAAGGGCCCGCTGCCCTCCTTCAGGCTGTGCAGCCATGTTCTGGGCGCTCTGACCCCACGGAAGCCCATGGGGAGCCCCAGATCGGCAGCTCCGTTCCTGCTTCTCCTCCTGCTGTTCATTGGCCTCTCTGCTTCCTCTGGGATTGGCTGCCCCTACCTGCCCCGCTGGAGCACCCACTGTCTGCTGGCCTCCCAAATGGTAAGGTAATGCTGCCGCTGCCCAGTAGGGACATCTCCCTGCCACGGGCTGGTAAAGCTCCCCACTCTTCTGCCTATCCTCTCATTGCTCCCAAGTCCCTGTGCCCTGGTAGCAGCCCCAGTGCGTCCTCTGTATGGTCTTGAAGGGGTAGCCAAGGTTCTGGTGTGCTGAGGGCCTGTGCAGGGTCGAGCTGGCAAGACAAGAGCCAGAGTGGATGGGCTATTAGGTTATGGGCCTTAGAATTAGGTGATTTGAGGCAAAGACCCCAGGGAGAATGCCCCCCCCCCACATAGGAATCCCTACTAATAATTCTTCTCTCCTTTCTTGCCCCTACTGGGCCCTGTGCCTTCAGGAAGACACTCTCACTGGTGAGTCTCATTCCCTGCCCTGCTTCTTTTCTGGGTCCCTTTTGTTCCAGATCCCTAGCGAGCTTTCCATTCAAATTTTTGGCTCCCAACTTGGGAAGTAGCATATGAAGGAGAAAACACAGGGTTCAGAATCAGGACAAGCCTGGATTTGCGTGGCAATTCCACCACATACTCCAAATGTGGCTGCGGGCAGTGCACTTAGCCCTCTGACTCCCCGTCTCTGAGGGGATGATCAAGGTCATAGAAAGCTGCTGCCCCTGAGCTGTGGGGAGGATTAAAGGAGACTCAGAATAACCTCTAGGCACTCACCCTTAACTGTTCCCTCCCTACCGTCAGTGCTACAACAACGATCTTTCATATCTAATGGTACATTCTAGTTTACAAATCATTTTCCCCACACATTATCTCACTTGATCTTGACAACAGTCCTACTTTATGAACGAGGAAGCTGAGGCTTAGAGAAGTCCGTAGCTTGCCCAAAACTACACATCTCAGCCTCGAGTCCACTTGTCTGAGGCAGGAGGGACCTCCTTGGACCCTACCATTTGATTTACTTTCATCTTTCCCAGGAAGGTCTGCCCGTGTCTCTTGCCATGCCCAGTTGGCGTTTCCTGCGTCCCCAAAGCCTTGCTGTGCTCAGCTCTGGCTCTGCCCCTATTTGTGCCTGCATCTGGTGTCAGATCCTTCAGGTATAAGAAACAGCCCTTTGGGCTTTTCTCAGTGGAGATGTGAATTAGAGGTGTTTGGGAGGGTGGCCCAGGCCGAGGAAAGTGGGACTTATCATACCAGAACCGATGTCTCTCCTGCTGTCAACCTCAACAGAGACAGGTCGTCCTGAAATAGCATGCCATGACTGATATTCATGGTTCAGTTGTATCATTTTGTGAAGGTGTTTCTCCTTTCCACTGGCACCACTGCTTGGGATTAAACTGTTTTAGTTCTGTGAGTTTGCAAAGTAAGATCTTTCTTATTCAACTCTTTATTTTCATGGCCTAGCTCAGTGCCTGGCACATACTAACTGCCCAAACACTGCTTAAGAATTCGCAGTTTCTAATTTTTCACTGTTGTAAATAATGCTACAATGGACACTTTTGCATATATGTATAGCTTTTTCTCTACTTAAGGAATTAATTCTTTTTTGACTGTATCATAACTTTCAGGACTAAAGAAGCTTGCTACCATTACACTCCATGATCTGAAATGACTTACTATCTAACATCAGGCCACATTTCCAGGTAGGAGAGGGGCAGAGAAGGGCTGGATAGTCAATATGTCCTTTCCTGCACAGGCCTCCAGGGGGGCTGGTTTCACCTCCTGGTGCAGAAATACAAAAAGTCACATAAGTTCCAGTTCTGTAGGAGACACAAGATGCCAGCATCTGCTCAGGTACTCTGCCCGCCAGTTCCAGCCTTGCCCTACGCCCCACAGACCTTTCGTTTCTGGCCTCTCGTTTTGCTCTCTAGCCATGCAAAAGATAGAAAGCGTGGCAATGAAGTAGACTATTCTGTCTATTACACAGTTAGGGAAACCAAGGCTTGAAGACTGAGCGACTTGTCTGTGGTGCCTCAGGTTCCAGAAGCAGGAATAAAAGCCTGATTCCTGGCCTAAGGCCAACCACGTTCTCTGCCTACAGAGGAAGCTGCTGAGTAGCTGTTGCCTGTCTGAGAAGGGTCATCACATCACTGTCCCCTCCCCACACATCTCTCACAAGGGGTTGCGCTCTAAAAGGACCCAACCTTCAGACCCAAAGGCATTGGAAGGTCTCCCCAGATCCAGCTCACAAAGGCATGAAGGTAGGCATGGGGTGTGACCAGAGATGGGTACAGCCAAGTAGTGGTGCCTGTGCCCAGGCCAAGACACAAGGCTAACAGGTCCCCCTTCTCCCCAGGGCCCGAGTTCTCCTTTGATTTGCTGCCTGAGGCACGGGCTATTCAAGTGACCATTCCTCCGGGACCTGAGGTCACCGTGCGTCTTTGTCACCAGTGGGTACTAGAATGTGAGGAGCTGAGCAGTCCCTTCGACGCCCAGGTATGGAGTGTTGTCTCCCTTTAAAAAGCCAGATCACACAGCTCTGGAGCAAAAAGGACCTCCCCATTGTATACTGAGGCCCAGAGAGTGACAGTCATTGTCTAAGACCTCCCTACATGTCTGACGTGCCTAGCATTAAGACTTCTTTGGATTAGACAGAAAATGCAGGTGTCCTTGTCATCCAGGAGGAGAGGAAGGGCAAGGACAAACAGAGACTTGGAGCAACCACGAATGCCTAGCAGAGAAATGAATATGGCATATATCCCCAGTGAGAAGACCCTGAGCTAGATTCAGGTTGCATTAAGAAGGCTTTTCAGTTCCCCCAAGAAGCAGTCATATCTTTCTTGGTTCCCTTCCATCTCCCTCCTTTTGCTGCTGCCCCCCAGAGAATGGGATGTTCCCCATTCACTCAGCCCAGGCCTCATATCCCCCTTCAAGCTCCAGTTGCTGTGGATGCCCTGGTATGCAGTTGGTACCACTTGCAGGGACTGGAGCTGTACCTCTTTGGCCCTCAGCTCCCTTCATTTCTTAAAAAAACAGGGTGTGTTGGCCAAGGTCCCAGCTTCCTACTGCCCTTGTCCAGGGTGCCTAAGCTCTTTCTCAGGCACTTCTTTTCTCCTTTTGCTGCTTCGTCAACAGAAAATTGTGTCTGGGGGCCATGCTGTAGACCTGCCTTATGAATTCCTTCTGCCCTGTCTGTGCATAGAGGTGAGCAGAGGAAAAGGTCTGTGTTGTCCATGGCTCCACTCCTAGGTCTCACAGAGGCACAGTTGGTCAAGCCTATCTCCAGTAAGTCAGGTCTTAAAAAGACTGGGTGTTGAGTTGATGCTTGGGAAGATGGCTGCCAGCTTGACTGTGAGTCACACACTGGGTCAGAGATGGAAGTGTCCTGCTGAATATGAGATATTTGGGGGGGCCGATTCCAACCTCAGTCCCACCCAAAACCAGCTTTCCTGGGTTCAGACTGGCCTCAGCCCCCAGAGACAGAATACACAGTTGCCTTCACTGTGTGTTCTGAGGAGTCACGGTGGGCGCACGTGTGGCCACTGCCAGGTTCCATATCGGCTCCAAAAGTCTCGTCCCCGTGAGCCCTTCCTGGCAGTCCTCCGCTCCTTACGAAGCTGAGGTGTCTAGTGGTAAGACTTCTTTGGACTAGACAGAAAATGCAGGGGACCTTGTCAACCAGGAGGAGACAAAAGGGAAGTACAAGCAGACACGTGGGGCAGGGAGCAGCTGCCGGGGTGGACAACGCCGGGTGCTTGGGTGGTCCAGAGGGGGGCTCCGTACAGGGCATTCCTTGGGAAAGCTAAAAGCGGAGGAATGTGGACCTCCCCTCTTTCTGGGGGAGGATAGGTTCTCCTCTCCAGGGAGAAGAGGACTGAGCCTCCCGTTTACTGATCTTGCTCCCAGACTCTGGTCACGCCCCCCTGCCCTTGCCCACACCCTGCCCTGCTTCCCCTGCTCCGTGCCCCGCTGGCTCCGGCAGCTTGCATCAGGGCAAGGTCAAGCCAGAGGAGTTTCAGGTCTGAGTGATAGAGGAGAGAAGGCGTTCCTGTGACCCTCCCTGACTGTTTCCCTGTCCCCCCAGGCATCCTACCTGCAAGAGGACACAGTGAGGCGCAAAAAATGTCCCTTCCAGAACTGGCCTGAAGCCTGTAAGTGCTGGACATGGGCATTCGTAGCCTCTCTCAGTCTCTCTTACACACACACACACACACACACACACACACGCGCATTTCACACCTGTGTTGTGGAAGAAGCCCCCAGAAGGCATGCAGGCATTTTCCCTGCAGTTGCTGAGGAGAAAGAGCTACCGTATCTACCAATCACGTGCCAGTAAATCAGAGTATTGAACGTTGTACTAGGTGCTGTGAGAGGTTTAGAAATATGAGCCCCAGGAGGTAGTGTCCTAAGAGGATGGGCCCCAAGTCCTGGGGTCACATCCCACTTATTCTTCTCTGAACCTCAGTTTCTTCATCAGTAAAGTAGTGATACTTGCCCTGCCTTACTTTCCAATTGTTGATGAGGCTGGCGTTCAATATTATATGTGAAAGTGGCTGGTGATGTCTAAAGTGCTGGACGCATGTTGTCATCCCCAAATTAAAGAGACAGGACCCTGAACGCAGCAAATGAATAGTGCAAAGCAGCCTACAGTCCAGGGCACTGTTAGAATTGAGGACTAGGCTGTAGGCCGTGAACTCAGGAAAGGGAGAAGCCCGTGAAGGCTGTCTGATCAGAGGTCTCTTACAGGAGGTGACACCTGGGGTGAGCTCAGAAAAGGGGCAGTATTTCAAAAGGAGAGTAGCGAGGGGCACACCCCTGGTTCTGGGGGGAACTTAAGCAAAGATCTGCAGATTTTGAGTTTGGGGAGCAGCAGAGAGCTGGCCAGAATGGAGGCACAGAAAGGAGATGAGACAGCCGAGTAGAAAAGGTCATAAAAGGTCTGGACAAGGCATGCTCAACTATTGGATACCTAGACATGCCAGCGAAGTCATCCCCTGGTGCCCCCGGGGATGGGGATGCAAAGCGAGGCTGAGGCCAAAGCAGGGCCCAGGCCTCCCAGGCCTCACTCTCTGCCTCTGCCTGCCGCCTGCCCAGATGGCTCGGACTTCTGGAAGTCAGTGCACTTCACTGACTACAGCCAGCACAGTCAGATGGTCATGGCCCTCACCCTCCGTTGCCCGCTGAAGCTGGAGGCCTCCCTCTGCCAGAGGCAGGGCTGGCACACCCACTGTGAAGACGTCCCCAATGCCACGGCTCGAGAGTCAGAGGGGGTGAGACAGGCCCCCCCCAGGACTTGAGTGGGCAGGGCTGGGGCCCAAGGCCCGGCTCCCTGACTAACTCCCTTCTCCTACCACAGTGGTATGTTTTGGAGGGAGTAGACCTGCACCCCCAGCTCTGCTTCAAGGTACAAACATGGGCGACAGTGGTTGGGGAGGTGTGTGGGTGGCGCCTGGAGCTTGCTGACTTGCCATTTTTGGATTTCTCAGTTCTCCTTTGGAAATAGCAGCCATGTGGAATGCCCCCACCGGACTGGTGAGCCGATAAGTGACCCTGGCTGGGACCCCCTTCCACCACTTCACCCTTACCCAACTGGGACCAAGCCAGACGCGAGCCCTGTTCTGACTTCTCTGGCAACCACAGCCCAGCTCCTATCACCGCCCACAAACAGAATGTCTCCCATGATGCCCTTTCCCACCCTGGCAGCCCCATCCTGGAATGTGAGCGTGGATACCCAGGCCCGGCAGCTGGTCCTTCACTTCTCCTCAACGATGCAGGCCACCTTCAGTGCTGCCTGGAGCCCCCCAAGCTTGGGGCAGGACAGCTTGGTGCCCCCGGTGTACAGCATCAGCCAGGTATGGCCTAGCCAGGGATCCCCCCCACCCCCTTACCCCCCTCACCCCGGTCTTGTTGCTCAGAGTGCAGCAAGTGGAGACACGCAAATCTCTAACTTATATCATCTGGTTATTTATTTACTTGATCAATCTTTGTTCAGCTGGTTCCTCTGCCTGTCAGTGGGGTCTTCAATGGAGCAGTTCCTAATCCTTTTAGTTTCTGAGCTTACGGGAGGTAAACAGAAGCAAGAGACTGGCCATCCCACCTCCGGCTGTCCTCTGACCCACACAGTCTGCTGCCATATTTTATACCAATGCCCTCTCTTGAACCCAGCTGTCCTCTACCCCTGCGTTCCTGTCTGTCTCCACGAGGCCCCTGACAGATGTTCCCTGCCTATCTTGGGAGGCAGAGCCCCTGGAAGCTGAGGTGCTCTTTGCAGAATACTGTGAACTACTGACAGATTTAACTTTATTATGTGAACTAAGAACAGTTTGACTAGCAGACTCTCTTCTGTGTATCTGATATAAAAAGCACAATCAGGGGCGCCTGGGTAGCGCAGTCGTTAGGCATCTGCCTTCAGCTCAGGGCGTGATCCTGGCCTTCCGGGATCGAGTCCCACATCGGGCTCCTCTGCTGGGAGCCTGCTTCTTCCTCTCCCACTCCCCCTGCTTGTGTTCCCTCTCTTGCTGGCTATCTATCTCTGTCAAATAAATAAATAAATACTCTTTAAAAAAATAAATAAAAATGAAAAGCACAATCAAATATATCCGTCAAACCACAGCACCAATTTGACTAAGCATGACTAGCTCTTTCTAATTCTTTCTTAAACGCTCACTTGTAGCTTGCTTACTTGTCTTGTACTCTATGAGGGCTCCCAAGCAGATAAGTGGTAGCAAATGTTTAAGAATGTTTAAGATTTAACACCAAGCCATGCTTAAGATTTAAGACAAAGTCCCATGGGATAACCTAAAATTCAGAGCTAAGTCCATGGACTCATTTGCTTTTGTGAGCTGGGAGAAGACCACCTTCATTGAGTTTAGCCATGATTTGAGAGTCACTGTGTCAGCATCTGCTGACAGCTGGCTGAAGAATGGGGTCTGGGACAGGGGTGGTATGGGGGTTGGAAGTGGAGGGAGTTCTGGAAGGATGGAGATTCTGGTCAACTCCTTAACCAACACCCAGAACATAGGGTGGAGCTATATCCTGCCTGTATACAGATGGTGATCACTTCTGTCCAATTGAGCATGCATTTATTGAATCCCTACTCTGTGCCTACCCTGCATTAGGCCCTGGGAAATACAAGAAAAGTATGTAACACAGTCTGCCCCTAAGGAGTCCACAGTGTAATAATAACTACTGTAACTGAAGGCCTACACCCTGCGCTGTGTGTGATAGGGGGCGTTAACCTGCATATTCCCATGGGATGCTCTCAAGAACCCAGTAAAATAAAGATTGTTAGTCCTCATATACAAATGAAGAAACTGATGGTCAGGAAGGGAGGAAACCTATCTCCATGCAAAGATCACACAGCTAGGAACCACAAGGGCAATCATTAAGCCGGACTTTTTTGACTGTGCTCTAACTTCACGGCTTAGGTTCTTTCCAGTGGACAAGCCATCCCTTCAGATATGCGGGACAGAGAAGGGAGGCAGCTTATATAGTTAGGCTCCTTGGTTTATGAGCTGCTGGAGGACAGAGGCAACACCTGTGTCTTCTTTTCTCAGGGCTTGACACAAAGTAGACACGCAGAGCATGTTTGCTGATGAGTGCCCGATCTCCTGATTCATGTGTTATCTTCCGCAGTTCACATCTGGGAATGATCAGTTGGGTGGCTTGAGAATGAAGTAGGGGGAAGACTTCTTTTTCTTTTTCTTTCTTTCTTTCTTTCTTTCTTTCTTTCTTTCTTTCTTTCTCCTTTCTTTCTTTCCTTCTTTCTCTCTCTCTCTCTTTCTTTTTAAAGATTTTTAAAATGTCTTTGTCAGAGAGAGAGAACAAGCAGGGGGAGCAACAGGCAGAGGGAGAAACAGGTTCCCCTCTAAGCAAGGAGCCTGATGCGGGACTCGATCCCAGGACCCCAGGATCATGACCTGAGCTGAAGGCAGACACTTAACCAACTGAGCCACCCAGGCATCCCGGAAGACTTCTTTCTTGTCAATGGTGGCACTTGACCTTAAGCCTGGGTAGGATTTGGGTGGGAGCGGGAGGGTAGAAAGGAAAAGAGTGTGGGCAAAGACTCAGACTAGACAGAGCCAGATTTGACTCTGTGGGGACAGTCATTCTTCTCTTTGTTCCCACAGACTCAGGGCTCAAGCCCAGTGACACTAGATCTCATCATTCCCTTCCTGCAGACAGGGAGCTGTCTCCTGGTAAGGAATCCTGCTGTCACTCTGTACACACTCCCCTAGCATCTACCCTATAGGTGGAACGTGAGACAAATGTTTGGTTTGGCCAGCATGGTGTTTGAAATTGGAATGAGTTGCTACCATTTAAATATTGGAGCGGTCATATTTAAAAAGCTGATTTCCGGCTTCTCCTGGAAAAAATCAGAAAACCTGGTACTCTGTGTCCACATTCAGGCATGGTGACAATGGGCTTGAGCTCAGTGGCATCCGATTACTTCATTCAGGGACTGTGCCTGACTGTGCCTCATGGACGCCCTGGGCAACTTCAAGTTTATTTTTTGGGTTGCCACTCCTGACCTGTTGTGTGCCCAGCCAGAGCTGGACCAGACACAAACCCTGTGCTGGAAAAATTCCCTGTCTGGGGGGACTCCCTTTCTCTGTCGCCGCTCAACTGCCCCTGGGAGAAGGGGCTACCCTGGCTCACAGGGGTGGCGGGCTCTGCGTCCTCAGGTGTGGAGATCAGATGTTCAGTTTTCCTGGAAGCACCTCTTGTGTCCAGATGGTAAGTTCTTGGGAGACGAGGGGTGGGGTAAAAAGGAGGCTGGGCACTGAGGAGCCTGACTTGGCCTCACCCTGCTTGACTCAGTCTCTCATAGACACCTGGGGCTCTTGATCCTGGCACTGCTGGCCCTCACCACCCTATTGGGCATTGTTCTGGTCCTCACCCGCCGGCGCCCGCTGTCAGGTAAGCTCACTCTGGGGGAACCTGAGGATTCAGATCTGCACAGTGCCTAAGCTAGTGGCCCCCCACACTTCCCCTGCCTAGGCTCCCTTCCAGAAGAGCCAGGCCCCTGCTGCTGCCCCAAGCTCTCTGCTACCCAAGGTGGTGAGCCTCAGGCCCCCTAGTGGTCAGGAATGGTTAAGGCAGAGCAAAGGTCCTTCTGCGCAGATGGTTCACTGTTAGTGGTCTCTGGGAAGAGACCAGTGGGGCGGAAATCCAGCCTGCGCTGCACCTGCCAAACCCCGCGCCCTAGACCTGGCCCCTTCCGGGCGCTTTTATCTAATTAGCCCAAAGACACCCTATAGGCTAAAGTTGCCTTGGGTACCCACACCCAGTGGAGATAAGGAACCAGGTGGAACACCTGATGAGTTAGCCCCAAGGTGGGGAGGGGTAGAGTGGGGGTGGAATAGGGGAGGGGAAGTGCTGGGCTCTCCCTTAGCCCCCCACCCTGTTTATCTGCTGCTCCCGCCCCTAGGCCCGGGCCGAGAGCGGCCGGTGTTGCTCCTGCACGTCGCGGACTCAGAGGCGCAGCGGCGCCTGGTGGGAGCGCTGGCTGAACTGCTGCGGGCAGCGCTGGGCGGTGGGCGTGACGTGATCGTGGACCTGTGGGAAGGGACGCGCGTGGCGCGCGTGGGCCCGCTGCCCTGGCTGTGGGCGGCGCGGGCGCGCGTGGCGCAGGAGCGGGGCACCGTGCTGCTTCTGTGGAGCAGTGGGGGCCCCAGTCCAGTCCGCGGCCGGGATCCCCACTCGGCGCCCCTGCGCGCCTTGCTCGGTGCCGCCCCGCGCCCACTGCTGCTGCTCGCTTACTTCAGTCGCCTCTGTGCCAAGGGCGACATTCCCCCGCCTCTGCGTGCCCTGCCGCGCTACCGCCTGCTGCGCGACCTGCCACGCCTGCTACGGGCGCTAGACGCACAGCCTTCCACCGAAGCCACCAGTCGAGGCCGCCTCGGGGATCGGCCGTGCCTGCGGGGTCGCCTGGAGCTGTGCCACCGGCTGGAACGGGAGGCCGCCAAATTTTGCCCACCGAGTCTGAGCAGAGACAGGCGTAGGGGTACTGGCTGGAACCCCTGAATGAGCCTTCTACCCTAGAATCCTTGGGGTGCCGCCCCAGGACTACGGGCCAAAAATCCTTATGCTCTGTCTGCTAGCCAGGGAGTAGAACACCTCCCTCGCTGTCCCAGCCCCTTCCTTACGTTTCTGGCTTCTTCCTCATGTTTACCCTTTCCGAACCAGCGGGGAGAGTCGCTGTTTACTGAGGGTTCCACTGACCCCAGTCCTGTTGCGGGGGAGGGGGATCTTCCCACTTCTTTTCTTCAAAATTCCAGAAAGAGCAGTCTGCACATGCTCCAGTCCAGGCTGGAAAGATGTGGGACAGAGGTAGGGGAGGCTGGTGCGATGGCAATTCTGAGTGAGGGGTAACTCCAGTGGGGGAGCAAGGGAACCTCTTTCTGAGACAGGGATACTGCTTTTCCCAGACTGGAGCTCTGCCCAGAGGATGGAGGGAGGGAGGGAGCCTGACCCAGGGAAAGAGGTTTTGGCCTTGGGTGTACAGGGCAAAGGTGGGACAAGATCAAGAAAAATGAATAAAGGCGAACATAATAGATAAGCTAAGAGACACAGTGTGCTTCTCCAGTGTGCCCAGAATCCTGAGTTGGAGGAAGGGTCAGCACAGCCCTGCCTGGGGGTTGTTATGCATCCCTCTGTGGGCCCAAATCTTCCATGTCCACACCCACAACCACATCCTTCACTTCTCACATGCAATGTCTCTGAAAAGGCAAAGAAGGACCTGGAAATCTCGATCCTCACTGTGAAAAGGTTCAGAAAGGTCCATTTGTCGTGCAGCCAGCCCATGGCAACAGCACAAATGGGGCCCCTGTCTGCCTGGCTCTGAGTCCTGAGTTCCTTCCCTCCATACCACACTTGAGCAGAGGCCAGGAAGTGGTGAAAAGCCCATTTTCTGATGCCCTTTGTCCCTGCCTTTAGAGCTCCTGTCCCACAAAGGGTCACTGAGTTCCAGGGCAGATGTGTGAAGGGACTGGGGGTGCCCTGTATGAGGGGACCTAATGGGCACCAAAATCCCAGATTTATATGGGAAGTGGATATGCCCCAGCATTGCCCAGGCCCTCTTCCTTAGGGACTCCCAGGGTGAGTAAGAGCTCCCTCACTCAGCTGTGATGCTGCCACCCTCTTCAGGGGCCCCTCCCAGCCAGGTGTCAGCAGAGGAGGAGGAGAGGGAAAGGAGATGAGGCCACCACCCCACTCCAAGCCTGCTGACTCCCAGGCCTGGTGTTGGTGGGAGGGACAGGGCGGGGCGGGAACAGCCAGCTGCCTGCCGGGAGCCAAAACGAAAGCACTCGGGCTGGACTGGGACAGGATTCAGGACTCCCAGGAGAGGGAGTGCTCCAGCCAGCACTGGGACGCCAGGCTGAAGAGGGATTCCGGCCCTCGTGCCCACAGGCTTGGGGCTGAGTGGGAGCAGAGGTACAGTGTCTGCCCCCCCTTTGGGGGGGGCAGGACAGGGCCTTGGGCCTTGGTGCCTCCTGGTACCTGGAAGATGCCTGTGCCTTGGTTCCTGTTGTCCTTGGCACTGGGCCGAAGCCCCATGGTCCTCTCTTTGGAGAAGCTTATGGGGCCTCAGGACACTGCTCGCTGCTCTCCGGTAAGTCTGGGGTCCTGGGAGAGTTGGGGAAAGCTCAGGGTTCAGTCTGCCGCCTATCAGAGGCCCTAGCCTGGCTCCTGTCACTGTCACTACCACCAGAACTGCCCTGGCTGGTCTGTCTGGTGCTGATGGGATAAGAGAAGAATGGGGAGGGGGCAAGAGCTGGGTTTGTCTTCTCCTGGGAGGGGCTTGAATGGGGAGCCCCAGAAGGGTAGGCAGGGATAGCAGGCAGGGAAAAATGGCTAGATTTGGTGGCATAAACTCTGACTTGTCTTTACCTTCTTCCCAGGGCCTTTCCTGCCACCTCTGGGGTGAGTAGCCCTACTCTGAGAAAGAAAAGAACTGCCCAGGTTGGTGGAAGGGAGGGGAGATGTTCCAGTTGTATGCCCTTACCACCCACCCTCCGCCCAGGAAGAGCCCAAAGCTCCTTGGCCCTCTGGGGTTGTCAGGTGCAACTAACCTCTGGATTATGAACAGCTTTAGCTCCCACCCCACCCTTCATGCGCAGATGGCGACGTGCTCTGCCTGCCTGGGAGCATCGTGTCTGCCCCAGGCCCTGTGCTGGTGCCCACACGCCTGCAGACAGAGCTGGTGCTGAGGTGCCACCAGGAGACCGACTGTGACCTCTGTGTGCGTGTGGCCATCCACTTGGCTGTGCACGGTGAGCATGTCATCCCCTGTGTGTGCACACGTCAGCACGTCTGGGATGGGCACAAGGACCGGGGCGTCTGTCGGGCAGTCCTGTGCATCCTCAGTGTTCTCCTGGGGAACACCGGCCAAAGGACCCCCAGGTCAGCCTGGTCTCCCTGTCTCCCACCCCCCAGGCCCCTGGCCTGGCCCCTGCTTCTCAGGAATCTCCTTCCTTTCAGGAAGGAAGCCAAGCGCAAAGCCAGCGCAGAGCTGAGGCCTGACCTGGGCCTTATTCTCGGGTCCTTCTAGGGCACTGGAAAGAGCCTAAAGATGAAGCCAAGTTTGGAAGAGCAGCTGATCCAGAGCTTGAGGAGCCTGTGAACGGTGAGGAGAACCCAGCTGGCCCAACTGCCCCTAGCCAGGGCCTTGCCCGAGGCCCCGGAGCCTGACCAGTGCCCCGTCCTGTTACTCACAGCCTTTCTCCAGGCCCAAGTGGTGCTCTCCTTCCAGGCCTACCCCACTGCCCGCTGCGTTCTGCTGGAGGTGCAAGTGCCCGCTGCCCTCGTGCAGCCTGGTCAGTCTGTGGTATGCGAAATCATAATCGTAGCAATAGCCAACTTCTGAACGTGATGTCTCTGAAGTGCTCCTGTGTGTGTGTTATGTCTGTGTGCTGACGCCAGCAGGGCTGTGGGCAAGCCCTTTCAGCCCTTTATGCCTCTGTTTTCCTGTCTGTAAAATGGGAATAAGAATAGTCCTGCCTCTTATGGCTGTTGTGAGAAAAAGATGAGTTGATATGTATAAAACACCTCGGGTAATGCCCAGCACTAAAGGGTCTCAGATTTAATTCTCCCTTTCTTTTGTGACTCTCAGAAGCACACATGAACTAGGCATTATTACTCTCATTTTCCAGAGAAAGAAACTGAGGTTGGGGAGGGGAAGTCTGTGGGCTGGATCCACTTCTCTGGACTTTCTGCTACATCATGTCTGCCCTGTGTGTAGACCGTGGTGCGGGGTGTTGGGGCTTCTCCCTACTTCAGGAGGCCATGTGTGTTTGGAAGATGAAGCTCCACTTGGGCCAGATCCCTCAAACCCTTTGACTTCCGCTCCTGCCCCCAGCTCCCAGCCAGTATCCTCTTGCCTGGAAAATTGTAGAATGGGAGAAAATCTGCTGGCCTACCTCAGTGGACAGTTGTGAGGACCACTGAGGCATTGGGTGTGGGAAGGGGTGTCCCACATTTGTGTCGGGGTATCTGGTCACCTTAGCTTTGGCCGCGTGATGTGGGACAGCAAGGGTGGGGGCAAGGACTCAATAGCTAGGGCCCTTATCCCTGCCCTGCTGACAGCCCCTACTGAGGCTGTGTGCTTTAGACAGGGGGGCCTTTAAAGGAAACATTAATGGGAGAATTTCAGGCCATACAGTATAGAGTCACTGGTTGGGGGAGGGCGTGAGTGGAGTGGTCCATGGAGAAGCTCAGAGCCCTTGGCCTGTATTCTGAGCCCTATACCACCAGCCTTCCGCCACCCCTCTCCTCACAGGGCTCGGTAGTATTTGACTGCTTCGAGGCTGCTCTGGGGGCTGAGGTGCGACTCTGGTCCTACACTCAGCCCAGGTACCAGAAGGAACTCAACCTCACACAGCAGTTGCCTGGTAAGTGGCCCCAGAGCCTCAGGGGCCCCAAGTCCTGCCCCCCCCCCAGTCTCTTTCCCCTCTGGCCACTGCCATTCTGCTTTCACCCCCTTCCTAGTCCCATCCACTCACAGGCAGGGGTCTGAGCTCCCATCCTCCCCAGGTCTGTCCCTCTTGTCTCCTCTCCCCAGGCAATATTGCTTCCCAGTGCCTGAGGAAGGTGCTTTGGGCACTGGATTGATGGGGTGGTGTTTAAGGAACGAGGAGCCCTTCCCAGTGCTCCCCATGGGTTGGATTGCCCCACTTCTTTCTTTGGTCCCCAGCCCCACTGGAGGCTTTTCTGTGATCTCTCCCCAGACTGCAAGGGGCTTGAAGTCCGGGACAGCATCCAGAGCTGCTGGGGTAGGGGCAATGGACAGCGGGGCTGGAAGGAGGGAGGGGCAGGGTCTGGAGCGTGAGGGAAGCTTGGAGGTGACTTCAGGTGTGGGCTTGCCGCAATCAGATGCTCACTGAGCATCACGCAGGGTCTGGAGCGTGAGGGAAGCTTGGAGGTGACTTCAGGTGTGGGCTTGCCGCAATCAGATGCTCACTGAGCATCACGCAGGGTCTGGAGCGTGAGGGAAGCTTGGAGGTGACTTCAGGTGTGGGCTTGCCGCAATCAGATGCTCACTGAGCATCACGCAGGAACTGCCGTGGCTCCTACCCTGTGCCAGGCGTTGGGGTATGAAGGTGAATCTCGCACTCTTTATAACAAATTTATTTATTAGTACCGGGGACATCTAGAGGCCCAAAGCATTGTCAAGATTATGGTGCACCCCACTACCACCATATAGCAAAATAAAAATAATATTAAACCATAAAATAAGGGCTAGGAAAGTCAAGGTTCTGATGATTTTTCCCAGGCACTATTTGAATTTTATTTTCGCTTTGTTCATTTTTCATATTATATTTTCTTTTTTACTGTGGTATAACACACATACAGAAAAGTGTGTAAAGTGCACTAATTTTAAAGTCCGGCTCAGTTAATTTTTACATACGTATACACTTGCATAACTACCACCCAGATCAAGATATAAGTGGTGATGTTTTTGAACTCTTAAATTTTTTTTCTTTTCTTTTTTTTAAGAGATTTTATTTATTTGTCCCGCTGAGCAGGGAGCCTGACGTGGGACTCGATCCCATGACCCTGGGATCATGACCTGAGCTGAAGGCAGACACCCAACCAGCTGAAACACCCAGGCGCCCTGAACTCTTAATTTTTTTCAATTTTATTTCCTTTTTGGTTCCTTAAGGTTGGCCTGCCTCTTTGGTAATTCATTAGAGACTACCCAGCACCAGAGCTTTAAAGACACAGATACACGTCATGCATTTCGTGTCTTTATTCACTCAGTAGACACTGACCCACTTATTCAATAGATATTTACTGAGTAATTACTCTGCCCAAGAAATAGCCCTAGGCACTGGAGATAAGTAAAAAAACGAAACTGACAAAAATCCTTGCCTTACATAGCTGACATTGTAGATGGGAGTCAGGGTCAGAATAGGGGAGATGGAGGACACAATAAACACATGGAGATGTGAACTATGCAATAAGACGTGATTAGTGCTGTGGAGAAAATTTGGGGAGGGAGGATAAGGGAGTTGGGAGTTGCAGCAGTCAGGGGTGGCTTCACTGTGGTGAGCAAATACCTGAAGGAGGTACGGGAGGAGCCATATGGGTATCTGAGGGAAAAGCATCCCATATGCAGAGGGAACAGCCAGTGCAAAGGGCCTGAAGCAGGAGTGTATCTGGTGTGTTTAAGTATTAGCGAAGAGGGCAGCATGTCTGCAGCAGATTAAGGACAAGAGTGCTAGGAAATGAGGTTAGAGTATGTAGGGTCTTGCAAGCCATTCTAAGGACTCTGGCTTTTACTCTGGGGGTAATCTGGGGGGTCATCTGAGCAGAGAAGGAGGATTTATCTTACAGTGATTACAGGATCCTTCTGGCTGCAGAGGGAGAAGAGTTGTGTCAAGATACTGGACTGGCGGCTAGGGACAAAGTCTGATCAGAGATGAGGACATAGACTCTGCCCTCCAGGAGCCTTCCAATCTCAGGGATGTGAAGGAAACTCTAAAGGGTCAGCCAGAGGGGTATGGCCAGGGGTAAGGGTATGCAGAAGAGGTGAAGGAAGTCTCTCTCTCTCTCTGCCTGCCCCACAGCCCTGCCCTGGCTCAGTGTGTCTGCCGATGGCGATGATGTGCACCTCGTGCTGGACGTCTCTGAGGAGCAGCACTTTGGCCTCTCCCTGTACTGGAACCAGATCCAGGGCCCTACAAAACCCTGGTGGCACAAAAACCTGGTGAGGCCTCCCAAGGCCATTCCCACTCTAGGCTGATGTCCATGCTAAGGATGTGAGCGCATTATCAAAGCGGACCCTTGAGGAGGATACAGCGACCCACTCCCCAAGCAAGGAACATCAGGGGAACTGCTGCCTGCCTGGTTTCCTTAACTTTGGCTTTCAGCCTTCCTCCTCCTCGTCTTTTCCAACTTTTTGCCTTCTGCTTGTCCCACAGACCGGGCCACGGAACATTACCTTGAACCACACAGACCTGTTTCCCTGCCTTTGTATTCAGGTAAGAGAAGAGTCTGGCTAGGTGCCAGGGGTAGAGGATTGGGGAATTGATGAGGGGGGTGGCCCTTCCCTTCCTTGTCTTGCCATCCTCCATATTCCTCTTCGAGGTGGGAACTGTTGCTCCCTAAGGTGACTAGCCCATTCATGACCTTTGCTGTCCTGACTTCTGCCTGTTGCAGGCTCTGAATGTTCTTCCTAATCCTCTATCCACAGGACTCCTACTCATTCTTCATGGCCCCATTCAAATGTCACCTCCTCCTTGAAGCCTTCCCCTACTCCTCCAATTGCCTCTTTATACTCCTCTGGAAAGTGAGGTTTGAATCCTGACTCTTGCTGTTTGCTAGCTGTGTGACCTTGTGCAAGTCACTTCACCTCTCTGAGCCTGTTTCTTATCTGTGAAATGGGAATAACAATACCAGCCTCATAGGACTGTTACAAAAGGAAGTATCCAAGCTTCTGTATGTTGGCTCTTTCCTATTTTTTTTAAGATTTTATTTTTAAGTAATCTCTATACCCAACGTGGGGCTCGAACTTAACAACCTTGATGTCAAGAGTCGCATGTTCTACCAACTGAGCCAGCCAGGCGCCCCTCTTTTCTCTTCTGAGTGCACATTTAAATGGTGACAGGTCCCATCTATTTTATCTCTGATACTAATGCCTGTTATTTCCACTACCTGAAATGCCCTCAGTTCTTTTCTATACAACCACATCCTTCCAGCTCAAATGTTACCTCTTTCCCGAAGCTTTTCCTCAACTGTCTGGCCTCTTCTGTCTTCCAGTCTTTTTGCACTTCTGTCTTTTCTTGTTCATTTATCACTTCCTTTCTTATTTGGGCACCTGTCTCATTTCTTCTTGCACACAACAGATGCTCAATAAATGAGTGATCAATTTATTAATTTATACACATGTTTTATCCTTACTAAAACTATGACTTTGTAATTTCCTTGAAGATAAGGAAATAATACCGAATTCAAACTTAGTAACTCGCCTGGAGCCTTGCACAATGCCTGGCATGTAGTGGGTGCTAATTAAGTTTGTTAATGGAATGAATGAATGAATGAATGATTGAAACTCTCCTAACTAGCACTGTGGGAGAACACATAACAGATGTTCATGAAATGTTTGCTGTGATATAAACATCCTTACTGCCAAGCACAGTGCCTGCTACATAGTAGGTGGACTTAATTAAAATTTTGCTGAATAAATTAATGTATTATCTCTACTGCTTACCACAGGGCTAAGCACGGAATAGATGTGCTTTAGAAATTTATTGAAAGAAATGGAGTGCCTGGCTGGTTCAGTTTATAGAGCATGTGACTTGATCTCAGGGTCACGAGTTCAGGCCCCACACAGAGGGTAGAGTTTACTTTAAAAAAAAAAAAAATATATATATATATACACACACACACATATATATATTAATGTATATTAAAATATATAATATATACACAGTAACACTTAGCACAATACCTGGCATATAGTAGGCTCACACTAAGTGACTGTGGATTTAATTATCAATGTCCCTAGTGCCTACCATGGTGCTAAGACACATAGTAGGTACTCATTAAAAGTCTGTTGAATGAAGGTGTTGTCAGATATTGGTATAGGGTTTGCCGGAAGAATAAATGTGTGCAACTCTAGGGCTTTACAAAGGGCAAAAAGACTGGGCAAGTGTTGATGAAATAGTTAAATGAATGTATCCCCGGTGCCTAGCAGTGGGCCCGGCACACGCTCTTGGAGGGTCAGCTGGACTGAATGGACTAATAGAACCCTGTTTCTTTTCCAGGTGTGGCCTCTAGAGCCCGACTCTGTCAGGACGAGCATCTGCCCCTTTAGGGAGGGTGAGAAGACCAGGGCTGGGGCCAGGGTGGGAATGGTGCAAGTAGACGCATGCTGGGCGCCCAGTGACCCAGCCCTCTCCTTGCAGACCCCCGGGCACATCGGAACCTCTGGCGTGCAGCCCGGCTGCGGCTACTGCCCCCACGGGGCTGGCAGCTAAATGCACCCTGCTCGCTGCTTGCTGAGGCCACTCTGTGTTGGCAGGCACCAGGTGGGGGCCCCTGCCAGTCGCTGGTCCCGCCGCTGTCCTGGGCAAATGTCACTGTAAATGTAAGTGAAGTGGTGGGAGGCTCCTGGAATCAGGAAAGGAAGGGGAGCTCAGGAGGACACATTTCCTGACCTCGCCCATTACCCTTTTTCCACAGAAGACCCTTGAGTTGCCATTGCTGAATGCCCACCCCAACCTCTGTGTCCAGGTAAGAAGGGGTACAAGAGCTCTGGGCTAGGGGCGGGACCCCAAGTGGACCCCCCAGATAATTGTCTTCTGGACCCGATTTATCTGGGTCACTGGAGCAAAGTTGTTATGGGCTACCTCTGGGAGTTGGACTATTTATTGTGGGACTCTGAGCAAGTCACTTCACTACGCTGAACATCAGTCTCCTCATCTGTTTAATGGAGTGATAGTAACTACTTCACAGTAGTGAATGAAACCAGTAAATGTTCCCACCCTATAGAGCTTATGTGCTAATGGAGACACGGGCGCCTGGGTGGCTCAGTAAGTTGAGCGTCTGCCTTCGGCTCAGGTCATGATCCCAGGGTTCTGGAATCGAGTCCCACATTGGGCTCCTTGCTCAGCGGGGAGCCTGCTTCTCCCTCTGCCTGCCCCTCCCCCTGCTTGTGCTCTCTCTCTGACAAATAAATAAAATCTTTAAAAAAAAATAATGGAGGAAGACTCAGACTGAGTGAATAAGACAGTATACAAGTGAAGTGGTCAGATGAGGCCTTTTGGTGAGGGTGGTTAGACGAGAAGAGAATGTATAAAGTGCTTTGTCAGACATGAAAAGAGCTAATTTAGGGCCATAAGTCTCTTTAGCACAGATGCCCTCACAAGGCTGAGGCTGAGAAAAATAAATTATCTCTTAATCACCCAGCCTCAAAGCCTGATCTGCCTAACATTAGGGCCAGGATGCAGAACCCCTTCCCCAACCAGACAGGCCTCCCCTTACTGTCCTTCTCTTCTGTTCTTTGTGGCCTTGCTCTTGCTTTTCCCTGCGCGGCTAACCTTGGCCCCTTCTAAGCAGGTGAGCAGCTGGGAGAAGCTGCAGCTACAGCAGTGCTTGTGGGCTGGTGAGTGAAGCCTGGGGAAGGCTGGGGCGGGGCTATTGCAATAGAGGTGAACCCTGGAAGTCCCACCTCATGGGGGTGAAGGTCAGGCACGGGAAGGGGTGGGAGCAAGTAGCAGCCTCCAGCATGGCTGGGTCTCACTCAGAGTGGGCTCTCACCCCTTCCAGACTCCCTTGGGGCCCTCAAGGATGATATGCTGCTGGTGGAGACACGAGGCCCCCAGGACAACAGATCACTCTGTGCCTTGGAACCCAGTGGCTGCACCCCACTACTCAGCAGGGCCTCCACGGTGAGGATGAGGGGACCCTCCTCCATGTACCTTTCCAGTTCCGTCTCAAGCCTGGCCTCAAATTTTCACTGCATTCAATTTCCCCTCCTCTGTGCCAGACCTCGTGCTGGTCTCTGGGAATGTGGGGGCGACTCAGACCTAGGCCCTGTTCTTAGTGACCTCTTACAAGTCTCCAGCCCCCCTACCCTCCACTATTCTGCTCAGCTGCAGCTAAGTGTGGCGGCCCTAGGTAACAGCCTCCCTTTGGCTTGGCAGAGGGCAGCTCGTCTTGGAGAGGAGTTACTACAAGACCTGCAGTCAGGCCAGTGTCTGCAGGTGAGTAGGTGGCGGGAGGGCCCTGCCCCAATGCCCAAGGCCACTAGGCCTAAAACTCTGTATTTAACTTCTTCCATCTCTTCCTGTGCCTAGCAGAGGGTACCAGGGAAACTCACTCTTCCTAGGCAGGGGCCTCCTCACTGTCCCTCTAGTGCCCACTCACCGTCTATTTCTGCTTATTTTGCGTCCACCCCTGGGGAAGCCAAGAATTGAAGAAGCATAGTTCCTGTTCCCAAGTTGCTCACTGCTGGCTAGAAAACAGAAAACAGATAACCAGATTCATGTGTGCTAAGCATTTGGCTCCAGGGAGAGCTTCAAGGAAGGGTGGTTTCACGTGGGCCAGGTCTGGCATGGAGCAGGCACAGCGTGATCAAAGGCAGAGCAGTCTGCGGGGACCTAAAGTGTGTGTGTGTGTGTGTGTGTGCATGTGTGTGTGTGAGCGTGTGAAGTATGCATAGTTGAGGCTGGGAATTTGGAGATCAGGCTGGCCAGAACTTGGTGGGTGTTCTGGGGCTGTGGCCTTGGTTTTGCCTCTGTCTTACAGCTGTGGGAAGATGACCTGAGAGCACTATGGGCCTGCCCCATGGACAAGTGTGAGTATTGTAAGAAAGGCCCTTCCCCTCTGTACCAAGGGCTGGAATCTAGACATTCCTAGGGGGCACATGCAATGGCCTTGTCCTTCCCTGGCTTGGATTGATCAGAGGGACATTTCTTCCTTCATTTAAAAACCAAAAAGAGAGCTTACAGGGATTCAGGCATCACCAAACACACAATCCCTGCCCTCACCGCAGCCACAGAAGGCTAGAAAGACATTAGCTAAACAATCACTTACATCTAATAAATGCGAGCTATTGAAGCATTCACTATAAAGTGTCCACATCCATAAATGCATATATTGGGGACCTGACTTAGGTGGGGTGAGGCCAGGAAAAGGTTCCGGCTGTTCTGAAGGCTGAGCTAGGTGAAGGAGGGAGAGATGCTTTTTTGAGGAACTCCAAGATGGCCAGTGTGGCTGGAGGGTCCTGGAAGGCAGATCTCTATCACAAGGATGCAAGGGCCGTCTAGGACCTTGGGAGCTGATATAAGAAATTGGATTTTTTTTTTTTTTTAAAGAGAAAGAGAGGGGAGGGGCAGAGAGAAAATCTTAAGCAAACTCCACACCCATGATCTCACAACCCTGAGATCATGACCTGAGCCAAAATCAAGAGTTGGACCCTTAACTGACTGAGCCCCCTAGGAAATTGGATTTTATGTTAAAAGCAGTAGGAGCTTCCTGAAAGGCTATAATCAAATTTGTATGTTAAAAAGATCTCTGGGGCTGCCATGTAGTGAAGGACTTGGAGGCAAAAAAGAGGTTAGGGACACCATTTAGAAGGCTGTTAGAGTCATCAAGAGAGTGAGGTCAAGGGCCCAGCAACCCTAGGCTTAGGAGACAATAATAGCTGACATTCAAGCACTTACTATGCCCAGCGTAAGTGCTTTGTGTGTATTAATATATGTAATCCTCACAACAACCCTATGCAGTAGGTATTATTGTGCACCCAGTTTTACAGAGGTGAAAACTGAGGCAGAAGGTGAACTGACTTACCCAAGGTCACCCAAGTAGATAGATCTATGCCCATATATTGACTCTGGCACTATATGCCGTGGATTTGGGGCAAATCTTTCCATTTCTCTGAGCCAGTTCAGTCACCACATGGCAGCCCCAGAGATCTTTTAAATGAATTTTTCTCCTTCGTGAAGTGGGGTGAACGTGTAAGGTATCTAACTAGTCTGTCCTCTCCCCTGGGTCTCCTAGACGTTCACCAGCGCTGGGCCCTGGTGTGGCTGGCCTGTCTACTCTTGGCATCTGTGCTTTTCCTTCTCTTCCTTTTCAAAAAGGACCACGTGAAAGGTGAGCATTTCCCGACCCCCCACGCCCCAGGGGCAGGGCTGGGAGTTCCCCTGGAGAAGGTGGCGGCTGAGCTCATGGGCTGCCCCGGCCCCTCTCCCCTAACAGGGTGGCTGAGGCTCTTGAAGGAGGACCTCCGCGCGGGGGGTGAGTGTGAGCAAGTGACGGGCGGGGGGCCGCCCCCAGCGGGCGGGCCTCGGCCCTTCTCACCTCTTCCTTCCCCCTCTATTCTCTCTGGCAGCAGCCGCCAGGGCCCGCGCGGCTCTGCTCCTCTACTCAGCGGAGGACTCTGGCTTCGAGCGCTTGGTGGGCGCCTTGGCGTCAGCGCTGTGCCAGCTGCCGCTGCGGGTGGCCGTGGACCTTTGGAGCCGTCGTGAACTGAGTGCGCAGGGACCCCTGGCCTGGTTCCACGCGCAGCGGCGCCAGACCCTCCAGGAGGGCGGTGTGGTGGTTCTGCTCTTCTCGCCGGGGGCCGTGGCGCTGTGCCATGAGTGGCTGCAGGACGGGGCGTCAGCGTCCGCCCCGCACGGCCCGCACGACGCCTTTGCCGCCTCGCTCAGCTGCGTGCTGCCCGACTTCCTGCAGGGCCGGGCGCCCGGCCGCTACGTGGGGGCCTACTTCGACGGACTGCTCCACTCGGAGGCCGTGCCCGCCCTTTTCCGCAGCGTACCGGTCTTCTCCCTGCCCTCCCAGTTGCCCGACTTCCTGGGGACCCTGCAGGGGCCTGGCGCCCCCCGTCCCGGGCGGCTCGGGCAGAGGGCGAAGCAAGTGTCCCGGGCCCTGCAGCCCGCCCTGGACCAGGTGCTTAAGGCTCCCGGGAATCCTGGGGGTCCCGGGGACGGCACGCGGGATGGCACGTGAGGCAGGGGAAACGACTCGAATAAAGGCAGACGCTATTTTTCTACCCGTGTCCCCCGCACGTGTCCGTGACCGCGTCGCTAGCCTAGCAGGACGCCCGCGGCCCTTTAACACCCGGACAGGTGCAGCCCGGCACCGCCTGCGGGTGGCTGACGTAGGGTGACGCAATGGCACATGGAGTGCCGCCATTGGCTGGGGTGGGCCCCGCCCCCCCAGGCTGCGGAGCCGGCGGAGGCTGCACTTCAGGCAGCGGCTGCTGCGGCGTTGGGGACACGGAGCGGTCGGCGCCCGCGGGCTGGGTGGGTCCTCTCTTCCTCCCACGCAGCCTTCGCGGGTCTGGATCCTCCCCTGCCTGCAAGTGGCCGCGCCTTTGCAGCCTGCCGGCTGTGAACCTGACCCCCTTCTCTTCATATCCGGATCCGGGCTCCTCCCCCCAGACCTGGGTTCCGTTCCGGACTCCTCCCCCCGAGACCGCCCATCCGGCCTCTACTCCCCTAATACTTGGACTCTGACCCATTCTCCCTAATTCCGCTGATCCTGGCCCTAATAACCCATACTCAGACCTTAAAACAATGAGCTGATCTCTCCCTTGTTAAGGATTCAGGCCACCTCTCCCACGGTGACGAGGATAATTTATTCCCGTCTTGGAATTGCAGAACAGGCTCCTTCCTCACCACTTCCCCTCCCCCGGCCGACCCCCCCAGTCTAGCCTCCTTACAATAGCACAGATCTGGGCTCCCAGACCCGCAGCATCTCAGGACCAACTCTTTTCTTTCTCACTTGGCTCCTCCAGTTAGTCATTCCCATTTCCTCTATCTACAGGTTCCCAGCTTGGGAAAAGATGGCCTCACTGCCCTGGAGGGGCCTGGTCCCACCTCTTCTCTGGGGCCTGAGTCTCTTCCTTAGCCTCCCAGGCCCCATCTGGCTCCAGCCCTCTCCGCCTCCCCAGGCTTCTCCCCCCACTGAGCTCCATCCATGTCATACCTGCCGGGGACTGGTCGACAGCTTCAACAAGGTGGGTGCGCCAGCAGCCTTGTGGGATGGCAGATGGCCCAACCATGACAGCACAGAGGTTGAGAGGAGTCCTGGGATGCAAGTCTGCATGAGTCAAGTACCAGCTTGGTTGCTTACTGGTTGTATGACCTTGGGCAGGTTGCCTCTCTGTGCCCCAGTCCCCTGGTCAGTGAAATACCGAAGTGCTGGAATGTGCCAGGCACTGTACTTAGCTATTACTAATGTTCTCCATTTCCAGGGCCTGGAGAGAACAATTCGGGACAACTTTGGAGGTGGAAATACTGCCTGGGAGGAAGAGAAATTGTCCAAATACAAAGACAGGTAAGGGGCTGGAGAGGTGGGTTTGTATACCTCACCTCCCAATCTCTGCTCTACTGGTGGGGGCCTAGAGAGTCTTGGGGAGTACTTATTCAACAAATATCACTGAACATCTGTAGTACAGCAGTAAAGAAGGCAAGCCAAACCCCATCATCAGGGAGCTTACATTCTAGTTGAGGAGACAGACAGTGAATAAGTAAATAAATAATGTCATATCAAGCCAGGAACAGGAAAGCAGGGTGGACTACAAAATGGTGGGAGGCGTGGAGTTCAAGGTGTGACATTTGAACGCAAACTTGAAGTGAAGAAGCAAGCTATGTGACAGTCAGGGAACGGATTTGGACAGAGTGGGACTGAGCTTGGTGTATTTGAGAAGAGGCTGGATGGGAGTGAGCAGACGATAGTGGTAGAACATGAAGCCAGAGTGCTTTGAAGGTCACGGAATGGTGTTTAGATTTCGTTTTGAGTGTAATGGGAAGCCATTGGAAGGCTTGGAGCGAGAAGTGATGTGGTCTTATTTATACCTTTTAAAGATCACTCACCGCAATGTAGCAAAAGGACTGTAGGGGCCAGAGTGGAGGAAGCAGGGAAGCTTCCAAGTATGGGAGGCTAGTCCAAGTATGACAGCAGCATGAGCTAGTGTGGTCTCTAGTGGTGAATATGGTGAGAATAGGTCAAATTCTGGGTATGTTTTGCACATGGACTGATGCGGCTTGATGAAGGAATCATTAGGGGGTGGGAGAGGAAAAACAATAAAAAGTATTAGGTTTTGGGCCTGGGCAACTGGGTGAATAGTGGAGCTGTTTTCTGGTATGGGTAAAGCTGAGGCAGGAGAGGATTTAGGGGAGGGGTGGGATTAGGTGTTCTCCTTGAACATACTGGGCTGAGATGTCCATTAAACAGCTAAGTAGAGTTAGATTTAGGCGTCTGTGGTTCAGGGGAAAAGTGGGAGCTGGAAACCTGAATTTGGGAGTCATCAGCATATAGTCAGTATTATAAAGCCGTGGGATGAAATGAGACCATGAGACGAAAGGCCTGAGTCCTAGGCCCTCCCACTCTTCAAAGTTAAGTAAAGGAGAACAAATCAGGAAGACTTGGAGTTAGACAGACCTGGTTGTCAGTTCTGACTCTCTGTACCCTTGTGAAGGTCATCTAACCTCTCCGAGCCTCAGTTTCCTCATCAGTGAAATGGTGATATTAATACTTGCTTTGCCTATTTCACAGGATTGTGGTAAGGATTAAACTATGATGCCCACTAGAAACGAAAGGTTTTGTTATTATGTAACATTGGTCATTTTCCTTTCCCTTAATGGGCCTCAGTTTCCTCATTTAAGAATGAGGAGATTGGCCAAGATAACCTGAAGGGCACTTCTAGCTGTATAACGGCTCCTGTTTTTTGTTTGTTTGGTTTTTGTTTTTTAAGTCCTCTCCTCCCATATGCCAGGCACGTGTCAGACCCTTTAAAATCATAAAATGTGTGTGTGTGTGTGTGTGTGTGTATGTGTGTATGTGTGTGTGTATACGTATTTAGAAAAAATTTATCATGGTAAAATATATATAACGTAAAATTTACCACTAGAGACATTTAGTACATTTACAGTGTTTTGCAACCTTTACCACTGTCTCGTTCCAGACCATTTTTATCACCCCACAAAGGAACTCCATACCTATTAAGCAGTCACTCCCCATTCTCCCCTTCCCCCAGCCCCTGGCAGCCATCACTCTGCTGTCTGTGTCTGTGGATTTGCTGATTCCATTGGAATCTGTCTGTGTCTGGCTTCTCTCATTTAGTGTATTGTTTTCGAGGTTCGTCCATAATACAACATATATCAGTAGTTTGTTCCTTTTTAAAACTTAATAATATTTCATTGTATGGATTTACGACATTTTGCTTATCCATTCTTCAGTTGATGAACATTTGGGTTGTTTCTACATTTTGGCTGTCGTATATAGTATTGCTACAAACGTTTGTGTACAAGTTTTTGTTTGAACACCTGTGCTCCATTCTTTGGGGTATATAACCAGGAGTGGAATTACTGATTCATATGGTAATTCCGTGTTTAACCCACTGAGGAACTGCCAAACCGTTTTCCACAGTGGCTGCACCATTTTTCTTTCCCATCTTCAACATAGGAGGGTTCTAACTTCTCCACATCCTTGCCAACACTTGTTATGTGATGTATTTTTAATCACATATATCCCGCAAGGGTATTATATTCCATTGTGCAAATGCAGGAACTGAGGTATCCTACAACAAATCTGCAGGGCAGATACTGTCTCCGTTTTACAGATGACAAAACAGAGGTTCAGGGGAGGTTAAGTGACTCGCCCGAGTCACTCAACTAGATTCGAACCCACGTACTAGGAGTCAGAAAGCTCCCCAAATCAGTACCCCTTCCATTATGCCCTATGGCCTTTCCTTTGATGTCATGGCATGAGAGGGGTGGGAGAGGAGACCTTAAAGGAGGGTGGTGGATGGGGTAGAATATAGTCCTACCACCCCCGCCCCGTCTGGTTAGTGAGACCCGCCTGGTAGAGGTGCTGGAGAGCGTGTGCAGCAAGTCGGACTTTGAGTGCCACCGCCTGCTGGAGCTGAGCGAGGAACTGGTGGAGAGCTGGTGGTTTCACAAGTGAGTTGTTGGGCGCCTTCCCAGGGAGGGGACCACAGGCAGGGCCTGGTGGTAAAGGAGGGGGTTGCATGCTTGGGTCTGTGTCCTGGTTTGGCTTCTTCTTCCAAACTTAAATCTGCCAAGGACTCGTGGGGGGACCCACGTTCTCACTCGGAGCTTCAGTTTACTTCTCTGCCAAGTGGGGAGAGGGTGTTGGTCAGGTAGCCTTATGGGTCTTATACCCAAGGTGGGTTGTGTCACAGATTCTTTGGGAGGTTGGGGAGGTGGGCAGCACCTCTGGCACTATCTCAGCCCCCCTTACTGTCACCCCCCCCCACCCCTTCAGGCAGCAGGAAGCCCCAGATCTCTTCCAGTGGCTCTGCTCAGATTCACTGAAGCTCTGCTGCCCCGCAGGCACCTTCGGGCCCTCCTGCCTTCGTGAGTTTTTAAGCTCCTCTCAGGGGATGAGAGGGGACTGGCAAGGCCAGAGATCCAGTCCTGGCTCTGTCCTGTAGCTGGCGGCATGAGCTCAGGTTGCTCAGATAATTTCTCTGGACCTTAGTTATCTGCCTCACAGGGCTGTTGAGATGAGCAAATCAGTGGGAAGTGGCTGTGAGAAAAACACAACAGGGCTAGGCAGTCAGTTGGGACTGTGGTTTTTATCATGCATGTGAGAAATGCCCCCAGCCTCACCCCCATTTCCCATGCCTGGATCAGATCAGGCCCATCCCCTGGACTAAGGTGACCTTCCTAGGGACAGGCAGGTGCTGCCCTGTCATTGTCACCTTTTTCTACACATAGTCCTGAAGGAGGAGCTGAATCAACTACCAGCCCCTTTTAGGAAAATCTCTCTGGAAACTTCAGATATAGACTTAGTGACACAAAGAATAAAAAATAAACAAATTGAAACAAACAAAAAAGGGAGTTAGTGACAAAGATGATTAATTCAGTGTTTATAAAAGGAAAGATTTGTAAATAATCTGTTCCACAGGAGGTATTGGTTAAATACATGTCACACAAGCTGTTAATGTTGCCATTAAAATTAAGTTTCGTCTCCAAAAGTGTTTAATAATATGGGGGAATATTCTCTGTATTCACGATTGTATTTGTGATGTTGCCTGGTTTGGTGTCTGCCCACAGCCTGTCCTGGGGGCACAGAGAAGCCTTGCGGTGGCTACGGGCAGTGTGAAGGGGAAGGGACTCGAGGGGGCAGCGGGCACTGTGACTGCCAAGCCGGCTACGGGGGCGAGGCCTGTGGCCAGTGTGGCCTCGGCTACTTTGAGGCAGAGCGCAACGCCAGCCATCTGGTATGTTCGGGTAGGTAGCCAAGAGGCGTGGGGCTGGGCAGGAGCAGATGGGGTGCCTGCCTGCCCATCCTCACACTTTCCCCGTTCCACCCAGCTTGTTTTGGCCCCTGTGCCCGCTGCTCGGGACCTGAGGAATCGAACTGTTTACAGTGCAAGAAGGGCTGGGCCCTGCATCACCTCAAGTGTGTAGGTGAGTGAGGCCCTGCCGTAGGTGTGGGGAGGTGGTCCCCATCAACACACACACATCTCTGGCCTAGACCAACACAGTCCCCATCTTCATGGAGAGCTCAACCTGGTTGGAAAGGCAGAAGGGTAACCAGGCAGTTAGAGTACAGACTGATCGTTATGCAGTTAGAGATGTTCCTGAGCCAGCTCTGTGGTGGCGGGGAATCAGGAAAGGCTTCTTGGAGGAGGTATCACTTAGGCCGAGTCTTGAAAATTGAGGAAGGATAGCCAGGGAAATGAAAATACTTACCTTGGAGTCAGGAAGCCTGGATTCAAAGACTTGGTTTGGTCTCTGTCCTGCGATTTATATACACGAGGGTAAAGGCTAAGCTGCCAGAACAAAAAGATCACCAAAGACTGTGGCTTAAAGAATATAGAGCTTTATTTTTATCTCCTATCACAGTCTCAAAACAAGTGGTCCGGGCTGGCAAGGAACTTCTGCTTGTCACAGTCATTCAGGGACCCAGTACTTCCCGTCACCATGTGGCCGTCCCCTTGGGATGTTTCTGTTGTTTGAGGTTGGGGTACAGGTACCTCCACGTTCCAAGACCTGACACTCAGGAAGTTAGAAAGGGAAGAAAGTGCACGGAGGAGTCCAATTCCGTTGTTTTAAGGCCAAGCTAAAAGTGAGCATATCACTTCTGTTTACATCCTGTTGGCCAGAACTCAGTTCCAGGCCACACTTAGCTGCAAGGCAGATTGGAAAGCGTAGTCTCTAGCCGGGCAGCCCGAAGTCCAGCTGCACCTCTTCCTCCGTGTGGGCGCACAGCCTGTGGTCTCTGGCCCACGTCGGAGTGTGGGCAGGTCCGTTCCCCAACAACCCTGCCTCGGCTTCCCGGCTAGTGCGATAGGAATCGAAATTCCCGCCCTGCCGGCCTCTCTGCAGACATCGACGAGTGTGGCACAGAGCGAGCCAGCTGTGGAGCCGACCAGTTCTGTGTGAACACAGAGGGCTCCTATGAGTGCCGAGGTAAGTGCCAGTCCTGTAGGGGAGGGGGTGGGGAGGGTAGGAAGTGCTGCTCCATGCCTTTCGCCCCAAATTTCTGCCTTCTCGGGCACCAGAACCCCCCCCCCCCCCCGCCGCCTCTTCCGGAGCCGGGCTTCCCCCTCCATAATCTGCCCTGGGGCTAAGGGCAGCTCTCACCCTTGTCTCTCCTCTCCCTTCTCCAGACTGTGCCAAGGCCTGCCTGGGCTGCATGGGGGCAGGGCCAGGCCGCTGTAAGAAGTGTAGCCCTGGCTACCAGCAGGTGGGCTCCAAGTGTCTCGGTGAGTGTCCTGCCAGCGGGGCACAGACAGCGTGCAGTGCCTTGCCCACCACGAATTGAAAACAGCTGGGAGGATATGGACAGGGCAGGGGAAGGAAGGGGGGCGTGGAACGTTGTCTGGGCAAGGGCAGAGGGGAGTGTCTGGATGTGACCGAGATGGGAATCAGGGCCGCTATATGTGGGACCCTGGCAGTGGCAGCCTGACCCCGCCTTACCCTCTCTCAAGATGTAGACGAATGTGAGACAGAGGTTTGTCCAGGAGAGAACCAGCAGTGCGAGAACACCGAGGGCAGCTATCGCTGTGTCTGTGCCGAGGGCTACAAACAGATTGAGGGCATCTGTGTGAAGGAGCAGATCCCAGGTGAGCGCCCTAGTGGCCCCCAGAAGCCTGAGGAGGGGAGGTGCTCATCCAGGAGGAGGGCAGGCAAACCCCTACTCCAGGCAACCACAGGCCCAGCCTCATCCCCACGGCCACCCCGCCCCCACCCCCGTGAGGCTGCACTGAGACCCAAACGCTTCATCTTATCTCCAGGCTGACTTTTAGCCACCTCACACCTCCCAAGGTAGAAAGAAAATCATTCTTGGTGTCAAATCACCCTACCTCCATTCTTATCTATGCAGTGGGACCAGTCTTTGCCCTGGGCTGCTGAGAGCGGTTGCGGTTGCAGGCCGTAGGTGTGATGAGATGAAGGATAATCACAGTGATGACAATAGGGACCGCCTGCACGGCTCTCCCTGTGTGTCAGATGCTGTTCCAAGCATGTTGCATGGATTAACTTCTTTCACTTCTAAAACAAATCCAGTGCTGTTGGTATTATTCTCATCCCCATTTTACATAGTGGAAACTAGGATGCAGAGAGATGAAATAACTTGCCCAGGGCCACGTGACAAGCAGGTCACAGAGCTGGGAGTCAAAGCCAGGCAATCTGGCTCTGGAGCTGGGTTAGTACACATGCTTTGTCCGACTTGCCCACCCCACGGCCTTGGGCACACCTCTTCACCTCTCTGAGCCTCCATTTCCCACTTAGTGAGATAGGGACAATGACTGCCCCTGTCGGAGTTGTTCTCGGCAGTATATGACATCGTGGGCCAGGCACACAGGTATGTGGTAGCAGCGATGAGGTATGTGGGAAGCTCCAGGCATAGGGGATGAGTAACAGGTGCTTCTCTCGTTCTTCAGAGTCAGCAGGCTTCTTCTCAGAGATGACAGAGGACGAGCTGGTGGTGCTGCAGCAGATGTTCTTTGGGGTCATCATCTGTGCGCTGGCCACACTGGCCGCCAAGGGTGACTTGGTCTTCACCGCCATCTTCATCGGGGCTGTGGCGGCCATGACCGGCTACTGGTTGTCAGAGCGCAGTGACCGTGTGCTGGAGGGCTTCATCAAGGGCAGATAATCTCTGCCACACCTGCAGGATCTCCTCCCATCCAGGCTGTCCCCAGAGGTCAGACCTCTCTCCTGCCTGGACACTTGAGGCAGCTTGCTTTATTTTTGAGTGGGGTAAGCACGCCCTACCCACCAGGCCTGGGCAGGTGAGGCCCTTGGGGTGAGAAAGAAACTCTAAATAGGGATGCCATGAGATCTTGGCCCTGGGGGAACTGGGCAGGCTTCACGTGTGTGAATTTTTCCTTGTGGTGGCTGCTAATGGGCTTTGGCCCCTGCCCAGGACGAGGGGGGTTCCTTCCAGGGGTGGGCCCATCACAGCCCCCTCTTGCCAGCTGCATGCTGCCAGCTCCTGTTCCGTACTCTCGCCCCTGCCCCTCAGCCACTGATTATTTATTCATCTCAGGAAATAAAGGCCTTGGAAAATAGAGAAGCTTCAGTCTTACTACCTGCCTCCTACTCCCCATGGGTTGGCCTGAGCTACTGAGAGCTCCACCCTTGGGGACATTTTCTAAAACCCTGGGAAATCGAGGGTTACCCTGACGGAGGAGCAGTAGAGGGAGGACAGAGAGGCTTGGTCCTAAAGCGGTGTTAGGAGAAGAGGGATGGAGGAACCAGGCTTTGGGGTGGAACTTCCTGGGTCCAGTGCCAGCTACCATTTGTCAAAGGGCCCTGGACAAATGACTTTTTCTCTGAACTTCCTCTCTATAAAATGGGCATGATAATGCTTTCCATCAGGCTTAATATGAGATGATAGACGTGAAGAGCTGGACAGTGCACGACAGACAGATGTGCTATAAAATATTGGTAGCCATTAGTCCTAAAGCCTCCTAGGGTCAAGTGCCCTTTTCTTTTTAAGTCCTCCCTCCCCACCATACACAGGACTTGGAATTGCTGGGGGGCAGGGACTGCTAACTCTTCTCTGATCAGGATCCTGGCATGGCCAGAGGGAGGCATGAGCCAACTCCTAAGGGTTTATTTCTTTGGCACATAGAGGACAGTCAGTCTGGACAAGCAAGCCTCATCTCTCCACACTGGGGAGTCTGGAGGGGTGTCTGGGGGTACATGGACCCCATATCCCACACCCAAATCCATGCATGTCCACCCTGTATTCCGTGTAAGTCACAGCCTCTGTGCAAAATACCCGCTGGGGGGAAAAATAGGTATTTTTAAAAAACAAAAAAACGGGGTAGGTTCATGCCCGGCTGTTTCCAGGGGTGGCCAGTTTTTCAAATGTTCAGCTGTCCCAATGGGCCAGGCCATATGGCCATCGAGGGTGGGGCCCTGGTCCTGCATTCCTGAACCCCTCAGAGCTCAATGGTGTCACTGGAGGCGCTGCGGGAGTCCCCAGGCTTGCAGCGAGGCTGGGTCTCACTCTGAGGTTCCCCGGGCCGGGCGGGGGGCGGGGCAGGGGCAGGGGCTGGGGCACGCAGTAGCTGCACCGTGCTGGGCAGCTCATCCAGGGGCAGACTGTCCACCGATGACAGCCCGTGACGCCACGGGTTCCAGCTGATCTTGAGCGAGCCCCGGGAAAAGCTGTCCATGGAGCTGCGAGAAGCCGCCCCCTCAGGGTCATCCGCGACGTGTGGTGGGACCGGGCCGCGCAAGCGCACGTCGCTGAGAGACCGGCAGCGGCCTCGCAGGAGCGAAGAGCCGGCGCCTTCCAGCTCGGCGTCGGGGTGGCTGCCCCGCCGCGGCCGCAGTGCGCTCCCAGGCGGCGGGGAGGCCAGGCCGCGCAGGCCACAGCGCCGGAATACGCTGTCTCGCACCAAGTGCTCTCGGAAGAGCGCGGCGTCGATGCTGCGGCTCAGGTTGATGGGTGATGGCGGCCGCAGGTCCAGCTCGCTCATCGACGGCGCCGGCCCCACGCTGCTGCGAGACACTCCCGGGCCACCCTGGGGGCCGCGGCCCAAAGACGCAGCCGAGCCCCAGGCGCCTGAACTGGATGTAGCAGGCGGCCCCCCCTCCGCCGGGTTGCGGATGAGGCTCTTGCTGATGTCCAAGCCGCCTGCGCCGACGCCACTGGGCCCCGCATAGCAGTTGTTGGGTCGCTCAGGCACCTCGCTCTTGCCCGAGGGCGTGGGGCACGCCAGGCGTAGCAACTTAGCCCAGCAAGCATGCTCCGTGGGCGGCCGGGGCCGCGCAGCGGCCACAGCGGCCAGCGCTAGGGCGAGGGCCCATGTCAGCTCCAGCAGGCGCAGCCAGAAGTGGACACCCCACCAGGCCCACGAAAAGCGACCCACCCGGCCTGGGCCCGGGTATAGCCAGAGCGCGGCCGCCAGCTGCAAGCCACTGGCCAGCAGCCCCAGCGCGCCCGCCACGGCCAGCAGCCGCGGGCCCGGGCTGGCGTCCCAGCCCCGAGGCCCGTCCAGCAGGCGGCGACGGCAAAGGCAGAGCGTGCCCAGAGACACGGCCGCGCCCCAGGCGCACGACAAGCCCTGAGCCAGGAGGTTGAGCGCAGGCCTCACCGACAGCAGGTCAGTAGTCAGCAACCCCACGCCGTGCACCAACGCCAACGCTCCCAGCAGGAGTGGGTTCTGCAGCTGCTGGGGCAGCCCTGCGCCCAGCCCGAGCAGGGTGAGGGCCGCCAGAGCAGTGAGCAGCAAGGGGAAGGGCAGGTTGTAGAGTACCAGGCCGGCGCGTAAGCCCAGCCGTGCCTGGGAGCCATACGGGTCCGCGAGCATGTAGGCAGATCGAAGCCCAGATGCTACGAGTACCAGCACCGCCGCCACCAGAGCCAGCCGGGGCCCGGAAGGCGCGGCTGCCAGGCAGGCCAGTGCCAACAATGCGGGCAACAGGAAGAGCACCCCCACCCCATAGACGTGCAGCTCCCAGGAAAAGCTCAGCACCCTCCGCAGGGGACCCCAGCGCAGAGGGGGTGCGGTGGCATTGGCCGGGGGGCTGGTGGCTGGGGCTGATGCCACGGAGCTGGCTGAGGGCTCCGGAGGGGGTGGCTGGCCCAGGGCGCGCTGCGTGGTGACCCGAATGAGGCCCCGGCGTGACGTCGAGGGGGCCTGGACTGGGGGTGCTGGGGGATGGCTTTGGGGGCGCCCCGGCCACTCCTCGGCTTCATCTGCAATAATAACAATATCAAAATAGCCCTTTGAAACGTGCTTTTGATTTTCCACATTCTCTAGTGTGGTGGGAAGTTATTTAACTTTTCTAAGCACATCTATAAAATGGGGATGGTAATAGCACCTACCTCATTGGGTTTCAGGAGGATTAAGCGTTTAGCATAGTGCCCAACACCCAATAATGTTAAACGATGTGACCTATTGCTTTTACTAATAATATGCCAGCAGTTCTCAGCATTGGCTGCCCATTAGAATCACCTGGAGACCAAGTGAATCCGAATTCCTTGCAATGGGGCCTGGGTATTGGAATTTTAAAAAATCTCTTCCACTGATTTATGGGCATTGGAGAAACTGCACTAAATACATCCAAGTCACATTTAAGAATATTCCAGCCCCAAAAGGGCAAATGACTTGTCCCAGAGTACCCAGTGAGCATTAGTTTATTATCCTGAGTTTTTTGAAGGAGGTCCTGGTTAGTTCCTTTAAGCAGGTGTTTGTCCCCATTCACTTCCCCCATATACCTCACACAGGTTTTTAGTTATTTGACAGAGTACCCACTCTCCCCCAAACCCCTAGCCATGCCCTCACCTGGCTGCAGGGCCCCCACAGGGCTCTCTGTTCGATTTGTAGCTGAGCCAGGGTCCAAGGGGCCAGGGATGAGGGACTTGGGGGTACCTGGGGTCTCCAATGCTCCTCTCACCCGCTGGGGGGAGATGGGATCTGCTCCATTCATTGCTGCTATCTCTGAAATAACAAAAGCAGTCATTATTTTGCCTGACCTTCCAGCAGTACCAAAGTCTAATCGCCCAAAAGGGAGGCACAATCACCCTCATTTGCCAGAATGAGGAAAATGGTACCCAGAGGGACCAGAGGTCACACAGAAACTGGGGCACCCAGCTACCCTGGAACACCGCCCCCTCCCAGCACTGCTCAGCACCCTTACTTTGATACCCACCTGGCTTAGGCTGCCCATCAGGAGTCTCTGTGGCTGGGGGACCTGAGGGCTGGGGTCTTGGTGAGCCCCTAACATCAGGAAGCTCAGATGCCTGTTTGGGCGAGGGACTTGGAAGACTGACTTCCCAGCTCTCTTCACCTTCAGTCTTCTTGGGGAGCTCAACTGGCAGCTCCTCAGCAGGAGGAAGGCTTTTGGCCAATACCAGGTCTGGTTGGGACCCGGGCTCCTGAGAGGATGCTACTTCGGCGGGGGATACCAAGCCAACATGAGGGACTGCTAGATCCTGTTGGGTGAAGAGGGGGCCTCGAGCTGCCTCCTGGAAGTCCTCACCCCCACCCTGTTCTTCCAGCACTGGCCTCCTGGTAGTGCCCAAGTGGGGAGCAAGAGTGTGGGGAGGGCCCTGATGCTCTAAGGGGGATATCTCTGAGGCTCTGATCTTGGCTTTGTCCACCAGACCCTCATCTCTAGGTGGCCATTGTTCCACTTGGCCTCCAGGCTCCCCTGGCCCTGGGGAGGGAGGAACTGTGGCTATCCTAAGTTGGAGTCTGGGAGTTATGGGGATGAAAGTGAGATGGGGGAGGCCTCCTGGATGGGGGGCTGGTGCTTCTTGCTCTATAGGCTCCTGTGAGTCAGGAGGTCCTGTCCAGCCATGAGAACTTGACCCTTGAGCAATCTGGAGGTCATCAGTTACTGGGAGTCCTTCTCTTTGGCCCCTATGGGATGCTTTAGGTCCATGCAGGGCTGGGCCAAGGGGAGAGTCTGCGGGCTCCCTGGGTACTTCCTTAGCAGGGGTCTGGGGAACATTGGAGTTCCAAGGGCTCTCATCCCTGGACTTTTCCCACAGGAAGTCGAGGGCCTGAGGCTCTGTGCCCATCGGGCCCCGGGGGTGGTTTCCTGGGATCAGATGTGGTTCCGGGTCCTCAAGTGGCTTGGGAAGGCCCCGGCCCAGGGCAGGGCCAGCCCCTAGGGACAGCAGCAGCAACAGCAGCAGGGGGCCACATACACAGCCCCATGGGCTGGGAGCCATGGTCCACTCTGATGCCTGGGCCTAGAACACTCAACTTCCAGTCCTCACTGGATGAGCCTAAAAAAAGGAGAAGGGGGATGACATGTGAGCATTGGGAGTGCCCATAGCTGCCCCAAGAGGGATGTTGGGAAAGAAAGAGGAGAGACACAAGAAGCTCCCCTCCCCCCAGCCCCTTTCTGTTCAACCTCTTTATGCTACCCAGAGTGACCTTTAAAAACTGGTCATGACCTTTAAATCGCTGGTCATGCCACTTGCCCTACTTCCAAACCTTCGGTGGCTCCCCATCACCCTCAGGAAAGAATATCAGTTCCTCTCCTAGCCTTCCAAGGCACACCAGGCTGCCCACCTACCCTTCGATACCCACTGGGCTCTTCAATGCCCCAATCCCTTGCTCCTGCTGTTCCATCAGCCTGGAATGCCCTCTCTCTTCTCCTTCACTTGCTGAAATCCTATTTTTTAAAACAGATTTTATTTTATTACTTATTTGACAGAGAGAGAGAGCACAAGCAGAGGAGGAGCAGAGGGAGAGGGAGAAGCAGACTCCCCGCTGAGCAGGGACACCCCGATGTGGGGCTTGATCCCAGGACCCTACGACGCATAACCTACTGAGCCACCCAGACGCCCTCGGAAATCCTATTCTTGAAGGCCTGGCTCAAATATCAGAGAGGTGGAGAGGGAGAGGGACAGAGGGATCCGGGTTTGAATCCCAGCTTTGCCATTTCCTGGGTGTTACTTCACCTCTCCAAATCATGGTTTTTCCATCAGTAAAATGGGTACCTAACTCAAAAGAGCTCATACAAGACTTATCTAACAAAACTGATTATAGGCCAGGCCCATAATAGGAGTTTAGTAAGCATTAGAGCCCTTATACGTTTCCCTTTATCCAGAAAGCTTTCTTTCCCACCAGCCCCCTTAACTATTTCAACAAATAATTTGAACGCATACTGTGTGCCAGGCCCTGGGGATAAAGCAGTGAACAGACTGACAAGATTCCTGCCCTCACGGAGCTGGCATTCTAGGGTAAGAGACAGACAATGAATAGTTTTAAACAAGGTGAGCTAGGAAGAAAATAAAACAGGGTTAAGAGATAGACGGATGGGGGCTACTTTACACGGTGGGTAGCAGGAGGTCTCTCTGGGGTAACATTTAAGCTAGATGCTGAATGAGAAGAAGGAGCCAGCTATTTGAAGATATGAAGGGAAAGTATTTGGCAAAGGGAACAGAAAGTGCTAAGGCCCTGACGCAGAATGAACAAATGAATTCAAGAAATGAAAAGGCTAGTGTGGCTGGAGCATAGCAATTGAAGGAGAAAGTAGCACAGGGAGATAAAATCAGGAAGGTAGGGCTAGATCACAAGAGGCCTTGTAAACCACAGTGAGGCACCTGGATTTTCTTCTAAGTATCACAGGGAGCCAACACAGATGTTAAGCATGGGAGCCACAAGGTCCGGTAAGTGTTTTAAAAGGGAGAGAGGGGCACTTGGGTGGCTCAGTCAGTTAAGTGTCCGACTCTTGGCTTCGACTGAGGTCATGATCTCAGGGTTGTAAGATCAAGCCCCACTTTGGGATCCGTGCTTAGCACAGAGTCTGCTTGAGATTCTTTCCCTCTCCCTCTGCCCACTCCTACTCGCGTGCTTTCTCTCAAATAAAATGAATAAATAAATAAAATCTTCAAAAGGGGGAGAGAGGCCAGTCCAGAAATCTGTAAGATATGGTGGTGGCTCTTGACATTTCTTTCCCTGACACCCCCTGTACTCTTTCATCGTCCTGGTAGCATAATGTAATCTCCTGTCTCCTCCACTGGCCTGGACCTTCTCAAGGGCTGCATCTGCATCTTTATTTCTTGTCTCCAGCCCCCTGCATATGCCTGGCCCCAGGTAGATATGCCCTGAAGTTCCTCTTCCTGAGAGTCCCTAGTTAAGCCAGGGAGGCAGGAAGGGACCCCATGGCCAGGAGACGGGGGCAGGGGCACAGCAACCGTGAGAGAGGAGAGACCTGGGTGTGTTTAGGGGCAGAGGCCCTGCTCCTTTCCTCTCTGGGAAGCAGGTGTGCCCAGAGCTTCCCTGGTTCTGCATCCTTGGTGGCTCACATACACCTTGAGAAGCCACCGAAAACTCCAGGTGCTCTCTCCAGGAGAATGCCCAGGTTCATCAAAGGTTGCGGACAATTTCAGGGGGTTCAAAGATCCCTTAAACCCATTCCCTAGACTGAGTTTAGATTCTGCCTTAAAGTCCTGTTTGTTCATTTCTCAAACATTCACTGAGCCCCAGGCCCTGCTCCTAGCCCAAACTTCGTGCTGGGGACCCACAGAGAGGCCTCAGTTGGTGTAGGGAGTTGGGGCCAGCTGAGGAGGAAGGACTGAACGGCCACTAACATGTCCTGGTTAATAATAGTGCTCCTGTGCTGAGCACTTACCCAGTTAGGCTCCTGCGCTAAGATTAGCTGCCTGCCCTCCATCTCATCCAACCCTCCTAACGCAAGCAGGCGTGGGTATAACCATTTCATAGGGGAAGAAAGCGAGGTTCAGAGAGGTTTAGCAAATCGCCCAAGGTCACACAGCCAGCCAATGACCACACGAGGGGTTGTGAAACCCGCAGTGGCTCATTTTGAACAGGGGGTCCAAAAGCTTTTCCCAGGAGACAGTTGAGTTAGGCCTTCTATGAGAAGCCTATGCCATCTGCTCACCACCCTCAATTCAAACAAGATGTAGGCATCTGTGGACAAGGAGGGGGCTGCCCAGTCCTAGGTTCCCGCTACAGGAGAGATTTTGGGGGGGGGGCTGGGGTGAGGGATAGGGGGTATCTCCCTCCCTAGGGACTGGGGAGGGGCCGGCCTGGGGGCAGGGCGAGGGCTGCCGCAGGGCAGCCTCGGGAGCTGGTCCATCTCGGGTTACCTCTCCTCCTCTGGCTCCTCTCCCCTGGCTCCGCGCCTTCCCGCAGTGTCCCGGGTGGGGATGGGCGCTGGTGCAGGCCCTGCCGCTCGTGCCCAGAAAGGGGGCTGCAGGCCACGCTCCCTGCCTGGGCCCCGCCATCGCCCCCTCCCTGGGCCAGCTCCTCACCTGGGCGCCGCGCCGGCAGCCCCCGCGTTCACCTTGCGCGCGTCCCTGCAGCCGCTCGCCGCGCTGCATCCTCCGAGATGCTCAGACGCGGCTAACAGAGCCCGGCGCTGCCGATCGCGCAGCCCGCCCACAGGAACACCATCCCCACTTAACCCTTTCCCCTTAGGGGTGGATTCTTCTCCCAGTCCTGACCTCCCCTCTCTCAGAGATTCTCAGGGCTCAGAGGGGAACCGAGGTACCTCCGAGGGATTTGAAAATTCCTTCCGCAGCATCCCTGAATAAGGGACAACCAATCCTGGTTTGCACACCCCATGGGACGTGGAGCTCACTTCCTTTATACCTATATACCTGTATTCTTATAGAGATACATACAAACCTATAGGTAAATCCTACCAACAGTTGCTGTTTATCCTTCAGATCTTTTTCCTTTTTTTAAAAAAAAATTATTTTTATTAGGTTCAGATGTAGCTTCAGATCTTTCTCAATGCACAGTCACATATACGTTTTAAATAGAAATGAGATCATACTGTACGTACTGTTCTGTAACCTGCCTTTTTTCTCTTCACTGTGAAATATATCCTGGCACATTTTCCATGTAAATTTCTACAGATCCATCTTATTTCTTGTATCCGCTGTTGAGAACTCAAGCATATAGTCAGCCTGTAATTTTGTATTGATCCAGTCCTGAGGTTGGACATGTAGGTTGTTTCTAGCCTCTTGCTCGCAGGAATAATAAGGTAGGGAGCATTCTTGTAGAGACTTCTTTGTGCACAAGCACTAGTGTATCTGTCAGATAATTTCCTACCTAAGGTATGGTTAGATCTATGAGCCTGCACATTTTCAGCTCTGATAGACACTCAGATGTCCCTGGTCCCTCTTTGGACAGCTCCTGATAGACTAAATGTCCAGCACTGGGTTCAATAACATTAAGAGAAATCTACACAAGGAATAGATGTGGTCGTTAAACGTGATGTAAAATCTTTAATGCCGTGGAGAAATTTCCAGCGTAGATTTTTGTTTATTTATTTATTTAAATTTTGGTCGTTCGATACAAAAATAATGTATGCTGATTCTCCCGAGTTAAGTAACACAAAAATGTTCAAAGAACACCCTCACTGTCTTACTCTTGGCTTCTTCAAGTTGGCTTCCCCAGATGTGCCCACTGTTAGCATCATATTGTTTCTTTTACCTAAAAACATGTGTGCTTATAAAAAACATATGTGCTTATCTTTCTTTTCACAAAAATGGGACCATACTATGCATATTATCCTATAACTTTTTTTTTTTGCCTTAAGCAATATATGTTGGAAACATTCTGAAGACAATACATACATATTAGGTCCACCCTTTTCCTCCAGCGGGCTGTACAGTGCTGCGCGGTGTGGAAGCGCTGGCACTTACTCATGTGCCCAGATGCCCCTACTGAAGGCGGCATAGCTGGCTGACAACTGTTGTTTTCTACTAGAAACAATACTGCAATCGACATCCTTATACACCAATACATACATCTTTACATGGTGATTCTATAAATTCTCTCGGATAATTATTTGTATGACCCCATTTTTGTTAATATCTACCTACCTACCTACCTACCTATCCTATTCCTAATTATTAGAAGGTAAATGGTGGTTGATGTGATTTTTATCTAATTTTGCTTTTCTGCTTACCAATATTCTACACAACTATATATTTCTTTTGTGATCAGAGACAGGAAAGATAAATATCATTAAAAAAAAAAAAAAGAAAGAAAATTCTTCCTAGGGCTGAGCTAAGATGTCCCTCCCGGTACTTGCCTACCTCTGGGTCTCACAGAAGAGCAACACTCAGCTGTGTCTGACATGCCGCAGCTTGAAATGTGTTCAGAGCCTGAATCCAGCTTTTCCGACTCTAGGAGAAGGATTGGGCTTTTCCCAGTTCACCTTATCATCTGACCAGCTCTACTGTTTTCTTTGTGGGAACCCCTTCAGAATCGTAAAGGCACCTCTCATTTCTCTAGAATCTTCTCCCTCCAGGCCAAACCCTCCCGATTCTTTCAACCTTTCCTCAAAGGACAGGATTCTGGGCTCTCACCATTGTGACAACTCTCCTCTGTTGGCTTCTTACCCAGTCAACGATGTCCCCCTTCAAGTGTAACTCTTGGAGGGGGACCTGGGTGGCTCATTCAGTTAGGTGTCTGACTCTTGGTTTTGACTTGGGTCATGATCTCAGGGTTGTGAGATCATTCCTGTCTCTGATCACTGAACCCAGTTGGAAACAAAGCTGGACTTTCACCTCCCCTTCCTAGATTCTCCTCCATTAATACGGCCTCACACTGAATTAATGATTCTGGCAGCCACATCCCTCTGTTGCCCAATATTGATCTATTAAGTCTTCCCCACCTCTTTGTGTGCAGTTGGTTTCTTGACCCTCAGCGTAGGGCTTGACATTTGTGTCTTGTTTTTTTCTCTTGTTAGATCTAGCCGGTTGTTCTGATCTTTGGGGAAGTCATCTGGACCCTGCTTCTACATATAATAGATAACTGACATTTTTTTTTTAGCATTGTCCAAGATCCATTTCTCTTCCTGGCGGCATCCTAATTTCCTTCGAGGAACTGATGTTTTCTGCCTCATGGGCAGTTCTGTAGGGAGGGTAGCTCTAGGGGCCCACTACAGAAGCTGAGGAGTCCCAATCCCTCCTCTCATTGCCACCTGTGAACTCTCTGGTGAGACTTCTTTGGAGATGTTGAGATTCCCTTAGCAGGCTCAGAGCTGGCCTGGTTCCCTTCCTCAGTTTCCCCCAAGGAGTACTACCCATTCATCCCTGCAAAGTCTTACTGGTCTGACAGTGCCCAACCCCCCAGTCCATGGAGGACGCTCCATCCAGTTGCTCCCTGCTTGCTCTCTTTAGAGGCAGGAGCCCCAATCCTATTGCACTTCCAAACCACGGATTGGTAGGGGTTTTGAGATTCCAAACAAAGTCAAGAGAGATTATGATCCCTTTGGCCAGAGGCCAAGATGAAAGCAGATCCTCTGGAAAGAGGAGACTGGCTGGGGGTGGAGGTGAATATAAGTGGGGAAAATGGAGTGCCAGGTACAGGTGGGGAGGATACTGGCTCCAAAAGGAGCTGCCGGCATCATCCTGGAGACTCTGGGAGCTCAGTGATGTGGGGGGGATGATGTAAGTCTATGGGAGATGGTCAATAGCTCCATCTATGAAGCACTTAGTTGGTCAGGGGCTATGCTATACACCTTATTACGTCCATTACTCTTTTTAAGTCCTCACAACAACCTATGTATCGTTATGCTCTCCATTTTATAGCTGGCAAACGGAGGCTCAGAGAGCTTAAGTAATTTCCTTAAGGTCACACAGCACATAAGAGGCCAAGCCTTAAACTGACTTTAAAACCAGCACTCTTAATGTTGATGGCTCCATCCGCCCCTGAGGAAGTACCTCAGAGAAGGGAGACGGGGAGATGAACATCTTAGGCCTTCCAGGTGGCCCTGCTGTGTTAGGGGTCTGAGTCTATGAAAATAGGCCTCCGAATTGGATTCGCTTTTGAAGGGACTTCCACAGGGTTTGGGAGGTGTTGAGAGCTCCCACCTGAAAGTACCTTGGGAGGTCCCAAGGAAGGGGAGAGAGAAGGAAATGGCAAAGGTGCTGTGGCTGGCAAGGACGAGGCATCCTGCTTAGACAATGTCCAGGACAGCTGGCTGGCATTTTCTTTCTGGCTGGTCCCTGACAGGCACGAGCAAAGAAACAAAAGGCAGAACAGGTGGGAGAGGGTGCAGCCTGGCGAGCCTTCTCTGTTCTGTGCCTGCTGTCCCGTTCCAGGGTGGGGTGAGTGGAGAGTTACACTCTTTCACTAAACTTGCCAAATTAAGCCTCAAGGGTTCCTGGACTTTTAACTCATTCTTTCTCAGATGTTAGCCTCCATGGCTATCGGTTAAATGAGCCTTTTATTTTTTTCTAATTTTTATTTTTTAAAGAATTTTATTTATTTATTTATTTGACAGAGAGAGAGACAGTCAGCGAGAGAGGGAACACAAGCAGGGGGAGTGGGAGAGGGAGAAGCAGGCTCCCCACAGAGGAGCCTGATATGGGGCTCGATCCCAGAATGCCGGGATCACGCCCTCAGCCGAAGGCAGACGCTTAATTACTGAGCCACCCAGACGCCCCTAAATGAGCCTTTTAAAAAGATACTTTTGTGTTAATAAATCTGATAATCTGGTACATACTTTAAAACCAACTGTTCCCTATTCCAGTCCCTCTCACTTCCAATTCCTTTCAACTCTTTCTGGTATTTCTGATGATTTCTAGATCTATTATCTAAGTGCCAGACTTGTACTGCTCATGTTAATTTTTCTTTCAGTTTTAGATTTTTACCTATTGATCACCATCTAGGAATATGAAGGTTTCGCTTTCCACATTTCCACGTTTTTCTGCGCTGCTTTTGTTGATACCAATTCTGCATTTACAACACTGGAACCGTGAAACAATGAGTCAGGCTGACTCAAGAGGTGTACTGCGATTACAATTCTTTTGCTAGACGTTCTGTTTTCTCCTGGGGTGATCCTTGGTTTTTTATTTGTTTAATTTTCGGTGCATCTGTCACAATTCAGTCTCCTTAATCTTTTCTTGAAATGAAAAACAATCTAAAGATTTGATTTCCCATCAAGATAAGAATACTTTCAAAAAAGACTCACAGAATTCTACAGAGAATAAGTGGCTTGAAAAATGGGTGGTGGGGGGGGACCTGTTTAAAAGAGACTTAAGAGACACTAATCGAATGTCGTGTGGGGGCCTTTTGGGGATCGTCATTCAAACAATCCAACCAGACAGAGACATTTTAAGGTAACCAGAAATTGTTTTTTTTTAAAGATTTTATTTATTTATTTAACAGAGACAGCCAGCCAGCGAGAGAGGGAACACAAGCAGGGGAGTGGGAGAGGAAGAAGCAAGCTCCTAATGGAGGAGCCTGATGTGTGGCTCGATCCCAGAGCACCCATCCCAGAGCACCCATCCCAGAGCACCGGGATCACGCCCTGAGGATCCCAGAGCACCGACCCCAGAGCACCCATCCCAGAGCACCGGGATCACGCCCTGAGCCGAAGGCAGACGCTTAACAACTGCGCCACCCAGGCGCCCCGAGGTAACCAGAGATTTGAACATGATTGGGCCTTAGAACATACTAAAGAATGTCTAATTAGGTAAGATGGTGGCATTGTGGGTTATGTTTTAAAAATTCCTTATCTGTCAAACATACTTACTAAAATATTTTTGAATATTCTTTTATAGAGAGGCATAGGTTCGAGTGGGGGAGGGGCAGAGGGAGAGGCAGAGGGGCAGACTCCCTGCTAAGCACAAAGCTGGGTGTGGGGCTCAGTCTCACAACCCTGAGATCATGATCTGAGCCAAAATCAAGAGTTGGACGCTTAACAGACTGAGCCACCCAGGCGCCCCAACTTACTAAAATATTTCTGTGTGAATAATAGTGTATCTGGGATTTACTTTTAAAACATTCCAAAAAAAAAAAAAAAAGTGGGTTTGGGAGAGACACAGAAAGATTGGCAAAATACTGATAATTATTAAAGCAGTGTGGTGGGTATATCATTATATTATTCTTTCTACTCTTGGATATATTTGGAATTTTCCATAATAAAAAATTAAAAATGAAAAAGAAATTCACAAAGAAATGGGAGAAAGGAAAAGGTAGCACAGGGCTGGATGTGCATTTTGTGAGCTGATTACAAAAATGAAATATTTTTACTTATTGGGTACTAGCCTGTCTTGGAGAAGCATGAATACAGAACCCAGCTTCTGAACCGTGCTCGTCTTCCCAGGCCCTTTCCAGGGAGGCAGAGCTGAGAGTCCTGGAAGGAAAGTGGGTGGGTGGGGCCAGGGTGAGAGCAGGAGCAGCAGGAGGGGTAGCAGGGCTGGGGGTGAAAGCACGTAGGAGGCTCAGGAACATGCTGGTTGACCTCTGCCCTCTGCAGCCAGACTCCCTCTGCAGTCACGATAGCCTACAAGAGCCTCTCATAGCCGTGATCATGAGAGACCTTGATGTCTGCTGCCAAGGGCTTACGATCCCTGCCCGCCTTAACAGCTTTAATGGGATATAATTCACATACCCAAAATTTACCTATTTAAAGTGTACTCTTTTAGTGGTTTTTAGTATATTTACAAAGTTGTGCAACTATCACCACTTCCAATTTTAGAACATTTTCATCCGGCAAAAAGAAACCTCTATCAATTAGCAGTCACTCCCCATTCCCTCCCCCCAGGCCCTGGCAACCACTAATCTATGTTCTATCTCTGTGGGTTTGCCTATTCTGGACATTTCATAGAACACAGGATCATAAATGTGTTTTTTTGTGTGACTGGCTTCCTTCGTTTCATGTATTTCAAGGGTCATCCCTGTTGTAGGCTGTATTTGTACGTCATTCTTCTTTATTGCTGTATAACATTCCGCTGTGTGTTCGTACCCTATTATATTTATCGACTGATCGAACTATTTATTTTGGACATTTGGGTCATTTCCACTTTGTGGCTATTAAGAATAATGCTCCTATGAACTTCATGTGAGTTTTCTTTTTTTTTTTTTTTAAGATTTTATTTATTTATTTGACAGAAAGAAAGCAAACACAAGCAGGGGGAGCGGCAGGCAGAGGGAGAGGAAGAAGCAGGCTCCCCACCAAGCAGGGAGCCCGATGCGGGGCTCGATCCCAGGACTCTGGGATCATGACCTGAGTTGAAGGCAGACGCTTAACTGACTGAGCCACCCAGGGCCCCCAGTATGAGTTTTCATGTGGATGTGTGTTCTCATTTCTCTTGGACGTAGATCTATTTAGGAGTGGAATTCCTGAGTCATAAGGAAACCTTATGTTTAAGCTTTTGAGGAACTGCCAGACTGTTATCCCAAAGGGCTACACCATTATGATTCCTTTTGACAGCTGGGGAGACTGAGGCCCAGAGAAAGCAAGCGTCTAAGCAAAGCTACACACAGCCCTGAGTTAGTGCAAGAAAGCAGGAGCCAAGCATGTAAATGGCCGCGGTCCCACCCCACTCTCACCCTGCTGCACCCCATTTTACCCTCTCCATTCCTTGCCGACCAGCAGCAAATCCCTTCACACCAGTCCCTCCCAAAGGCTCCCTGCTGCCACGCCAGGATCAAGTTCACTTCTGAGGGATGACTTACAAGCTGCCATCTGGACCTGATGCTGCCTCATCTCATGTTTTTTTTAAGCAATTGTATTGAAATCTAGTTCATATACCAGACCATTCACCCATTTAAAATGTCTAACCCAATGCTCGTCACATCTTTTTATTCTCTACCCTTCAGGGCCACGTGGGCCTTGTTCTGGTTTTGTGAAAATGCCATCACCTTTGCTTTTGGGCCCTTGCACACAGTCTCCTCTGCCTGGGATAGTCGTTCCTTATATGTTTCCTTGGTTCTGTATATATTTCCTTGTGATCCTTCATATCCTGAGATGGTACTTCCACTGCGAAGCCTTTCCTGACCACCCAGCCTGGTCGGATGACCTGCAGGACATTCCCACAGGCTCCCCGGGTCGCCCTGTCATGGCACGTGACACAGCAGTCTGAGCTCTTAAGGCCTGGGAATGCAGTTATCTGGCAGATGGTCAGTAAAGGAGTGAATAGAAAGATCTGAAAATATCTAATGCGACACCAAGCATATTGTAGAAATCCAGTACATGTTTGCAGACTTTATTGCGTACTAGGACAGGGGCAATACCTCCTTTTGGTAACGTTCCAGACAGTTTGGGTGATTAAAGTGTAAAAATTATTGTTTTTTCTTGCCTGGTACCCCTGCCACTTTCTTCTGGCAGCAAAACCCCAGTTTTCCTCTAAGGATCTGCCTCCATCCCACCTTCGGTCCTTACAGTTTAGGTGGGGCTAAACACGTCATAGTATTTGCACGTGACCCAAATCAGGTCTATTACCTGACTTACTGGAAAGTTTCAGAAAGGAGTGTTTTCTTTTCACTGAGCCAGGGTCTTCATAGACTGCCTGAGAGTAGGAGAGTGGAGGGGCACCTGGGTGGCTCAGTCGGTCAGGTAGCCGACTCTTGATTTCGGCTCAGGTCATGATTTCGGGGTCCTGGGATGAAGTCCTGCATCAGGCTCTGCACTGAGCAGGGAGTCTGCAGTCTCCCTCTCCCTTTGCCCCTCCCCCTGCTCACTCACGAGCTCTCTCTAAAATGGATAAATCTTTTAAAAAAGGAAAAGAGTTGAGAAACAGCAACTGAGTCCTGATGACATCACTAGAGGAACTGGATCCAGCTAAACTTGAAGCCAACTGACCATTTTGGTTATTCAGCCATTTACATTCCTTTTAAAAATATTGCTTAAGCCAAGTTGAGTTCAGTTTCTGTCATTTGCAACTGCAATATTTCTTATAGTTCGTAATCCTCCATGTGGTTCAATTATACACCTGCCCACCATATTTGGTCCTTTCAACCAAATAAAAGAACCACACAGACTTTGCCCCTAAGTGCAGGTTTACCTATTCTCAAATCTAAATCATCATTATTTTTCAGAGATGTGTTGTACATCTGTCAATATTTAGACTTCCATGCATGGTACCTTCCCCACCACGATCAGTAAATGGACATTTCAGATTGTCTTAAGTGATTTTGAGTGTAAGCCCAGGTTGATGGAAAAGGTAAGATGCTCATTCAGTAGCCTGGCCCAAGTTGAACTCCAGGAAACACACACGATAAGCACTGCATGCTGAACTTGTGCGCTGATTCTGGGAAAAGCCTGATAAAACAGACTTGGGTTTTCCCTTTTTTTTTTTTTTTTTTAAAGATTTCATTTATTTATTCGACAGAGAGAGAGACAGCCAGCGAGAGAGGGAACACAAGCAGGGGGAGTGGGAGAGGAAGAAGCAGGCTCCCAGCGGAGGAGCCTGATGTGGGGCTCGATCCCATAACGCCGGGATCACGCCCTGAGCCGAAGGCAGACGCTTAACTGCTGTGCCACCCAGGCGCCCCTGGATTTTCCCTTTGATTGGCTGCTGCCAAAGACATGTGCATTTACCATCAACATGATGGCTGAGAAAGACCTCACGTTTTATCCACCTAACTTTGCTGCAGGGAAAAGGACAAACTTTGTGTGGGTGAAGAGGCAAAATGAAATGCTCTGAGATGCCTCCTGGGAACGCGGGTGATATCACTCAGTCATCAATTACTGCTTGCATTCCAGTCCAACCTATACTTTTTGGTATATACCATACCACTCCCCACTTAGGGTCCAGCAAATTGTGGACATTTAAATCTGTGGGTCTTTGCCAGTTCTGTCTGCCTGGAATGCCCTTCTACACTGTAGAACTCTTTCGAGACCCAGGTCAAAGGTTAGCACCCCTGTGAACCCTTGCTCCTTTAATATTTTAAGCAGCTATTTTAAATATCTTTAAAGGTCAGGCTTTCTTAGTGTGGTCTATAGGTCCCTGTGACTAGGCTTTGGAGATCCATCAACAGCCCCGTGTTACCTGGGAACTCTGTGTGTCTATGCCCACGGGCATCACTCTGGAGGGGAGGGTCAGAGCTTCCACTGGATTCCCAAAGAGGTTCTGTGACCCAAAAAAGGTTTCAGAACCACCCGTTTCTTATGTGTCTCTCTAATGCGTTCCTTGAGGGCAAGGGTCACATTTTTCTTTTAAGATTTTATTTATGAGAGAGAGATAGAGTGTGTGCACTCATGAGACGGGGAAGGGGGAGAGGGAGAGGGAAAAGCAGACTTCCTGATGAGCAGGGAGTCTGATGTGGGGCTTCATCCCAGGACCCTGGGACCATGACCTGAGCCAAAGGCAGACGCGTAACTGACTGAGCCACCCAGGTGCCCTACATCTTTTTCATCTTTGACTCTTCAGCACTGATCCACAAGACACTCATAACTGGCCGAAAGCTGTTAGTGACCCAGAGGCAATGTTTTATAAGCAGAGAAAACAGGATGTTTTAATCGGTAGAGTCAAGAGTTGTTTGTTCTTGATTACAGCGTTCAACATGCAAATTACATTCACCTCTTGGTACAGAAATGGCACCCTGCCACTTCCCTGGGACAGTTAATCCAGACAGAATGATTCCCGGGCCAACCTTAACTATGTGTCTGCCAGCAATCGCCCTTTCTCCCTTCTTACAGCGACATGCAAACTCTCTTATCCAGAATAATTGGGAAATGAGGTCTTTCATTCAACTGAGTAGCCATATTCGCTATAGCACTGTTGATCTGTCAATGGATTTGATACATTCTGAACTCCAGCTCAAGACCTCAGATTATGTATCCTATCTTTGATGATCCCAAAGGCACTTGAGAATCCGGCAGTGTCTCAGTGTTGAGATAGAAGGCTGGCTAAGTCTGTCCTAGCCCTGGGTTTTCACTCTGAAAAGAGCTTATTTGCATCAGGTTTTGACCCATTTGCTCTTTATGTCACTCTGTGGGCTCAAAACGAACAACACAGGGAGCTTTCACTTTGCTCATCCACAGCTCCTAAATTATCAGTAATGAAAATGTATTATTCGTGTAAAGAAAGTTGTACAAATACTAACAAAAAATTAAAAGTAAAACACAGGGTGTTTGGATCCCAAGAAAACAGGTGTTCACTGTGGTTAGAAGTCAGGCTGACTGCACTTAATAATTAGGTAATAATTGACAATGGTTTTTCCAAAGACTGAATTTTTGCTAAGTTTTATGTATTATTATTATTAGCTTGAGTATTCCCCCTTTCTTTGACTTTCATTATCAGAGTCACCAGAAGGAAAATGTGAAACATTTTAAAAATAGCTGTTCTGGTAAGTCATCTAGCACAGACTCCTCAAATCTCCTCTAGCTTCAGACATACAGGGGAACCTGGCTCAGATAAGAACAATTCTTGCTGAACACCTGCCAGCTCATGCATCCTTCTTTTTATTCTGAGGGGCTTCCAGCTCAAACCAAAGTTACAAAGGAAACCGCCACTCTGAGTTCCTGACACAGCAAATCCCTGCGTCGGTCTTCAAAAAATAGAGGTCTGTAATTCCTTCTTGAACATGCCTTCGAAGTGGAGGTCTTTGGCCATGAGCTCCTCTTCGACATCATCTAGTGCCCACTGGTGGTCCGTCAGCTCCAAAGCTTCCCATTCTGTCTGCAAAGGAAGAGGACACCAGGGAAGGGAGAGGAGGGCTGTTACTCAGAGCGGCGCTGATGTGGGAGCATCGATTCTGGCCAGCAGCTGGATTAAGCTATTTACACGTATAAACTTATCTAATCATACGAGGTAGGTGCCGCCACCTGCCCTGTGCACCCCCATGCTCAAGTTGTAGGCAAAGAGAATAAGGCTAAAAAGGGTAAAATAATTTGTCTGAGGTGACTAAAGCTAGTAACTAATTACATTTTAAACAGTCTATTAACACTGACTACTTTTGCCTTTAGTTAGCAGGTTTAAAAAAATGCTTTAGGAAATATAATATGCAATACAAATGTTAGCTCATGGCTGTTTTTTTTATTTTTATTTAAATTCTAGTTAGTTAACATCCAGTGCAATATTGGTTTCGGGAGTAGAATTCAGTGATTCATCACTTACATACAACACCCAGTACGCATCACAACACGTGCCCTCCTTAAAGCCCATCCCCCATCTAGCCCATCCCCCACTCACCTCCCTCCATCAACTCTCAGTTTGTTCTCTATCATTAAGAGTCTCTCATGCTTTGTTTCCCTCTCTCTTTTCCCTCCCATATGTTCATCTCTCTTGTTTCTTAAACTTCACATGAGTGAAATCATATGGTATTTGTCTTTCTCTGACTGGCTGACTTTGCTTAGCATAATACATTCTAGCTCCATCCACGTCGTTGCAAATGGCAAGATTTCATTTTTTGATGGCTGAGTAATATTCCATTGTGTGTGAACACACACACATCTTCTTTATCCATTCATCTTTTTTTTTTTTAAAGATTTTATTTACTTGAGACAGAGAGAGAGAGAACAGGAGCAGGGGGAGAGGGGCAGAGGAAGAGGAAGGGTGAGAATCAGACTCCCCACTGAGCAAGGAGCCCGATGCTGGGCTCGATCCCAGGACCCTGGGATCATGACCTGAGCCAAAGGCAGACACTCAACCAACTGAGCCACTCAGGCGCCCCTCCATTATTTTTTTAAAAATACAATTCATATGCCATAAACTTCACCCTTGGAATATGTACAATTTAGTGGGTTTTAGTATGTTCACAAAGAAATGCAACCATCACCATGACCTAATTCCAGAACACTTTCATCACCACAAGAAGAAACTCTATTTCCAATAGCAGATGCTCCCCATTAAACCCCTCCCCCAACCTCTGGCAACTACTACTTTACTTTCTGTATCTTTGGAGTCATCTGTTCTGGATATAATATGTGGCTTTTTCTTCCTGGTTTCTTTCACTTAGGATGTTTTTGAGGTTCCTCCCTGTTGCAGCATGTATCGGTACATCATTCCTTTCTGCTGAATAGTCCACTGAACACTTTCATTTTCCATATACTGTACGTACGTTCCAAAATGTTCCGTTTTGTTCATCTGTTCATAAAATGATGGACATTGGGATTGTTTCTAGTCTTGGACTGTTATGAATAGTGCTCTGAACATTCTTTTCTTTTTTTTTTTTTAATTTTATTTATTTATTTAACACAGAGAGCGCGCGAACGTGTGCACAAGCAGGGGGAGTGGCAGGCAGAGGGTGAGGGAGAAGCAGGCTCCCAGCAGAGCAGGGAGCCTCATATGGGGCTCGATCCCAGGACCCTGGGATCATGCCCTGAGCCGAAGGCAGACGCTTAACTGACTGAGCCGCCCAGGCGCCCTCGAACATTCTTGTGTCAGTTTTTGTACGGACATAGGTTTTCAATCCCTTCACTATTTACCTAAGTGCGGAATTGCTGTTCATACGGTAAAATGTTTAACTTTTTGAGGACAGGCTAAAAACTGCTTTCCAAAGTGGCTGCACCATTAGCAGCAAGTAGGATGATTCCAATTTCTCCACATCCTTGTCAACACCTGTTAGTGTCCACCTTTTTCATTATAGTCACTGAGTGAGTCACTATGGTTTTGATTTGCATTTCTCCAATGGCCAACTGTTGAGCATGCTTTCATGAGCTTACCGGGTATTTGTCTATCTTCTGTGGAGAAATGTTTATCCAAAACTTTTTCCCATTTTTAACTGGGATGTCTTACTATGGCTGAGTTCTGGGAGTTCTTTATTCTGAATACTAGACCCTTATTAGAGATATGATTTGCAAACATGTTCTCTAATACTGTCTTTTCGTTTTCTTGATGGTGTCCTTTGAAGTACGAGTTTTCATTTTTACAAAGTTCCATTTATCCATTTTTCCTTTGTCACTTGTACTTTTAATGTCATGTCTAAGAAGTCACTGCCTAATCCAGTGTCAAACATTTTACACCTATGTTTTCTTCTAAGGGTTTTATAGTTTTAGCTCTTACACCATTTAAAGTTTTTTCTTTTATTGTGGTAAAATATATATAACATAAAATTTGCTACTTTTAACTTTTGTAAGTATACAATTCAATGGCATTAATTACATTCAAATGTTGTGCAACCATCAAGATTATGTATTTCCAAAATTTTTCATCCCCGGAAACAGAAACTCGGTACCCAGTCAGCAGTAAGACTATTCTTTCCCCCACTGAACTTGGCACCTCTGTCAAAAGTCAATTGATCTTAAATGTATGGGTTTCTTTCTGACCTTCTTGATTCCACTCCATTGATCTATAGCTCTATCCTTATGCCAGTACCACACAGTCTTGATTACTGTAGCTCTGAAGTAGGTTTTAAAATCGGGAAGTGTGAGTCTTCCAACTTTATTCATATTAAACTCTAATTGGGCTATTCTGGTTCTCTTGCATTTCCATATGACCGTCAGAATCAGCCTGTCAATTTATGTAAGAAAGGTACGTGGAATTTTGAGAGGGACTGTATTGAATCTGTTGATCAATTTTGGGAGTACTGCCATCTTGACAATGCATGAACACGGATGTCTTTCCATTCATTCAGGTCTTACCTTAATTTCTTTCAGCAATGCTTTGTCATTTCAGTGTACAAGTCTTGTCTTTCTCTTGTTAAATTTATTCCTAAGTATTTTATTCTTTTTGATACTATTTAAATGGAAGTTTTTTCTTAATTTCATTTTCAGATTCTTGATTACCAGTGTGTAGAAATGGAACTGATTTTTGCATCTTTACCCTGCATCTTCTAACACCTTGCTGGACTTGTTTGTTAGCTCTGACAGTTTTCCTTGTGGGTTGCTTATAATATTCTATATACAAGACCATGTCATCTGCAAACAGAGATCATTTCCTTCTTCCTTTCTAACGTAAATGCCTCTTATTTCTTTTTGCCTAACGGCCCTGGCTAATCATCCAGCACAATGTTCAACAGAAGTGGCAAGAATGGACATTCTTGTCTTATACCTAATCTTAGGGGAAAAGCTGTTAGTGTTTCACCACTGAGTATGATGTTAGCTGTGGGTTTTTCATTGATGCCTTTCATCAAGACGAGCAAATTCCCTTCTATTTCTAGTTTTCATCATGAAAAATTAGTGAGATTTTGCTATACAAAAACTATACTGGACTTTACATATTGCAGAATCACTTCATGAAAAGGTAAGTATTGATGTTTTTTTTAAATGAAATTTATATCTGATATCCACAGGGTCCATAATAGTTCAAAACAGTCTAGGGGCACCTGGGTGGCGCAGTCGTTAAGCGTCTGCCTTCGGCTCAGGGCGTGATCCCGGCATTCTGGGATCAAGCCCCACATCAGGCTCCTCTGCTGGGAGCCTGCTTCTTCCTCTCCCACTCCCCCTGCTTGTGTTCCCTCTCTCGCTGGCTGTCTCTATCTCTTCAAATAAATAAAAATAAAATCTTAAAAACAAACAAACAAAAAAAAAACCAGTCTAAATGTTTACCTGGTATCTCTGAATGGACTCTTTTTACAGCTTCATTTACAGTGTGGATTAAATTTGAGTGAGCATTTAAAAACGAATAAAACTACCAAGAATCTCCAATTTATTTAACAGCTGACTCTGGCTCAGGAATAAGAAATATGTAAACAGGGGCGCCTGGGTGGCGCAGTCATTAAGCGTCTGCCTTCGGCTCAGGGCGTGATCCCGGAGTCCTGGGATTGAGCCCCACATCAGGCTCCTCTGCTGGGAGCCTGCTTCTTCCTCTCGCACTCCCCCTGCCTGTGTTCCCTCTCTCTCTGGCTGTCTCTCTCTGTCAAATAAATAAATAAAATCTTAAAAAAAAAAAAAAAAGACATATGTAAACAAAAATTCATTTTTGCTAAATTTAAATGATGGAACCATATACTACACTCACTTCAGGGAAACCCGTCTTTAAAGTAACTGTCTGCTAATGCCTTTCGGAGCGTTAGTGAAGCTAGGACGAGGTGGGAGCGTACCTTGAAAGCTTTGTTGGTGTCTGCGGGCATGGCCATGGCTGCTCCAGTCATCTGCTCCTGCATCATCCGTGACTGGTCAGCGGCTGCAGTGTAAGACACACCTACATGAGTGCCAGGGCTCAGCAGGCACCCAGCGCCCTCCGGGAAGAACGTTCCTCACACAACACTGACCGATGCTCAGGAATGGAGGAGAGAACCGCACGACAGATTCACTGACTGGCCCTCCCACATACTGGCTGTGTGACCTAGGGAAAGTCACTCTACCTCTCCTGAAAAATGGGCATGAGGATAACAGAAGGTAACTGGAGGAAGTGCTAAACTTTCTTTCAGATGTCAACGATAACTACAGCCACCATTATGAGCAACTGCTTTATGCCGGTACTTTACTAAGTGCTTTACACACTCTACCTCCTTTACTCCTCACAACAAACTCTGAAGTTAATTATTAAGGTCTCTATTTTACGAATGAGCACAGGATTAGAGTGGTTAAGTCACTTGCCCGCGGTCCCAGCCATTAAATAAGAGAGCCGGGATTGGTCCTGGCCAGAACTCTAGTCAAAGAACTAACTGGTCAAACCAGGCCTTGTTTCAGCTTCAGTTTGCAGGCTCACGTTACTGGTACTGGATTCCTCACATGAGGCTTTCAGACTTCGGGGAACTAAATATTGTCCCCGCAATTTCCAGGGAGAATTCAGATCATCAGTTGACTCTGGAATTTTTTTTTCTTTAAAGATGTTAAGTAATCTCTATAGCCAGCGTGGGGCTTGAACTTACAACCCTGAGATCAAGAGTTGCACGCTCCACCGATGGAGCCAGTCAGGCACCCCGACCCTCGAATTGTTAAGACTCTTGCAGAATACCTCAGAAACTTAAGAAGTTTAAGGAGTGAAGCACTGTTTTAACTATGCTAACAAATAAAACAGCCTACATGAGTTTTCTGGCCCTGGCATGGATGATTGTCTATCAAAGTGTTTGCTTATTAAACCCAACATGAGGGGCGCCTGGGTAGCGCAGTCGTTAAGCGTCTGCCTTCGGCTCAGGGCGTGATCCCGGCGTTCCGGGATCGAGTCCCACATCGGGCTCCTCCGCTGGGAGCCTGCTTCTTCCTCTCCCTCTCCCCTGCTGTGTTCCCTCTCTCGCGGGCTGTCTCTCTGTCACATAAATAAATTAAAAAAAATATAAAAAATAAAAAAAAATAAATAAAAATAAACCCAACATGCTTCTTACCATTATCTTGGCCCAGAATCAGAGAGTAAATGCTCCGAAGCCCAAAGACGTTGAGGAAGTACCAGGATGCAGAACTCACCCTAGGAAAGCAGAAGTAAAACAACATAGGTAGTTATTTTAGAATTAACATAGTTCACACTTTCTATCACCCAAAGAGTATGTAAAGAAATCACCTGGGGTAGGCTGAAAGTTGTCATAATCCACCCATGGCATTTTGAGTGGAGCTTCAATGAGAAAAACCAAAAACCTATTCCAGTGAAGTATGCAAATTGGAAATCCTGTTCTTTAAGGGACATCGGTTTTAGATTTTGGTTTGTATTTTTATAAAGGAAAGAAAGTTCTTACCAGGATGCATCTAGTGTGAGTAGTTCAATTCCCTGTTGCAACATAGGCTTAAATCGGAGAGTCAGTGGAAATGGGACCTTGGCTGCAGAAAAGAGAGAGAAAGTTCAATCTCTCCTCGCTGTTTTTAGAACAGTTTAAGCATGAATGCATGTAATCCTTCCCCGAGGAGGTGGAAACTCTGACCATACGCAGTTTGAAAATGATTTCTACCAGGAAATTTGTCTCAATTTCTGAAAAAAATAACAGTCAAATGTCACTCTGTTATAGTTCCTTGAACACCAGCTTCTCTATTGCTTAAGAATCAGGGACTCTAACTGAATTATGACCTAAAATTAGAAAAGAAACTTGCACGAATCTGTTAAACCCAAAGTGGAATATATACACATAGAGAACTACATTACTGAGAAATGAAATTGATTCAAAACAAATTATAAACAAACAACTCACTCCAATACTTAGAAAATGAAGTCAAAATAGAAACCTGTTTCCCTTCATCCTACTTAACTAGAATTAGTTTTGGATACAAATGAGCAAGCCATTCACTTAAGCTCCTATTTGTAAGAAAGCATCCACATCTTAACGACTGAGTGGCTCAGTCGGTAAGCGTCTGCCTTCGGCTCAGGGCGTGATCCCGGGGTTCTGGGATCGAGCCCCATGTCAGGCTCTTCCGCTGGGAGCCTGCTTCTTTCTCTCCCACTCCCCCTGCTTGTGTTCCCTGTCTCGCTGGCTGTCTCTCTCTGTTAAATAAATAAATAAAACCTTTAAAAAAAAAAAAAAAAAGAAAGAAAGCATCCACATGATGAACTAATGATGAATTTGGGATAAGAGCCATAAAAATCATGGTATAAATTTTATTTCAAAGAATGTGATTAGTTTCCAGGGTGTCTGAGTAGCTCAGTCGATTAAGTGTCAGCCTTCAGTTTAGGTCATGATCTCAAGGTCCTGGGCTTGAGCCCCACGTTGGGCTCCCTGTTCAGTGGGGAGTCTGCTTCTCTCTCTCCCTCTCCCCTTCCTCCTGCTCATACTTGCTCTCTCATGCTCTCTCTCTCTCAAATAAATAAAATCTTAAAAAAAAAAAAAAAAAGAATGTGATTAGTTTCCAGTAAAGAATATGGGACCCATTGTATTAGTGTCTCAGCAGCACTTGGATTTCTCTGAATAGGGACATGGGAAAGGATCATAGATAAGTGAACCTGAAGTCTTCCGGGTCTGTAACTTACTTGTGACAAAGCCTGAGAAGGTCATGTTGATCCATCCACCAATAAGAATCATAGGTAGCACATTTGTTACATTGCCTTTCATCATGTCTGTGAGCATAGTGGGATCTATGACAAAAACAAGAGACCACAACATTTTACCACTGTTGGCAGGGACTTCCCCCTGACTTTCTGTAAATTTTTAATTTATATGATAATTAAGGTAATACAAATTCACTGTAAAAAATTCAAATAATGTGGAAACATAGGATGTGGACAGTTTTTCTGAGCCCACTCTCTGAATACGTTTAACTGTTTGCTGTATATCCTTCCGTATTTATACATACGTGTATAAATATGGATGTATATGTATACACACAACAGTTTCCATATATACACAATAAAGGGATATTATGCTTACTAATCTGCTTAATTTTGAAAAAGTAACTATATTATAAATGGTATTTTCACATTGGTATAATATCTCTCTCTCTCACTATTTTCAGTGTGTGCATAAGTCTCTACTGTGTGGTCATACTTATTACTTTTGGATGGACCTATAGATTGTTTCTTTTCTTTCTTTTTTTTTTTTTTTATAAACACTGTTGCCAAGAACCACCTAGTACATAAATCTGCATGTTGATGTGTTTCTGTAAGAGAAACTCTTAGAAGAATTTCTGGGTCAAGGGGTTTGAACATTTAAAATTGACAAATACTGTCAGATTGTCCTTCAATAATAATGAGAGGCCCTAACTTCCCATGACTTTGACAGTAGCAGCTTTGTGAAGCTTTCCCAGTTTAACTGTCTAAAAGGGACATCTTAGGGGTACCCCGGGGGGTTCAGTTGTTTAAGTATCTGATGACAGATTTTGGCTCAGGTCCTGATCTCACGGTCCTGTGTTCAAGCCCTACATTGGGCTCTGTGCTCTGCGGGGAGTCTGCTTGAGAGTCTGTCTCTGGCTCCCTCTGCTTCTGTCTCCACCCGCCACTGCATGTGTGCACACCTCTCTCAAATAAATACATAAATCTTAAAAGAAATAATAAAAAGGATATCTTGTTCTAATTTGCATTCCGTCGATTTTAGTGAAGTCAAGTATCTTTTCATACACAAATTGGTCTTTTGTTTCTTGTGGGTTTTCTAAAAGACTTATTAAAATCAATTGCAGTAACTTCTGTCTGGGTTTCTTACCTAGAGAAATGGGTATTAAAATGAGAGGACAGCCAACACAGAAAAATAAATTATTTTGTTTTACTTTAAAAGTGCTGCATTTTTTCACATGACTAGGGTCAGTGGAAGTAAGAAATCTGTTAGAGCAAAAACTGTAGGGTGGGCCAAACAATTATGTCTGACAAAGAAATGGCAGGGCTCAGGAAGTGGTTAAGAGCTCCTCCTCTTTCAGACAGAAGCTGGGTGGCCATCTGTCAGCCACGGCATCCAGGCACTGGGTGGGAGCTGGGGCTGGGATGCTTTTCCAACTGTGCTCTGCGGAGCCCTGGGTCCTGAGGAACAGCAAAGGGAAGAGACACAGGGACAATGGCTCTAGCTTTCTCACCCTCCAGCCAACGGTTCTTTTTTAAAAATCTACTTTATACACTGGGGTTCCCAGATGATTTATTTGAAAAAGAGAGCTCCACTTGTGTAGATCCCTGTACTAGATGATCTCTAAGGCCCCTTAGATAACTATCTCATACAATTTAACATTTAAATAAATCCACATCCTCCCTGCCCTCCCCCCAGCTCATGTTAAGAATCTTCCTTAAAGATGACAGAAGGGAGTAAACATACCAGTCATGGGAGAAGGAGGCACTACCTTCCTTTTAGTTTTTTTGAAAAATCCATCCTCTGGGTTGTTGAAGTAATATTTTCGTGTCAAGAAAGACTAGTAGAAAAGAGAGCTTTTTAAGTCTTAAAACTGTGACATAGCAAATTGTCATATTATTCCCCAGAGGTTTAGTCAGAAGGCCCTTGGAATAGGCTGTTACACTCAGAGCTGGCCGCCTACTTGGCAGCCAACCTGACACTTTAGCTGAGTCACATTTAAAAACGATTTCCTAAGAAGGGCGAGGTCACAATGACAGCAGACACTACTAGGCCACAGCTTAATTACGGATTTGCCAGACTTCAGCTTTCCCCAAAGAGTCCCCTTATTAAACATTCAGATATCTACTGCCCTCAAAGTGAATCGTGGAGCTTTTAATAAAAGATAAATGAGTACCTGTTTGGGAATGTATTTTCCATTTTCCCTGAGGACTCTGCTCCGAATTAGGACTTGACTGAAAAATACAACCAAGACAATGAGATTTTTAAAAGCGAAACACTAGAAGAAAATGAGAGAATAAGAGTAGAAGACCTAATTAAACACAAGAGAGAGCCTATTTGGCAACAGTCCTGTGGGGACACTTTTCAAAATACAAATGTCCTTAAAACCAATATAACATATTTAACCCAACAATCAGGTTTTCAAAAAAGCCTTTTTCAGAAGTCACTGTGCTTATGAACAAAAGATTTCTGAGGAAGGTACGTTTGCAACATCACACTCAGCTTTTTCTTACTTTATAAGAAGCTAAGAAGGAACTTTCTCTGAGTAAAAAGAGTAACAGTTAGATGCTCCTCAGAAAATCTGGGGGCAGGAGGAGGGAGGAAGGGTGAGGATAAAAGAAAGAACTTTTAAAACCCCACAGAGAAATGAGTACAGGGTTTGACAGGGCTGCTCCCCGCCAGACAACAAATAGAAATTGCAGCAGGATTCAGACTGTTAGTAAACTCTCAATAAACATTTACTGAATTAATAAATTATTTGGTGATATCTGACTATAATTGATCATTAAAGATAACAGGGTGCGATACAAGTGGGTGGTGCTAAGATACAGATGCCAAACAGAACAGAGATCAAAATACTAATGTCTGCTAGGTTTTCAAAAGTTGTTTCAATGGGAGCAGAAAAACCTCCTTAAGTTAATGGAAATCCTTCTTGAAAAGTGAAAAAAAAGATGCAGACAGAAATAAACAACATGAAAACTGCTTGGTTTTCTCTCTACTCCTCAGTATAAACCACGTGCTCTAATCAGAGTCCCCTTGTCACCTTATGCATATTCTAGCCTCTCCATGTGCTGGGAATGCTCTAGTGCCCCTCTCCTTCACGAGTTCTACCCCATCACACCACAACACCTTCTTCAAACCCCGCCTTCCCATGAAACTCTGCCTGGTGCCTTCATGGAATTCTCTCTCGTCTTCCTCCTCTTGACCTCGTTGCACTGTGCAGATGACTGCTCTATACACAGGCCTACCGAGGTGACATGTAATATGTTCTGTCCCTGGGAGCTAGTCTAAAGCTACTCCAAGTGTGGCCTATGTGCCAGTGCTGGTCTGTGACGAGGTTAAATGCAGACATTGAGAGTAAAGGTTTAGAAACGTTTATAAGAATTTGGTATTTCCACAACATCCAAATAAATATGTACTAAAATATTTTACAAAAGCATCAGTTTATAATAGATTGGAAAAAAAAAAAAAAAAAACAAACCAAAAACTGGTCCTTCATCACTGACGGTTTAGGCAGCATTGGGTCTAGAGTAATGGATAAAAATTTAAGCTCTGGAGTTGAACAGATGGGTTCAAATCCTGGCTCTGCCACTTATTAGCTATGTGATCTTGGGTGAGTCATTTAAATTCCCCAATCCTCCTTTCATATTCTGCATAATAACAGATTTACTCTCATTGGAAAAATACTTCTTGAGCTTCTGAATGCCATGTACTATGAGGTGACATGAACAACAGTGATCAAAAAGCAAATATCTCAGGGCACCTGGGTGGCTCAGTCGGTTAAGCGGCCAATTCTTGATTTTGGCTTAGGTCATTATCTCAGGGTCCTGGGACCAGGTCCTGCGTCAGGTTCCATACCTGGGGGGGAGTCTGCTTGAGGATTTTCTCTCTCCTTCTCTCTCTGCTCCTCCCCCTGCTCTCTCTTAAATAAATAAACCTTTTTTTTTTTTTTAAGATTTTATTTATTTGAGATAAAGCAAGAGTGAGAGAGTGGGAGAGAGCACAAGCAGGGGGAGCAGCAGGCAGAGGGAGAAGGACGCTCTCCACTGAGCAGGGAACCCAACACAGGGCTCAATCCTAAGACCCTGGGATCATGACCTGAGCCAGAGGCAAACACTTAACCAACTGAGCCATTCAGGCACCCCTCAAATAAATAAATCTTCAAAAAAAAAAAAAAAAAAGCAAATATCTTATGAAAGTTAATGTCTAGTGGGACAGAGAGACATCGATTAAATAACCATAGGAATAAATGTGAAATTCTGTTATGTCCTAGGAAGGAGAGATGGATGGTACGATGGGAGTGTATAATATGGGGATCTGACCTAGTCTAGGAAGTCAAGGTCTGGGAAAAAGCTCTGATGATGATGCATGACTACAGTGGAACCTTAAGGACAACTAGAGATTACCTTGGCAAAGTGCTGGAGGGAACAGCATGGGCAAAAGCCCTGCAGCAGGCATAAAGACTATGTTTCTGAGGACCTGAGAAAAGGCCACATGCTACAAGAAAGAGAACTACAGGACTTGAGAAATGTGCAAGAGACATACTATATAAGGCCACATGCATCCCACCGTATTTTTTTAAATTGTGGTAAAAAATACATAACATAAAATTTACCACTGTAATCCTATTTAAACACACAGTTCAGTAGTATATATATATATACATGTATATATATATATACACAAACAATGAAATATTAGCCACGAGAAAGGAGATCCTGCCATCTGCAACAACATGGTTGAAACTTGAAGGCATTATGTTAAGTGAAATGAGCCAGAGAAAGACAAACACTGTATGATCTCACTGATATCTGGAATCTTTAAAAAAAAAAAAAGTCAAACTCAGAAACAGAAAGTAAAGTGGTAGTTACGGGGGATGAGGGAGATGGGGAGAAGCTGGCCAAAAGGTAGATATAAGATGAGTAACCTCTGGGGGTTTAACATATAGTATAGTGACTACAGTCAATAAAACTGTGTAATGTACTTGAAATTTACTAAGAGAGTAGACCTTAAGCATTCTTTAACACTGATAAAAAAAAAAGGTAACTATGTGAGGTGATGTATATGTTAATTAACTGGATTGCGGTATCAATTCAGAAAGTATATGTATGTCAAATTGTCACACTGTACATTTCATTTAGCTACAAAATGTATTGAAATGTGACACATGCTACAACATGGATGAACCTTGAAAACATTATGCTAAGTAAAACAAGACAGGCACAGAGGGACAAATAGTGTATGATTCCACTTACATAAGGTACCTAGACTAGTCAAATTCATAGAAACAGAAAGTAGAATGCTGGTTGCAGGAACTGGGTGGAGAAGAGATGGGGAGTTATTACTTAATATGTTCAGAGTTTGTTTGGGATAACGAAAATACTGTGGAAATGGATGACGGGGATGGTTGCACAACAGTGAGAATGTACTTAATGCCACTGAATTGTACACTTACAAATAGTTAAAAAAAAAAAAAAAAAAAAAGAGTGGGGCACCTGGCTGGCTTCATTGGTGGAACGTGTGACTCCTGACCTCAGGGTTGTGAGTTTGAACCCCATGTTGGGTGTGGAGAGTACTTAAAACAACAACAACAACAACAACAACAACAACAACAACAACAAAAAGGAGCAAAAGGGAAATACTGAGGATTTTAAGCTGAGTTCTTCATATATATCTCATTTAAAGTGATTACCACCGCATGTGGCATATCCTAAGCACTAGATTAAAGGTATCTATTATTTTTCTTCTGCATGTTTTGTCACTTGGACTGAAACTCCCTGAAAGTAGGATCTTGGCCTTGTCATACTTTGTATCCTTATAGCGTATGTACAGTGCAGGGCATGTGGTAGATCATCAATAAAAACTTGTTCACTGTAGATAATTCAGGCCTTCTTCAGGTGCTGTAATCAACTGAAATACATCTACATCTCCTATATTTTCACTGCTGAGCAATTTTGTAGAACTGGGGTTGAGAACCATGACCTTGAGGCATTTCAACCCTAAATCAAGGCAAGCTTAAATTATCCTGTATATTCTAAATATTCAGTTTCTCCGAGGTCTGCAAATGCTACAAGAAATTTTTAATTTTGCATTTCCATTTCTATTACTCTTGAAAAATAAGTCCTTACACTGGTTATAAAGACAAAGCTCTTTTGCATTGATAATTTGCAGTTGAAAGACTTTTTTTTTTTTAAGATTTATTTATTTATTTATTAGACAGAGAGAGACAGAACACAAGCAGGGGGAGTGGGAGAGGAAGAAGCAGGCTCCCAGCGGAGGAGCCTGATGTGGGGCTCGATCCCGGAACGCCAGGATCACGCCCTGAGCCGAAGGCAGATGCTTAACGACTGCGCCACCCAGGCACCCCTGAAAGACATTTTCTTAAAAGAAAGCTTTAGTTTTTGTTTTTGTTTTTAATTTGAGTAGGCTCCATGCCCACCCTAAGATCAAGACCGAAGCTGAAATCAAGAGTAAGACAACCAACCTAGCCACCCAGGCGCCCCGAAAGCTTTGGTTTTTAAAGTTGGTCTCAAATTGGAGTTTAATCTCATATTAAAGACCTGACTTTGTTTTTTTCCTTTCCTAGGAGTCAGTATATTCTTTGAACTTAAGCACCATTTTTTCCATTCTATCCCCAACTATGGTCTAATATATTTTATTCATTTATCTTTCAGTTTTGGTTTAATATATTTTAGAAAAATTTTAGTAAGTTTCGAGGCAACAAAAGCTTAATAATTTATGAAACCAAACATTCCATTTTTGTGATCATTCAGGCTAATGGAAACTTATACTATATTTAGAGGAATGTTTTACAACCAGAAAACATGTTTTGCCTTGGTTTTTGGCAGGTTCAGAACCAAGTGCTCAGCATTCTCTCCAAGTTCACAGGATGACTTGGTGGGGTATTGTCACACCATATCAGAACTGCCATGATCCAGACATCTCACATAAAGGAACAATCATGACCAGAGACGTTGAGTTTTCTCTAAGGCAGTGGTTCTCCATGGAGGTGGTACTGCCCTCTAGGGGCCTTCTGGAAATCTGTGGAACTTTTTGGATTGCCAAAATGATGGGGTAGAGAAGAAAGAGAATGTAACGGTCATTGGTTAGGGGTAAGGGATGCTAAGTATTCTTCAATGCTGGAGACAGGTGGGCAATTCAAAGAACCATCTCATGTCTCACACTACTTTTTGAATGTCTCACTGAATTGCTTTTAATCATCTGAGCCTCAAACCTAATTCCATCTTCTTTTCCGTAGGGAAGGAAGAAGTGATTTTTTTTTTAAAGATTGTATTTATTTATTTGACAGAGATAGAGACAGCCAGCGAGAGAGGGAACACAAGCAGGGGGAGTGGGAGAGGAAGAAGCAGGCTCATAGCAGAGGAGCCTGATGTGGGGCTCGATCCCACAACGCCGGGATCACGCCCTGAGCTGAAGGCAGACGCTTAACCGCTGTGCCACCCAGGCGCGCCAAGAAGTGATTTTTATATACATTCAATTTCCAGGTATGCAACCAACCATAGGGAAAAATGCACTTTGTTTTGTTCAAAACTTTATCAAGAGCAGTTCCTCATTTAGTAAAATCACATCCAAAACAGCACTGCCTTCTGTAATATCTAAGTAGCAAATACTGCATCAACTTACAGTTGAACCTGTCCCGATTAAGGTGATTTTATAGTGAGGTGCATGCTTTGACTTTTGCATTACACTTTTGAGGACCACTGTGAACAAGTACTTATGAAATAGAAATTACATTATTTTTCTTTTAGTTCTCCTTATTGTCACAACTAGGGCATTCTGTTGTTTTTATTGAAGTATAGTTGACACACAATGTTACATTAGTTTCAGGCATACAAAACAGTGATTTGATAAGTCTATATGGTATGCTCATATGTGTAGCGACCATATGCCACCATACAATGCTATTACAATATCATTAACTATGCTGTACCTTTCATCCACATGATTCACACGGTAACTGAAAGCCTGTACCTCCCATGCTCCCCTTCACCCATTTACCCATCCCTCTATCTCCTTGCCCTCTGGCAACCATCAGTTTTTTCTCTGTATTTATGGGTCTATTTCTGCTTTTCTTTGTTTGTTTTTTAGATTCCACATATAAGTGAAATCATATGGTGATCGTCTTTGTCTGACTTATTTCATTTAACATATGGTAGCCTCTAGGCCCATCCATGTTGTTGCAAACATGCTGTTGTTGTTTTAAAGTATTTTTATTTATAGAGTGCATGAACTGTGAATTTCATCTTGGGTTAGAAAAAGGAGCTGTGGGGATGCCTGGGTGGCTCAGTCAGTTAAGCGTCTGCCTTCAGCTCAGGTCATGATCCTGGGATGGAATCCCACATCGGGCTCCTTGCTCAGCAGGGAGTCTGCTTCTCCCTCTGCCTGCCGTTTCCCGTTTGTGCTTGCTCTGACAAATAAATAAATAAAATCTTAAAAAAAAGGAAAAAAAAGGAGCTCTGGCTGTGATATCATTCAGAAACATCACTCTGAAATCACATAGTGAACCAAGAGCAGAAAACCGTGCCAGAGCATCTATGACAGTAATAATTGTGGTCAAGAGAATTTAACTTGGGGAGTGAGACTGATCTGAGTTGAAGTACAGGCACAATATTTTACAATTTTGGTTATTTTGGGTAGGCTACTTAACTTTTTCTTTTTGTCAACTGTAAAAATAGGTTCAAGATTATCTAACTTGGTGTGATTGTGAGGATAAAATGAGAACAATTTATTGGTGTCAATAAATAAATGCTAAATATCTGAGCTCTCTTCACATTGCATTATAGCCGTCCTTTCTGTGGTGAACTGACTTTAGGTTCTCTTCCGGAGGTTGGTTCTCATCAGTTCTGGAACTGATGCCACAGAAAAATAATCGAAGTGGCCGCTGTGATGTAGTGGAAAGAACTCCAGACTTGGGAACCAGAAAATTTGGCTTCAAGTCGCGAATGTCATCATGTGTGACCATGAAACCTCTTAAGCCTCAGTTTCTATAAAATGGGACAGCAGCATCTATCTCATAAGAGTTGCTCTGTATTTTAAATAAGTTAATGAATATAAGGGCTTAACTTAGTGCCTGGCATAGAAAAAGTGCTTAATAAATGTTGGTTTATTATTATTATTATTATTATTATTGTTATTATTCTCAGCCTAATTGGGAAGCACAACCGAAAATGATAAAGCAGTGCTTCCCAAACTTCAGTCATTCTCATTCCGTGGTTATGATTTTTGTTTTATTCACTTGCACCTGTACTATTAAAAACAGTATTTTTTATATATCAACTTTTTCTATTTATGTAAGTTTATAAAATAAATCTTTAAGTTGCCAGCCAATGGAAAACCAGTATTAGTCGCCACAAATAGAAACTTAACATAAACACAATAAAAACAAAACATAATTAAATTTTAGTAAGATACTGTTGCCTGTGGAAAGTTCTGAGCCCAAGGCTTGCTCTTTCTTAAAATGAGATTAATAAGTGATAGCGAAGTGTTAAAAGACATAGCAACATTAACCTGCGATGATCTCTGAAAATGATCAAATGATTGACGGGAAATTTTTTTTTAATTTTAATATGGAGGAGGGCAGAAGTCTAGATACCTAAAATCTTCTCAAAGTACCTTTCTCCACAGATAAATACTGTAATGAAGCACGTGAGGAACAAGTTGCCTCTATTCCTGAAGGAGAAATGATAATTACAATGCCTCACATCTCTATGGCGACTTTACATTGGCACAGCACTTGGTTACTTGGTATCTCAGCTGACCACCACATTTGGTAAAACGAGTAGTGTAAACACACCCACCTTATATACAGTTCATGGATAAAAGGGTTGGCGACTGGCCTAACAATTAACAGCAACAATTAACAGCAACAATTTTTTTGAGCACTTAATACGTCCCAAGCCCTGTACTAAAGGCTTTGTAGGCTTCATTCAAAATTTAATCCTCGCAGCTGCTCTATGAGGCATCTGTTATCCTCATTCTACAAATGACTAAAATGAAATACAGAGGTAACACAGGCAAGGTCACCCAGCCAGTGGGGGCGCGATGTCAACCCGGACAAACCGACAAAACCCCTGTACTTTCTTCCCCAAGGTCACGGGGGAGTGAGGCCACCGGAGAGGAAAGGCGCTGACCTGTCGGAGACTTGTTCCTGGGTGAGCTTCTTGTCGCTCTGCAGCAGAATGGACACATAGTGGCGGATCATGCCCACAAAGAAGGTGATGATAACGATGGGGAGGACCACCCAAAGGCGGATGTTGGAGTCGAGCAGCAGCTCCGGCCCCGCCATCTTCACAGAGAGCCGGCTCCCACCCGGTGTAGCCGGGTTTCTCTCCCCCCGGGCCGCGAACGCCCCTCTTGGATTTCGCCTACGGGCCTCGTCACGCCTCTCAGCTTGGCTGGCCCGGGGCCCTCCTCCAGCCTCGACCCTCGCGCACTGCCCCCAGCCGGGCCTCCGGGCCGCCCACTTCCGGCGCGGAAGTTGAGCGCCACGGCGAGGCGCGCTTCGGTGGCGTCAGCGTGGCGTCTTGCCGGGCGGGAAAGTCGAAAACGAGGGGCGGCGACGGCTTCTCGGCGGGTGAGTGGAGCAGCGGTCGTCGTCTCTCGAAGCCCCGCGCCACTGTGGCCTGGTCGCTGGGCCCCGGCCGAGCTCGGCCTTTCCCTCTGGGGCTCCGCGCCCCGAACCGCGGCCTCCTCATCTGTCCTGTCGTGGGATAATCCCCCCAGGTACCTCCCTGCGTCGTTAAAATGACAAAATGAGAAGGGCTTTTACCCCCAACTCCTTTCCGAACGACCTGGTCCAGACAGTCGGCCCAACCCACCAGTCTTTCAGGCTTCTTTGGAAAGGAGCCTTGTTATGGGCTTGTGCCCTGAAGTCAGACGACCTTAATTTAATTTTTGTCTGTATAATGGCTGATAATGGTTATAAGTATTTAACCAGGCAGTGGATTAAAAAAAAACAAAAAACCTTGGCATTGTGCGTGGTACATAGTAAATGTTAACTATTGTTGGAAGCCTTCATTATAAGCAAGAATAAGTATAGTTGGTAGGTAGTGCAGATTCTGCAGTCAGACTGCCTGACTTAGAAACTCAACTCCGCCACTGAATGAGAATAATAAGGGTACCTACTTTAAAAAGGCTTGTGAGAAATGAAGTGTTAATTATAAAGCACTTAAAATCGTTCTGGTTTTTAGTTATTTACCTGCCTGCCAACCTTTCTCATTTAGGGAATATACTCAGAAATTTTATGCCAGGTACTGTGCTGGGCTCTAGGGATCCTGAGATAAGTGAGACTGGGTTCCTGTTCTCAAGGAGCCCCACAGTCTAGTGTGATGTGGTAGGGGATCCTAGGATCCTAGATACACTCTATGGAACAGGGAGGCTGGAGTAGCAAGCTCCTTTGGGGATAGGAGGAACATTTTTCAAGGAAGATGAAATTTGACTGTGTCTTTAAGGATGAATAGTAGTTTCCAGGCAGATTAGAGCATTTCAGGTGAAAACACCTTATGCAAAAGCACTGAGACCAGGAATGTTTCGGTTTACAAGATACACTAGGAGGCCCTTAGTATGGTTCAGGCCATTCCCTACCTGTACAGTTTCATTTCTAACTCTACAGTCTCCTTACTGGTTCAGTGTTTAGTTTTTCTCTGCCCAGACTACTCTTCTCATACATCTCCTGTGGGCTAACTCCAGTTTGAGCCTTCGGGTCCCTGCTTTAAAATCATTTTCTCACAGAGATTATCCCCGAGAAATTGTCCCTGCTTTTCTTCATCTCCCCTACCCCCAACTAGACTAAATTTCCTTGTAAGCCCTCATAGCACCCTGTGATTCTCTCTTATAGCACTTACATAACTGTAGTTAAGTAACTACCTCAAGACTACTCATTACTGTACTGTAAACTCCCTGAGGGCAGTGAGAATGTCTGGTTCATAGTTGTAACCCCAGCACCCAGTGCAGTCTCTAACATACAATATTGGATTAATGAGTTAAAGGAGCGGTAGGTTGGGGCTAGATGATGAAGGATCTGGAATGTTCGAGAACTGGATTTCATCCTTCAGCAAGAGGAAAGTGGTCTGGCTAAAGAGGCAACTAGGTAAACAAGATCAGAAAGGAAGGGAGTATTGATCAGATATAGGAGTTGAAATTCTTTTAGTGCCTGGAGTTAGATAACATTAGTGTAAAAAGTAGAACCACTTTGGTTTTGGATAGGGTAGTTTTCTTTGAGCTATAGCTTTAACTTCTCAAAATTTATCTGGCTTCTAGAGGGTAACTTCTATTCTCTGATTTTGCTCTAGAAAGTAGTTTAATTGCAGAAGACTTCCAGTCAAAATGGTTTCCAAAAGAAGGCTGTCAAAATCAGAGGATAAAGAGAGCCTGATAGAAGATGCCTCTAGTAAGTATCTAGTCATTTGTTGTTTTATTTCCGGTAGCAAATATATGAGGCACTTAAAGAGAGATAAAGTTCCTCCTTTCAAGTCCTGGGAGTCATCAGGGCTTAATGGTTAGAGCACAGAATCTAGTATCAGGAGGTTTGGGATTGAGTTTCCGTTTCTAATTCCATGTATGACTTTGGGCATGCCCACAGTCTTAAAGCCTCAGTCTCCACATCCGTAAGAGGAATCAGTATTATAGAGCTTATCCACGTACATCATCTAGGTGCTGAGACAGAAGGTACAACATAGTGTCTATCCTTTTAAAAAGACTTACAGTCCTCTTTCCTCTCTTAAAAAGAATTATAGTATGGGGGCACCTGACTGGCTCAGGCACCGGAGCTTGTGACTCTTGATTTCAGGGTTGTGAGTTTGAGCCCCACGTTGTGTGTAGAGGTTGCTTAAAAATAAAAATCTTTAAAAAATTATAGTACAGATAAAACTATGATAGTGATGTATAAAGGAAAGGCATTATATCAAAGCAAGCACGCCAAGGACGAAGAAACAGTGTAGACTGTCCGTGTGAGAATGTGGTTGACAGAGGCCCTTACTTAGTTCTGATGAAAAGAGGTTGATAGTTTTTTTCCATTTATTATACTCATCTACTCTGTTAAGGGAGTTCTAACTTGTTACATCATTAAGGGAGAAGAGGAAATAATCCTACTTAATTTCAAGTACCTGTTTGTTTTTGTTTATGTTTTTTTACTTCTCTTGCGTTGAAAGCCTTGGGATAAAACCAATCTAGGCTTTGTACTTAAAGGCTTGATGTAAGAGAACCTGCCTGATTCTTTTTACCCCTGCATCAAGATCATTGGTTCTCACATTTTGGTGTGCATCAAGATTATTACCTGGAAAATTTTTTAAAAATTCAGATTCTCAGACCCAATCCCCAAGATTTTAATTGAGTAACTATGGGATATGATTTAAGGATGTGCTTTTATTTAATTTTTTTAAAAGATTTTATTTATTTGAGAGAGAGAGAGAAAGAACACAAGAGGGGGGTGGGGAGGAGCAGAGAGAAAGAAGCAGACTCCCCACAGAGCAGGGAGCCAGAGGGAGAAGCAGGCTCCGTGCTGAGCAAGGACCCTGATGTGGGGTTTGATTCTAGGACCCTGAGATCATGACCTGAGCCGAAGACTGATGCTTAACTGACTGAACCACTCAGGCGCCCCTAAGAATGTGCTTTTAATAAGCTTCTCAGTGATTCGAGTGCCTTGGTTTGCTTGAGGAACCCTGACTCATTTAGAATTTTGGGTGGAAAACATTTCCATGGTTATTTTTGTTAGAAGTGGCACGTTTTGAATTCTTCAAATGAAAATGAAATAGGCCAAAATAATTCTATTTGTTGATTTGTTTGTAAGCCACTATTGCTGACTGTTGTTAGAGATAAAATTTTACTACAACGTCAATTCCAGTACAATTCTTCAAAAACCCATCAATTGTCCTCTTAAGGTTATTCTAGGGTTCACATTTTTAATCTTTACTATTTGTCACATTTTTGAAAATTTTGTCTGTTTTCAGAAGCCAGGAAGCAACCACTTTCCAAGAAGACAAAGAAATCTCATGTTCACAATGAAGTGGAAGAAAACGACAGTGTTTTTGTAAAGCTTCTTAAAACATCAGGAGTTATTCTTAAAACAGGAGAGAGTCAGAATCAACTAAGTAATATTTTAATTTAAATCTTTTCTCTGGGTTCAGTACGGGGCTCAGAACTGAATCATGGATTCCAAAATAGAGAGGCAGTGAAGATTAAAAATGGGAGCACCAGCCATCTTGAGACAAGGATGACAATGATATTGCTTTTTAGAGAAAATTTTGTAGTCTTTGGTTCTGGTTAATTCATGTTAAGTAAAGTAATTCTAATTTTTAATTAATTATTTATTTTTTAAAGTAATTCTATATATATATATTTTTTTTTTAAAGAAAAAAATGTCTTATACCAGTAGTAATTTGTGTTTTCTTGTGGAAAAATAATACTCAAGAGAATAATTGGATCTGTGTCAGAGTAATTTCAGAAGAAAATTTATAAAGCCATTTAAAGTCCTACTTTTAGGGCATAGATTACTCCATTCCATATCTTTTTTAGAATACTTAGTAGCTATCCTCTGTCAAAGCTAAATCTGTTTTACCATGGGTTTAGAAAATTTGGCTCTGAAATTAGGTTAAAAATATCCTTATTGGTTTCATAAGACAGGAAACTTCTTTAGGAAAGTAAAACTATGGTGGGAGATATTAAAGACTCTGGTGACCAACTATTTTTTCTTCTTAGCTGTGGATCAAGTTGTTTTCCAAAAGAAGCTCTTTCAGACTCTGAGGAAACATCCTTCTTATCCCAACGTATGTGTTTCCTTCTGGTACTTTTGCTTTTGCCAGCCCTACTCTGGAATTGGGAATATTAAGACGCTGGCATAAAGTTGAATGGACTAGAATGATTTTTAGCTGACCTATAGCAAATGTTAAACTGAAAATCTTACTCTTTGTTTTTTCAATATCATTAAGATAATAGAAGAATTCGTTAGTGGCCTGGAGTCTTACATTGAGGACCAAGACAGTTTCAGGAACTGCCTTTTGTCATGTGAACGTCTACAGGATGAGGAAGCCAGGTGTGGAGTGGAGGCTTGGAGTCTTGCTGACATTTAATCTGTTATACTAACTGGAATGGGGGGTGGGGATGGGGGGGAGAAAGGAATTTTTTTGAATTTCACTTTTTATTCATAACTGTTTTTTCCTCAGTTTTAACCTAACCTTTAAGTTATTAATTTATGTTTACGATACTAAGAACCAGAATATTTTCTAGAGTGTGTCGTATCTGTGTTGATAGAATTTTAACTCTCTACTTCTCCCTGTTTAAGAATCATCTTCTCGGGGCACCTGGATGACTCAGTCGGTTGAGCGTCCGACTCCTGTTTTTGGCTCAGGCCGTGATCTCAGAGTTGTGAGATTGAGCCCTATGTCAGGTTCTGTGCTCAGCTCAGGGTCTGCTTCAGATTCTCTCTCCCTCCCCCTCTGCTTCTTCCCCTGCTTGTGCTCGCTCTTTCTGTCGCCCCCCCGAAATAAATCAATAAATCAGTAAATAAAATCTAAAGAGCCAGGAGTGCCTGAGTGGCTCAGTCAGTTAAGTGTCTGACTTCAGCTCAGGTCATGATCCCAGGGTTCTGGGATTGAGCCCTGCATTAGGCTCCCTGCTCAGTGGGGAGCCTGCTTCTCCCTCTTCCGCTCCCACTCCCCCTGTTTGTGTACACCCTCTCTCTCTCCCTCTCTCTCTCCATCAAATAAATAAATAAATAAATAAAATCTTTTAAAAAAGAGCCATCTTCTCATATTCTGTGTTTCTGATATAACAGGATAGTTTCTCTTTAAATATTGTATATTTGGGGCACCTGGGTGGCTCAGTAGATTAAGCGTCTACCTTCAACTCAGGTCGTGTTCCTGGGGTCCTGGGATCAAGTCCTGCATCAGGCTCCTTGCTCAGCGCAGAGCCTGCTTCTCCCTCTGTCTGCCGCTCCCTCTGCTTGTGGACTCGCACGCTCACTCTCTCTCTCTCTGACAAATAAATAAAAAGTTTTAAAAATCTTTAAAAAAATTAAAAAATTGTATATTTAACCGATTTTATGAAGAAAAGATGATAAAAACATTAAAACAAGGAAAACAAAATAGAAAACAAATCTTTTTCTTTCTTTCTTTTTTACAGCATTGGCACATCTTATTCTAAGAGCCTCATTAAATTGCTTCTGGGAATTGACATATTACAGGTGAGACTGTGCCACTTTTTCTGCGAACATTTGATGGACATGATTTGTGGTGTATGCCCAAGTATAAATGCCTGGAGCACAGGGTCAAGTAGAGTTAACAGGGAGTTTGGATTTGCAATAGTCTACCATAGCCCCATTGCTGACAAACATCTGGTAGGGCAATATCTGCGGCTTTGGACTGAGCTAGTTAGCCCAGTACATTTCTTTGTCTCATTTGTTCCCTCAGCCTGATACCTGATTTGTAAAGCTAACTCTCTTGTGCTCTGAGTACCTTATATATCTCTGTTTATTCACATCTGTGTCATCTCCCATTTTAAATTTTTACTTGCTGATTAACTTGATTTTGCCCTTTTCCTCCTCCTCTTCTCTTTTAATATATTGAATAGACAATGCTTTGACATGTTTTAAATGTTTCAAATTATAAAAACATACAATGGAAAGTCTTGTCTTACCTTGTCCTCCATTTTTTCTCTTTTCTTCTCTCCCACTGTTAATCTTCCCATACTCCTATCCCTTCCTTTTCTTTGGAAATCTTCAATATAATTTAGTTAGCTTACATTTAAGAGCCCTCTTCATCCTTTGGAGAGAAATCTTCTCTTCTTGTAAACTAGTTGATAATCTTAAGTCTGCATTTCATGTTTTAACAGTTGTCATACTTAATAGTATTTTTGATGATCTGATTATTTTAACGATGCCCTCATAATCATTTTGTAATTTTTTAGAAGACGCATCATTGACAAGTCTGTGTTCCAACAGCTTATGTTCAAAATATAGGCAGCATTCAAGCGGCCATTCTTAAAATAAGAGGATTTCAATTATAGCAGGGTTTTCCTCCAAGAGCTTTTGTTGGAGCAAATTGTGGTTAATTATATATTTCTGTTATGTATTTAAGGACCATCTCCTAACTCCTTATGTCTTCTTTTTTAGCCTGCCATTATCAAAACCTTATTTGAAAAGTTACCAGAATTTCTTTTTGAAAAGTAAGTGGAATTATTCTGGAATGCTTAAATTACCTTTGTGTACTCAAGTTTCTCTCTGAAAAGATTACTCTGAAACATCATTGGTTTCTCAGAAAGTCATATTGATCATGACACCAGATTCTTAAAAATTTTGCTGGGGTCTTTTTTTTTTAAATTTCATCTATTCATATAACTGCATGTTCCTAGGATATACAATAAACTGGCAATAGTGGTTGTCTCCAACGAGGGTAGCCAATTGCCTGGAATCAGATGTTCTATGAATACTGTTCTTTACCTTTTCAATTTTATAGTGTATGTGTATTAAATTTTGTTTAATTTGCTTTAAAAAATAAGTCAGAAAAAAGTGAACAACAGTAGGAAAGTAGAAAAAGGTCATGAATAGACAGTTCACAAAGAAATACAGGAGCATCAAACATTTTTTTCTAATTGCTCAGTTTCATTATCATTCATCAGATTTAAAACAATACATACATTTTTTCCACTTTCAAAGGATTTCCCTTATTGAGTGTAATGAACAGGCATGCTTATACATTGCTGATAAATATAATCAATTGATTCAAGTCATTCTGAAGGGCAGTAGGTTGTGTATGTATGTGTCATGTATAAAAACCTTTGATTTTGTATACTCTTTAATGATCAACCACATCTTCTAATTTATCTTAAGGTCATAACCAAATGAAAACAGTAATGAATAAGATTACTGTTTAACAAAAAATTGTAAACAACTGAGATGTTCAGCTCTAGGGGATTGGTTAAGTAAATGAGGTACATCCCTGTAATAGAATATTATGTGGACATTAAAAATTATACAGAAGACTATTTAATGCCTTGCATTAACTGGGAAAAAAAGGTCAGGTTACAAATCAGTATTTACAGTTTAGCTCAGTATTTTATTTAAAAAAAAATGCAGGGTCCCTTGGGTGGCTCAGTCAGTTAAGCATCGGACTCTTTTTTTTTTTTTTTTTAAGGTTTTATTTATTTATTCAACAGAGATAGAGGCAGCCAGCGAGAGAGGGAACACAAGCAGGGGGAGTGGGAGAGGAAGCAGGCTTATAGCGGAGGAGCCTGATGTGGGGCTCGATCCCATAACGCCGGGATCACGCCCTGAGCTGAAGGCAGACGCTTAACCGCTGTGCCACCCAGGCGCCCCAAGCATCGGACTCTTGGTTTCAACTTGGGCCATGATCTCAGGGTCATGAGTTTGAGCCCTGCATCGGGCTCCATGCTTAGCTTGGAGTCTGCTTGGGATTTTCTCTCTCCTTCTTCCTTTGGTCCTCCCTCCCATTCCCCCTTCCCCCTGCGCATGCATTCTCTCTCTGTCTCTTTCTTTCTCTCTAAAATAAAATCTTTTAAAAAAATAGATACACCATACTATAGATACAAATACATATGCATACTAGTAATAGACATCTCTGGATGACAGGATTATAAATCATTTTTACTTTCTCTTTTTTAATATGTGTTTTTTCTAAGTTTTGTGTATAGTAATAATACACTTAAAGGTAGAACTTTAAAAATTTGTCCTTTGCCTGAATGGCTCACATAGATGCTTTATGTCTTTTTCAGTAGTTAAATTTGACTGTGCCAAACAAAGACTGAGAATGCTGTCAAGAAAAAAACTGGAGGTAGTCCAAAACTTCAGACATAGGAGGTTGGGAGGAAGGCAGATGCTGTCATTTTGGGGAAATAATAACAACTAAGCCAGCAATTCTTTTTTTTTTTTTTTAAAGATTTATTTATTTATTAGAGCACACGAGTGTCACATGTGAGCACGCACATGAGTGGGGGGAGGGGCAGAGGAAGAGAGAATCTTCAAGCCTACTCCTCACTGAGCATGGAGCCCCTTGTGGGGCTTGATCTCACAACCCATGAGATCATGACAGGAGCTGAAACCAAGAGTCGAATGCTCAAATGACTGAGCCACCCAGGTGCCCCCAGCATCTCTTTATCTGTAAATGGTTTTCAGTACTTTCACAAACATAGTCTAATTTGCCCTTCTGTGTTTCCAAAGTAGTATATCTTGCTTTTTTCAATAGTTATCACTTTTCTACCTTTTAAAATTTTTCTTGTTCAGTTTGTTCATTTATTGCCTTTATTTTTCTGTTTACATTGTTATTAAGAAATACTGTCCAGACCTTCCTTAACCTTTCTAAACCCTCCCCAGATGCAGCCACTGTTAACAGCTTAATGTGTGTTCTTCCATCTTAACATACAGGTGTCATACTTTTCTCGTATCATCTGTGTGTCTAACACAGCTTGCAATATGTAAACGTTCAGTAAGTGTTAATTGAATGTCTGAAATGATTTGTGCAGTATTAATGCTTGCTGTTGTGTAAATCAGTAAGGCTAAGTTTCTGTCTTCTTATCCTAACATTTCAGTGTGAACAGTGATGGACTTAACATGCCTAGACTCATCATCAGTCAGCTGAAATGGCTTGACAGAATTGTGGATGGCAAGGTAGGCTTTGGGACTTGTTCTGTCTCTTGGTTTAGAGAGTCTGTTTTCCACACTTAACCAAACTTTTGGAATTTGCAGGGTTTTTTTTCCTTTTCTTTTCTAAACTGAAAATTTATGTTTTTCTATCTGTTAGCTTTTTTCATCTTTCATAATTTGAGAATCATGGGTATTTCACCCTTTAAATTTCTCCAAAAAAAGTTTTTCTAATTATGATGACTACATATCTAGTAAATAAATATTTGGAAAGAAGTAGCTTTCAAAGTGCACAGATGACTACGTTTTATTTCTCAGAAGCAGTGAGATCCCAGACCAACCTACCATGCTGCACATGTTTAATTTGATTACATACGAGGAAAGTTTTAGGAAGTTTTTACAGTTATGTGATTTGTTATTAAGCACCTTGATAAAATTGAGTCTGTTTTGAGCCTAGTGTGTAAGGGCTCTTTCTTTTCAGAGTTCTTTAAATCATTCTATAAATTTTTGTCAGGTATTTCAAGGCTAAATCTTTATTTGAAAGAACATGAGTTTTGGAATCTCATGTGGACTGGAATTTTGTATTATTGTGTATTTATTGTATTGTATTCTACTTATTGTATATCTTTGGGCAATATATATCCTCACATTTTAAAAATGGAAATTGTCAGGGCACCTAGCTGACTCAATCGGCGGAGCATGCAACTCTTGATCTCTCGGTTGAGTTTAAGCCCCATGTTGGCTGTGGAGTCTACTTAAAGAAAAAAAAAAGGAATTGTCACACAGACTCCATAGAGTTGTGAAGATAAAATGAAATAAAGTAGGGGCCCCTGGGTGGCTTGGTCAGTTAAGCAGCTGCCTTCTGCTCAGGTCATGATCCCAGCGTCTTGGGATACAGCCCCATGTCAGGCTCCCTGTTCAGCGGGGAGTCTGCTTTTCTGTCCACCTGCTCACGTGCTCTTTCTCTCCCTTACCTCCCTCTCAAATAAATAAAATCTTAAATGCAGTAAAGTATATAACAGACCCACTAGCATACCATCCACCGTACTTGTTTTCTGTGTACCATCCCATGTGTGAAAATTTCTGGGTCATTTACCTCGGAATTCAGGCTTTGAGTTTGAATGTATATATAGGTGCCATATTGTACATAAAATAATTCCAACTCTGCATTTCATGTGGAGGAAGTCTTTCTCTGTTCTGGGTCACGTGCAACAATTCTAACAGTCTCCTCCACCGCAGGATCTCACCACCAAGCTCATGCAGCTGATCAGTATTGCTCCACTGTACCTGCAGCATGACTTCGTCACCAGCCTGCCTGAGATCCTAGGGGATTCTCAGCATGCTGATGTGGGGAAAGAACTCAGGTGGGTAAGCTCCCACTGTGGGAGCCTTAACACTGCAGAATGAAAACAGTAATAGGTCTACGGCCATACCACCCTGAAATGTACTTGATCTCATCTGAAAACAGGGGTGCCTGGGTGGCGCAGTCGTTGGACATCTGCCTTCGGCTCAGGGCGTGATCCTGGCGTTCTGGGATCAAGCCCCACATCAGGCTCCTCTGCTGGGAACCTGCTTCTTCCTCTCCCACTCCCCCTGCTTGTGTTCCCTCTCTCGCTGGCTGTCTCTCTCTGTCAAATAAATAAAATCTTTAAAAAAAAAAATGAAAACAGTAGTAGTAGCATATTCCTATTTATGTAAAAGAGGATGGTATCTACCTTCCATGAGTAGGTGTGGGATTTGACTTGTTTTTGTAATAATGAGTATGTATTTGGATAGACCCATCCAATTTTTTATAAACAATATAGTGGTGGTGAATATGAAGTCTGGGTTAGGATTAGGCATACAAATTTGGTCTGTGGAGACCTAAACATGATCCATCTGTTTCATTAGCATTTCTTCCACCCAGGGAGTCCTCAGTTGTGACTGCAAATCCAAATCATTTGTGGAGCTTATCAAACATCTGCATTCTTTGGTCTCTAAATGATTCATTATGATGTACATCACATCAGATCCATTGCTAAGAGCATTGCTTACTATTGTTTACATGAAAAATAGCAATTGGTAGGGCAGTAATTTAAAAAGGGAGAACAATATCCCTGCATAGTAGGATTTCTGTTTTAATGCAATTTCCTACTTATCCTCAAAATAGTTTTTAAAAATTCAGTTTGTAATACTTCCTTTTCTTTAGTTGTTTGCAAAGCTACCTCCGAAAATGTCCAATGATTTCTTGCCTTTGTGCTTTTGGGTAGGATGCTCCCTCTGGAGCACTGTACCATCTACTTTGCCTGCTTAATTCCAGCTTGTTCTTTTGCATAGCCTTTTCTTAGAATCCATCACTGTTCTCTATTCTGTGTTCCTATAATGCCCTGCATGTACATCTGTCATACGTCTCATACTTCACTGTAATTGTTGTAGGTTTTCTTTTTCCTTTTCTCATAAAGGATATGTGCCCAAATCAGTAGTGGTTACCTCTGGGTAATGGAGATCGTGAGGAAAGGGCTTCTCGTTTCTACTCTGTTTGTTGTTTGAATTTTCTATAATGAACTTTTTTTTTTTTTTTTAAGATTTTATTTATTTGAGAGAGAGCAAGCACAAGTGGAGGGAGGGGGAGAGGGAGAGGGAGAAGCAGACTCCTTGCTGAGCAGGGAGCCTGATGCAGGACTTGATCCCAGGACCCTGAGATCATGACCTGAGCCAAAGTCAGACGCTTAACCAACTGAGCCACCCAGGCACCCCAAGCATGTATTTTTAAAAATCAAAACAATTTTTAGGGGCATCTGGGTGGCTCAGTCCGTTGAGTGTCTTACCTTCAGCTCAAGTCATGATCCCAGAGTCCTGGGATTGAGCCGCATGTTGGCTCCCTGCTCAGCGGGGATTCTGCTTCTCCCTCTCCCTCTCCCTTCACCCCTCCCCCTGCTTGTGCTCTTTCTCTCTCACTCTATTTCTCTCAAGTAAATAGATAAAATCTTTAAAAAAAATTTTTTTTAATGAAATATACTATTAAGTTCAGTGGGAACTGAGATGTCTTCTCTTCCCATATTCTGAGTGATTTTTCCGAGTAATTATCTGCCCAACCCTGTTAAAAGTTACACAGCTTTTCTCTTTTTCCACCATTCGCAGTGATCTTTTAACGGAGAATACTCCACTCACTGTCCCTATCCTGGATGTCCTTTCCAGCCTCCGACTTGACCCGAAGTTCCTGTCTCAGGTAGGAAGGACTCTGCTCTCCAGAAGCAGAGCCAGCTTTCTTACCTCCCAGAACCAATGTCAGTCAGTCATTGCTTTGTAGCAGCTACATAAGAAAGTTTAATTTTGAGACGATACAGGGGTGCCTGGGTGGCTCAGTTGGTTAAGTGTCTGCCTTTGGCTCAGGTCATGATCCCAAAGTCCCGGGATCAAGCTGCACATTGGACTCCCTGATGAGCAGGGAGTCTGCTTCTCCCTCTCCCTCTGCCGCTCCCCTCCACTCTTGTTCTCTCTCTCTCTCTCAAATAAATAAATAGAATCTTTTTTAAAATTTTTTGAAATGATATTGAATAACATTTCATCTCTTTTTCTCTTTGATGAACTTCATATGCCCTAGTACGATGGATTTGCTGCTCTGTTTCAAAGCAGTAAGTTTTAGTGGAAATCTCTATCTTGCATAATATTTACACACTGCTCCTCATAGGAATTACAATTTTGTATGTCTTCATCCAGTGGAAAATTCAGGCTCCAAACTGTAAGATAATAACACTTTTACATTTATCATCTATCTGTTTTTGAAGAAACTGTGGCATTAACAATTGAAAGCTTGTAATTTGGAATAAAATTGAAAATAAAAGGAGGTGTTTTTCTTTCTAAATTACAAGTGAGAAAACTGAGTGAGAGAAGTAGGTTTTCTGTTTTACCTAACAGGTCAGTACTAGATTGAGGTATTAACATAAAAATATTTAAGATTTTCCTTCTTTTTATGTTTAGGTCCGCCAGCTGGTGATGGGTAAGCTGTTATCTGTCAAACTGGACGATTTACCTGTGATAATCAAGTTCATTCTTCATTCCGTAACAGCTGCAGATGCACTTGAGGTACCCTATTATTTCCCAACAAACACCAATCACGTGCTAGATCCTTGGGAGTAGAGAGTAGTAGAGAGTATAGCAGTGGTGCCCTTGTGAAAGTCAGTAATGGAAAAGAAACATACGTAGAGGAAGATACATCAAGATACATTATTTAAGCTAATAACTTCTAATTGCTCTTCTCTATTCCCAAACCATTTGATAATGCTGATTAACCCAGATAGTATTCAGGGGATAGAATGGAATTAACCAGATTTATTGTTGCATATAAGCCACTACACAGTTACATTTACTGTTTCAGTGTAATACTTCAAGGAATTCTGGGATTTTGAAGGGCATGACATACTATCCTTGCATTAATTATTTTCATCTACTCACCTTTTCAGAATGCCTTGCTTAGGGGCACCCTGTAGCTCAGTCAGTAGAGCATGCGACTCTTGATCTTGGAGTTGTGAATTTGAGCCCCATGAAGGGTATAGAGATTACTTAAAAATAAAATCTTAAGGAAAAAAAAAGCCTTGTCTGACATTTAGTGATTCTTCTTATTCAGTCTTTCAGGGGATTGTTACGGTTCTGTTGGAAGAACGAACTGTGCCTATCCATTATGAATGAGCAGAACACATAGCTTAATATTTATTTTCCACAGGTAATTTCTGAGCTGCGGGAGAAGTTGGATCTGCAACATTGTATTTTGCCATCACGGTTGCAGGCTTCCCAAAGCAAGTTGAAAAATAAAGGACGACAAAGGTATAATGTCATTGAGAGTTACCACCCTTTTTCTCATATAGGCAAGGCAAGTTTTCTGACATGTATTCTGAAGCCAGGACAGTAGATCTTAATACTTGCAACTACAAATAATAATATTGTTTGCATGTACCACTATACAGTCCTTCAAATCATATGTATGTGGTACATGTAGTGTGTGTGTATGTGTATACGTGGGCGGATGGGGTGTATTCTCCTGGCTATTCAGATCAGTCCTAGATAAACTACAGTACAAGTTTATTAGCTATTTTACACATGAAGTTGTGCCTTGGAACAGGCACTTGGCTTGTAAACAGGGACCAGATTTTATAGGTTCCTCTCTGGTAAGTGGAGGAATGATTTTTTTTCCCCTCTGCTCCTTGTAGTTCTTCAGGAAATCAAGAAAACAGCGGTCAGGACTGTGTTATTCTCCTCTTTGATGTAATAAAGTCAGCTGTTAGATATGAGAAAATCATTTCAGAAGCCTGGATTAAGGTGAGTGAGATCTTTATGACTTGGAACATTAAGGAGGAAGTAGGTGGCAATCAGGGATGGATATGTAAGTAAAGGTAGGTGGAAATAAAAGTGTTAAAGTCAGTCAGGCAGAAATGATAGATGAAGTTCCCAGATGGGCAGATTGCTTCTCAGGAGAATGGGGCCTGCTGAATAAGGTGAAACGTGTTCCACTTATGTGTTATAATATTTCGTGACCCTTGTTTTTCCAGGCAATTGAAAGCACTGCCTCAGAGTCTGAACACAAGGTAAAATACTTATGTACTATGAATTTTATGTACTGCAGACTTAAAATTAATTATATGGCTAGTTTTCCTTTTTTTCTCTCACTCTCTCCAGTCATCCCTTCTGTGCTTTCTGTAGCTTCTCTAACAAACATTAGCTGTGTGGGGAAGATAATCTGAGGAGATGACTTGCTACATGGTCTTTCCTACTCATCTTGGCAATAAAATAAACCTAAGCTCCCCCCATAAGGGGAAATACTAACATTCCAAACAAGCACAGTGAGTTGCAGTCCCAAGAAGCCAATTCCCCATAGATGAAGTGAAGACAGGAGTCACTTGGGGGCATGAGTCGGTCTCTGTATCTATCTGATAACCCTTCCTTCCGCCAAACGGAATTGTCAAGATAATGGCATTGCATGTTTTACTTTCCTTTGCCCATGTCAGCCTGACCAGAATGAATCAAATAGTCCATCCGTTCACTGTCAAGGCAGTGGTACTGAATCTGTCTGAATTACGGAAATTTTTTCTTCTGTTGGGAAGCCAGATGATTGCGTTTCTTGTGTACTGGTTTGTTCCCATTAAGGATTTTCCTTTAGTTGGAATCTGTTTTGTTTTGTGGGGTTTTGTTAGATTATCCAGTTATTGGGTGGCTATTTTAAAAGCTTTTATGATATTGAATAAAACAATGAGAAACTCAGTTTTTTGTGGGGGAGGGATCAAAATCCTAACACGACCTTTTCTTTTTTCATTTTTGCATAACCCTTTTTTAATTTCATTTTGCATAACCCTTAGTCACCTGCATACCTGTTTTGCTGTTTTTACAGATTTCTAATTATATAATTTTGCATTCTGATTTTTTTCTCTTGACATTATATCATACATTTTATATGCATCTGCAATGTCTTTATGTCTTTTTTTTTTTAAATAGTCTCCATGCCCAGCGTAGAGCCCAATGAGGGGCTTGAACTCATATCCCCAAGATCATGACCTGAGCCAAAATCAGGAGTCAGACATTTAACCGACTGAGGTACCCAGGTGCCCCATTATTTATTTTATAATGGGAAATTTGCACCTTTTGATCTCGCACACCCATTTTTTTTTTTAAGATTTTATTTTTAAATAATCTCTACACCCAATGTGGGGCTCGAAGTTACAAGCGAGATCAAGAGTTGCATTCTCTACCAACTAAGCCCCCCTGCCTCTGGCAACTGCCAATCTGTTCTGTCAATGAATTCAGTTTTTTGTGTGTTTTGTTTTGTTGTTTATTTATTTTTTAGATTCCATGCATAAGCGAGATCATAAGGTATTTGTCTTCCCGTCCTACTTACTTCATTTAGCATAATGCCCTCAAGATCTGTCCATATTGTTACAAATGGCAAGATTTCATTCTTTTTATGGCTGAATAATATTCCAGCGTGTATCTCTGTGTATGTGTGTCTGTATGTGTCTGTGTACTTACCCATTTTCTTTTCACTTAGGTTGCTTCCATGTCTTCTTTATTGTAAATAATGTGTAGGGATCATAGGAGTGCAGATATTTTGTCGAATTAATTTTAGTTTTTTTGAATACCCAGAAGTGGAATTTCTGGATCATATGATATTTCTACTTTTAATTTTTTCAGGAACTTCCATATTGTTTCCCATAGTGGCTACACCAATTCACATTCCACCAACAGTGCACAAGGGTTCCCTTTCTCTACATCGTCACCAACACTTACTGTCTTTTGTCTTTTTTAATGATAACCATTCTGCCAGGTGTGAGGTGAAATCTCATTGTGATTTTACATTCCTGATGATTAGTGATGTTGAACATCTTTTCACGTGTCTGTTGGCCATTAGTATGTCAAGAAAATGTCTATTCAGATCCTTGGCCCAGGGTGGTCCAGCCACCATATGTGGGTGGCTCAACCAGTTAAGCATCTGACTCTTGATTTCATCCCAGGGCATGATCTCAGGGTGTTGAGACTGAGCCCCATGTTGAGCCTCTCTCTCCCTCTGCCCTCCTCCCCACCCCTCGTTCACATTTGCTCTCTCTAAAATAAAAAAAATTTTAAGATCCTTGGTGGGGGACCTGGGTGGCTCAATCGGTTAAGCGTCTGCCTTCGGCTCAGGTCATGATCCGACAGTCCTGGGATGGAGTCCCATGTTGGGCTTCCTGCTCGGTGGGGAGCCTGCTTCTCCCTCTCCCTCTGCCTGACGCTCCCCCGCTTGTGTGTGCTCTCTCTCTCTCTCTCTGTGTCAAATAAATAAATAAATAAAAATCTAAAAAGAAAAAAAGATCCTTGATCCATCTTTTAAATTGGATTGTTTAGTGTTTTGCTCTTGAGTTGTATGAGTTCCGAGTAGTTTTTTTTTTTTTTTTGTCTTGCTTGACTTTTTTAACCTTTTTTTTTTTAACATGGTTAATACAAGCTAATTATGGAGAAAAAACCCCACAAGGAGTCTAAAAATGTTAAAAATAAGGTTTCTCTTCACTCTCTGTTCCATTCTTCATGAATAATTCTTCTTCCAGACTTTTTCCCGTTCCAGTACAAGCTGTATGTGTATGTGAGTGCAGGCATTCTTACTCTTATACTTACACGTATTTGTGTTCGTATATTATTTTTACATAAAATCTGTTTTGCAGGTTGCTTTTTTTTTTTAACTTCACAATGTCATGAATCTCTGTTAAAAAATGTAGTCTAGCTTATTTTTAGTGGCTGTATAATATTCTGAAAATGACTATCAGAATTTAATTTTTTTCATATTGACAGGCATTTACAGTCTCCTCAACTTTTCAGAAAGTAGTTTTCCTAATAATAATGAAATATATACTAAGGTTGGCAAGTGATTTTTCTTTAATAAATGTGAAGATATTCCAAGTTATTTCTGTAATAGTATCACTTCAGCTTATATTCAGTGTTTTCATAAAAGATAACAGTAGTTAATAGTTGTAGCACTTTATTTCTCTGAAAAACATTTGTGGGTTTTGTGAAAAAAATGTAGGTATTCCCATGGAGTGTGTTGAACAAATAAGTATCACCACTTCTGTGTTTTCATGGGAAAAAGTTGTGAGCTGCTATTTCGTGGAAATAAATGTGCTGATTTGTTAAACTGTTTCTCTGTTGCCGTGTTTATTGACAATAGACCTTTGACTTGGCGATGCTTCTCATCATCTATAGCACCAACACTCAGACAAAGAAGTACATTGAGAGGGTGCTGAGAAATAAGATTCGATCAGGCTGCTTTCAAGAACAGCTGCTGCAGAGTACATTCTATATTCATTACTTGGTAAGTGTCAGAGAATCAGCAACATTAGTCTGAAACTTATAGAGAAGTCGTTTAACCTTTCCTACTCCCTGTGGAAATCTTGACAATACCACCTTTGCTGGATGTTGATTTTTGACAGCTCAGTATATTTCAGAATATAATAGGATTATTACTTACCTAGATTGAGACATTATGATGTTAATAAAACCAACCTAAGATTGTTGCCTCATCTCTTTAGAAAAAAGGTGACAAAATTGGTTTATATTGAACTGATTAAACTCAAGCCCCAAATTATTTTTTACAGGAAATGTTTTAGTTCAGGTCTTCTAATTACATACTTATATAACTTGATTTCTAACTTAAAATGGAAGGCTTTGCAGCTCCCATATAAAAATTTCTTCATGTTAGTGTCAACCCATTGTTCAAGTGCATTGAGACTTTCAAATCTGAACTTTGCATTAATCATTTTAATTATCTAGCTCTTTGTGATCTGCAGTTTTGACAAACTTGCCTTCTGTATCCTGTTCTAAGCAGTTTTTAAAAACCTTGAGCATAACAGGACCAGAGGAATGCTAATAGAGACATAATTATGCATCTTTTGAACCATCTGTATTTGGCCTTTCAGTGCTGTGACTTTCGGGTGATTTTTTTCTGTTGAAATATAAACCCTTTGATTAGAATTTTGTAAGTTAGGAATGGTATTTCCTGGTAAATTTTCAGGATATTAACAATATATACCTTAGAAAACTGGATAACCAGTAGTTTGGGCTTGACTTAGGTATTAATGAGAATATATAGTTGGGTCTTAAGATTTTGTATTTAGAAATGGATTTGATATTTCTGTTATTTTATCTTATAGTGCTTTCCGTGCCTATTTCTGGCAATGATATGTGTTTTGGGCTATAATTTTCCAGAAGGCAGAAACTATATATATATATTTTTTAAAGATTTATTTATTTATTTTAGGGGGGCACAGAGAAAGAGGGAGAGAGAAACCCAAGCAGACTCTGTGCTAAGTGTGGAGCCCAGTGCAGGGCTCAATCTCACAACCCCGAGATCATGACCAGAGCTAAAACCAAGAATCAGACTCCTAACCAACTGTGCCAACCAGGCACCCCATATATAATTTTTTATTGCATTTTCTCAGCAAAGTATTATACCCAATTCAGGGCTTAATTTAAGATTTTTTGTTGTTGTTGTTGTGATGGTATTGGTAAAGAAGCTGGACTTAAACTGGTTATTTACTTTGGGTCCATTAATGTCCATCTTCTGCCCTTTTGCTAAGACACGATCAGTTCTCTATTTGATCTTAGGAGAAATCAATTTAATTAGTATTGAACCTTATAGATTGATTTCAAATCATAACCAAGGCAGAACAGACCCAGTATATGCGCAGGGAGACAGTATGATTGAGTAAAGAAATTGGGATTTAGAAGATTTGGATTCTAGGGTTGCCTAGGTGGCTCAGTCTGTTAAGCGTTGCCTTCAGCTTGGGTCACGATCCCGGAGTTCCAGGTTTGAGCCCTGCATCGGGTTCCCTGCTCAGCCAAGAGCCTGCTTCTCCCTCTCCTCCTCCCCTACTTGTGCGCGCGCCCGCGCTCTGTTTCTCTCTCTCTCAAAAAATAAAAAAATAAAATAAATTTTAAAAAGGTCTGGATTCTAGTCCCAAATTGGGCGGATAGGGACAACACTATTAGGCTTATAATTTAACTTCTTTCAGCTTCCAGGTCACTTCTTATTCATACAACCAATCCCATTGATCCTGAGTGAAAACTCAGAATGATGAAAGATAATTTTGAGTAAAACAAAGATTAAGTTACCTTAAGTTAAAATGAGAGTTAGTGAGGAGAACTCTGACATCTTATAAGGCTTAGCAAGTCTTGGTTCTGTAATAACTAAATTCCTCCCACAGCTTCTTTTGTTTTTCTCTCCTCTTCCCCCCCCTCAAGGTCCTTAAGGATATTTGTCCATCCATTCTCTCGTTGGCGCAGAGTTTGTTGCACTCCCTAGACCAGAGTATCATTTTGTTTGGCAGTCTCCTATACAAATATGCATTTACGTTTTTTGACACTTACTGTCAGCAGGTATGTCGAAATATTTATTTTGGAAAGGAGGGAACAGGGAACAGGAAGAAATGCGATTCCAAGTGGCTTGCATGTGATATGATGTTTACTTCTTGTTGGTTGGAAGGCATTGAAGGAAAAAGAGCTCAGAACTGGGAGCTGGGAAAACTTAGTTCTAGTCGTAGTCTTAATAAAATGTGGGAGACTAGACTGGAGGATCTAACTCTGCATTTTGAGCTCTAAAATTCTCTGACTTTAAAATGAAGGTCCACATCCAGTCTTTTTTAAATAAACCATGGCTAAAAGGGCTGGGGTTATTGGGCTGTTTTCATAGTATACAGAAAGCTGTTTTAAAATTTAGCTGCCACTGATCAACTGCCAGTTGATCCTGGAGTTGTTCTCTAGAAAAAATGTGGAGGAAAACAAATGAAGGAGAAATGCCTGAGGGCGTAACCCTATTCCCATGAACATGAGACACAAAATTTAATAGCACATATCCAGAGAGGGAAGGCTGTACTTGTGGAAAGTGATTATGAAATCAAAGAACAGAGTGTCTTATTTTCTATTTTTTTGTACATGCTATACTTAGTATTAACAATGTCAAAACATTTGAATGGAACTTGTAAAAATAAAGACAATAAAAATTTAAAGCAGAGCAATAGATTCAGCTGTCATGGGCTAGCTGCTGCAGTTGAGAAAACCATATGATTCAGTATGGAGCAGCAGTATAAAGGAAAGGGAGAATGGCATACAAGGTATTTTTTTGGAACCATCTTAATGTCTTAAGAGTTACTATCATGGCTCATGTTTGCTTGAAACATACAAGTCTAACCTGTAAAAACCTTTAAAACCTTGAGCTTCTTGAGTTCCATCTTTTCTTTTTTTTTTAGTATTTTATTTTTAAGTAATCTCTACACCCAACATGGGGCTTGAACCCACAACTGAGAGATCAAGAGTCACATGCTCCATTTGACCCAGCGAGGCGCCCTTAGTTCCATCTTTATAGTAAATTTTAACAGATTAAGTACAACTGTAGCTTGAGGGGTAGTATTTAACCCATATGAAAAAAGAAAGAGACTATGCCAGGGAACAAAATCAGGGGGGCTTAGATAGCGCTCACTGATAAATTTTAGGAAATAAGTCAAGAGTGGATGGTCACGTAGTTAGATTGGCATAATCCTCAACCTCTTGAAACCAACATTAATGAAAAGTAGATAATAGAGGTAGACAATAGGATAGGGTAGGTTGGGATTTTAAGCAAGTTGAGATTGGAATGGTCTCAAGCATTAACCCTTTTAAGATGGCCATGTCATATTTTTATTTACACTGTCCTATTGCCTCTTTCCCATACAGGAAGTGGTTGGTGCTCTAGTGACCCATATCTGCAGTGGAAATGAAGCTGAAGTTGATACTGCGTTGGATGTCCTCCTGGAGTTGGTAGTCCTAAACCTATCTGCTATGAGGCTGAACGCAGTCTTTGTGAAGGTATCTGTCTCTCCGGTGACATATATTGCATCATTTTTCTTTCTTGCATGTATCTGAGAGATATCTGGCATCCACTAATTAGCAGCAGTTTAATTTATATTCTAGATATTGAGCGCTATAAGTGGTAGGAGGGGGTGGGAAGGAGGTGAGGTAATGGGCAAATAATAGAAAAAAAATAACTCATCTTGTATATATTAATACATTCAACAAATACTTCTTTGTACCTATGTGCAGGCTGTATTCTGGGTGGTCTGTGTATAAAACTTAGTTCTTACCTTTGGTGATAGTAAAACAAATAAACAAGTCACTGTAAAAACAACATGAGAAATCTCTAGAAAGATAAGGTGGTATTGATGCACCAGAGCAGGAATAATTAATTTGGCCTAGGAAACTGGGTACTTTTCAAAGAGTAGATTTGAGTGATTCTTGAAGTTTGGGCATGATTTGATAAGAGAAAATAAAGGAAGTGCATCTAGGCAGAGGACAGTTTAAACAGAAGCAAATTGGCATCCAGCTCCATGGTATACCTGAAGGATGACAAGTAGACTAGCATGGTTGACAAATGGGACATATGGTGAGAAGTGGTGGGAGGTGAGGTTGGGAAGACATAGGACAGTGTCAGATTATGAAGGGTGTCAGATACCATGCTGAAGAGTTTCAACTTTATTTTGTAGACCATAGAGAGCTCAATAGGCTTTTAACACAGGGTTGATGTAATCACATCTGGGCTTTGAAAGGTAATTGTAGGTCATGTTATCGTCATATTAGGGATGAGAAAGCTGAGGTTTTGCCCAACGTTAAAAAATAAGTATTTCCCTTGTGACTACTTCCACATCGGTAGAGAATGAGTAAGTAATTCATGGAGTGGAAACCGAGAAGAGATGTTATAAGGAATAAGGTCCGAGATGTAACTTTTGGCAGAGTACTGTATTCACTAAGAAGGGAAGCGTGGAGAAGAGGAATAGGGAGAACTAGGAGGTATGTTAGGATGAATAACTCTTTGGGGTCTGAGTGCAGCTTGAGAGAACTTGAGCTTTTGTGGGTACCTGGATGCCTCTTATGTCTCTTAAAAGGATTTTAATTTTTTTATTTGATGGAAGAAAATATTAGTGGCTAACTTTATTGTTGGCATTTTTTTTCATAGGGCATTTTAGATTATCTGGATAATATGTCCCCTCAGCAGATACGAAAACTCTTCTATATTCTCAGCACACTGGCATTTAGCAAACAGCATGAAGCCAGCAGTCACATCCAGGTAACAGGCAGTGCGTTGAGAAACCTTTAAAACTTTAAACTTCTTTAATTAAAATTCACTGAACAAAATCACTTTAGCCTGTGTACTAATAGAAATCAAGTACACAGCCATGGTCTGAGTACTTTCTCATTCTTTTCTTACCACAAACATTAAGTGTTTATTGTGTACCAAGCCCTGAGATAGTAAGTGTATTAGACCTTCTACCCTCAAGTAGCTTAGTCTATTAGAAGTGGGTCTGTAATTAGCTGACTATGGACCTGAGTAAGAAAAGCTGTTCAGGTTCTAAACTGAGTGCTGTGGGGACACAGTATTACCTTGTTTCCTAGGGAACATCTACATCTAATGTGAACTTCATCTGGGCTTGCTTTCATCGGTAGACACCATTCACTGGGAAAGTCAGGCAAAGGGACTAAAACAAGAGATTACATTGCAATCAGAACTCGTAGCTCTTTTGTATCTTTAGTGCCACCCCGTGGCAGTAATCCATACAGGACTGTGACTTTGAACAACCAACACCTTTTCTTAATTAAAAAAAAAAAGCTAGATAATATATATATATGTAGCACAAAATTCAAAAGGTATAAGAAGTGGTGAAAAATAAGTGTCCCCCCTTCTCAGTCCTCTAGGCATCTGGTTCTCTGAAGGCAATCACTTTCTGAGTTTGTCCTGAGACATTATAGCTTTCTGAGATGTCCTGAGCATTTACAAATTTGTATTTACCTATATTCCACTCCTTACCCTTTTGTTCTGCATCTTATTTCTTTCATTTAGCAGTATATTTTGGAGATGGCTTCACATCAGTAATATAGAGCTACATCATTATTTTATTTTTTAATGATGGTAAAATATGCATAACAGATTTTATTACTTTAACAATTTTTAAGTGGCATTAAGTTCATTAAGAATGTTGTGCAGCTGTCACCACTGTCTATATCCAGAACTTTTTGTCGTCCCAAACAAACTCTACCCATTCAGCAGTAACTCCCCATTTTCCTTCCTCCAGCCCCCGGTTACCTCTGATCTATTTCCTGTCTCTGAATTTGTCTGTTCTGGGTACCTCATTTAAATAGTCATATGAGGGGCATCTGGGTGACTCAGTCAGTTAAGTGGCCAACTCTTGATTTCAGCTCAGGTCATGATCTCAGGGTTGTGAGATTGAGCCCTGCGTTGGGCTCCATGCTGGGTGTGGAACCTGCTTAAGATTCTCTCGCTCTCCCTCTTTAAAAAAAAAAAAAACAAAATTTAAATTTAAAAAATAGTTATATGATATCTTTCCTTTTGTGTTTGGCTTATGTCACTTAGCATTGTCTGTTCAGGGTTCACCCGTGGTATAAGATATATCAAACTTCATTCCTTTTTATGGCGAACTAGCATTCCATTGTATGTATAGACCACATTTAGTTTGTGCATTCATTTATTGATGGACACTGGCTTTTTTTCACCTTTTGGCTATTGTGAATCATGCTGCTATGAACACCGGTGTGCAAGTAGCTGTTTGAGTCCCTATTTTCAAGTCTTTGGTTATCTAGGAGTGGAATTGCTGAATCATATGTTGATTCTGTGTTTAACATTTAACCCACCAAACTGTTTTCTGCAGCAGCTGCACCTAATTTTATGTGCCCGTGAACAATTGAGGACTCCGCGGTTTTACATCCTCACCAACACTTATTTTCCATTTCTTAACTATAACCATCCTACTGGGTGCCTTGCTGTGGTTTTGATTTGCATTTCCCTAAAGACTAATGATGTTGAACATCTTACTATTTGCTTATTAGTCATTTGAATATCTTATTTGGGAGAATGTCTATTGAAGTCCTTTGTTCATTTTTTTAAGTCTGTTTTTTGTTGTTGATGTATAGGGATCCTCTGTACTTCCTGGGTATTGTCCCTTATCAGATACATGATTGGCAAATATTTTCTCCCATTCCATGCATTGTCTTTTCACTCTTGATAGTGTCCTTTGGTGGAGTTTTGATGAAGCCCCAATTTATCTGTGTCTCTTTTTTCTTTGTTGCCTGTGCTTTTGGTGTCATACTTAGGAAAAAACCATTCCCCAATTTGAAGTCGTGAAGATTTTTTTCTTCGCTTTCTTTCAGGAGTCTCACAGTTTTAGCTCTTAAATTTAGGTTGTTGGTTCACTTTGAGTTAATTTTTGTATATGGTTAAAGGTAAGAGTTCAATTTCATTTTGTGTATATGTGGGTATCCAATTTTTTCAGCACCTTTTGTGTGTGGTTTTTTCCAGCACCTTTTATTGAAAAGACTGTACTTTCCCCTTTGAATGGTCTTAGCACCTTTGCAGAAAGTCAATTGACCATATATGTGAGGGTTTATTTCTGGACTCTTATCGGTGTATATGTGCTTCCTATTCAGGTGGCACACTGTTTTAATTACTGTAGCTTTTGTAGTAATTTTGAAGTTGAAAGATTGTAATAATTTCGAAATTGAAATTTGAAAGAACGTATTTATTCTTTTTCAAGATTGTTTTGGCTATTTGGGGTCCCTTGAAATTCCATATGAATTTTAGCATGAGTTTTTCTCTATCTGGAAAAAATTCTTTTGTGATGTTAGTAAGGATTACAAAGAATGTGCCTGTCACTTTGAGTATTATCATTATCTTAACAATATTAAGTCTTCCAATTCATGAACATGGGTTAGCTTTCCATTTATTTAGGTCTTCTTTAATATCTTTCAGCATTGTTTTATACTTTTAATGTACAAGTCTTTTGCCTCCTTGGTTAATTTACCTAAATATTTTTTTCTATTTCATTATTTTAGTTGAGCAGCCAACAACAACACAGTAATTCACATATCCTTATCAAGCAAGTATCACAACAGTAACAATAATAGCTGTTATTTTTGAGCATCTGCTATGTTTGACACTGTTCTAGGACATTTGTTAATTTGTCTCTCTTGCTTACAAAACCTTCCCTGTTTTATAGATGAAAAAAATTGAGACTCAGAGATGAAATGACTTGCCAAAAGCCACACAGTTAGTAAATGATAGAGCCCTTGCTATTTTAGGTATTTTGCCTCCAATATCTTCAGCTTTCTCTACCATGTCTTCCTTGCAGGATGACATGCACCTGGTGATAAGAAAGCAGCTCTCTAGCACCATATTCAAATACAAACTCATTGGTATTATTGGTGCCGTCACCATGGCTGGCATCATGGCAGCAGACAGGTATGCTTGGAAATTCTGACTTCTGTGGCTCAAGGTCACTTAATCAAGTTGCCACCTTACAAATAAAGTGTTACATTGTGTAGACTTCATTATAATAGTAAACATTAAGCCCATAATAAGAGAAGTAAGCAAATGTTTGTTACAACTTTTCCATTTTCCCTCCTAATCTCGACTGTATATACCCCATATAATTTTTACAGAATGTGATCATAATCATTACAGTCTGATGGTTAAAAACTAGGGATTGTTAATAAATAAAGTAATAGAAATGTTTCCACAAAAGGGGAATGCTGAACATCCTGGGATGCATTTTTTTGCATTTGCGCCTCTCCCCGGCACTGGACGTTACAGATTTCTCCATTGCTGTGGTATTGTCCAGGACATCATGTTTGATAAAAATAAGGCACCTGGTGATAGGAGCATCAGAGTTGGGTCTTGATAAGATGTTGCCTTTGCAAAATGACATTGGAGTTCAGTTTATGCTCCTTAGAGATAGTTCGTTAGGAATTCCTGGGACCTCAGGAGACATTCTTAGAATCGGCATTAGTAATTCATGGAGGCTACATAATGTACTGGGTAAGAGTTCAGTCTTTGGTGCTAGACCGCTCGAGAGCATTAAATGCTTAGAACAATGCCCAGTGCTTGCTTTTAAGATTATTACTAATTTAGTGTGCCCTTAAAAAAAATCTAAGATAGCCATTGTTTGCTCTAATCCACATTTTGTAAATAGTCCTTTGTGCCTTTATGCACTTCTATCTCCACCCACATCCGAGGGATGGCAGGATTCATACATATATTGCTAGTTCTTACAAAATATTGTAAAAGTGAAGCTAAAATTCTTTGTTTTTAGAAGTAGATCTTCAAATTTGACCCAAGGGAGAACAGACCTGAGCAATGAACAGTACACACAGGTGAGTTCTTGTAATGTGGTTGGATATGTTTATGAATAACTGAGAAATTGCTCTAATAACTGTCAGTTTACCAGAAAGAGTGCTTTTTTTTTTTCAAAATATGTTTTCCTGGCTGGCATGAGTTACATTTATTTCTGTATTTGTCTAACCTCCTTAATTAAATTGTGAATTCCTAGAGAGCAAGACAAGTGAGCCATATTTGTACAATAGGAGATTGACTGGAGCATAGGGACAAGTAAGCATACAGTTGGAGAGTTGGAGATAAAGCTAGTCCAAAGGTAGCAAAGAGAGGGCCTTGAGTGTGAATCAAGACATTTCAATTTAATTTTTTGCATAGCGGTAGTCTTTAAGGTTTCTTAGCATAGACGTGACATAATTGAAACTTTGCTTTAGAAAAATTAATCCAGGGGCGCCTGGCTGGCTCAGTTGATTAAGCATCCAACTCTTGATTTTGGCTCAGGTCATTATCTCAGGATCGTGAGATCGAGCCCTGCATTGGGCTCCGCGCTGGATGTGGAGCCTGTTTGAGTTCTCTCTCTCTCTCCCTCTCTCTCTCTCTCTCTCTCTCGTTCTCCATCTCCCCCTCCCCCCACTCATGTGCGCTCTTTCTCTCAAAATAAAAGTATTTGTGAAAAGAAAGGGCATGTTTGGGGGTGCCTGGGTAGCGCAGCCGTTAAGCGTCTGCTTTTGGCTCAGGGCGTGATCCTGGCGTTCCGGGATCGAGTCCCACATCGGGCTTCTCCGCTGGGAGCCTGCTTCTTCCTCTCCCATCCCCTGCTGGGTTCCCTATCTCGCTGGCTGTCTCTCTGCCACATAAATAAATAAAATCTTTAAAAAAAAAAAAAAAAAGAGCATGTTTGTAAAAAAATAATAATAATCCAGTTGTGTGGGTCTGATGGATTGGAGAAGAGATATTAGAAAGAGATAGGCTTGTAAGGAAGCTCAAGAAAACCTCAGGTGAGTGGTAGTAAGAGCTTTGCCAGTGAAATTGAAAGGAAAAATTTACTGCTGAATGGAGTGAGCAGTGTTTAGGAAACGTTGGCAGTCCAGTGGCTGAACCATTCTTTCTCTTTGGCTGCTCCAGGTGACCTCCTTGCTGCAGTTGGTTCATTCCTGTAGTGAGCAGTCTCCCCAGGCTTCTGCACTTTATTATGATGAATTTGCTAATATGATCCAAGGAAGAAAGCTGGCTCCAAAAGCCCTGGTAAGGCCCAGTATCTTTTCTTAAAGCAGCAAAGCCTGAGAACTGCTTTTTACTTCATATTCTTCAAACCCTTCTGTCTATTACCGTGCAAAAATAGATCATCCTGTGAGCTCTCCCATATTCTAGTTGGGAAGGCAGTTCTGACTTGCCCTACTCCAGGCCTCACCTCACTCCTGAGGCCTCCTTCATATAATAACAATAATAATAGTAATGATGATGATGATGACATATTGTTGATGATGTTGATAGCCATTATGTATTCTGCGCCAGGCACTGTGTTAAGCATTTTTCATGTATTAAGTGTTTTCTACTTCATAATAATGGGGTACATAATATTCTCTTCTTAGAAATGGGGAAACTGGGGGACTCCTGGGTGTCTCAGTTGGTTAAGTGTCTGCCTTCAGCCTAGGTCATGATCTCAGGGTCCTGGTCCTGGGATCAAGTCCCACATCTGGCTCCCTGCTTGGCAGGGAGCCTGCTTTTCCCTCTGCCTGCCACTCCCCTGCTCGCCTGCATGTGTGTGCACTCTCTCTTTCTCACAAATCAATAAATAAAACCTTAAAAAAAAAAAAAAAGAAAGGAAACTAAGGCTTAGAAAGGGTAATAGTTTGTCTAAGGCTCTATAGCAAGTACACCCTTACCTATACAGCCTTGTTTGTTTGCTTGCTTGCTTCCTGAAGGACTGGGTCGGGCAGAACATCTTCAATGATTTCCAAGATGCCTTTGTGGTGGATTTCTGTGTTTTTCCAGAAGGGTAAGTACTGTATACCCCCCAACCTGATTGTACTGGTGAAGAAATTATGTCCGTAGTTAGTACGGACATCAATCAGAATGCTCTTGACCTCAGCTAAGTCTGGCCCAGTCCCACAGCTTCTTTCCTCCCAACACCCCAGCACCCCAGTTCCAGAATTCCTAAAAGCTTCCACTTGTTTTTTCTCTTTCTCATTTCTTCTTGTAAGAGGAAAGATTGGTTTGTTCTAGCAGTTTCCCTTGAAGGTGTGTATACCCTTGGGGCATCAAATTCTGGGTTCTCTCCACAGCGACTATCCATTTCCTGTGAAAGCTCTCTACGGACTAGAAGAATACAGTAGTCACGATGGGATTGTCATCAACCTCCTGCCACTGTTGTTCTCTCAGGACTTTGCAAAAGATGGGGGTAGAATGACTTCAAAGGAATCAGACCAAAAGTCAGTGTACTTTCTCTTTTCTAAAAACTTCTTTTGCAGTTTTGAGAGTTCATGGGGTATTCCACACTTCTTGCAGTCTGTTGAGAACTTGGTGGAAAAGGGTTTCTGGGGCGCCTGTGTGGCTCAGTTGGTTAAGCGTCTGCCTTCGGCTCAGGTCATGATCCCAGGGTCCTGGGATCAAGCCCTGCGTCAGGCTCCCTGCTTAATGGGAAGCCTGCTTCTCCCTCTCCCTATGTCCCTCCCCCAGCTCATTTTCTCTCTTTCAAGTAAATAAATAAGATCTTTTTAAAAGGGGGTGTGGTTTTCTCCTAATACAGGTGGTATTTGGAGGGGTTAGCTAGAATGGGTCAGATTCCTTGTTTTTTCTTGGACCCTGTGGTTGGGGTTTATGTTGCCTAAGGACAGCCAACAAGTACTCTGTGAGGCTCTTTTTATTTCTGTCCCTTTCTCCCCCCCATGGACATACTTGTCTGCCTCTGCCACTCTCCCTCCTTCCGTCTTATCTCTGCTTCTCCTAACTCATGGATATTCACTCTACTCAGCCTTTGCCTTCCTCCAGGTTAGTTCATTGTTTATTTGCTGAGCATCCATTAAGTTCCTTGTCATGTATTCTTAAAAGTAGACATTTATTTTGGGCAAAACTCTTTATTTATAAGGTCGGGTTCCCTATAACATGGACTAATATGCTTATAAAGTATTGTTTAGAAATTGATTTTTCCTTCCCAGATTGGTGTCTCCGTTGTGCCTGGCTCCCTATTTCCGGTTACTGAGACTTTGTGTGGAGAAACAACATAATGGAAACTTGGAGGAGATTGATGGTTTATTAGGTATAGGATGAACTTATCAGATCCTTTCTTCTTTGTAACCTTTCTTTGATAATCTTAGGGAAGGAACAAACCAGTACATAGTGTGTGGGAAGGAATTTTCTAACTTCACAAAGTAGAATAGCAGTAATAATGGAATTCCAAAGACAATAATGCATACAGATTTCTATCATGTTGACAAATCAGTCATCATCATAGTTCCTTGTTGCTTTCTGGTCCTCACCTCTAGTTTTGCAAAGGCTTCTTAATTATATGTAATGATTGCTACATGATATGGTAGTAATTTTGAGACTAATCAAAGCTTGACCTTCAAATACAAGTTAAAGGGGAAAGTAGAAGGAGAGGTAGGTAGCTCTAGGGGTAACATCCAGATTCTGTTGACTTGAAATAAAGGGAGTTAGAAATGTTTGTTCTTCTCTTTCAGATTGTCCTATATTCCTCACTGACTTGGATCCTGGAGAGAGGCTGGAGTCCATGTCTGTTAAAGAGCATTCATTCATGTGTTCTCTCATATTTCTTACTCTTAACTGGTTCCGAGAGGTAAGCAGAGTTACTAGGACATTTCACCTTTTGTCTGGAGTTCTTGTTGAAAGGAAGCTATTTCCTGATACTCATGGGACTCTCTAAAAAGTCTCCACTAACCACTAACTGCTGTGTTGATGTAGCCAAATCAAAATACTTAGAATTCACTTAATGTTTTTCATGCTTTACTACTTCAAGCCTTTTTGTTGTACTCTTCCTTTTGCCTGGAATAAACTCACCTTCTCCACTGTGAAAATTCTGTTCACCCTTGCATAGGTATGCATTTAATGTTTCGATTTGGTGAGATCAAGTGAGTGATGGTTTTCCCCTTCCTTTGGAATATATTGTGCTTAATGAAATGCACAATAATGAAATATGATGAAAATGACAGTAACATCTTACATTTATACCTCACTTCCTTTTTCATGCATATTATTTCGGAGAATGTTCACTTAAACTATCTCTTCTTATCTTCACAATTGTATTCCGATGTAGGCAGGACAGGTATTATCCTTGTTTTACACCTATGCAGTTGCAGATACAGAGAGTACAAAGTCAGTAAAAATAATCAAGCACTTACATTGTGCCAAATTCTGGGCTTATTTCTTTATTTGTAGCATTTAATCCATATAACAACTTCATTCTCATTTTATAGTTGTCTCGTTTTATAGTTGAAGAAGTAAAAACTCAGAAAGGCTAATAATGACTTGGCCAGGGTCACACAGCTAGTAAGTAGCAGAATAGGACTTGTTTCATCAAAGTGTGTGCTCTATAGTCACTGTGCTATTCTACTTGTTACATAACTAGAAATCAGTAGAAATGGGATTAAAAGTCAGATCTTCTGTATTGGCCCAGGGCTTTTTCTCCTCTATAGCACCTTGCTGAGAACACCTTTACTTTACAGACTAAACTCACAAATCTGGGACGTCTGGGTGGCTCAGTCAGTTAAGCGTCTGCCTTTGGCTCAGGTCATGATCCCAGGGTCCTGGGATCGAGCCCCACATAGGGCTCCCTGCTCAGCGGAGAGCCTGCTTCTCCCTCTCCTTCTGCCCGCAGTTCCCCCTGCTTATGCTCACTCACTCTCTATCAAATAAATAAGTAAAATCTTTAAACTCACAGATCCTACCACTGAATGGCATTTTTTAGCTCTGGATGAATAATGTAAATAAGATTAAAATTGGAACCATTCAAAGTATGAGAATATAATTTGTACTTTTCCAGGTTGTCAATGCCTTCTGCCAGCAAACCTCACCTGAGATGAAGGGGAAGGTGCTCACCCGGTTAAAGCATATTGTGGAGCTTCAGAGAATCCTGGAAAAGTACTTAGCAGGTAAAGAAAATGTCTTATTATGGTATTTGCTGGGATGGCATTGAGGAGATAAAGAACTTTCCTTGTAAGCCAAGCTCACTGATAGCCATCCTGTACTCACTCATCTGGGACAAGAAAATGTTTGCCCAACAAGATAAAATTTGTTTATTTTTTTTTTAAATTTTTATTTATGTGACAGAAAAAGACAGTACAAGCAGGGGGCTGGCAGGCAGAGGGAGGAGCAGGCTTCCTGCCAAGCAGGGAGCCCGATGTGGGGCTTGATCCCAGGACCCTGGGATCATGACCTGAGCCGAAGGCAGATGCTTAACCTACTGAGCCACCGAGGCGCCCCTCAACAAAATTGAAAAAAAAAAAAAAAAAGAATACATCTATTTTCCTCCCATTGTTACCGTCAAGAAATCTTGCTGCTTAAGAAAATAAAAAATGGGGGGCGCCTGGGTGGCACAGCGGTTAAGCGTCTGCCTTCGGCTCAGGGCGTGATCCTGGCGTTATGGGATCGAGCCCCACGTCAGGCTCTTCCGCTATGAGCCTGCTTCTTCCTCTCCCACTCTGCCTGCTTGTGTTCCCTCTCTCACTGGCTATCTCTATCTCTGTCGAATAAATAAATAAAATCTTTAAAAAAAAAAAAAGAAAATAAAAAATGGGAAGTATTGGTTGGGCTTTTTTTAAGTAACTTTTCTTCTTTAGAAGTCAAACTTTCAGGGGCGCCTGGGTGGCACAGCGGTTAAGCGTCTGCCTTTGGCTCAGGGCGTGATCCCGGCGTTCTGGGATCGAGCCCCACATCAGGCTCCTCCGCTAGGAGCCTGCTTCTTCCTCTCCCATCCCCCCTGCTTGTGTTCCCTCTCTCGCTGGCTGTCTCTATCTCTGTCAATAAATAAATAAAATCTTAAAAAAAAAAATGTTTAAAAAAAAGTCAAACTTTCAGTGCCCTTTGCTTTCCTAAACATAGTTATGAACTAGGAATAAAGCTGACAGGTCTCTTAATACCCTCTGACTATTAAATAAACTTGTTTTAAAGGCCTCCTGGGTGACTCAGTGGGTTAAGCAACTGCCTTTGGCTCAGGTCATGATCCTGGAGTCCCAAGATCGAGTCCTGCATCAGGCTCCCTGCTCATCAGGGAGTCTGCTTTTCCCTCTGACCCTCCCCCCTCTCATGCTCTCTCTCTCATTCTCTCTCTCTCAAAGAAATAGATAAAATCTTAAAAAAAAAATAAAAATAAAGTGTTAGATTCTCTGGGGAAAATGTAGAGCCTCCCTCAGGCCCTCATCTAAGTAATTGTGTGTAAAACAAACTTCTGTGTGACCAAATATTAATATCTTTAGTTTTGAAATAAGGGTTAGTTTATTTTTAGTCCTTAACCTACTTGGATATTTTTTTTTTTTTTAAGATTTTATTTATTTATTTGACAGAGATCGAGACAGCCAGCGAGAGAGGGAACACAAGCAGGGGGAGTGGGAGAGGAAGAAGCAGGCTCATAGCGGAAGAGCCTGATGTGGGGCTCGATCCCATAACGCCAGGATCACGCCCTGAGCTGAAGGCAGACGCTTAACCACTGTGCCACCCAGGCGCCCCTACTTGGATATTTTTTATATCATTATTTAGAAGTTTAGAATAATTTTATCTTAATTGATCATAATCATTTAATATGATAATCCTGTAAGTCATCTCTGATCATTTTGCTGTGCCAAAACAATTAATGTCAGGTAACTTGAATGTATCTTACAGACATTCAGCCATACTTGGTAGTTCTGAAAATTAATTTTTAGCCAATCAGGTGATGCATTCTAAGTCTAACAGTGATATGTGGTTGGTATGCATTGAGCTTCTGTCTCCTCTCTTTTCCAGTCACCCCAGACTATGTTCCTCCCCTTGCAAACTTTGACTTGGAAACTTTAGATGTAACACCTCCTACTACTGCTGCTATTTCAGCAAAAATCAGAAAACAAGGAAAGATAGGTATGTTATCTTCTTCTTCTGTGCCTCCATGAGAGAGACACTGAATTAACATAAGCGGTCATATGCACCAAGGCTTCAGTAACTGGAGAGATGATGTCATTGAACTCTTTCTATGGCATGGTTATAAAATGAACTATAATGTAGGGTTATAAAATTACCTCCGCTACCTCTAGGTAGTCTTCAGCAGGTTGTTGCCTGAAGGCAGTGATATTTAACAAGCATGATTATTGATTACTTGAGTCACTTTTTTGTTTTTGAAACAAAAGGAGGAAGGAAACGGAAAGCAGATGGCAGCAAAACATCCTCTCCTGACACACTTTCAAAGGAGGATAATTCAGAATGTGACCCTACACCATCCAATAGAAGCCAGCTGGAAAAGGTACTGGAATGATGGATTTCCGTGCAGGTTGTGTGACAGCCCAGTAAGATTAACAGGGAACCAGCATTTTACAGAGAGAAAAATTAGAGAAAAGAGAGGCAAACGAACTCTCCTTGGCTTTGGGGCGATTCTCCCAGCAGCAGAGTTAGGGTTAGACTCTAAGCCCCTAGCACCACCACACACTGTTTTTTTCTAGTCATATTTTTGAATGTGTCACTCCCTTTTTTATACCCCAGCAGTACTTTGAATTCTCTCTTGTAGCATTTATCAAATTTTGTTTTAGAACCTAGTTTTAGGTGTACTGCTTTTATCCTCTTTCCCCCTCTGATCCCAGATTATCAACTTCTCAATGAATTGAGATAACATGAAATGCTTAGGACAGTTTCTGATAATCAATAAACAGTAGTTCTTTTTTCCTGTAAGTCTACCAATCACAGAGTAGGTTATATGTTTGTGAAATTGCCTAAATCACATGGATCCCAATTATTTCTGTTTTTTGGCTACTATTTATTGTGTATTATGTATAGCTCCTATAATCTCCTAAAAACCCAAGATTGGTAGTAATATCTACATCTAATAGGTAAGGACACTAAGACCCAGAGAAGGTAAGTGACTTGCCCGAGATCACATAGTTAATAAGGCTTGAGCAAGGCTTTGAAGCCAGACCTGTCTGGTGCCACAGCTCATTGTTTTCTCTGCCATGCCATAACACCTTGGTTTGTCTAGTAGTTCATACTTAAGTGGAAACCAACCAGCGGTCTTCATATGTGACCCATATCTCATTTTTTAATTAGGTGCTTTTGTCTCAGGAATATTTACGGACTTTGGTGAAAGGAAAGTGGTGATTTGCTAAAAAAGTAACATCTGCATAAAATGAATGTAAAATTGTACTTTGAGGTCTTACTGAAAAATCAGGTTAATATAGAATCCTTATTCTGTTGGTTGCTGCTGCTTTCTCCCCAGGAGGTCAAAGGGAAAGAAGAAAAGACATCAGTATCACTACAGAATTACCATGCTTTTTTCCGAGAACTGGACATTGAGGTCTTCTCTATTCTGCATTGTGGGCTTGTGACCAAGTTCATCTTAGATACTGAAATGCACACTGAAGTAAGTCATAGAGCTGAGATCCTAGAATTTAATCTTATTTCAGAAAATTTCTCAGCTCAGGGTGCCTGGGTGGTGCAGTTGGTTAAGCATCTGATTCTTGGTTTTAGCTTGGGTTGCAATCTCAGGGTCATGAAATCCAGCCCTGAGTCTGGCTCAGCACAGAGTCTGCTTGGGATTCGCTCTCCCTCTCTGCCCCTCCTACTTATGCTTGCATGCGCTCTATCTCTCTCTCTTGCTCTTGTTCTCAAATAAATAAGTAGATCTTTAAAAAATAAAATAAAATTCTCAGCTCTATTCTTATTGTAAAAAGAGCACCACGGCATTGAGAGAAGGTAGACTCTGGCTTCTAGAGCTTTTATATATAGTGAAAGTAATGATAAATAATCATCCTCATGATCTTTTTTTTTTTTTTTTAAGGTAAACAACTTTATTTATTTATTTATTTATTTTTTAAAGATTTTATTTATTTATTTGACAGAGAGAGAGACAGCCAGCGAGAAAGGGAACACAAGCAGGGGGAGTGGGAGAGGAAGAAGCAGGCTCCTAGCAGTGGAGCCCGATGTGGGGCTCGATCCCAGAATGCCGGGATCACGCCCTGAGCCGAAGGCAGACGCTTAACGACTGCGCCACCCAGGCGCCCCTATCTATTTATTTTTAAAGTAAGCTCTAGGCTCAACTTGGGGCTTGAACCCATGACATTTTTTTAAAAAAATTATGTTAGTCACTGTACAGTATTTCATTAGTTTTTGATGTAGCGTTCCATGCTTTATTATTTGTATATAACACCTAGTGCTCATTGCAATGTGTGCCCTCCTTAATATCCATCACCAGGCTAACCCATCCCCCACCCCTTCCCCGCTGATACCCTCAGTTTGTTTCCCAGAGTCCATAGTCTCTCATGGTTCATCTCCCCCTCTGATTCCCCCCCTTCATTTTTCCCTTCCTTCTCCTAATGTCTTCCATGCTATTCCTTATGTTCCACATATAAGTGAAACCATATGATAATTGTCATTCTCTGCTTGACTTATTTCACGTAGCATAATCCCCTCCAGTTCCATCCATGTCGATGCAAATGGTGGGTATTCATCCTTTCTGATGGCTGAGTAATATTCCATTGTATATATGGACCACATCTTTTTTTTTTTTTTTTTAAGATTTTATTTATTTATTTGACAGAGAGACAGAGAGAGAGGGAACACAAGCAGGGGGAGTGGGAGAGGAAGAAGCGGGCTCCCAGCAGAGGAGCCTGATGGGGGGCTCGATCCCAGAATGCCAGGATCACGCCCTGAGCTGAAGGCAGACGCTTAGCGACTGAGCCACCCAGGCGCCCCTGGACCACATCTTCTTTATCCATTCGTCTACCGAAGGGCATCTCAGCTCCTCCCACAGTTTGGCTATTGTAGACATTGCTGCTATGAACATGGGGGTGCATGTGCCCCTTCTTTTCACTACGTCTGTATCTTTGGGGTAAATATCCAGTAGTGCAATTGCTGGGTCATAGGGTAGCTCTATTTTTAACTTTTTGAGGAACCTCCATACTGTTTTCCAAAGTGGCTGTACCAACTTGCATTCCCACCAACAGTGTAAGAGGGTTCCCCTTTCTCCACATCCTCTCCAACACTTGTTTTCTGCCTTCTAATTTTTGCCCTTCTAACTAGTGTAAGGTGGTATTTCAGTGTGGTTTTGATTTGAATTTCCCTGATGGCTAATGATGTTGGACATTTTTTCATGTGTCTGTTAGCCCTTCGTATGTCTTCTTTGGAGAAGTGTCTGTTCATGTCTTCTGCCCATTTTTTAACTTGATTATTTTGCGGGGGGTGTTGAGTTTGAGAAGTTCTTTATAGATCTTGGATACCAGCCCTTTATCTGTAATGTCATTTGCAAGTATTTTCTCCCATTCCGTGGGTTGCCTCTTAGTTTTGTAAACTGTTTCCTTTGCTGTGCGGAAGCTTTTTATCTTGATGAAGTCCCAAAAGTTCATTTTTGCTTTTGTTTCCCTTGCCTTTGAAGTCGTGTCTTGAAAGAATTTGGTGTGGCTGACATCAAAGAGATTACTGCCTATGTTCTCCTCTAGGATTTTGATGGATTCCTGTCTCACATTGAGGCCTTTCATCCATTTCGAGTTTATCTTTGTGTATGGTTTAAGAGAATGGTCGAGTTTCATTCTTCTGTATATAGCTGTCCAATTTTCCCAGCACCATTTATTGAAGAGACTGTCTTATTCCATTGAATATTTTTTCCCTGATTTGTCAAAGATTAGTTGACCATAGAGTTGAGGGTCCATATCTGGGCTGTCTGTTCTGTTCCATTGATCTTTGTGTCTGTGTTAGTGCCAGTACCACCCTGTGTTGGTGATCACAGCTTTGTAATGTAGCTTGAAATCAGGCAATGTGATGTCCCCATCTTTGTTTTTCTTTTTCAACATTTCCTTGGCGATTCGGGGTCTTTTCTGGTTCCATACAAATTTTAGGATTCTTTGTTCCAGCTCTTTGAAAAGTGCCATTGGTATTTTGATTAGGATAATGTTTAAAGTATAGATTGCTCTGGGCAGCGTAAACATTTTAACAATGTTTATTCTCTCAATCCATGAGCATGGAATGTGTTTCCATCTTTTTGTGTCTTCAGTTTCTTTCATAAGTGTTCTGTAGTTTCTAGACTATACGACCTTTACCTCTTTGGTTATGTTTATTCCAAGGTATTTTATGGTTTTTGGTACTATTGTATATGGAATCGATTCCCTAATTCTCTTTCTACAATTACATTGTTAGTGTGTAGAAAAGCAACTGATTTCTGTGCATTGATTTTGTATCCTGCCACATTACTGAATTGCTGTATGAATTCTAATTTGAGGGTGGAGTCTTTTGGGTTTTCCACATAAAGTATCATGTCATCTGCAAAAAGAGTTTGACTTCTTTGCCAGTTTGAATACCTTTTATTTCTTTTTGTTGTCTGTCTGATTGCTGATGCTAGGACTTCTAGTACTATGTTGAACAATAGTGGTGAGAGTGGGCATCCTTGTGTTCCTGATCTTAAGGGAAAAGCTCTCAGCTTTTCCCCATTGCGAATGATATTCGCTGTGGGCTTTTCATAGATGGTTTTTATGAAATTTGAACTCATGGCCTTGAGATCAAGAGTCACATGCTTGGGACACCTGGGTGGCTCAGTCGGTTAAGCGTCTGCCTTTGGCTCAGGTCATGATCCTGGGGTCGGGATTGAACCCCACGTCAAGCTTCCCGCTCAGAGTGTCTGCTTCTCCCTCTCCCAGTCATGCTCTCTTTGTCTCTCTCTCTCTCTCAAACAAATAAATAAAATCTTAAAAAAAAAAAAAAAAATCACATGCTCTACTGACTGAGCCACCCAGGTGCCCCCCATCATCTCAATGTTTATAAGTTTTTTACAATGTATTAGACATTATGATCATGCTAATGATGTGATCCTTATTTTAGTTTACTACTAATAAGCTATTTAGATTACTCTTGTACAGCAGCACTGTTCTGGTTTCTAGAGGTTAATACTGTTTTCACTGTTCATGATGTTTGTTCAGCATCCGTCAGATGCTTATCCAGGCCTTTTTATGTGTTAAACTAATCTAGGCATTGGCAGTGCAGTAGTGCATACAGCATGATGCTAGCCTTCAAATAGCTCATAATCTAATAAGGGAAGCACACATAACTAGCAGTATGTACTGTATTGAAGGTCTGAACCAAGTACCAGTGAAACTCTGAGGAGAGAATGGTATTTATAATGAAGTTGTAAGTAGAGCATATTTTCACAGAAAAGACAACTTTTGATATGGGATTTCACCAGAGTAGTTTCTCCAGGCTAGAAAAAGGCGGGGCGGAGGGGGTGCCTGGCTGGCTCAGCCATTAGAGCTTGCAACTCCTGATCTCCTGGCCCTGAGTTCAAGCCCCACATTGGGCCTGGAGCTTACTTTAAAATAAATAAATAAATAAATAAATAAATAAATAAATAAATAAAACAAATAAAAAAGTAAAAATCAAAAAGAGAAATATCATGGAATTTGCTATAGATTTTTTGTAAGAATGTAAACCCCTTCACAGTAGAGATAGTTTCTACCCTACCCCCAGCCCAATCTTTCTACATTAGCTAGGAGATTCTCCATAAATGTTTATTGCATGAACAGTTTGAAATGAGATTGTATTTGGCTCATTCTGCTTTTGGTAGTGTTATACCCTTATAGGGATCCAGCACAGAGTTAATAGTAGCAAAACATTAAGGGAAAGAAAATATGAAAGGATTATTTAATGAACAGAGAAAAGCAAAATTACCTTGAATTAGTCCTTTTTTATCCCAGCATACTTAGGAAGTGCACCTCGAGTCCACAGCTGGAAAGATACACAGAGACATTTACTTCTAGAGAAAAAGTGTGTGTTGAGATGCCTGGGTGGCTCAGTCAGTTAAGTGTTAAGCGACTGCCTTCAACTTGGGTCATGATCCCAGGGTCCTGGGATTGAGTCTCGCATCGGGCTCCGTGCTCAGCCACAAGCCTGCTTCTCTGACATCCTTGCTTCTCTGCCTCTCCCCGTGCTTGTGCTGTCTCTCTCTCTCTCTCTGACGAATAAATAAATTAAAATATTTAAAAAAAAAAAGAAGAGAAAAGTATGTTTTCTAAAACTATACTCACTTGGATTCCTATTTTAATAATTTGAAATTCCTCTTACTTTGGGAGCGCTTGACTTTTTGATTTATTGACAGAGCACAACGGCCATTTATATGAGGTGGGGAAATTTCCCCCTTTTTTGGGAATGGTCAGATCCTTCACCCATTGGGAAGAGTAAACCTGAAATGTGCTCCTTCAAAAAGATGGCGAGGTCATGCTTGGAATTATCCTTTCTTTCCTCCTTGCGACAGGCTACAGAAATTGTGCAGCTTCAGCCCCCTGAGCTGCTTTTCTTGCTGGAAGATCTCTCCCAGAAACTGGAGAATGTGTTGACACCCTCTGTTGCCAGGAGAATCCCCTTCCTCAAGGTTAGTATAGGCAGAAGCACAAGCCCTGGCCTTAACGAATTTGGAAACAAGGAGATCTTAATAAATAAGTTGTCACTTTCTCTGGCATTATGTTTGGGTCACTGGGTAGCATGATGGCAGCCTCATTTCCAGAGCCCATTCACTTTGCTTTAGAAAGGAACTCTGAAATAGAGAAATCAAAAAAGCCACCCCAAACAGGATATTTCTAAATGCCCTGAGCATTCCTGAATCCTGTTCTTTACTTGGGTTTTGCTTTTAAAAGCCTCCCAAACAGCCCATGCCCAAGCCTCAGTGTAGTAATAGCTGGCTATCTAGAGAAGGCTAGAACCTCATATGTGTATATAATGTACAAATGTGTACATAGCATCTGGTGGAGAGTGGGATGATGTTAACAACAGAATGTGGAAGTTTTAGGTGTAAACATTGAAACATTAATCTATCCGGTTGTTTGATATTTTTTGTACTCGCTATTTGCTCAATGTTTTCATCAGCCTAAATGATTTCTGTTTTTGTGTAAGCTTTATCTCATTAGTAGTTATGGGTCTATACTTTTCAATCAAACACTTTGTACTCTATAAAAGCCAGTCTCTTGGTGATTTGAAGACGGGGCAAGATCCCTCTGTCAGAATAGAGTTTTAGGCAAGCAACCAATTTCTTCTGTCCACTCCCGCCTTGTGACCCAGGTCTGACTAAACTTAACAAACTCTGTTTCAGAGAAGCTATCCAGCAGTTTCTTTCCCAGTAACTCTGAATTTATTATAGAATAAAGGAAACCGGAATATTGGATTCTCACATCTCCATCAGAGATCTGCCCAAGAAATTGCTCATGGTATTGTTCAACTGCTGGCTCCAATGTGTAACCATCTGGAGAACATTCACAACTATTTTCAGGTCAGCAGCCTATCTTATCACTATAAATATTTAGAAATTACTGGGATGCCTTAGGTGGCTCAGTTGGTTGAGTGTCTGACTCTTGGTTTCGGCTCAGGTCATGATCTTAGGGTCCTGGGATTGGCCTGCATAGGGTTCTTCGCTTGATAGGGAATCTCCTTGAAGATTCTCTCCCTCTGCCCTCCCCCAACTTGTATGCATATGTGTGCTCTCTCTCTCAAATGGGTAAATAAATCTTAAAAAAAAAAAAGAAAGAGAGAAAGAAATTTAGAAATTACTAAGTGAATAAGAGATTTCTTTTTTGATTGAGAATTATTGAAGGAAAAATGGGGCCAATTGCCCAAAAAACTGTCCTAAAAGCATTTTTCCTTTTCAGTGCTTAGCTGCTGAGAACCAAGGTGTAGTTGATGGTCCAAGAATGAAAGTTCACGAGTACCACATAATGTCTTCATGCTATCAGAGGCTACTGCAGATTTTTCATGGCCTTTTTGCTTGGTGAGTAAGTGGCAGATGTGGTAGGTAGAAATAATCAAGTATGCATTTGCTTTTATTTGACAGTGACCAGGGCACTGAGGTAGAGAAAAGAAGGAAATGGCTCCGAAAGTCTTATGTAATTATGATACTTGTTCTTTTTGGAGGGTTTTTGTCTGCATCATTTCATTTGATCTTGTACCCTCTGTGTCTTATATGGCCATAGTTATTAACTCATTTGAAAATTAGGTGACTTGATATTGGCTAACCTTTAACACATAAGGCCATCTGCTTCTTAGCTGGGTTTGCTGTGGCAGCCTTTCTATAATAACACTGGAGAGACTGTTACTTAAGAAATTGTTACTGGAACACCTGGCTGGCTCAGTCCATGGACCATGAGACCCTTGATCTCAGGGTTGTGAGTTGGAGCCCCACCCTGGGTGTAGAGATTACTTAAAAATAAAATCTTAAAAAAAAAAAATGTTGTTAACTGAATAACTTGTAGATAAATTCCAGATCATATGTTAAAGAGCTGAATACATTTTGAACTGGGGTATTTAGAGATACTTTGTGGAAGCAATGAGATTTCATGGGGCCCTGAAGGATAGATGGCCTTTTGGGAGGTAAAAGAAGGGTCAGGAAGGCGTGGCATGGGTGAAAGTAGAAATGAGGGAGACATGTCTCTTAAATGCTTTTGTTCCTCAAGGCTGGGCCCTGGCTCCTCTCTTTTATACAGGTTTTCTGAGCAGTCTCACCCAAGCTTAAATTTGTGCTGAAATTTATCTTCTGAGTTATAGGCATTTGTATCCAGCTGCCTACTCAACACTTCCTTAGATGTGTCATTGACACCTCAGACACATCACATCCAAAATGGAATGTATCATCCTCACCGCAGCTCCTTCAGCTTTGCCCAGCTACGTAAATGGTACCACCAGTGTCTGAGCCAGTAACCAACAGTTGTTCTTTGTCCCTTTTTCTACCCACTACTTTTTCTCTCTCCCGCGTCAGATCACCAAATCCTGTTAATTTTATCTTTTAAATAACATCTAAATAGCCATCTGTTGCTCTCCTGCTGCACTACTTTGAGACTCCCATCATCTCTCACCTGGACGAGATTAGTTTCACAGTTGGTCTCTGCCTCCAGTTGTCCTCCCTCAGTCCTTTCTTCACATAGTAGTCAGTGGTCTTCCCAATGCAAACCCAGTCTTATCCTATCCCAACTTTGGTTCTGGTTGTCCTTAGATTTTGCTTGAGTTCAAACTCTTTTCCCTAGCTTCTAAGGCCTTTTATTATCTGGCTCCTGTTCTTCCACTAGTCTTACATTCTGCCCTCCAGCTATACTGAATTAATTTCAGTACCCTAGATTGCTTTCACCTGGAAGACTTCACACATACTCATTCTTCTACCTGGATCCCCACCCTCCTTGATCACCAGTCTTTTCTAACTCATCTCTGAGATATGGATTTAAACTTCAGTTCCTCAGGAGCATCTTCTCTGACCCCTAGGGCAGGTAAGCCTCCTTCCTGCCTCTGTAACTCCCAGTTTTCTCCTAATACTCTGGTATCCTCTTACGATAAGACTTACTACATTTCATTGTACTTACTTGTTCATCTGTCTTCCTTGCTAGACCATGAGCTCCATGGGAACTGAAACGAATCATTAGTACTTAAAAACAGTGCCTGACAAAAGATTTGATCAGATGCCTCATGTAGGAGATATACGGTTGGCAAATAAATACATGCAAAGATGTTCAATAGTATTAGTTATTAAGGAATTCCAAGTTCAAATTACAGCACGGCTAAATAATGAAGACTTACCATACCATATTGGTGAGAACACGAACACCTGGAACTCTCACATGCTGCTGATGGAAATGTAAAATGGTGCACCCACTTTTGAAACAGTTTAGCAGTTCCTTAAAAAGTTAGACATACACCTAGCATACAGCGTAGCCATTCTACTCCTAGGTATTTACTCAAGAGAAATGAAAACATATATCTATACAAAATCTTGTGCACGAATGTTTATAGCTGCTTTATTTGTAATAGCCCCAAACTAGAAGCAAATGTCCATCAACTAGTAAATGGATAAACAGATTTTCATATGGTGGAATACTACACTCAATCATGTGGATGAAGAAAAGAAATATACTGAATAGAAAGCAAGACCATAAGAGTATGTAGCATTTGATTCCATTTATATAGAACCCTAGGAAAAAGCATATAATCTCTCAGTGACGAAAACAGATCAGTGGTTGCCTATCATTGGGTGGGAGGATGGAGCGAAGGGTGCATTTCAAAGGAATATAAGGAAACTCCTGGGGGTAATGGATATGTTCATTATTTTCGTTGCAGTTATGGTTTCATGGGTTTATATATGTCACCTGATCAAACTGATCAACATTTTAAACACATGCAGTTCATTGTACATCAGTTCTATCTCAGTAAAGCTGTCCCGCCAAAACCTGACCTATTATAGACCCTTAGAATACATTTGTTGAAAGGCAGAAGGACTACCACTGGTGATGTGGAGATGTTTCTATAGGAGTAGAAAATCTAGGGGCTCAGATTGTGCTGGGCCTTTAAGGTCAGAAGAGTTTAAATGTTGTACAGAAAAGCAGTTCTGGAGTTTTATGATCAGAGGCAAGGTTTAATGAAATCAGTGTTTTAGGAAAATCCTTTTGGCAGCAGTGTGCAGGACGGATTGGAAAGGGATGCAGAAAGACCAGTTAAAAGGTGTCTCAGTGATCTACATATTGATGATGATAAGGACCTGGCTTAGAATGATGTCCTGAGCTTGGGAAAGAAGGGACAGTAGGAAAGATAATCTGAAGGTAGAATTGTCAAGACTTATAGAAGAAGGAATAAGTTTTTTACTGAGCACCTTCTATGGAATCGATACGAGATTTAACAATTGATGAAGTTATTTCTGGTTTTTCTGGGGAGGAAGGCTGAGACTTCTCTAAAATGTGGCAAATGAAGGAGAGCTTTTTTTCTGTGACAATAAACCTGGGAGGAAAAACTGTTTCAGGTGCCCTTCACCTTGCAGTGTGAGACTCAGAGCTGTGACTAAATTGGGTGCCTGGGTACTTCCAGTGTTCTAGTTCTCCTTTTTCCTCCATTGACTTACTGATGTTATAGCCTGGAGGCCAGGATCCTCAAATGTTATCTAAGAAATCCTCCTGAAACTAAGCTCAACCATCTTACCTTGACTTTCCCTTAGGAGTGGATTTTTTCAGCCTGAAAATCATAATTTACTATACTCAGCCCTTGAGGTCCTTACCAACCGACTGAAGCAAGGAGAGCCTGACCAGTCCTTGGAGGAATTACTCAGGTGGGTCAGACTACATATGCCAGAGTGTTGTCCCAAAAAACTAAAACAAGATTAGCAAGATTTCTTAGAAATCACTTGGGTGTCTTTCAGTAGTTGTGAAGGAAATTGATGTTTTCAGCTACTTTTCCTCAGTCATATGAGCTTTTTCATCTATGTATTCAGATAAATCCTGAAACATTAGAAACCATTGAATAAATCCTACTAAATCTTTGGCATCCGGCATCCTGTTGGCCTTTTAGGGTAATGATGTTGAAAACACTAGAGACCTGTAGTCGACTCTTGATTATCCAGAAACCTACCATGTCTCTCAGTAGAGTCAGGTAATTGGTAGCAGTAGCTACCACTGATTTCCTCCCAGTCTTGAAAGAAGAGCCCAGGCTGAGGGCAAGGCAGTGGAAGAGGGAGGTGAGAAGGAGAACTAATAGGCATGGCTCCCAGCCTCCTATCCCAGCTTCAACCAGAGTAATTTCATTTTTCTCTCACCTCCTCTACACTATCTCTGGCTCTGCAATCAATGCTTATCTTCCCTGCCTATAGGGCAAGATCTTACTTCATTTTAGATATAGCGCTTTTGAATTTGTTTGACCTCCTTCCCACCATCAATCAGGAGAGTACACTCTACTTTATGTCAACTACAGTTTTGGATTAATTGTGACTCCCAATCTCCCATTATTTCAGTGCATTGAAAGTTGACATATGTGGTACACTCATTAAAAGCTCTGCTTTCTCTGTCTTTTACTTGTCCCTATAAACCTAGAATTTAAACTTTATTCTCATTGTGTTGCCTTAGGCCTTAAGAGCAAATAATTTGTCCAGGGTTGCTCCTGTAAGCATGCCGTAGACTCCTCTTTGGGTATCTTGGTGTACATGACCCCTTTCAGGCCAGCATTCCATCCCCTGGGCTCTGTTCTGCCCTGGCTTTCTTCATACAAGACTGTAGTTCTCTATCAGAGTCTTGATAGAAGGTGGCCACAAAAGCACCTGAAAATGAAGAGAATTCTGATTAGGCAAATAAATACACAAGTGAACTTGGACAATTCATGAATTTAGACAGATCTGTAATACTTGTCATCTCTCTCTTTTTTTTTTTTTCTTGTCTCCTTTACAGCCAGAGCTTCAATTACTTGCAGAATTTCTCTCACAGCATTCCCAGTTTCCAGTGTGCTCTTTATCTCCTCCGACTTTTGATGGTCATTTTGGAGAAATCTACAGCTCCTGCTCAGAACAAAGAAAAAATTGGTGATGGGCCCAGATCCTCTTTTTTTTTTCTTTATGAATAGGATTAATAACTAACTCAAGCTTAAAAACTTAGGGCTTCCTAGGACCTTGTGTATTTTATGTGTAAAACCCCCCATAACCATAGATGTGCCCTCTTGCCATATCAAGAAGGACATTTTCCCAGAAGGAGCTATAACTGATCTCTGCTGATCCTGCTTAGTCTGAGTTTGGTTATTTTAGTTGGCTAGCTCATTTTCTGTTTGGCTTCTGTTCATTCACATCCCACCCCCCCTTTTTTTTTGTAAATTATCTGGGACATTTGGCAAAAAGAGATACAAACTACTAGGTTAATAAAATGGGAGAAAGGAGAAATCAAGATTTGATTAAGTGTAAAGGAAGGCTGGGCCCCATTCCTGGTCTTTTTTTTTTCCTTTTTTAAAGATTTTGTTTATTTATTTGAGAGAGTGACAGAGATAGGGAGAGAGAGCATGAACTGGGAGGAGAGGGAGAAGCAGGCTCTCCACTGAGCAGGGAGCCCAATGCAGGGCTCGATCCCAGGACCCCAGGATCATGACCTGAGCTGAAGGCAGACGCTTAACTGACTAAGCCACCCAGGCGCCCCTCCTAATCTTTTTCTTTATCTTTTGTCATAACTCCTTGAATGCAGCTGACTGATTATATATCCTAATTGGCAGCACACACAGAAAGCAAGAAGAAAATGCAATACACGCCTTTTATTATTTTCTGTTGATTAAAAGGGGAAGGTTTGGTGTGAAACTTTAAGGTGGACATGGCTTTTTGGTCTGCCCAGGAGGAACAAGATTGATTTTCCTACTGCCCAGCAGTGTGTGTCTGTTCAGCTCATGTGTGTGTATGTGGCAGGGCAGGGTGAGATGGTAGGATGCATTGGGTCCTAGACAAATGCTTTTATTTCTGGTAGAAGGACCAGTGGAGCAGGAACCCCTGGTAGCTTTTTTTTCAAATTGTCAGACTAGGAGCTTCAGAGTAAATATAAAAAAATAATCCTTTTGATCATTAATCATCCCCCCAAAACCTGAAAAACAAGAGTATAGTCAATTTTCCATGCATGAGAGGTATTTGTTTTATTTCTGCAACAGCTTCCTTGGCCAAACAGTTCCTCTGTCGGATGTGGCCAAGCGGGGAGAAAGAGAAGAGTAGCATCCCTACTGAACAGCTCCATACTTTGCTCAGGTGAGAGGCTCGATTTCTTTCCATGAGCCAAATAGTCCAATTTGCCACTGTTGGAATCTCTTGCCTGGTCAAAGACTGAGAAATTGCCATGGTTAAGGAGAACTTGGAAACAATGAAGTAGGTTTAAAATAAACAAAAGTTGTATCATATTATACACCTGAAACTATAATATGGTATATTAATTATACTTGAATAGAAAAATAAAATAGGAAATTAACAGAATTTGAAATATGTGGATCATAAGATCCTCTGGTTCTATTTTATTTATTTTGAAATTTATTTATTTGACAGAGAGAGAGCACAAGCAGGGGGAATAGCAGAGGGAGAGAGAAGCAGACTCCCCACTGAGCAGGGAGCCTGATGGAGGGCTCGATCCCAGAACTCTAGGATCACGACCTGAGCCGAAACCAGACACTTAACCAACTGAGCCACGCAGGTGCCCCACTGGTTCTATATTACACTGTCAGCTAGTTCCTGACTAGCTGGAGGAAATGGAGGAGTCTGCTATTGTATTTTGCCTTGTTAATCAGAGTTAGGTAATTATTTGTTGCCTACTATATCCAAGACTCATCCATCACTTCCAAAGTGTCTAACTATATTTCCAATTGAAACATCATTTCCTTTATCTCCTGATAATTACCTGGAATCTTCATTTTATTTATTTATGTATTTATGTATGTATGTATGTATGTATTTATTTATTTAAGATTTTATTTATTTTGACAGAGAAAGAAAGAGCACAACCAGGGGGAGGAGCAGAGACAGAAGGAGAAGCAGACTCCCCACTGAACAAGGAGCCCATTGAGGGACTCGATCCCAGGACCCCGGGATCATGACCTGAGCCAAAGGCAGATGCTTAATCGACTGAGGCACCCAGGTGTCCCTGGACTCTTCATTTTATTAAAAATAAATGCTAGTAGGGGCAATTGGGTGGTTCAGTCGGTTAAGCATCTGTCTTAGGCTCAGGTCATGATCCTGGGGTCCTGGGATCGAGGCCTGCATCCGGCTCCTTGCTCAGCGGGGAGCCTTCTTCTCCCTCTGCCTCTCCCCCTTACCCTGCCCATGCTCTCTCTTTCTTTCTCTCTCAAATAAAATCTTTAAAAAATTTTTTTAAAAATAAATGCTAGTAGTTGTTTTAAAACTAAGTGCCTGGCAGGGCAACTGGGTGGCTCAGTTGGATAAGCGACTGACTCTTGATTTCAGCTCAGGTTATGATCTCAGGGTCATGAGACTGAGCCCTGTGTCAGGCTCCATGCTCAGTGCAGAGTCTGTTTGGGATTCTCTTCTCTCTCGCCTTCTGCCCCTCCCCCTGCTCGCATGGGCACACCAGCATACACTCTCTCTAAGTGAATAAAATCTTTCAATCAATCAATCAGTCAACAAGCAAGCAAGCTAAGTACCTGGTAATATGTCAAGAAAGAAATCTTGATTTAGGAATTCTGTAACGTGTATTTATACTCCTGTGTCTCAATGCAGCATTTACCTGGAGCATACAAACAGTGTTCTGAAGGCCATAGAGGAGATTGCTGGGGTTGGTGTCCCAGAACTGATCAATTCTCCTAAAGATGCATCTTCTTCCACATTCCCTACCCTGACCAGGTATGGGAGTTCTCTCCTCCAGTTTTTTCCCTGATTAGAATCACACTGTCCAATATACGTGGTTTCCCTTCATTTCATTCTGATACAGATGGTAGGTACAGTCATTCATTCAACACATGGAGTGTCTACTGTGCATTCTTTTCAAGGGGCTCTCAGCCAACCCGTGTTAAAGGACCTTAGTGAGGAATGAATTTTCAGTAGTGTCTTCAAAGACAATGAATATTTAGTCACCAAACATCTCATGTTAGTACTTTCACCCCTTAAAAGTGAGACTATCTAATATTTTAACCATCTTTAGTATAAAGTGATTATTGTATCTGATCATGTACATCTCAATGGGTTTTTTGTCTCATACAACATTTATAAAGCACTTTCACATTCTTTATGTCATTCAGTCCTTTCAATGATTCTGTGAGGTAGCTATTATTATCCCTGTTGTACTGATGAGGAAAATGAGTGTTAGAGGGGAACTTACTCACTTACCCAGGCAATAAGGAGTTAGGAACTTGAACTTGAATCTTCTTACCATTACCTCACAGCTTCTTCCATGCCACCACACCACCTCCCTTCATAAAGTTAATTCCGTTGTTTGACAGGCTGTCTTCTTGGGCTCCTTTGTGAATCCTTTCCACTCCCCTATCCTTGAACAGTGGACCCTAGTGAAAGGAAATTCGGAGAGGTGGGGAAGGAAATGACTTTTGGTTCCTTGACTTCTTCTTTGGAAGTTCTTTCTAACAAGTCATCATTGTGTGAGTGTGCATGTTTTCCCCTCTTCTAGGCACACCTTTGTCATTTTCTTCCGTGTGATGATGGCTGAACTAGAGAAGACAGTAAAGGGTCTTCAGGCCGGCACAGCAGCAGACTCACAACAGGTGGGTCAGGTACTCCCACCACAAGAGGTAGACCTGGTTACTAGGAAGCTGCTGCATCTTCTATTTCTTGGGTCCAGGGTTTCTTCTAAGCTACTTCCTTTGAGTTGGAGAGATCCAGGATTCTTTTTCAGGTTCCTGGTTTAACTTTCTTTCCAGTTTGAGGGAGATTTGGGCTCTGTATTCCCTGGCTACTGCCCAAGGGAAGGCTCAGACTGCTCCATAAGGCCTAGCTCTGGAAAAAATATCTTTGGTCGCAGCCTCCCATGCCCAGCAGTTTGCTGCTCGTGAGCTGGCATGAGGTGAGCAGGTCTGTTTAAGGTGCTGTGCTGCTGCCTGCTAACCAGAACTGAGCTAGACTGCTGAGAGCATAGGAATCAGAGAAGCCACAGGGATCTGATCATCAGCGGGTATGTTGCAGAGGCTTTTTCCTACTTGGAAGTTACTGAAGCCAAGTCCTCTTTAGAAACTCTCTATAAGGCACCCTATGCAGGCCTCAGAACCATCTTGTGGGTGCACTGGTAACATCTCTCTGAGAGAATAATTGGCTTAAATTAATCTTGGAAGAGCTATGTAATCCAAGATCCATATATTAGTGGAAATACTATAAGAGAAGTACTTGGCTGGTTCAGAAGTGCCTTTATATTTGGTTGCCCCCAGATTCATGAAGAGAAGCTCCTCTACTGGAATATGGCTGTTCGAGACTTCAGTATCCTCATCAACCTGATAAAGGTGAGTGTGCAGGCTTCTTGACCCACCTTACCAGCTAACTACAGAAAGCAAGAAGGGTCCTGGCTTCCAAAATGGACTCTCCCTGCTCATCTCCCCTCCCTTCCTTGGGGACCTGTTCTCACCTATCTTCTTCCCTTGTCCCTCTACCCATCGTAGATAACCCCTTCTACTCTCCCTAGGCAGTGTCTTTTTCCTTATCTTCCTTTCTCCTTCCCTGTCTGGGCCACAATACTATTTAATGGCTCTCACCTTGTCTTGGGTCCTCTGTGACCTGAGCACATTCCCACTGTCTCTCTCTTCCAACCTGGAATGCCTTCTTTATCCCTCAAACACACTCTGTGCTCTTACCCATTCCATGATTTTGCTAGGCTATTCTCCCAGCTCAGAATGTCATTCTCTTTCCTTTCCACCTTTCATCCATCTTTCTTAAGGCTTCACATCAAGGTTTGGACTTCAATGCCATCAATTTCTTACTATTCTTTGCTTCCCTGTTTCTTTTTTTGAACCTTAGTGATGGTGATTATTTTGTTCTGTTTCATAATTAATTTAATTGTTGACATACCTTCTTCATTTTAGAATTCTTTACGACACCAAGAGATGTGCTTTGCACAATGGGGAAGAGGCTGGGGTGCTCAAAGGAGCAGACCTCAACTTTGGTTTTTTGTCTTTTGTGTCTCCAGGTGTTTGATAGTCGTCCTGTTCTGCATGTATGTTTGAAGGTGAGAGATTGACCTGACCCTCTTTAGTATTTATTCTTCCTGTGGATCTTTCTAGAGATGGCCTCAGCTGAAAGGAGTTGCTTAATACTTTGCCCACAGCCAGAGTTTTCAGAATCTGTGCTAACAGGTGGTAGTTTAGAAAAGACACTGGATATGTTTTCCCACACAAGTGGGATGACTGGAGAAGCTAATTTTCCTATGAGTTTGCAAACTTTTGGTCTGAGTCTGAGAAGTATGGGGAGTGGCTTCAGGACAGTGACTTCAACAGCAGTAGTCACTCTTTGCCATTCCTTCCCAGGCAACAGGGAGGAAGGAGTGGTAGGGGATTCCTCTTTTTATTTTAGTTTATTAATTTAATTTATTTATTTTTAAAGATTTATTTATTTATTTGAGAGAGAAAGAGCACACACACACACAGGGCAGAAGGGCAGACGGAAAGGAAGAGAGTTTAAGCAGACTCCGCTCCTAGCGTGGAGCCTGATACAGGGCTCGATATCATGACCCTGAGATCATAACCTAAGCTGAAATCAAGAGTTGGACGCTTAAGTGACTGCGCCACCCAGGCACCCCCGATTCTTCTTTTTAAAGCCCATGGCTGGCCTCATGAATATGGAAGCTGGTATCCTGATAACCTCCAAACTCCTCTCTCAAGGGGAGAGCCCAGATTAGCCCTAGATTTGAGGATGGGTTAGGAGCTAGGAGATGTTATGAGGAGAATGTGTCTTCCCCACTCCTTATGGTTCTTTCCAAGTAGAGGCACCTCATTCTTGTTATCCCCTGGCTCCTTTCTTCCTCTTTACTCCAGCCTGGTGCCAGTGCAGAAGATGGGTGAGTAGGGGGAGTGATTTTTCCGACTGGTAAATTTGGCAGTCGGTTATGTGCTTCCTCGGCTCTACACAGTTTTTTCCTTTTGGGAGTAAGTGGTTCTCAGACAGCTGGTTCACCTCTGTTTTCCATGCCCCCATTCTTCCATTGAGCAAGGCCTCTGCCCATTGGCTGTGTCTAGGATGGATAAGTCTGCCCAACTCTGAGGCTTAGTTAGCAGGCCCATTTAGTTTTTGCATTAAGCTTACATTCTCCAAATTAACATTTTGGACTCTTCCCAGTTTATTTTTTATATACAAAAATAAGAAAATAAAACCCCTAGGCTGGGTGATGCTGTGCTACCTCAGGCAGGGGTGCTTCATGTGAAAGACCTCAGTAGAGGTCATCACCAGTGTGTCTCTTCTCTTCTTCAGTATGGGCGTCTCTTTGTGGAAGCATTTCTGAAGCAGTGTATGCCGCTCCTAGACTTCAGCTTTAGAAAGCACCGGGTAAGAACTGAGAGCACAGAAGAAAGATGTGTTCTTTTTTTTTTTTTTTTTTTTTTAAAGATTTTATTTATTTATTCGACAGAGATAGAGACAGCCAGCGAGAGAGGGAACACAAGCAGGGGGAGTGGGAGAGGAAGAAGCAGGCTCACAGCAGAAGAGCCTGACGTGGGGCTCGATCCCATAACGCCGGGATCACGCCCTGAGCCGAAGGCAGACGCTTAACCGCTGTGCCACCCAGGCGCCCCAAAAAGATGTGTTCTGTACAGTTACTCCGAAGATATATCCATGGTGGCTCCTAGGCTGGGAGCAGGGGCAGCCCCTTTGCCCAGGTTTTGGGCCTCAGTTCTACTCTGGCTCCTTTGGTCCACTTCAGCTCTCACCAGAGATGCCCATATTGGACCGAATATTCCAAAGTAGACTGAACTTCAGACCCACTCTGTTTAAACCCACCTTTCTACTTCTACTCCAGATATGAGGGTGGTTGCTCCTTTTAGCTTGATTTTATTGTCTTGCTGCACTCCTAGGACCTCATGTATCAGTGTGTCATTTGCTTATTCCTTTGTACTTGTCTAGGTCTACCCTCAGGAATAATAATAATAATAATCTTATTTGTGTCATAAACTCTTTGCTGTTGTAATGGGTTATCTTTTTTTTAACATGCAGACTTTTTTTTTATTTTTAAAGATTTTATTGATTCATTTGAGAGAGCGAGCATGAGCAGGGGGCGGGGCAGGGAGAGACAGAGAGGGAGAAGCAGACTTCCCCCTAAGTAGGGAGCCTGATGCGGGGCTCGATCCCAGGACCCCGAGATCATGACCTGAGCCAAAGTTAGATGCTTAACCAACTGAGCCACCCAGGCGCCCTTGTAATAGGTAATCTTGAGAGGTTTTTTTTTGGCTAAGTAAGATTCAGGGTTATAGTAATGAAATAAGAATAGTAACAAAGGTGATGATTTCTTACACATATTTAGCAAGTTTGCAAGACACTCTCACAGTATTTGGTTGGTTCCTCATAACTTAGAAAGAGAAAGGGGAGGATAGCTAGTAAGCTCTAAGCTTTGAGGGCCAAATTGAGATGATTGCCAATACGCAGCTGGAACCTGTGGAGTTTATCCTCTTTGGAGCCTTTGGTTTCATCTAAAATGAAATGAGAGCACTTAATATGGCATTTATGACTTTGTGGGTTGTAGGAAGATGTTCTGAGCTTACTGGAAACTTTCCAGCTGGATACGAGGCTGCTTCATCACCTATGTGGGCATTCCAAGGTAAGGAGGAAGGCAGGTCATGGCACCAGCCTGCCCGTTGGCTTAATCTGCAGTGTGATCAGAAGATCCACAGGCTCCCGTTCCTTCTTCCTTTTTTACCCTTCTTGAGTCTTTATTTTTGAGACTGTCTGTTCAAAGACAGTTTAATTCAGAGTGGTCAGATCCTTAGTTGCTAGTTGAAATTGGGCAGTCACGTAGAGGGTAGTTTCTGCATCTGAAGTTTGGCTCAAAGTCCATAGCACTGTTTCCTGTAGAAGCTTCTCTTTGGTGAGAGATATAGAATGTTGGTGGACGTGTTGCTTCTATAAAGTACTCTGGGTGGGAGGAATATTATGTAAGTAACAATTCTCTGCTAGAGACAAGAGGTGGTTCTAAAAGCAGCCATCTTCAGAGCTTTTCAGCTGTACTATTTACTTGTTAAGGAACACATCTGTCTCTTGTGAGAACATTTTACCAGTAGAGGATTTTTCCACTTAAAGCCTACAGTTGAACCATTGTCATTTTTTGTCTGAAGAAATACAGAACCATAGAGCTCTGTAGTCCTGGGCAAACCAAATTCTTTTTCAGTCCAGTTTCTATTGCTCACTTCCTCCCTTAGGACTCCTAGCTAAATAGGGATACTCTGTTGTTTAGTATCTGTACAATATATGTTCAAGAATATTTTAGGTAAATTCATTGATAACTGGTCAATAAGAGGTTATGAAGAAGAACCTAAGGTGTTGGTGGTATGTCTTCTAGGCTCTTGTAGCTTGAAGGAGAGTTGCCATTCTCTTCAGAGTACTCTGCCAAACTACTGTTTAATGGAACATGTCTCTGGCCTATACTGGGAGGACTTAACGCTCTTATTCAGTGTTTAAGATGTCAGGAATTCAAAAGTTTCTGTATAGGAATGTGAAAGCATGATGATAAATCCAGATGAGTTGGGTGCATTTGTTTCCATTTAGATTCACCAGGACACAAAACTCACCAAACACGTGCCTTTGCTCAAAAAGACCCTGGAGCTTTTAGTTTGCAGAGTGAAAGCCATGCTTATCTTCAACAATTGCAGGGAGGCTTTCTGGCTGGGCAACCTCAAAAACCGGGACTTGCAGGTAAGCCTAGGGGCCCTGCCCAAGATAATCTATTCCCACTCTTTGCGAGAGCATCAGAAGGTATGTCAAGGAGGTCAGCTAAGCCTTATTCTCTTGATAAGACTGGCTTTCTCTTAAGGCTGTGGCCATTTAGCTCTTAAAGTTAGGATACATTGCTTCTGGTCTTAGTCATGTGTTCCACCCCTCATCCTAGCCAAGAAAGGCACCAAAACATGCCACTGATAACAACAAGGCCTCAGATAGAAGAGCCAGATCAATGAAACCTCTCTCCTCAGCCAGAGTGGGCTCCTGTAAGTGCTGCTGAGGGTAGATTCATAATAACATTTGTTTATGTGGACACACTTTTTAAAAAATTATTTGGGGTCTTTTTCTAAACCAGTGTCTTATTCCTGAAATTATTCTCTGCCTAATTTTAACAAATAAACATTTCTAAGGTTTTTCAACTGTCTGGCTGAAATCTTGTATGGCTCGTACAGCTTTGGAGTTTTAGCAATTTTCATGTAGGGTCCAAGTCCTTCTCATTCATCTTTACAATAGCTGAGGGGTTTATAATCTTATATATGAAAAGAATAGCACCCCAGAGACTTAGTTTCCTTTCTTCACATTTGCTTTATGAGGTACTATTATTTCCACAAAACTATTAAACAAAATACTATAAATTATAACAATACTATTGTTTCCATGAGAAAAATAAAGCTTAGAGAGGTTAAGTAACTTCCCTAAAGCCATTCAGCAATAAGTGAGAGGTTCCAGGGTTTGAGTCCAAACAGAAATGATGCAAAGCTGATGTTCTTAAACCACTTTGTATACTGTCTTTCAGCCTCGACATGGACATTTGTAGTTGGTGTGTTGGTGGTCATGTACTTTAAGGTCTTTGGGAAATTTCAGAACAATATTCAGCATTTACTTAAAGAGTCACCAATACATCCTGGCCTTGTAAAATCTAGTATGATATTAGAATACAGCAACGGACTTTTCGTAAAACTCCATATTATATTAGAGCCGCACGTATCTCAGAAACCCTGGGTTGATTATCACTTCTCTAGATGCTAGAACACACGTTGGTGTCCATGTTTGACCATGTTTGAATGCCTAGAATATCATCTTTTCTATTGCCTATAAACTAAGCCTTTCTCCCCTTGAGACCCCAAATATGATCCTTATAAGCCACCATTTGTTTTGGCCCATTCACATTTAGGGTGAAGAGATTCTGTCCCAGAACTCCGAGGAGAGTGAGGATGATACAGCGTCCCAGGTTTCCAAGAGCAAAGCAACGGAGGTATCTCTGCATAAGACCCCAGAGTGTGCGGTTGGTTGTTGCAGTTTGTTAATTATTCTGAGTCCATAGAAAGTATAGAACTTTTACTGCTTATGTTTTTAAGTTTATTTATTTATTTTAGTAATCTCGACACCCAGCCTGGGGCTTGAACCAACGACCCCGAGATCAAGAGTTGCATGCTCTTCCAGCTGAGCTAGCCAGGCACCCCTCCCTGCTTATGTTTATAATCAAAGACTTCTGTGCCCATCTCCACTGTCTCCAGAAAAACTTCTGTTTTAAATGAATTCTGTGGGGGCCAGAAGAGTATCTCAAGTTGTGACATATATTATGGAGTTAAAAATTCCCTTTCATTATTCATATTAAATTCGTATCTGAAACCATTTTAGAGGGAAAAACGAAGAGGTCAAGTGTTCTCTGAGTGCCAAGAAGAATGAATTAAAACATTTAGATATGTTGTTTGAGTATATAAAATAGAAATATGAAGCATTTGGTGAAAGCTAAAGCACAGAATAAAAAGCTGCAATCACTGAAAACTATACTAAGAGTAGGGGTCCTTATTCTTTTCTGGGCCACTACATACACTTTCAGGACTTTAAAGAAAGCTGAAGAAATATGTGTATGTTTCTAAAATTTTGTTAAAATTCAGGTAGGTTTTGGACACCAAGAAGTTCACATTTAAGAATCCCTGCTGTGAAGCCTCTATAATGCAATTTGAGGCTAATGCAGAAAGATCATTTAGCATGAAAAATACTTTTATTATTCGTATAATATACCTCTACCTTGTTCTCTTAAAAAAATTTTGGAGCAGGTGATACCCTATTAGTTTGGTACTTTCTCCTAAGCAAACCTCCCAGATTAGAGTTGCAGATCAAAGAATTTTATGCTGAATTCCTATTGAGATACACCAGAATTCTTAGTTTAGCAAACATTTTCATTCTGTATTGAATGCCTGCTTTATTCTGTGTCACACACATGCAGTAGAGGTGGAAGACCATGGCTTATTTAAAAATAATGTGAATTTGGTTCAGTTGCGGAATGTCATAGGTCATTATCACAGTGGCCTCCCTCCATGATCATGATACAAGAAAAATGGGGGAGCTTCAATTCCTTTTTCAAATGAATGATTTAACCACTATCATTGGTTTTAACAATGATACAGTACAGTTGTAAATCCTACGGGAGCAGTATTATAATTCATGGGGTCACCCAGATGACCTAAAATATCTAATTAACCTTTGCCCCTTAGGATGGTGAAGAAGATGAAGTAAGTGATGGAGAAAAGGAGCAAGATAGTGATGAAAGTGATGATGACTCCGAATAGACCACAGAGAGACTGATGCCCCTTCCCCATCTCTGCTAGTCCCTCCCATTCTGTGTTCAGGGTTTGAAACCTGTTTGCCTTCCTTACTGGAAGCATCCTGTTTTGTCATAAGGAGGGGTCTTTACTGAATCACCTTAATTGTGAATTTCATAGGTCATGTAACATCATCAAAGACCCTGGCTCAGGATTCCACTGTAGCATTACTTACCGGTCTGGGCAAACATGGCAGTGCTTTGCTGTGGAATAGTCACGATTCTGGGCTTTGGGAGCTAGTTTTGAAACTTAGACATTTAGGATTGTATCAGTTTTACAAATAAATTCTGTTTTAAGTTCTGCCTCAACTACCTCATTCCTCTTTCTGCCTTTCCTTCCTAAATCAAGAATTACATGGAATTCAATTGGGGTTTTTGCAGAGAGATAATGCAAACTGGTGCCAACACATCAGTTCTACCAATTAAAATCTGTTGCCTGTTCTAAGGAGCATCTTTATTTGAGATGAGAAGATCTTTGTGATATTTTTGGAGGAGTGATGAATTTCTGGTCAATGCCCAAAAAGAAAGTCCAAAAGGAAAATTCTGGCTGCTTAAAAATTTTTTGGTCGTGTAGATATAAGATAAAAAGGGAAAAGGCACCATCAAACTCATGTTGACTTTGTATATATGTTTATTTTATTTCCACATTATTCTGAGTTTTATCTATAGACTCATTATAACAATGCTACAGAATTACTAGTAGTAGTATACCAGCTAAAATGGGGAGCTCTCATGTGTTCTGCCAGAAAGCCCAGTTTCATTGCTGCTCCAAGTTCTTGCCAGGCTATAAATATTCTTTAATATTTGCTAATATTACTACCCACTTTTATACTCTCCAGTGGTATCAGGATGTGGTTGGTTAGGGTTTTTTGTTGTTGATTTGGTGGGGGAGATTATTTGTTTTGTTTTTTATTATTTTTTTAATCCTTGACCCAGCTATAGATTTTTGACCCCTTCATCCTCATGTACATGGAAAGCCATAATCTCCTTCCTTGATACCCCTTTGTTTCCCCATCTCATTGTGGTCTTAGATGTTTAAGTGAGTTCACACTAGGCTCATTCATTTATATGGTTTAATGGTTCTTTCTCACATGTACATGTCAACACTAGTTTGACTCTCTTTTAAATGTTGTTCAACTTTACAATGGGAATGTTCTCCTTTGCTCTGTCACTGGCCTTTGTAGGGGAAAGGAGAAAAGGGGTTCCTGAATTGTCAGTGCTTGACAGAAAAGCAAGATGGCTCAGGTGATGTCAGTTTCCTTTACAGGGACAGGTTTCTGTAAGCTTCAGGCACATAGCATAGGACATGGTATGAGGAACAGGAATCAGATGGGAACCCTTTACTTGGAGTGTTGCAAGGCAAAGGTGCACTTCTTATACGTTGCATACAGTAAGAGGATAGAGCGCAGCATCTGTTTGCACATGGTCACTGTCATCTGAATCTGAGGTTCCTTAAGTCCAGTGGGCCACTGGTTCTCCCGGCTGATGATTTTGCAAAAGGCTGATTTGTCTGAAACTCTGAAGGTCCCAGTCCATTTTGGTGGCTGAGCTGTGATGACCCTGCCAAAGACGGAATCCACTCCACTGAGGCGGACAGGCTGGGGCTTCCTGACCAGCCCTTTGTTGTTGTTCATGGTTCGGGGCTCTGATGTGTGGCAGGGTAACTTGGGACTCACCCCAGTCTCCAGAAATGGGCTGTCTAGGACTAGAGTGACCTCTTGAAAGCACAGCTGCACTTCCAGGTCAGAAGGGGTATGTGGGAAGCAGGGGGAAGCCCTAAAGGGATGCTTTGAAGAAGGTGTAGGTGTTGTGTGCCGCAGCCATTGGAAGCTCTCGTCCATTGGGGTCCATGGTGACCAGAGCTGGTATCCTGCCATTGACAGTCCTAAAGAAGAGGAATCAGAACATGGAATTTCCCTAGCATGGTTTTGGTGAGGGCACGGCCATTTAAATTCACATTTATCTGTTTCATTATTGACTTTAACTTACTCTGTAGTTCTCATTAACAGATTCCAATAGATGTTAAGGATATTAGTAATTCTATAAAGGGCAGTAGTGGATGGTAATGAATATTGAATCTGGCAACTGCTACGTGTTCTAAAACTTTATTAAATCTTATCACAAGCCTCTGAAGGTAGGTTTTAACCTATTTTACAGGTGAGGAAATGGATTTGTCCAAAGTGGAATATCTCAGTTCACTACTAGGACATATTCTGTGTTGATAAATTCTAAGATAGAATCTATACCTCTGAGGTGGCAGAGGCTACTGGCACTTCGTGATGAGACACTATTTGTGGATAGAAGCTCATAAAAGCCATGTCTTACCAAATATTTGTGACTCTAATTCCCGGTACTTAATTTATACCAGTGGTTCTCAAAATGTGATCCTGGCACTAGCAGCTTCAGCATCATCTGGAAACACAGAAATGCACATTCTTGGGCCCCACCTCAGACCTACAGAATCAGAAACTGGGGGTAGGGCTTGCAATCTGCATTTAAACACACCCTCCAGGGGATTCTGATGCACTCACAGTTTGAGAACTTATGCCATCCCTCTTAAGGAACTTAGGTTTTCATTATTAAATATGGAGAGACTGTCTCCTTTTGGCCCTAAAAACCTGTTTTGTGACACAGGGGAACAGCTCTCAGAGCCCTGAGCTACTTATGTACCACCTCAGAGGAATTACACCAGGCTAGAAGGAAAAAAAAAGTTTCCAAAGGACAGTCTTAAAAATTTTTAAAGACTTTTCTGATTCTTCTAGGCGTGTTTTGTTTTGTTTTTGGTTTCTTATGGGAGACCTAGAGGTAAGATCTTGATTCTCCCCCCCGCCCCCTTTGAAGAAAAAGCAAAGGGCTGGCAAGATGTTGCTAATTAAAAAATTATTTAAGTAGAACTTGGATTTTCCATCATTCTACTTTAAAACTGCCAATATATAAAAGGATTTACTGAATTCAGCAGAAGCTACCATTTTTTGAGCACCTACCTATTGTGTTAAGGAGCATAGCAGTTCCCTTTTCTTTCCAGCCAAGTGTATTTCTCTGCCCCTTCTCTCTTCTCACACAAAAGGTAGCAGCAGCAGATCTGATCCCATCCCATCCAGTAATTGCCCAGGAAATGCTGTGAAAAGTTGACTCCTCCACCACAGTTTGTTAAGACAGTAAAGTTCATTTTTAAAAAGAGTTGATGACATTTCACACCAGAAGACCTGTCCCTGACAGTGGTTAGTGTAAAGGAGATTTGTTGATTTCCTTCCACGTAATGTCTCTCCTTATCTTTGTACACTCCTGCACATACTGTGTTCAAATATCTAGACTGCTTTAGGACGAGAAATTGACACTGAGGGGATGGTTATCTATTATAAACAGCCTATGAAAGTCTTCTGAAGCTTGATATCGTCACCCTGAGAGAATACATTCAAGATCAGGGCTACTCTGGTACAGCACCATGGCAAGATGGGATGTGGAGGGTGTTAACTCCTCAGTATATGCCAAAAAGATTTTTTAATCCTAGGATCCTTTTCCTGACTCCCCTCCTAAGAGCACATAGGGCCAGAGGTAAAAGGCTTTTTATCAAATGTCCCACCTTAAGTACTGGACAGAACCAACCTGCAAAGAGAGAGGGCTTCTGACCCCAGACCTTTAAGCCACGTCCACCAAGGTTTAAAATCAAGACGATTCACTCCTCCACTCCCACCACCCAGAAATCACTGTTATCCGCTCCAACAGGGCTTGAACCTTGGAAGTCTGTTCAAGCTGCTTTAATAGCTCCCAGATAGCGAACACCTTGTACTCCCGGCCATAAAGTCTTCCCTTTCATACGCTCCTCCCGTTCCAAGGAACCGAGTCCCTCGATTTCCCCACCTGGGAAAGGGGAAGTAAGCGTCCAAATGCAGCTGAGGTCCTCGTGAATTGTGAACTGCGATCCTGATCCAGAGAGGCTGGAGCTGCCCGGAGTCGGGAGGCTCCCCCTCCCAGCGGGAAGAAGGAGCTTGTCCCCCGGGGGTCCCTAACCGGGGGTGGGGGCCAGACGGCTCTGGCCGAGGCGGAGGTGGCGGTGGGAGCCCGGGCCCGGTCCCACCATCCGGGCCGGGGGCTCACCTGCTGAACTCCGCGGGCCGCACGCTCCAGAGTGGCAGCCGCTGTTTCCGGGCCGCATCTTTTCTCCACCGGGCGCCTGGCAACCGCCTTTGTGACCCAGGGCCGCGGGGGAAGCCCGAGCCGCCGCGGGGGTGGGGGCTCGAGACGCCCCGCTGGCAAGCTTCTGGGCCGGATTCCCCACCCCCACCTCCTTGGAACGCCCAGTCCAGGACTCCGCCTTTAGGAGTGCGGGTTCGAATCCCGTCCTCTCCGTTCCGCCGCCTCCTCCCTACCCCGCCACACCTGTGCGCCTTTGAGGGGGTCACCGCTGGCGGACACGCCCACTTCAAAGGGTGCAGTCAGGAACCTACGGAAAAGTAACCGGACTTGGAGTTAGTGTTTCATTAGTCTTGACTCTAAACTATGCTCAGTGGGTATTCAGGCTGAAAGCTTTTATTGCTGCATTGGAATGATCCCAGTGCAAGGAGACAATTCATAAATGCTCGCTTCTCAAGAGCAAGAAAGGCACATATCTTCCCTTGACTAACCAAAAATCTTTTTCTGCCTCCTATTAAACCTCAGAAAAGACAATGCTGTCCTCTTCTCACAAAGCTGAAAAACTGACCGTTTCACCATAGTGAAAGTGATTTGACAACTTTGTAAGCGTCACTGCAAACAATTTCCTTGGGAGGCTGAGGGAAGAGAGGTCTAATCAATTGACTCCTATATCCCCTGTGCCTGGCTATCGCACAGCCTGGCACTGTGAAGTATTTGTGGCAAGAATTAACTAATGGCCTCACCTTGCCCTTACCTTGTTCACTCAGAAACTGCCCTTGCACTTTGCCAACCTTAGAACATAGCTCACATAAGAGCTGTATAATCTTTTGTCTGGCTCTTTGGGTGAAGCTGAACGGGAGAGATTGGGGCCGTGGGGGTGGAGTCAGGCTAAAGATCCTGATTTGGAAGTCCAGATGGTCTTGAGGGACTGGTCCAGAATTGTCAGATTGTGTGTGTGTGTGTGTGTGTGTGTGTGTGTGTGTGCACGCCCAGGCGTGTGTTGCACCCTGTGGAAGGAGAAGTGGAGAGTTTGGAAGTGAAGTCAGAAAATGGAAAGAGGGGCAGAGAGTGATGAGTCTTGAAAGACCCTGAAATGATTTGAATTGCAAGACTTTGTTTTCCAGTAAGTTTATTTTTATTTTCATCTCAAATAAAAGAGACCCTTATTTAGAAAGCAAACAAAAGTTTTTATTGCACAGTTTTTTTTAGTGAAAATCCCAAAAGCAAAATTGTATAATTAGAAGTTGTTGGATAGAGAGGGCTTCATGCTGTTATGACAATCTGTACCACAGTCCTCTGTGCAGTCTGCCAACTCTAAGGGATCTATTTTTGGAGATACCATTTGCTATTACTTCTGGCTCTGATACTCCAGTTCCATGGCTACCACACAGATATGGAAAACCAGAATCTCCTGTAGTACATTTTACTGATAACCTACAACATCAACTTTGTATCATGCAGCTCCCAACATTCTGTGTGCACTATCCTCAGGGATTGTCATGACAGTAGCCACATTTGCTCTGCCAAAAGATGATTCAGTTCTTTCAAAGCAGCTAGCAACATTGCCATGGTGCACATGCTATATCCTTAGCTGCATAAATGATGGTCCAAGTGCACATGATTACAAAAAAGATTCACATGACCATACTTAATGCAATGGACACATTTCTTCAAGAATTTGATTCCACACTGATTATTACACATGGAGTCATTGACAAGATTCCCCAAGTTCTGTGAAGCACATGATAGACCTAAAGTCAGAGACCTTGTTCTCTTATGCTGAGGCAATCTGCCACCCTGAAGCACTCCTTGTTGTACCAGCAGCATTCCCAAAGGGTTTGCTTCTGTACCCATTGTGAACAATTTCTGCAGTGAAGAACTACCACTCTGGCAAACCCATACTGAAGGACTTCCTGACAGCAAGCTCCATGAGGCATGCAGGAAAAAGCGCCAGAAGTATAGGGGAATGTTCACTCTAGGACAGCACCATGTCCTTGAGTTGTTTGGAATCATAGGGGAGATCCTAGAACAGGTGTATAGGAAGTCCAGCAAAAGGAGAAGAGCTGAGCCTCACTTGTCTTATGGAAGACCATTAATCATAAAAAACAAAATGTTTGATAGATATGTGAACTTAATTTTCTGCTTTCTGCTTAAAAAGAAAATTTAAACTGATCATGAGTGCCTGCTTTGTGAAAAGTCAGGCACTGTGCTTAGTGTTTTATTTATTCTTTCTCACAGAATTCTCCCAACAATCCTAATCCATCCATGTTGTTGTTCCTGTATCACACATAAAGAAAAAAGGCTCAGCGGGGTGAAGTGTCTCCTCTCCAGTAGATTTGTGATTTGAAACTGAAATGCCCTGTCTTTAAAGGAAAAGCAGATCTATCCAATTTCTCTGTGACATGTGAGCAAGATACTACAATAGCATCACTTAGGAAGCAGGGTCTTGAATGGCCGTTAGTCCTCTGGATGCCTGGGGTTTGATATTTAGGGTTGATATTTATTATTTTAGTAACCATTTCTATGAATACGTAGGAGAGTTTAGAGGCCTTAGCCTGTTTTCAGATTGGTACAGTGAAAAGATATTGGAGTCTGGAATCAACTGGTGAAGGTCCACCACTTAATTAACTGTGTGACCTTGAACTTCAGTTGTCTCGTCTGTAAAATGAGAAGCCTCTTCCTGATTTCCTTCCACAGGGTTTGTGAGGGTCCAGTGAGGTACTAACTATAAAAGCAGCTTTATAGCTTGTAAAATCTCGTACCTGAGTAAAGGACTGTTAGTAAAGATTTCTTCCCAGCTACTGCTAGAAGTAATCTGTTGAACATTTTTTTTAATAAAAGGCATGTATTGCACAGATTGTAAAAATTCCCTTAAACTAAAATAAAATGATCCATAATTCCACTACATAACAAACCAGACATTGGCATCTTTCGTATATCCTTCTTGTCCTCAAGCAGACATAATTTTCATATAGTTGCAATTAAAGAAAATTTTGTACTTTGTTTTCCCCTTCAGTTTATCGTGTATGTTGCCATAGTGTTCATAATTACTATTTCAATGACTGCATGATATTACCGAAGGTGACTATACCATTGTTTAGCCATCCCCAACTATGGAGATAGTTGTTTTGGTTTTTTTAATAGATAATGTTACAAAGAGCACCTTCAGTGTCTTTTTTTTTTCCTTTTTCAACCATTTTCTCAATGAAATGATTAGGTCAAAAAAGTTTGAATTTTTTGACAGTTCTTGCAATCAATTTACAAATTTCCTTAAGGAGTTGTGTCAGTTTAGTGTGACCAGCTATCTTTACTGGCCCTATCAATTTCCCTTCAGCCTCTCCATCACTGGGTATTATTGTTAAAAATGAAAATAATAATAACATTTTGTTTATTTGATGAGCGCAAGGTGGGGAATCATGTTGTGTTGTTGAAAGCCACTTTCAAAATGAGTGGTATTTACTGTGGCTTAATTGGCTACGCCCAACTAATTGCTGACACAGACCGCAACCTTATCTTGGAGCAGCGGACACAGCGAACGTCTCGTGGTCAAGCGCCCCCTAACGACCAAAACCGCCGGCGATGGGGGTATGTGGTGGATAGGGTTGCCTCGGCGCGTGCGCACCCCATTTTCTCCATCAGGGTTTTTGCGACTTTTTTCAGGGGCGTCGGAGCTTTGCGAAAACACCGGAGAGGACTTGACATCGCGCAGGCGCATCACAATGCCGTTCATTCGTGGGTGCCAAGGCATGGGTGTGGGCTGGCGGCGCAGGCGCACTTGCCGCCTAGAGGGTCGGGGCGCCTGCGCAGTGGCTCCTCCTCAGGTGGCAGCCATGGCGGGTCAAGAGGATCCGGTGCAGCGGGAGATTCACCAGGACTGGGCGAACCGGGAATACATTGAGGTCATCACCAGCAGCATCAAGAAAATCGCGGACTTTCTCAACTCGTTCGGTCAGCGGGCGAGCAGGGGGTGGTGGGGGTGGGTAGGAGGCCACTCAGGCAGTTTGGCGAGGGCGCTGAGAAGCTATGCAGGGGCTTTCTCCGGGAGCCCTCGGCTCTTGGTGGTTTTCGCGTCCTCTGGAGCCCACCTTCCCCCTGTCGCTCTGACCCTTAGGCTCCACTGAGCAGTCCCTGTGGGGTTCTCCTGCGCCAGGCTGAGCTTATCTGCTTCATTGCCATCACCCCATATCCATTATCAGGCCCTTCCTTTTTCCAGACTCTTCAGGCACCTCCATTTACAGTCTTGTCTTCTCTTCGGTAGCCTCCCTGCTTCCTTTGTGACCCGCTTCCACTCAGTTCCCACTTTGTACTCAGAGTGCGCCTTTCAGAATACAGCCACGGCCCTGTCGCTGCCCCTGTGTAAGTTTCCTCATCATTTTCAGGATCTCCTTAGTGCCATACCGTTTAGTCGCCCATTCCTGTCTCCCGTTTTTGCTGCCCTGAGAGTGGTAGATGAGGTCAGAGTTAAGGTCCAGATTATGTAAGGCCATGGAGGGCCCTGTATTGCTGGTATCCAGCCGACAGTAGATGTTCCTTCTGCTTCTAGCAAAATCTTTCCTGCTTCTGACAGTCTTCAATTCTTTCTGCCTTGTTCCGCCTTATCCTTCTGGACAGCAAGCCTGTAACAAAGACTCCCATCCCATGTTCTCCAAGTGTTTTTTTTTTAACAGAACTGGGCACTGGGTAGACTTACTTAAGTAATCACAGGGTGTAAGGATGACAGCTAGTGATTTTTTTCCAACTAATGTGTTTCTGTTCCACTAATCCAGCAACAAGCAATTAAGATTAAGTAGGGGAAACTGATGTATTAAAAAAAGATTTAAAATGAATTAATTATTTTCCAGCCGGATGACTGATGCATCCCCAGGAGTAAGGTAACAGAACAGGAATATTCTTAGAAAGCATCAGCAAGAGAGACCAGATCTCAGTACAAGGCTCTCTCGGGCACTCTGGAGGACATAGAACAAGAATCATTTCCTGCTTTCAAGGAATTTCTTTCTTGAAGATGAAATAATGACAGTTTCAGAACATCAGTTTTATATTAATCTATTTCCTCATAAAGTGTATAAGACTATAATTTTAGTATGATGGCTTTTCTCACAAGGGAATGAGGGTGAGGGTAGTATAATGAGAGAATAGTATAAATATTTATGTCATTGATACATATTCACACACATAACTTCGTATAGAGGTTGTAGTAGAGAATGGTAATCAACAAACATAGATCTCATAGTATCCTGAAATAGTTTAAGGCCTATGAGTGAAAGAGTATGGTTTAGTGAAAAAGATAGATGGATTTGGAGACAGGAGTCTCAAGTTCAGAGGCTAGATTAATTGATATCAGTGAACTGAAAGCATTAAGAAATACTGAACCTATTTACCCTGCTATTCAGAGAGTCTAGATTTCCTCAGAGAGTTTTTCTTCTCCTAAGTTCTGTGCAAACTCTGTTGATGGTAGTTCTCATAATTGGTTTCTCCTACTTTCCTGGAGAGCTGAACTATTGTTGGAAGTTGTTCATAGCATTCTTTACTCACAACATTACTTCAGAGGAAGGGCCAGAGAAGAGAAACCAAAATATTGCATGCTAGGGGAAGGATGGAATGATGAGAAGGTCATAGCTTTGAGATTTGGCTTAGTCAGGAGAAGCAGTGGAAAGTAGTTGGAAAAATCACCACCAACAGGGAGAGTTTTAACCTTAAAAAGCAGAATTAAAAGCAGAATTAAAAGACTTCACCTATCTGGTAGGATCTGATATATACACACAGACTATCCAAGTAAAGTATTAAGAACATCAGTTAAATCAGTAAAGCATCTAAAATAACAAGTCAGGGGGCACCTGGGTGGGTCAGTCGGTTAAGCTTCCGACTCTTAGTTTCGGCTCCCGCTGCAGTAGTGATCTCAGTGTCATGGGATGGAGCCCTGATATGGGCTCCTGCTCAGTGCCGAGTCTCCTTGAGATTCTTTTTCCCTCTGCCCCTTCCACTTCTGTGCGAGCTCTCTCTCTCTCTCTCTCTCTCTTTCTCTCCCAAATGAGTAAATCTTAAAAAAATAAAATAAGTTAAGCCGGGGCTGTTTTTCAAAATTTAGACGTGATCTAGCATCTCACTCCTCCACATTTGGATCTGGGTACTGTAATAACTTCATTTCTGAGCACTGAATTATATTAATAGACTTTTTTTAAAAGATTTATTTTTTTGAGAGAGCCAGAGCGCGCAATCTTGAGCGGGGGTGGAGCAGAGGGAGATGGAGAGATAGTCTTAAGCAGACTCTGATGAGTGCAGAGCCTGATGAGGCTCTCTGTTTTATGACCCTGAGATCATGACCTGAGCCAAAATCAGGATTTGCACCACCCAGGCACCCCTGTATAAATAAACTTTTAATTCACATACGTTTATCTTTGACATAAATCTTGGCATATTACAATCACTAGATTTATGGCGGGTGAGTCTTGGAACTGACCAAAAATTGAAGACTTTGAGCTTAGGATTTGCAGAGGAGAAATGTCTCTTCTTGCTTTATAAACAAGGAAATACCTGCACTGAGATTTTATCAAATGCATGAGTCACATTCTGTGATCAAATAGAGAATAAAGACTTTTCTTTTTGAGATTTCTTTTTCTTTTTTTTTTTTTTTAAGATTTTATTTATTTATTTGACACAGAGAGAGAGACAGCCAGCGAGAGAGGGAACACAAGCAGGGGGAGTGGGAGAGGAAGAAGCAGGCTCCCAGCAGAGGAGCCTGATGTGGGGCTCGATCCCAGAACACCAGGATCACGCCCTGAGCCAAAGGCAGACGCTTAACGACTGAGCCACCCAGACGCCCCATCTTTTTGAGATTTCAAACATGTCCTAGACTGAGGAAATAGTCACACAGAATTCCAATCTTAACGGAGCCAGAAAAAAGGGCTTTCCTTAGCTTAGGCCATTGTTCTCCCTTAAAGTGATGCTAATGGCCTAATGTTTGGAGTAATTACTAGATGGTTTTTGAAAATTTTAGAAAGTTAATTTAGTTAAAGAAAAGGACAGTAATTACAATTAAGAATGGAATTATGAAGCAAAGTTAAAAGTTAAAGCAATTTGACTTAACAGTTCTTGAAGATTGACAATATCACTGATGAGTTTAAACAAGGACCAACAGGCTGAGAAACTAGATCAGTCATGAAACACTTGAGACATTGTCTTGGCTTTGGGTGACTCAGGATGAGCGTGTGGGGGATACATTTTCCCACTCTAAGCCCTTAGTGTGACTCCTCAATTCTGATGTATATGTGTAGGGGTTATATTGAGTTTATGATGATATGATAATATGATTTGGTGGTACAGAGATTTAATAGGAATTTACTTTGAGGGGGTATCCAGATCTTTTTTTTTTTTATTTTAACATTTTATTTATTTGAGAGAGAGAGAAAACACGAGCAGGGGGAGGGGCAGAGGGAGAAGCAGGCTCCCGCTGAGCAAGGAGCCCGATGCGGGGCTTGATCCGAGGACCTTGGTTTCATGACCCTAAACCCTGAGCCAAAGGCGGTTGCTTAACAGACTGAGCCACCCAGGTGCCCCTGGGAGCTCTTTGAAAATGGCAGCAATTCTACAGTCCTTACCCTGATCACAGAGTCTGTGTAGGCCATGTGCTTTGGAGAGGGAACTGTTTTTCCAAGTTAGCTAGTGACTTTTTTTTTTTTAAGATTATTTATTTATTTGTCAGAGAGAGAGCGTGCTCACAAGCATGGGCAACACCAGGCAGAGGGAGAAGCAGGCTCCCCACTGAGCAAGGAGCCCAGTGTGGGACTCGAGCCCAGGACCCTGGCATCATGACCTGAGCTAAAGGCAGATGCTTAACCGACTGAGCCACCCAGGCATTCCTAGCTAGTGACTCTCTAAACAGCTTTTACCCTGTGATTCCTTCCAGCTGGTGAGAGTAATTTTATTCACGGGCCACCTGAACCTGAGGCTCCACAAATCATAAGGCAGTGATAACATCCTAACACTAGACCTGTTCTGTACCTTGGTGAAGTTTCTAAAAATAGATTGTCACAGATGATAGCTTTTTATTTGTATACCATTTTATCTGATTCTAAAGCTAATATGTGCAGAGAAGTGTAACAAAAATAATAAATGTGGTAATTTTTAAATGTCTGTTTTTATACTTAGCCAACAAGTGTAGCGTGTCTGTTATGATCCCAGCTATGTGTCACATCCTCTGAGAAAGGAATAAATAAAAATAAATGGAAATGGTAGCCACTCCTGAGAAATTTAGAATTCTGTCAGAGAAGTAAGCCTTAATGGCAACAATTCAAGAGAATGACAGTGTTGATTTTTTTAGGCTAAGGTTATGTGCGTTAAGAGTTCAGAGGAGCTGATAACTGGCATTTGTCAGCAGTGGTAATGGATGCACACCATCAAGCACCCTGACAAGGATGGTTAGTATCTTCATTAAAGTCTGGTGATAGGGGTGACTGGGTGGCTCAGTTGGTTAAGCATCTGCCTTCCATCGAGGATTGAGCCCTGCTCAGTGGGGAGCCTGTTTCTCCCTCTCAGCCCCTGCTTATGCTCGCTCTCTCGCTCTCTCTCAAATAAATAAATAAAATCTTAAGAAAAAAATGGTGATAATGTACTCCTAAATGCAGTGTGGTTTCAGATTTGTTCAACTGCTGAATGCTTTCCCAGTGTTTTGCTTGAATCAATACGTATTTCTTGGGATCTGAAATATGATCAAAGTTTCTAGAGTTCAACATTTTATATTTCTCAACAGGGCTCATCCATTTAGGCCAGTAATGTAGTGTTGTTCTTGGATTGATTCATTACCAGATTGACAGAGCTAGAACAGAACAGCCATCAGGAAGGAACCCTCCCTCTCACCACCCCACCCCTGCACATAATTTTGGCATGTCTCTTTTTATGGGAAATGACAGGTTGTTAGTGATAACATTCATGTTCTTAATGAATAGCAGATGTGATGTGCCTTTGAGCTTCTAAAAACCAGATCGAAAGAGACATGGTCCTGTTGGGCAGTCCTGGCAGTGGAAGTATATCTAGGAAAAGGAGGATGCTGAGTTCCTTCTACTCAAGCTAGATCTAGGAATTAGAAGAAGCACTAGCAGATAAACAACACAATTTAAAGGAAAAATGAAGAATGTCCAGAGTAGGTAAATCCATAGAGACAGATTAATGGTCGCCACAGGTTGGGACTAGGCTGAATGGGGAATGACTGCTAATTGGTACACGTTTCAGGTGGGGATATGAAGATGGTAGCAGGGTGTGTGGTGGGAGAGTGTGGTGGGAGAGTACCCTCCTGGGCAGTAAGGGAACTGGGCTCCGAACTCAGCTGTGCTATTGTTTTGTCCCATCAGTTATCCCAGATGGGCCTTGGTTTCCCCACTTGTAGAATTAGTGCAGTCACACTAGAGCCAATCTTTTGTTTCACTAACATACTAGAATCCATAATTTTTTTTCTCAAAAACATCTCTGTGCCAGGCAAGATACTTGTTACAAAAATTAATAAGAGGCAGTATTTGATTAATTGATTTTAGCCCAGTGAAGTGGGCTTTGATTAACTCTTTCTAGTGGGGTAACAAACATGTTAAAAAAAATGGTAAATTACAAGTACATAAATATCATTTGTCTAGGTAGCAGGAACATTTCCTATGTTAAATATTCAAACTTGTAATTCTGTTTTTTTTTTAATGAGTTGTTTAAATGATGCCTTATTTTTTGTTTGTTTTTTAGTGACTTGTTAAAAAAGATGCAAACTTGTAATTTTTTTGTTTTGTTTTTTGTTTTTGTTTTAATATTTTTTTATCATATTATGTTAGTCATCATACAGTACATCCCTGGTTTTTGATGTAAAGTTCGATGATTCATTAGTTGCGTATAACACCCAGTGCACCATGCAATACGTGCCCTCCTTACTACCCATCACCAGCCTATCCCATTCCCCCACCCCCCTCCCCTCTGAAGCCCTCAGTTTGTCTCTCATCTATGGAACATAAGAACTAGGAAGATTGGTAGGAGAAGAAAGGGATAAAGAAAGGGGGGGTAATCAGAAGGGGGAATGAAGCATGAGAGACTATGGACTCTGACAAACTTGTAATTTTTAATGGCTACTTTAATAGTCTTTCATAAATACACCATATTTTATGAAACCATTCCCAAGTAATAGTGGTGAACATTCTTGTTTGTTAAGTCTGTATCCAAAGAGAGAAATGATTACCTAAGACCAAGCACATAAGTAATTTATAAACTAGAAAGTCAACCATAAATGTACAGCAGAAGGAGAATTATATGCCTCTGATAGAGACCTTTCAGAAGTCCAATTTGAACTGAGCCTTGAAGGAGAATGTTTAGACAGGCAAGATGAGTAAGATGTGGACGTGGAGAAGTGAAAGTTGACTCAGGAACTTGGTGTAGGAGGATTTGTCAAAATGGATGTGGACATGCTTTTGCATAACAGGGAAGAGATGAAAAGGAAGTTGTGAGCTAAGTGTTAAATCATTGTGAGTGGGAGAGTGTCTCAGAGAGAGGATATTTTAGACTTAAAAAGTGAAGGTTATTGAGGATGATCGAACAACGGTGTTGGAGGAAGTAATAGGAAATAATGAGCATGCCCAGAAACATTTTTCTCCTGTTGAGAATGGTTAGGGAAAGAGTAGTTGAGTCGTTTCTCTTAGAGAAGTTTGCAAAGGAAAAGGTATTTTAGGGGACATCTAGGTTTCTTTTTGGCGAGATGGTGAAAGAAGATTGGAAAAGGGAAAGGAAGAAAAGAAGTGTTGCTGGTTTCCACAGATGGCATGTGGGCTCCACAGGGTATATGATGTTCTCCCAAGTTTTCTCTCCTGCTGACATGCCTGCGCGGATATTGACGACACATTAAGTACCTTCCTAGGGCAGAAGCAGTGATGAGGCTTCCATGAGCTCAGAAACACGGACGCCTTTCCTCCTCTCCATAGTGTCTGCTGCTTTCGTGGCCTCTGTATTTCTTCCCTCTTGAGATTATTTTCTTCCTCTTGTCACTTCCCCTCTCTTGAAACTCTTGGTTTGTCTATTAGCAAATAGCCGTCTGTAGAGTTTTGGTGTGTTAGTTTTCTGTTGTTGCCATAACAAATTACCATAAATGTAGCCACTTTTATCACTTACGTTTATTATTTTATAGTTGTGTAGTTTGGAAGTCCAACATCATTGGGCTAAAATCAAGGTGTCAGCAGGGCTGCCTTCCTTTCTGGAGACTCTAAGAAAGGATCTGTTTCCTTGCTTATTGGGTTGGTGGCAGAATTCAGTTTCTTGTGGCTGTAGGGCTGAAATCTCCGCTTCCTTGCTGGCTGTCAGCTGAGCGCCATTTCCAGCTCTTGGTGTCTCTGGCATCCTTCGGCTCATGGCCTCCTTCCTCCAGCAGTAGAGCCAGCAGTAGCAGGTTGAGTCCCCCTCACACACTTTGAATCTCTTCTTCTTCTTCCTCCACCTTTCCTTGGTCTATCTCTCCGTACATTTATGGATTTGTGATTAGATTGTGTCGCCCTGGATAATCCAGGATCTCAAGGTCCTTAACCTTAGTCACATCTGCTAAGTCCCTTTTGTCATGTAGGATACATACAGGTTCAGGGATTAGGGCATGGACATCTTTGGGGGTCATTATTCTCTGCCTGCCACCCTTGGTAGGAAGTTCAGCAGCTGTGCTCCTCATATAATTCTCACCTTTTCTCCATTCCCTTGCTTTGCTCACCTGCTCCCATTTGTGCTGTGCATGATGTGTCATTCTTCTTCAGCTAGGGGCCGTGTGTGTGTGCGCATGTGTGTGCATCTGTATTTGGAATGACATTAATCCTGAACATCAGTCTCCTTTTACCAGATATGTCTTGTCGTTCAAGACTCGCAACACTAAACGAGAAATTGACAGCCCTCGAACGGAGAATAGAATACATTGAAGCGCGGGTGAGTATGTCAGGGAAGGTACTTGCTCATGAGGCTAGGCAAGGGCTGTGCAGAGAGAATGTGCATTTCCACTTGTTGCTGAAACAAACCTGGAAGCACTAACAGGCTTAGAAATTAATGGACTTCCCTGGATTTGAACCAGGTTTCTGGGCCTCCAAAGCTGTTGTCTTTTCTACCACTCCCTTTACTACCTAGGATCTATAAAAAGATTTTTTTTAATACTTTGAATTTATCTAATTGTCAGTTTCCTTTGACAGGTGACAAAAGGTGAGACCCTCACCTAGAAGTCCACCATGCTGCTGCTGGGAAGTTGCTTTACGGAACACAGGCCGACGTGGGAAAGGCCCCAGCAGCCTCAGCTCCTTCCTCTCTCCTTAAAGAGCAACAGGGCTTATTCTTGTTTTTCTTTTTTCAAAAGCGTGGCCTTTGGGCTCTGCCGTGTACATCGGTGTGTGATGTGGCATGTGGGAAGGCGTCCAGGGGAGCTCTTGGAACCAACTTTAGGCATTTTACCGTTTAAGTAACATTTTGTGGAACTGTTTATCAGTGTATTTGAGGCGCTCAGAGCCAAATGCCTGGGACTCTTTGTTAAGGTCCTCCCCACCTCTCTTTCTCTCTCTCAGACTTTCCTTACAGCTCTCATTGCCTCTGCATTGATTCTATAAACAGTCTTTGTCTCCTTTCCACCTTTGGTGGGGGGGTGGGAGGCAGTCCTGGCTGAGACACGCCCTGGCAAGGTGGCCACCAGAGAATGTTGCTAACCCACCAGTTTCTTGTCCTTTTGGGGAGGTCAAGGCCAGGCCCCCACTTGGCTTAAAGGGACATTTTCAGAATTTTCTTTCTGTCACTTGAGGTATCTTTCCCTCTCATATTTCCCTAATAAACTCCTCAACTTTATCTGACTGCTGTGATTGTGGTGGGGAGAGGAGCTAGAGATGGGGCTCACCCATTCCACAGAAATCGGACGTGTGGGATTATTATTCTAACATAAAACTTTCAGATGTTATCTCTTTGATCAAAGTCTAGGTGGCTTACCAGCTGGGCCCCCCTTGCCCCCCATGCTTGGACTTTGAGCTGACTAATTCATCTTGGGAATCATTTGGTCATTCAGCAGACATTTATCAAGTAGTTACTATGTAGGCACCTTATGCTCCAATAAAAGATAAGCATCGAATCAGGCATGATGCTTACAGTCTATTGAAATACCAGCATCCACACAGCTCAGTTGCAACCCAGGGCAGACTATGAGTTTTATCTGGTAAAAGCTAACTATTTCTTTTGAAAAGCAAATAGTTTAAACAGAAGAATCTAAAACTTCATTCTAGCATCCAAAGCTTGCTATAAACTTATGCCACCTACTTTTAAAGGCTTATTTCTTATATAGAATCTCCAATTTAGTCATATGGAAGTTGTCACACTCCATGCACACAAATTTCCCTCTATTCAAATTGTATGTGCTATTTCAAGGCTAGCTCAAGTCAAACCTCTTCCAGAAAGATCTCATGGACTCGACTTTTTCATTCAGTACTGCCTTTTTCCTTTTCTCAGTCCCTCCCATCCCATCCCGCCATTCTGACACTACACTTCAGCTCTGGATTGGTTCTTGTTATGAGCTATTCTCTGATGTGGTACCTGGTACTACACGGTATAGTTTATACATGAGACCTTTTCCTGTATTGCCCAGCTGGGTGCCTTGTAGGAGGCAGGTGGTCGGTAAACACCAATTCAACTGACTTTAGAGCCCAAGCTGCTTTCCATTGTCAGATCTTTTTAGAACCTCTGCTTAGACCTTTGGAAGACCATTTTAAGTAGTACCTTCATTTAAAAATGGGATTTTTACGGTGGAGACAAACCTGACATCCTTTCCTTTGGGAAGTGGTGTTTTTGAATATTATCGAGCTTGTCGGGATAGTGCTTCTAACAGTCACTTGAGTTCATTATTCATAATAGCTCAGTCCTTTCCAGGATGAAGTAAGTACTTCTGTAGTTTAGGTTTTAGGTCATCTCGTGCTCCGCGGTCAATTTAGCAGACATTTATTGAGTTCCTGCTACATGCAAGGACTATACCATGAGATTGTGATAGGGGCAAAAGTGATGGTAACTAATATAAGGAGGAAAAAGCCTTCCTTTAATGAAATCACATGTGAAAATATTCAATAAATTCCTTGTGGTTGCATAGATGTCAGTTTGTTAATCTGGTACCAAAGTAACATTTCTTAAAAAGTCTCCTAAGTAATATACCATGTTGCTAGTGGTAGCCTGCTGCTTGTAAAGAAAACAACTGGTAACATTGGATGTGGGCAACAAGTGAACCCAGCCTCCAGCTAGTAGTAACCCCTTCATCACACCTGGCACTTCAAGGTGTCAGGGTGCTTTTCTGTGTTGTCACTCCCTTTATAGAATGAGGCCCTGGTTTGCACAGGGCTATGTAGCTGGTGTTGTCTATACTTTTTTGAGTGTTACCATGTGCTAGATGTGCTAATCGCTTTATGTATTTTATTTCATTTAATCCTCAGATTCTAAGGAGTAGGCATTCTTATCTCCCTGTAATAGGTGAGGAACTAGTTTAGAAAGGCTGAAACTGGTCCAAAATCTTAGAAAGTAAGAGAAGGTAGTGGGATTTGAACTTAGACCTACCTGACTCAGGTGGTTCTAACCATTCTTCTATTCTGAATGTGGCAGAGTGAGATCTAAAATTTATTATCTCATTCCTAGTCCAGTGCCCTTTTACTGTCCTCGTCTGAGACACTCCAAGCAATTACACAGCTCTGTTAGTCTTACATGCTTCCACCCTTCCTTTTGTGAAGAAGGCTTCATAGGTTGTCCTTGCTGTGTCTGGTAAACACTTTGCATTCATGTCTATGTTGTCTAGTTTCGCTTCTAACAGCTTCCTTTCTCTGAAGGTTTAATTTTATGCTGTATTTTCTGGAAGCCTTGCCTAAGGAATTTAATCCATTCTAGGACTTCCTCTAGCTATCTTTGGGTCGAGCCAAAGGAAGCAGCTACAACCCTCTTCTGATAGGCCTTATCTGGTCAGACTCCAGAAACTGGAAGTTTACACATCTTTGCTCACAGGTCATTGCAGTCCATAGTGTTAGGCTAAACAACCATTTATTTTGTCCCCAAGGTGTCACTTCTTCGACTTAACAGAGTAATAGTTGTGAAATACTAACATTTTGTCCTTACTGAGGATGATAAAGTTATATTTTACATTTTATTTATTTTCTTAAAATACAATTTTTGTTTTAAGATTTCATTCGAGAGCGAGCGCAAGAGCATGAGCGGGGGGAGCCGCAGAGGGAGAAACAGGCTCCCCGCTGAGCAAGGAGCCCAGTGTGGGGCTCGATCCCAGGGTCCTGGGATCATGACCTGAGTCGAAGGCACACGCTTAACCAACTGAGCCACCCAAGTGCTTTTATCTATTTATTTTTAAGTAATCTCTATATCCAACGTGGGGCTTGAGCTCATGACTCTGAGATCAAAAGTTGCATGCTCTTCCAACTGAGACAGTCAGATGCTCTTGATATAAGTCAATTCTTAAAAGCCAAGGATGCCTGGTGAAAAGGGAAAAATCATCAGACCTACTATGTGAAGAGCACTAAGGTGAAAATGTGGGAAACGAGGTTTATTTCTGGGAGATTAAAACTACAAAGTATAAACATTCATTCATTCCACAAATACTTATGGAGGGATTACTCTGTGCCAGGTACTGTGCTAAGCACTGAGAATATTGCAGAGGAGTCATGGTCTTGCCTTCCCAGCACTTTGGTGAGGGTCACAATAATCACGCACAGAAAAAAAAAATCATATGCTGCTGTGGAAGGCTGGATATCTGGTGATCAAGGAAGATGGTCCGCAATTCTGTCTAATTAAAACAGTCATGCGGAATAGATTCTAGAGGCAGAAGCAGCACAGAAATAGCACGGTTCAGAGGGTTTCTTTTTGGTCAAAGATGAACTTCAAGAAGAAAAAAAAAATCTATCAAATCTAAGTGCCAGGCACTATAGTAAGCATTCCACATGCATTAAAGCTATGTCATTATCTCCATTTTGAAATTGAAGAAACTGAAGCATATATAACGGTGTGAAAAGGGTAGTCAGAGGAGAGTGCTGGATTAGGGAGGTTCATCATTTCCTGCCTTGGCGAAAGTGATGGCATGAGTTAATCTGAGGAGTCAGACAAATCTACAAAGGAACACCAGAACCTGGGTGATTTTTGCCATGGGCTCTCCTTGAAAGTACATTAGACAGAGAGGTGGTGTATCCTGATGGCCTCCAGCAGGATAGTGACCAGCAGGGATGTGGACCTCCAGCTGTACTCAACATCAACAACACGGAAACATTTGTGGAGGAAAACCCCAAGGAAAGACAGGACTTCCTGTTAAATTGCAATGACTCGGAGACATCAGAATTTACAGGATTCATGCAAACATTCTTAGTGAAGTGAAACATACCAGTTTAGTATTACAGAAATGCCTATGTCCGTAAAGTGAGAGCAGTTGTTTAAATGCAGGCCTTGAGATTGGTATTACATCATCAAAGATAATTTAAGAGGAAGGAAAACATGTTTAGAATATACGAAGTAAAAGTAAAACTACAGGCTACGTTGTTCTTACGTTACACTTACCACTATTCAAAAACAAATGGAGAGAAGAATGGAAGAAAATGCACCCAAATGTTTTAATACAACTAGTGATTTCTTCCCCCTTATACTTTCATGTTTTCTCTAAATTTTCCTTTAGGAGGATATATCTTGCCTTGTTTATATTTGACCAATTAAAAAATACAAAGAAAATAATAAAGCAAACATTGATAATTTCACCATATAAATTTAATAGTATGCTGTCATATTTACTTTTTTTTTTTTTTTTAAGAAAAATACATGGTGAGTCTAAAATCCTCTTTAACTTCTACTCTAGTGCCATTTCCCTCCTTCCTCCCCAGGGGCAATGACTATCACAGGGTTGGATGTATATCTATCCAGGCTATTTTTTCCCCTGAATTTATTTTAAATTTACATATAGAATTCACATTTTGGTGTATAGACCTGAGTTTTGGCAAGACAGAGTCATATAACCATCACCACAATTAAATTACAGACTATCCCATCATCCCCAAAAGACATTGTGACCAAACCCTACCTCCAGGCTTAGGCCTTGGCAACCACTGATGTGTCCTCTGTCCCTAGTTTTGCCTTTTCCAGAATGTCATGTGATGGAATCATACAGTACGTAGCCTTTTGAGTCTGGCTCTTCACTTAGCATAATCAATTTGAGATTCATCCATGTTGTTGTATGTATCAACAGCTTATTCCTTTTCATTGCTAAATGGTATCCCACATCCACTCACCAATGGGAGGACACTGGAGTTATTTCCAGTTTTTAGCAATCATCAATAAAGCTGCTATAAACATTTGCATACAGGTTGCGTGTGCGTGTGTGTGTGCGCGCGTGTGTGTGAACATAAGTTTTCACTTCTAAGAGAGACTCCTCTAGGAGTGATTGTTTGGTCATATGGTAAGTGTATGTTTAGCTTCATGAGACATTGGTTAACTGTTTTCCCAGAGTGGCTATTACCATTTTGCATTCTCACCAGCTATGCAGGAGTGTTCCAGTTGCTCCATATCCCTGTCTGCACTTAGTATTATTAGGTTTTTTTATTCTTTTAAAAAGTTTTAGCTATTCTAATAGATTGGATAGTGGTGACTCACTAAGGTTTTGATTTGTATTCCCCAGTGACTAGCACTGTAGAATGCTTTTTTCATAGGCTTGTTTGCCAGCCTCTTTGAGGGCTTTTGTCCATTTACTAGGTTTTCTTATTATTGAATTTTGATAGTTCTTTTATCCAGGCCAATTTTTAGTGCTTCTCATATACTTGTATGTACTTACAATCTAAATATGGTATCATATTACTTGTACAATGGTAAAAAAAAAAATACTTAAAATAACCAAAAAACAAAAAACCTTGATTCTCACAAACAATAAAATTTTAGCCTATGAGGGTCACCTGGGTGGCTCAGTGGTTAAGTGTCTGCCTTTAGCTCAGGTCGTGATCACAGGGTCAAGCCACAAGTCAGGCTCTCTGCTTGGTGGGGAGTCCGCTTCTCCCTCTCCCTCTGCCTCTCCCTCTGGCTCATTCTCTCTCTCTCTCTCAAATAAAATCTTTAAATCAAATAAAATTTTGGCCTATGGTATTTTCCTATTTAATAAAGTTGATACTGCATTATTCCTTTATGTTCTTTTTTTCCCCTGAGATTTTTATGCAAATGTCATTTTGGTGTCCTTTGGGTTGCATGGGAAAATACAGTAAATAATGACTGTGTTATATGCTCCAAGAGCAGAAATTATGTGTCTGTTTCTCACCATTTTATCTCCACTGCCTCATGCACAGTAGACAACGTCTTTAATGCTAATAAACAACTTCTGAGGCAAAATGTCAAAGTCAAAATGAACTACTTATTTATTGAATTGGACATCTTACTTTAAAAAAGGCATATTAATGTTTCCCCTTTTAATGCATTTATTGTCCATGTGTACTCTTTTTTTTTTAAGATTTTATTTTTAAGTAACCTCTACACCCAACGTGGGGCTCAAACTCACAACCCTGAGATCAAGAGTCACATGTTCCACTGACTGAGCCAGCCAGGCCTCCATGTCCATGTGTACTCTTAAAGTCACAGTGGGATTATCACGTTAAATGAGTTCAAATTTGGGGATAAAATAATCTCAATTAAAAAACATATTATATGGGGGCACCTGGGTGGCTCAGTCGTTAAGCGTCTGCCTTTGGCTCAGGGCATGATCCCGGCGTTATGGGATCGAGTCCCACATCAGGCTCCTCCGCTAGGAAGCTTGCTTCTTCCTCTCCCACTCCCCCTGCTTGTGTTCCCTCTTTCGCTGGCTGTCTCTCTCTGTCAAATAAATAAATAAAATCTTAAAAAAAAAAAATGCAACCACCTGCTCTGTTCTGATTGCCTTTGAAAAAAATATATATATATATTATATGAATATATTTAAATTCTTTGTACTATTCTTAAAACTTTTCTATAAACCTGAAACTTGTTTTACAATGAAATTATTTTTTAAATATGTTATGGGTAGGGGATGCAAATTAAGGCAAAATGCCAACCTCATACTTGGTAGTCTCAACAAACCCAAAGGCACCAGAAGAACCAAAGGAAAACTTGCCCCAAGGTTTTTCAATGCAAACATTGATGCCAATGGGTAACACTTAGCTAAATGTGACAGTTGCCCTTTTGCTCTGTTGGGTTGTCAATGAGACCCAAGGAGAGGCTGATAAAGGGCCAGCATTGCACAGAAAACAGAAAACTGATGTGAGAGTCCTTGAATAGCTCTGCACTGACTGGGACTAAGGAGACCTGGATTTTAGTTTTGGCTTAGCCACCAGGTAAGTGGGTGGGCATGTCACACAACCTGTCCAGGCTTGTTTATTCATTTCTAAAACAGCAACAATAGACTAGATAACTGCCTAAAATTCTTTCTCACCTTAAAGTTGTTTTATTTCTAGCTAATCCTAATCTTTGGACAATTTAGTATACAGGTTAGTTTCTCTTCAAAAAATAAACCTGAGAGCCCTAAATCAATCTGATTTTCTTGTTGTATAATCTACTTGACAGCCGCACCTGCCTTTAGAAAGCAGCTGTATTTTTGTACAGTTACTAATGGCACCAGCTGTCTGCAAATTGCCAGTGTAAGTCCCAACTCACATTCTCCAAAGCCAGTTTGGGCAAATGTTTTCTCATATGCAACAGCATGAAACTGAGGGCAAATGCTGGGAAGGAGCCTGGAGATGAACAAGGGGCTTTCTGTCCCACTCAGCGTGGCCTACAGTAACAAATACTGTTTACAAACATGGCTTCAGCTTCATGAAATAAAGGTGGAAAATTCAAAGTACTGGGTAACAGGAGCAACATAACAGAACTTGGTATACCTCTAATGCCCAAAACATCACTTCCCCATTTCTTTCTGCTTCTGAAATCTAGGTCAAGTTTAGTTTTTCAAGAGATTGAAAACTGCTTTATTATCAAGAGATTTGTAATCCATTTATGCCTAATAGCTCACTGGCTCAAACCCCTTCCTTTTTGGTTTTTTAATAAATATGCAAGTTCAACAAAATTATATGGTTGAATTCCAAGTATAATAAAGAGGTTCTCTTGAAGGTTCTTACGGATAGCTGAGAGAAGATTCATCATATTTAGCTTATTTCCCACTCACAACAGAAAATATGAAAGTCCTTCAGAATTATCCTTCTTTAGAAATCTTAAGATTTCATAAGGAAAGGAAGAGAGGCACCATGTGGGTAATTTCCCTATGTCTAACCTCGGAAGAAGAAAATGAACTCCATCTTATTTTTTATTATGACGAGATGACTGAGAACAATCTGAATTTAGCAAATCTGGGCATATTTAACCCCTCTGAAACTCAGTCTTCTTACAGTTTGCGTCAAAATAACTAACCTGTCAACACCTTAATTTTGTTATAAGGATAAAACATTACAGTTTTAAAAAAAGGAAAATAAAACGATTTAGTAAATGCAGATTAAAATGTAATTGTGTGTAATTGTGCTTGTGCGCAAACTCTCTTGCTCTCTGTCAAATAACGTCTTTAAAATAAAGAAACTTAAAAAATATTAAAGAAAGAGAATTGACTTAGGTAAATTATATCTCAATAAGCCTGGGTGCAAAAAGGAACTGATTTAGTTGTTTTCATTACAAAGGTAATAAAACTACATCTAGAAGATGGGTGTGGGGCAATAATTACATGTATTTTGCATAAAAGTCATCACACCACACATACAATTTGATAGCTTTTCCCTCTATATTTTTTATTCATTTCCATATCTAAATAAGCTTTCCCTCACTTTAATGGGGTTGCCATTTTCCAACATGGTTTGTGAAGAAGCTTGCATCAGTCTTTCCTGTCAGGCAGTGGAAGAAATTGAAATGAGGGTGCTCAGATGGGTCATCATACATCTAAAATAATAAATCTAAACCTCTTCTGCTTTTGCAGATTTGATTCAGAACAACTGCCCAGGAGTGTAGCCAAACACAAAACAAAAAAATTTACTCGTCCCTTCTCCCTCTGCCATTTCTTTTAAATGTTGGGGCTATAGTTCTGGGCTATGAGCTTAAATCTTTGTCCCTCTTTGGTTTGGGTCTCCAGTGGATTTTCAGTAAGTTCTAGGCCTGTAGGAGCCCTGAGCTTGGAGGCAGTGAGAAGCTGATGTGAAGAAGTGAAGAAGAAATCAATGAGAAGCAGACTGGATTTGGAAATATGTCTATGAGCCCTTATTTGATATCCAACGTGTATATTTGTCTGATGGGACATGGCAAGGGAAAACTCTTAGGTCTATTCTTCAAAGTCCATCCCAAATATAACTCTTTCTGGGAAGAATTACCCGAAATTTTTCAGGCCCAGCAAACCACTTTACACCTTGCTCTTTTACAACCAGTATCATACTCTAACAACATGTCTTGTGTGCTTGCCCAGTAGCCTGTGAGAGTTCTCAGGACAGAGATAGTGTGTTTAATTTAACTTTATAAAATTAACTGCTATTTGTTGAGTGTTCACTATGTGCTAGGCACTAAACCACTTTCCATTTAACACTTGTCCACAGTTCTGTGACCTAATTCTTAAAAATGAGCGAAGTCTCAGAGAATTTAAAGAATTTTGCCCAGTAACATATATCTGAAGCTATAGGCAGAATGAGAACCCAGGTGGGTGTGAATTTCAGAGAGCACATAGACTGCAGTGTCAAGTGTTATTCCCCTTTCAATTTCCTTTAATCCTTCTGATTATGTCCAGAAGAAAGTTGGTTTGACAACTAACCCTTGGCATTTAATATCTAACACTTGGCTCGGCCATGGGATCAAGAAAGAGCAGGCTCAAAGCTTTTAACAGACCATAGATAAAATTTAATAACTGTTGTTTTGTTTCCTTTGAACTTAGTTCCACTGAACTCTTCTGTGACAAATGAGAGCGACTTTCCATTTACGGTAGTAACATAAAATTTCTTAAACTTGTTCAACTGCTTTGCGTACGTGCAGAATACCTTTAAAGGAGGTATAAAAAACTGGTAGTACTTCTCGCCTCCTCGGACTTTTCCTGGGTGGCTGGGGGAAACCAGGACGAGACGGAAATTTTGTGACTTTATTATACTCGTCTATACAAAATTCGAGTTTTGTGACCCAAATGTAGACAAAACGAACGAGAAAATTATTAAATAATAGCGCATATAGTAGGGAGAATATGGCAAAAACCATGACGGTATCAAGAGAATGAATGAAGCTAAGGAAAAACTGTGTCAAAAACTTACTGGTGCGAGAAAAAAAAAATCCACTTTATAGAGGAAACCCGCGGGTGAAGAAGTGGCCTGACACCAATCGCCGCCGCCTGGATGCTCGGTTCCCGCGCCTGGCGGTCCTACCTGCGCTTGCGCACAGTTTCAAGCCCGCCATTTCTGCCACAGTATTCCATCCCCGACCGAGAGCGCGCGAACACAGCGCGCACGCTTGCGGGGACGCGCACGCACGCACGCCCGGCCCCGCCTCGTGAGGCCCGCAAATCCCGAGGCGGCGAGGCTCGGGTTGTCTAGACTCCGGGAGGTAATGCCCCGGAAGGCAGGGAACGTGGAAGAGGCCGAGGCGAGTGCGGAGGAGGTGGGCGCCGAGGAGGTGGGCCCTGAAGAGTACGGCGGGGAGGAGTCGGGCGCTGAGGAGTCCGGGCCGGAAGAGTCTGACCCAGAGGAGCCGCGCGCTGAGGAGGAGATGGAGGCCGGGCAGCCGCGGCCGGTGCTGCGCTCAGTGAACTCCTGTGAGCCGTCCCAGGTCATCTTCTGCAACCGCAGCCCGCGCGTCGTGCTGCCGGTGTGGCTCAACTTCGACGGCGAGCCGCAGCCCTACCCGACGCTGCCGCCGGGCACGGGCCGCCGCATCCACAGCTACCGAGGTAGGCGGGCTGGCGTCGCCCTGACCTGGCCCGGCCCAGCCCGACCGCGCCTCCCCCTCCGTCCCGGGGCGCCGGGAGCGCCTGCTGGTGCCCCTGAGAGGTTGTGACAGATCCAGGTTGACGCTGCTAGTAAGTGGCAGCTAATTCTCTATAGGACTGAGTAATTTTCCTGTGAGGTGACTTGTTCCCCTTACACGTGTCTTTACCATCAAAAGTGCTCGCTACCTAATGCCCGTTAGCTCAGTACGTGAATGGAGAATCTCACACTCCCCGGTGTCCGCAGTGGGCCAGGTCCGCGAAGGGTCCCTGCCTTCAGCGAGAACACAGTCCGGGGGCGGGGACGCACGAATGCCTACACAGGTAACAAGCCAGTGTCCCAGTCGCTGCGAGAGGAATGGAGCACCGCGGAGAGTGGGAGCTTGGAGCGAGCACCTGCGCAGTGAAGGGTGTGTGTGTGTGTGTGTGTGTGTGTGTGTGTGGAATGGAGCACAGCGGAGAGTGGGAGCTTGGAGCGAGCACCTGCGCAGTGAAGGGTGTGTGTGTGTGTGTGTGTGTGTGTGTGGAATGGAGCACAGCGGAGAGTGGGAGCTTGGAGCGAGCACCTGCGCAGTGAAGGGTGTGTGTGTGTGTGTGTGTGTGTGTGTGTGTGGAATGGAGCACAGCGGAGAGTGGGAGCTTGGAGCGAGCACCTGCGCAGTGAACTGTGTGTGTGTGTGTGTGTGTGTGTGGAATGGAGCACAGCGGAGAGTGGGAGCTTGGAGCGAGCACCTGCGCAGTGAACTGTGTGTGTGTGTGTGTGTGTGTGTGTGTGTGGAATGGAGCACAGCGGAGAGTGGGAGCTTGGAGCGAGCACCTGCGCAGTGAAGGGTGTGTGTGTGTGTGTGTGTGTGTGTGTGTGTGTGGAATGGAGCACAGCGGAGAGTGGGAGCTTGGAGCAAGCACCTGCGCAGTGAAGTGTGTGTGTGTGTGTGTGTGTGTGTGTGTGTGGAATGGAGCACAGCGGAGAGTGGGAGCTTGGAGCGAGCACCTGCGCAGTGAAGTGTGTGTGTGTGTGTGTGTGTGTGTGTGGAATGGAGCACAGCGGAGAGTGGGAGCTTGGAGCGAGCACCTGCGCAGTGAAGGGTGTGTGTGTGTGTGTGTGTGTGTGTGTGTGTGTGTGTAGTTTCACTTAGAGCTTCCCAGAGCAGAAGAAAGGGAGGCCCGCCGGATGCAAAGGGGCTAACCGACCCAAGACAGGAGTTGAAAGTTGTAGCCAGAGAGAACCGCATGGGCTAACAACACCTGGAGTTTTGGGTGAAGAAGGTACAGAATGGTGGGAGAGGAAGCCTGGAAGATGATTTTTGCCCCTGGGGAGAGAGGGGTCTTTGCGTTTTTAAGTGAGGAAATGACAGTGACAGATTTTAATCCTGAAATGCTCGCCCTGGGTTGCAAAGTGGTTTGGAGAGGGAAGACTGCTGGTGAGAAGCCAGTTAGGAAGCTGCTGGTGAGGGATAACTAGGCCTTATACCTAAGGAGGCAGTAATCTTCCCAAAGCTTTCAAAAGAGAAGTGGTACTCCGTTAATTTTCACAGCCATCCTGGGAGGATCCCAGTGGATCCTTTAATGCCTTGAGAGGAGCGTACTCAGAAATGCTTCTCAAATTTTTACACCAAACTTCCCTTGATATTATATGAGGGAGAACACAGTTCTTCCAGGGATCAACATTTCTGTAATCTCCTATTTTATCTAAGATATTGTGTGAATTTTGTATTCTTCCCCAAATCTGTGCCTGATTTAATATAAAATTTTTAAAAATTACTATGTGAACATACTTAATGTCACTGAACTATACACTTAAAAATGGTCAATTTTGGGGGCGCCTGGGTGGCTCAGTCGTTAAGCGTCTGCCTTCGGCTCGGCGTCATCCCGGCACTCTGGATCGAGCCCCACATCAGGCTTCTCCGCTGGGAGCCTGCTTCTTCCTCTCCCACTCCCCCTGCCTGTGTTCCCTCTCTCGCTGGCTGTCTCTCTCTCTGTGTCAAATAAATAAATCTTAAAAAAAAAAAGGTCAATTTTATGTATGTTTTATCATAATAAAAATAATTACTTACCAGTTTACATTTCTTTTTCCCACCAAATCTTCAAGTAAGTTTGTGCCCCAGGAACACATGATGTATTTAATTAATTAATTAGCTAAGTAATTAATTTTTAATGATGTATTTATTCAGACACTATCTCTACCTCCCTTAACAGAATGTTAGATCTGGGGGGGGGTTCCCTCCTTCTTCCCCTCCCTCTTTTTTTTTTTTTGCATATGATGTATTTGTTTCTTTTTTTTTTTTTTTTTTAAGATTTTATTTATTTATTTGACAGAGACAGCCAGTGAGAGAGGGAACACAAGCAGGGGGAGTGGGAGAGGAAGAAGCAGGCTCACAGCGGAGGAGCCTGACGTGGGGCTCGATCCCATAACGCTGGGATCACGCCCTGAGCCGAAGGCAGACGCTTAACGACTGCGCCACCCAGGCGCCCCAATGATGTATTTGTTTCTTAAATTCAAGTATAATATACATACAATAAAATGTACGGATCTTAAGAGTTTGATGTGTTTTTGATAAATACAGCAACACCTAGGTCAAATTCTAGATTAGAACATTTCCATCACTTCAGAAAGTTCCCTCCTGCCCCTTTCCACTCAGTTCTCTCCCTCCCAGAGGCAACCATTCTTTTGGTTTTTCACACCGTAGATGAGTTGCATCTTTTCCTGTAGAACATACCCTTTTCTGTCTGGCTTCTTTTTCTCAACATGATATTTTTGCACCTTCTTGTTCTAGAGAAGCACAGATATAAGGAGCTGGTGAAGTTCTTTCTTTTAGTTTGCAGTGTTTGGTGTGATATGCAGTTCATATACTTTGCTTTTTGACCATGGTAGCAGAAAAGGCATGGTATTTGGAACCTCAAGTACATGCTCTTTTTTCCTTACTCTCCCTTGTTCCCTTGAGCAAGTCACTTGGCTTTTTTAGACCTATTTTCTCATATATAAATAGATCTGTTGTGAGGATTAAATAGGATAATATCGGAAGGGCTTTGTCCGATATTTAACATAATGAGAGGCAAGTACTTCAGTGTCAATCCAGGAAGGTGAAGGAAGTGGGTGTGTGGATACATAACAGCCTCTGCTTGTTTTAACAGGTCACCTTTGGCTCTTCCGAGATGCAGGGACATACGATGGGCTTCTGGTTAACCAGACCGAGCTGTTTGTGCCGTCTCTCAATGTTGATGGACAGCCTATTTTTGCCAACATCACACTGCCAGGTACTTATGTTCCATCTTACCTTTTTTAAAAGAAGATTTTATTTATTTGTCAGAGAACGAGAACACAGACGGAGGGGGGAGTGGCAGGCAGAGGGAGAAGCAGGCTCCCTGCCGAGCAAGGAGCCCAATGTGGGACTCGATCCCAGGACTCTGGGATCATGACCCAAGCCAAAGGCAGATGCTCAACTGACTGAGCCACCCAGGTGCCCCTCCATCTTACTTTTTAAAAAGATATGGCTAGGGACTCCTGGCTGGCTCAGTCGGTAGAGCATGTGACTCTTGATCTCAGGGTCATGAGTTCAAGCCCCATGCTGGGTATAGAGATTACTTAAAAATAAATGAATAAGTAAAAGTAATAAATAAAAAGATAAGGGTGTTGTAATAAGTAGAGAATAAGCCACCTGAAGGAGCCAAACCTTTATTGGTTTTTACTGGATGCTAGCCAAGTTATCCAACCTTTCTGTGTCCTATTCTCCACCACAAATAAAATGGAACAAATTTATTTGTAGGCTCTATATTGAACGAAGATGTTGTGGTTTCTTTTCTTTTTTTTTTTTTTTTTATTAAAGATTCTATTCATTCATTCGACAGAGAGAGAGATAGCCAGCGAGAGAGGGAACACAAGCGGGGGGAGTGGGAGAGGAAGAAGCAGGCTCCCAGAAGAGGATCCTGATGCGGGGCTTGATCCCAGAACGCCGGGATCATGCCCTGAGCCAAAGGCAGACGCTTAACGACTGAGCCACCCAGGCGCCCCGAAGATGTTGTGGTTTCTCAGAAGCTCTTGGGCTTGTCAGAGATAGCTAAATTAAAGTATCTGTAGGGGTGCCTGGCTGGCTCAATTGGTAGAGTATAACTCTTGATCTTAGGGTCGTGAGTTCAAGCCCCACATTGAGGGATAGAGATTACTTAAAAAATTTTAAAAAGAAATAAGTAAAATACCTGATCATAGAATTATGAATGCATTTTGTTTACCTGGCCTTAGAACAGAATTATGTCCTGAAGTCTTAGGAGAAGAATAAGGTATAGAGAATGAGATACATGGCTTCTAGTGTTGTATCTTTTAATGTTATTTAACCCACTCAAGGTCACAGTGGGTTAAAAAAAAATCACCAACTTGAACATTAACATCATAGTTTACCATTTGTTTAAAACTCAGTTGATTTTATTAGGATGAACCCAAAGAAACTGAAGTTCTTGTGGGTTAAAAAAACCCAAATACAAGGGTGCCTGGCTGGCTTAGTCAGTGGAGCATGCAGCTATTGATCTCGGGGTTGTGAGTTTGAGCCCCAAGTTGGGTATAGAGATTACTTAAATATAAAATCTTAAAATCCAGCCAACAGAACAAACAAACCCAAATACCTGTAGCTTCATAAGTTCAAACTGATACGTATATGTGGATCCTGTTTTAAGGAAGTAAGTGTACAAAAATTGATAAGTTGGTAAGTTAAATTGATAAATGCAGATTTTGCCTTATAGGATACCCTTAAAGAGTAAGTTCCCCAGTGAGTTTAAAATAGAACTGGAGTGCCTCAAAATCCAGTTCCAAACTGTTTTGGTTATCTATTGCTGTGTGCCAGCTACCCCCAAACTAACAACTTCCTTTTTATTCATAATTCTGCAGTCCGGGCTGAGCTCAGGTGGGTGGTTATTCTGCTCATTGGTGCTTGTTGGTGTGGCTGACTGCAGGCAGTTGGCTGGCGGCTGGGCCTCTTTCCTGTGCATTCTCAGGGCTTGTTCCTCTTTGTGTCATCTCTCATGCAGGGTAGCTCAGGGCTCCTGAGAATGTAAAAGTGGAAGTTGCCAGGGCTTCTTGAAGGTTAGTTTCAGAATTGGCATGGTGTCTGTTATGTCACTGACTTGCATTTGGTTAAAGAACATCACAAGCCCCGCCCACTTGTAAGGGGAACTGTTAGGGCCATCACATTACACTCTGCCAGACACAGGTACTCAGTTTTTTTGCGCAAAGTGAGATCTGTCTATGGTAAATGGAATTGCTGTGGTTGGCAAAGGCTCTTGCTCATCCCTTGTCCCAAGGCTGGAGTCGGCTGCTGAGGATTCGGTTTTCTGCATTTACAGTGTATACTCTGAAAGAGCGGTGCCTCCAGGTTGTCCGAAGCCTAGTGAAGCCTGAGAATTACAGGAGACTGGACATCGTGAGATCACTCTATGAAGATCTGGAAGACCACCCGAATGTAAGGAAAGACCTGGAGCGGCTGACACAGGAGCATATTGAAAATCAACGGCTGGAAGGGGAGACTGAGGATTTTAATTGAAATTTGCACTCCTGAGTCTCAGCCTTTGATGGTACTGACTAGTCTTGATCTACATTTAGGACTGGTCACTTATTCTCGGATTCAAGGTGTCTCATTTTCAGAGTAAAAAATCCTCCATTGCTTAAAGGAAAGTTAACTGACTTCACTAGGCATTGTGATGTTTAGGGGCAGATATCAAAAATGTAATTTAATGCCTGCCCCTTCTAGAAGTATTCATCAAGTAGTTGCATTTTTGCCTTCTAGTAAGTCAGGAAAGTTTCTATGTAAGGACTTTTGTGTAAGTAATTCAATAAGAATTGCAGCATATTCTTTAATTGTGAGAAAGCAGTGGCATCTGCTTTTAATTGCTGTGTTGTGGTTGGTGATGTGTCTGCCTCCCGCTTTGAGAAGACAGAGATGTCCTTGAGGCAGGGACAAGTCTGTCTCCTCTTTGAGACCCCAGTGCCTCACACATTATGAGCCTTTAGTCAGTGTTTGTTGAATGAACAAACCAGTGGATACTTTGGTAGAAAGTGTTTGGAGGTTTTGCCCTTTTTTGGGGGGTGGGGAGGTGGGGACCTTACAGCGTATACAGTAAACAAATATTTTAAAGGGAATCACTTTTATAGAAAGCACTTTTTATGACTTTCTAAATTTTGTGCTTTTCTCTGTCTGCTGTTGTTGTAGTTCTGTTTTATTTGTTTCTAAACCGGGATTAGCTTTCTACAGTTATTGTGATGATCGCTTTTTTGAAACTTGATGTCTGCACAGAAGATAGGAGAACTTGTTTAGTTCTAGTATTAAGGAGCTACTACTGTACTGTAAATAGGTTTTTGCTAAGTGTGGGTATTTCTGTCACTTTTTTGAAAATCCACTACATTTCTGTTTGGCTTAGCATTTTTTTTTTTTTTTTTTTTTGTAATGCTGCCGGTGTTTTAACCAGGGGCCAGCGGTGTTGGGGCAGTGGGGACCACTAAGGGGAGCCACTTGCAGGCTCATCTGGACTTGCAAGGCTGCCTGGTTCAGCATTTTTCATCAGGCAGGATCTGGTGACACTTTGCACCTGGCTGGAGGAGAGACAGAAGCCCTCCACCTCTTGGAAGTTACTCATAATATACATGGATTCAGGGAGTAGCCCAAAATGTTTTATAGTTTTATAAATGTATAAATGCTTTCTTATAGGCTGGACTTAAATTGATTAACTCAAATTCAATACCTCTATCAGGTTTTCTTTTTTGGTAACTAATAGTTAAAAAAAAAAAAAATCCCCCAGTAGAGAAAATTTTGGTAAAGACAGTAAAGTAAAAGAAAAAAAAGATCACTGTAGATACACTACTTGAATACAGCCCCAAAACATTTTGAACCTTTGACATTTTTAGGGCATCTTGTGGTTGGTTTGGTTTTACATAGTTGAGATCATACTGAATATACAGTTTTATATTCTGCCTTTTTAGTTATAACTTTATAACTTAAATATTTTCCCATGGCATTATAAGCTCTTTGTAGACATTAGTGTAGTCTTCCTTTTATAAGCAATGGATATTTCTTGGTATCTGTAGTTCCTATACTAACCTTTGAGCACAATTCCTGTGCTCTGAAATCAGCGTGGAGTAATGTCTTACAGTGCCCCACAGTTTCCCCTAGACTTTGTTTCACCTCACCTTAATCCCCTCTTTCAACTTCAGTTAATAAATTTGCCTTTGTTTTTTGAGCATGCTGTAGTACTCATTCAGTGATACATGTCTCAGTGTCTGATGTGTTATTGAGCTGCTGGGTGGGAAGGAAGAAATGCTGGGGAGCAGGCAATGGTATGTGTTCGAGGGTGGGATGGGATGGGGGATGTCAGGAAGTCTTCTGTTGTTGGATTCGTTCATCGTTGGTTTAAATTTTTTTTAACTTGTCTTTGTGTCCAAATAAGATTCATGTTCATCCTGTGAAAACATGCAGTTTGAGTACTGTGTTTTTTTGTGTTGTCCAAGGAGGATTGAAAACCTGTAGCATGAATAATATATGTTTTTCGTTTGAAATCCTATGACTGTATTAAATGTATTGCTCTTAAGAGACTGATGGTTCCTATTTTGAGTTAAAAAAAAAAAAAAAGCTGTTCTTGAATACATTAAATGGTGCTGAGCAAAGGAAATAGGTCGGGTGTGTCTAGGTGTGGCTCTGTTGTGAGAGACCTGTGCTTTTGTAAAGGCTTAAATGGGGAGAGGCATTGCAGACACAAGCAACTGTCTTCATGCTCAGGCCCTTTTTTTTCCCACCGTAGTTTCTTTTATTTTTTATTTTTTTTATTTCCTTAAGTAATCTCTACACCCAACGTGGGGCTCGAACTCACGACCCCGAGATCAAGAGTTGTGTGCTCTACTGACTGAGCCAGCCGGGCACCCCACCCTGGTTTGGTTTTATGTATGTATGTGTGTATGTATGTATGTATTTAATTTTTAATTTTTTCCTTTTTCATCCTGTTTTTTTTAAAAGATTTTAATTAATTATTTATTTGTTTAGAACACAAGTTGGGGGAGTGGGAGAGGACGAGAGAGTATCTCAAGCAGACTCTGTGCTGAGCGTGGAGCCCAATGCAGGGCTCATCTCATGACCCTGAGATATGACCTGAGCTGAAACCAAGAGTGGGACACTTAACCGACTGAGCCACACAGGTGCTCCTCTTCACCCTGTAAAACAAAAAATTGTTTCTTTTAGCTTTATTTTTCATGTAAAAATGAAATATCACTGTGAAAAAAATTAAGCACTACAGAAAAGCATTAAGAAGAAAAGTACTCACATTGGGGAAAAGGTGTTTTTTTCCACATAAACAGAAACTTTGACACCTCACCGAAGAAAATATACAGTTGGCAAGTAAGCATATGAAAAGATGTGCCACATCATATATCACCAGGGAAATGCACATTAAAACAACAAAGAGAGGGGCGCCTGGGTGGCTCAGTCAGTTAAGCGTCTGATTCTTGATCTCAGCTCAGGCCTTGATCTCAGGGTCGTGAGTTCAAGCCCCTGCGTTGGGCTCTACACTGGGCATGGAGTCTACTTAACAACAACGAGATACCAATACACACCTATTAGAGTGGCCAAAATCTGGAGGTCGGCCAACAAATGCTGGCAGGATGCCGAGCAACAGGAAGTCTCACTGCTGGTGGGAATGCAAAATGGTACAGCCGCTTTGGAAGACAGGTTGGCAGTTTCTTACAAAGGTAAACATTCTCATATATTTCAGGAATCATGCTCCTTGGTATTTATCAAAGGAGTTAAAAACTTGGATTATAGCAGCCTCATTCATAATTGCCAAAACTTAGAAGAAATTAAGGTGTAAGTAGGTGAATGGGTAAATAAACTGGTTCCAGACCACAGAATATTCAGCACTAAAAAAGAAATGAGCTGTCAACCATGAAAAGACATGGAGGAAACTTTAATGCATATTACTAAGTGAAAGAAGCCAATCTACAAAGGTCTACACAGTATGATTTCAGCTGTGTGACATTCTGGAAAAGGCCAAACTATGGAGTAAAAAGATAATGGTTGCCAGGGTATGGAGGGGAGGGTGGGATGAATAGGCAGAGCATGGGATTTTTTTAGGGCAATGAAACTCTTCTGTATGATACTATAATGGTAGATATGTGAGTTTTTACAATATAGAATATACAACACCGAGAATGAACCCTAAAGTAAACTATGGACTTGGGGTGATAACGATGTGTCAGTGAAGGTTCATCAGTTGTAACAAATGTACCACTTTAGGGGGGGATGTTGATCATGGGGGAAGCTTTGCATGTGTGGGGGCAAGAGGCATATGGGAAATTCCTGTACCTTCCTTTCAATTATGCTGTGATCTTAAAGTCTATTAAAAAAAAAAAACCCAAAAAACAAAGAAGGTATCAGCGCTTTATCAGCGCTTATACTGAGGTGATAAAAGGACAGGCACAGAAACCAGCACACTAAGGTCATGAAATAGAATAGCAGTGTTTGCACTCTGTGTGAGCACCGGTGTGAACTTTCAGATACTTTCACACAGGTGTCTGTATCCCATTCTTAGCACCTCACTCCTCTGTGCCAGTCACTGGGCTGCCTGATACCCCTTCAGTATTTCCCTTTTTTGTTGGCACATCTGAACTCCCTGCCCCAACAAAACATTTCTCTGGAGCCTGCCCTCACCACACATATACAGTCACCCATTGGCAGGTGGGATCTGTGGGATCTGACACTATTTCCAGGTAGCCAGTGTTAGAGTTAAGTTGTAGGACACCCTGCTGGTGTTGGAGAGAATTGCTTGTTGTGGAGAGTTGCTCCCCCCCCAACATTTGGTGACCAGAAGTGTCAAAAGTTAAGTGTTCTGTGTAAAAGGAAAGGAAAAACATACAGGAGAAGGTAGAACTGGGTTTTTCCCCCTACACAGGAGGAGGAGAGACTAGGACTGGGTTTTTTCTTAATTCACCCTGCGAAAATTAGTAAAAGGAAAACTCACTAATGGAGTCAGGCAGCCAGCAGGGGGAGCTCTTGCGCCCTACCACTCCTTATCAGTTGTAGACCCCAACAGGAAGAGAGGGACATTGCAGGTGGACACTACTATCCCAGTAGGAGGAAAAAAGGGTTTTCCTCTTCTCCCAGCAACAGCCTAGCCAATGAGACAACTCAGCCAATGAAAAGCCACTATACTTTGAACTGCCAGTTTGCTCTAACGGACTTTGTTTATAACAGCGCTTCCAACTCCCCTCTTTCCTCTGTAAAAGAGCCTTCCTGTTCTGTGACTTGCCTATGCTTTTGTAGTAGCTTGTGTGTCCTGAATCGCAATTCTCTGTTATTCCCGAATAAACCCATTTTTACTGGTAAAATAACTGACAGTTTTATTTTTAAGGTTAACAACTCTTTTTTTTTTTTGGACGATGATCATGTACTATCAGAAAAACCAGTGAAGGTATTTTTATTAGGAAGAAAAAATATGTGCACAGTACACAGAGAAGCTTTATTGTTAATCCCCTATGAGTCTTCTTTCTCATCCCAACTTCCTGATAAAACACTAGTTCTCAACTCCGCACATGATTATAATTACCTGTGAAGTTTTTATTTTATTTTTTAAAGATTTATTTATTTAAGAGAGAGTTCGAGAGCGAGCGTGCACACGAGTGGGGGGGAAGGGCAAAGGGAGAGGGAGAGGCGTTGCAGACTCCCTGCTGAGCACGAAGCCACACCTGGGCCTTGATTCCCCAACCCTGAGATCATGACCCGAGCAGAAATCAAGAGCCAGATGCTCAACTGACTGAGCCACCTAGGCGCTTTTTAAAATGCCAGTGCCTTGTTATTATGAACACTGAATGTTAAAGGGCATCTGGGTGGCTCAGTCGTTTAAGCATCTGACTCTTGATTTCGGCTCAGGTCATGACCTCAGTGTTGTGAGATCAAGCCCCACGTTGGGCTCTGCACTGGGCTGGGCTCTGCACTGGGCATGGAACCTGCTTAAGATTCTCTCTCCCACTCCTGCCCCTCCCCCTCAATTCTTTAAATAAATAAGTAAATAAGTAAATAAATAAATAAAAACTAAAAAAAGAGAATCTGAAAAAAATGCCAGTGCCTGAGCGCCCCTCCCCCCAGCCCTACCCACAATTGAGTCTGGATCTGTGGAGGTCAGGCTGGGCATGTGTAATTCTAATTGCAGCTAGAGTGCGGTCTGCTGACTGTAATTTCAAGGTAATTAAATGTGAATAGGTAATAATGACATAACAGTATAACTAATTATATTCAGCCTCGATTATTGTTTCTAGCTGATTATGGTAAGGAGGGTGTTGACCATGGAAAGCAGCTAATTAGGGGGAAAAAATGAACTGCAGGATCAAAGGATATTTCTCTTTGTGGTGAGGCAGTATAATCGAGTAGAAAGAGCGCTTCCTTTGAAGTCAGATTTGGGTTGAATCCTGTCATTTGGCCAATTTGGACTTATGCCTCACTTTTCTCATCTGTAGAATGGGAACAATAAACCTACCTTGTAGGGTTGTTGTGAGGATCCCAGATAATGTATGCTAAATGCTTCATACTTGGTAGGTGAGTGGCAGCTCTGTTAATTAGTAATAACAACAATCTCACTTTGAAGAATTTATTCTAAAGAATGGGGACCAAGATGTGCCCCTAAAGATGACCTGCTCAGCCCTGAACTACTCAGGTGTCTCCAGAGGAGAAAATCCTAGGACTCAGATTCCAAGCCCTGAGGATGGGGTGAGAAGGAAACTTGCCCAGAGCCCAAGGAGAGAACAGAGAGAGAAGTTGTTGGGACTTGTCTGTCCTGGACTGGCCAAGGCTGAACGCAAATCTCCTGTGGTGTCAAATCCCCATCAAGGGGAAGAGGCCCCATGGCACTAAGGGAATAATACTACAAAGACAGATGCTCTGTGCTTGCGGAAGAGAGGGAGAAGCAGGCAGAAGACTCTATAAGTAGAAAAAATGAAAGAAGAGGATGTTTGTCCTGGCATGTAGGTGCTTTTCCCTTCAATTCCACCTTTAACCACTGCTGAAACGGGGGACTTCCTCTGAAAAGCAGTCACACAACACTGAAATAGGCCCCACTTCCAACATCAAGGGGGTGGACTCTTGTACAAGCAACCCTTTACTGGGCTAAGTACTTTACAGTTTATCCTAAGTATTCGGAGGTCCATGTCAGCCTCACACCAATCCTTCAAAGCGGCTAGGGCAGGATATCCAGTTTACAAAAGAGAAAACTGCAAATTTGCTCCAGGATGAAGAGCCGGACAGTGACTGAACTAGGGCTTGTATCCCGATAATATTCTAAGGCGGTGGGTGACTTTTTCTTTTCTTTTCCTTTCTTTTAAAAATGAGTTTGATGTCCTTTGATCCTTTGTCCTTTAGGGGGTTGGGGGAGCACTCTTCCCGGAGCTTTTTTTCAATATGGCAGCTACCATTCTTTAAGCCTATTCTCTGTACAAGAAAGACCCTGTAGTAGGCATTGTATATAGGCTGTATAAATTGGTTTAATCCACTTCCCTAGTTCACGACTCTAGGCAGTAGAAATAATTAGTGCCATTTTACAGATGCAGAAAGCAAGGTTTGAGAAGTGAAATGGGTTGTCCTGGGTCACAAAGCCTGTTGGTGGCAGAATCAGGACTTGCCCCCAGGACTTCCCACTTTAATTTCAGTTTCCTTCTTCTGCAGCCATACTCCTTAGGTGATGTTTATGGCCACAAAGTGGAACTCTAGTTTATCTACCCTCAGTGATGTTGCCTAATCTCTTGGAACCCCTCTATTAATGTATAAAAAAAGGGACAATACTATCTATAGCATAGGCTTATGAGAATTACAGAAAATAATTTATGCAAGGCACATTGTAGGTGTAGATAATGGTAGTTGTTATAATTAAGAGGCAGTTCGTAGCCAGTGGTCAGACTGTTTGGGTTCAAATCCCAGCTCTGTCACTTGTACCTGTATGATGTTAGGCAAGTTACTCAACCTCTCTGTGCTTTGATTTCCTCATCTGTAGAATGGGCACACCTACCTAACAGGGTCGTTGAGAGAAGTAGGTAAAATAACCCAGGCGAAGTCTGCACATTGTAAATGATCAATAAATACTTGCCATTATTAGTGTAAGTTCTCCCCTATCCTATTTAATACTTCAGTTTGCCCTGAAGTCCCTCCTATTCTGCCTTCCCCCATTAAGATTTATTACCTTCTAAGATAATAATGCAATGAGCCGCCCGCATTCTCTGTCATCACACTCTGCATTTTTAAAAAAGATTTATTTATTTTAGAGAGAGCGTGTGCATGACAGTGGGAGGGATAGAGGGAGGGGGAGAGAGAGAATCTCAAGCCGACTCCACACTGAGCGGGAGCTGGAATTGGGGCTCCATCTCATGACACTGAGATCCCTACCGCAGTCGAAAACAAGAGTCGGAATCTTCACCAATTATACCACCCAGGCACCCCCATCACACTGCTTTTATTCTGGAATGTTACCTATCATCTTCTATAGTGCTAAGTTATTTACTGCTTATTGTCTGTCTCCCTGCAGGTCATGGATTTTGTCCTTTTTTCCTCAGAGGTATTTGGAGCACCTAGAACAGTGCCTGGCGCGTAGTAGCTGCTGAGTAAATGTTAGCGGTTATTATGATAAAGTCTATCTTGACTTTTCTATTTAAGAGTCCTCCGGCTGCTCGCTCTGAATTGCTAATTCCCCTTAACCACCTTTCCTTTTTCTTTTGTGCAGTAACACTTACTACCTTTTAATCCACCACCTAACTTATTAAGTACTTTTATTACTTATAGTTTTCTCCCTCCACCATCTAGACTGTAAGTCCCATGAAAGTAAGGAGGTTTGTAGGTTTTTTCCACTCACTTATCTCCAACACCTTGAACACCTTGCCTGGCATATAGTAGGTGATTAACAGAGTATTTGTTGAATGAATTATATGTGGCGGAGCGCCAAAAGCACTGGGCATGGAGTCAGAAGACCTCCTGGGACTGCCACTGAACTCTTTCGTGTGTCCTTAAACGCGTTCCCTCCCCACTCCGGGCCACAGTTTTCCCTTCCAGCTCAGACCCTGCAATTCCGCAGCGGCTTGCTCCAGCCCGCCGGCGGTGTCGCGCCACGCGTGGCCGCTGGGGGGCGGTGGTGCCCAGCGCCCAGCCCCGCCCATTTCCCCGCGAGGCGGTGGCCGGGTGGGACCCGCCCGCTCCCGGAGTAGAGGAGCCGGGTCCCCGGCGCCGCTGCCCCAGTTGTCCGCGCGCCTGTCCGCCGGCCGCCGGAGGCCAGCCATGTCCTGCTACATCTACCAGCTGCCCGCCTGGGTGCTGGACGACCTGTGTCGCAACATGGACACGCTCAGCGAGTGGGACTGGATGCAGTTCGGTGAGTGGGGCCCCCACCGCCACTAAGCCTCCTGCCCACTTCTGTTTAAGTGGGTCCTGAACCGAGGGGCTCTTTGTGCTGCCGTTTCGGACCGGGGTCTCGCCGTGTGTCCACCGCCCCCCCATCTGCGCCCCCGCCCCGGCTCCACGGGCATCGTCTGGAAGGTGTTAAGTGACCTTTGAAGATTTCTGTTGTTAATGTGAGTCTGTCCCTAGGTAGTGAGCGGTTCGACTTTGCTGTTTACGGTAAGGCTTATCATAATAAGCTATCGGCAACTGCTGTGCGTTTACTGGGCGCCCGGCCTGATGGAGGCACTTGACACGGATTATCTCCCCGAGTTCCCACGAGGGCCTGTGAAGTGCGCACTTTTCTTACCCCAGTGTACAGACGAGGAAACGGATTGAGAGAGGTCGGTCGAGTAACTTGCCTGCGGGCGTGGCGTTGCTAAATGGCAGAGTGGGATGTGAACCATGGTGTGTGACTCCACCAGGACGTCGTTAACTCCTTGGTGTGTTTTGTTTGTTTGCGCCTGATGATCTGCTGAGAGGGCCTGGCATCTGGGGCGGCCGCCGCGCGTGTGGTCCTTGGGTTCCCAAGCAGAGGTCTGCGTTCCAGGCTCCACCTCCTCCCAGCTGGTGACTTTGGACGAGTTGCTTAACCTCTCTGAGCCTCCGCTTAATCTGTGAACTGGAGGTTCTTGTGAGTAATGACAATTGTATAAGAGGCACCTGACACTTAAGTGTCAGATTCTAGTAAGTAATAAGGAAATGTTAACAATTATTGTTTTTATGTTCGAGGTCAGTGTAACTGGTGCCACTTTATTTAAAAAAATAATCTTGATATTTTCTTGAGAATTTAGATGATATGCATATGTATGTACTCCTGTATATACAGAAGCTTATGATATATATGTATATTATATGATATATACATATAGTTGAGAAGAATAATAAACTGAACATGTATGGGTTATCTATCCACTCTGAGCAAATAATATACATTTTAACCTAGTGGTTCTCAAGCAGGGGCGATTTTGCCCCTGAGGGAGCAAATGTCTGGAGACATTTTTGGTTGTCACAACTAGGAGCATGCAATGAGTAAAAGCTAGAGATGTTGATAAATGCCCTACAATGCACAGGACAGCCCCCTCCACATAGAATTATCTGACCCAAAGTGTCAACAGTGCTCAGATTCAGAAATCCTGTTTTAACCCAGTAACAAAAATAATACACGCTTATTGCAAAATGCTGTGGCAAACGAAGATTAGCTCAAATTCCACCACTCAGGGATAACCATTCTTATTTGGATGCCAATAATAATAATTAATAATAATAATAATATTAATAAACAGCAACAATAGCAGCTTACATTTACTGGCTCTTTATTATGTGCCAGCAGAGTGCTATGTGGTTTGTATCTTCAAGTATATAATAATAACCATTTATGTGCATACATTTTTCAAAAATCATGTATTTTGTACCGTCTAATAGCTTACTTTTTTCACTTAAAATATTCACAATTTTTTCTTCTTGCCAAGCAGTGGCAACATGGATTTAGGTTTTTATTTTTAGCGTGTATTTTTGTTAATGACTTTGAACGGAAAGAAGCAACACATGCATTTACGAATGTAAATTACAGACCAGGGGTAGAGAGGAAGGTAAATGTCTTTCCTCTTCCTAGTTTTCAGCCTCCCTGGTCCACTCCCTGGAGGCAGTCACTGGTAACATGTCAGGGCATCTCTGAGAATGTCTATTACCACCTGGTTTTCTAGACTGCTCTGTGTTCTTTGCTCCGATGACCTGTGATTTATCTACTTTGAATGTTTCCTGGGTAGTGGACAAATTTTGTATAAGAGACTCCCTCTAGTTTTTTTTTTTCTTTTTCCATGTTGGCCTTGACTGTAAACAATCAGAGCAACTTCTATTCCTAAGATATTTAGAAGGCATACCTGTGACTTTTAAGAGCAGCTTTATTGAGATATAATCTGCATACTATACAATTCACCCATTTAAAATGTACAATTCGATGGCATTTAGTATACGTAGAGTCATATATCCATCTCCATAGTTAATCTTGGAACACTTTAATTACCCCAAAAAGAAACCCTGTACCCCTTCATTGTCACCCCCAACATTCCCACACATACCTCCCATTTTCCTCAGCTTTAGGCATTGCCTCTTCTGGACGTTTCCTAAATATGGAATCCTACCATATGCAGTCCTTTGTGATGGGCCTCTTTCCTGTGGCAGTAGTTTTCATGTGTCGTCCATGTTGTACCATGTATCGGTGCTTAATTTCTTTTTATTACTGAATAATACCGCACTGTATGGGTGGACCACATTTTATGTATGCATTCATCAGTTGATGAACATTTGGGTTCTTTCCACTTTTTGGCTGTGATGATTAATGCTCCTGTGCACATTTGTGTCTAAGTTTTTATGTAGATCAGGTTTTCATTTCCCTTGGGTAGACACCTAGGAGTGGAATTACTGAGTCATGTGCTAACTCTATATTTAACATTTTGAGGAAGTGCCAGACCGTTCTTCGTATTGGCCGCACTTCTTTACCTTCCCTCCAGCAGTGTGTGAGGGTTCCAATTTCTCTTTATCCTCCCCGACACTTGTTACTGTCTTTTCAATTCTAGCCATCTGAGCAGGTGTGAAGTGGTATCTCACTGTGATTTTGATTTGCATTTCCCTAATGACTAATGATGTTGGGTATCTTTTTATGTGCTTATGGGCCCTCTGTACATCCGCTTTGGGGAATACCTCTGACTTTTTAAGCCCTGGAGACACCAGAATTGCTCAAACTCTTCAAAGACTTCCAATTGTCATTTGGGATATAATCCAAACTCCACCAGGCCTTCCCAGTCTGTCACAATCTGGCCTCACTGGCTTCTGATCTCTTGTCCTTCCACACCCACTCTCGCTCATCCTGCTCCAGCCACACTGGCCTCCTTGGTGCAGGGTCAGGGCCTTTGCACTTGCTACTCTCTCTGCCTGGAACATTCTCCCAATGGTCACTGTGGCTGGCTTTCGAGTCGGCATTAGATTCGTCTTGCTGCTGTAACAAATTACCACAAACTTCATGGCTTAAACACAGGACACACTTACCGTGTTACAGTTCTGGAGGTCGCAAGTCCTAAAACCAAGTGTCAGCAGGGTTGCATTCCTTCTGGATGCTCCAGGGGAGAATCCATTTTCTTGCCTAAATTGTTCAGCTTCTAGAGGCTGCCTGCATCCCTTGGCTCACAGCCCCTCCCTCTGCCTTCAAAGCCAACTGCATAGCATCTTTAAATCTCTCTCTGACCTCTGCTTCTGTTATCATATCTTTGAATCTGACACTGCTGCTTCCCTCTTATAAGAACTCTCGTGATGACATAGGCCCACTTAGATAATTCAGGCTAATCATATCTCAGGACCCTTAATGTAAGCCCATCTGTAAGGTTCCTTTTGTCAGGTAAGGTCTCATAATCATAGGTTTTGGGGTTTGGGATACTGACATCTTTGGAGGTCTTCAGGTCTCAGTTCATACTTCTTATTCCAGAGGCCTCCCCTGCCCCACTGTTACTGTCTGTACCACCACTGTTTTATTTCCACTGTTCCACTTAACAAACTTTGATATTACCTTGTTCCTTATTTATTTTATGTCTCTCTCTCCCTGGAGAATGTAAGCACGGTGAGGCCAGGGACCTCACCCATCTAGTTCACACCTGTATTCCCAGAGCCTAGCACAGTGCCTGGCCAGTGGGCAGACACTCAGTAAGCACTTGAATAAATGATGAGCTGAAGGATGTAGAAGTGGGGAGGGCATGGGGCGTGTGCACTTCTCCCCCACTGAGATGGCTTTGAGCCCATGGTCACCCAGCTCTCCATGTTGGGTTGGGGCTCGCTGGGCTGGGAGTTAGCCATGGCCCCATTTAGCTGCTCCTTGCCAAGCCACAGCACCGCCCGGCTTTCTCTTCATCAGAACTGGTGATCGCCATTGTCCTTCCATCTCTAAAGAGTCTCTGCTTCTGTGAGTCATTTCGAACAGATGGTCCCTTAGGGCCAGTTGTGGTACTGGGCGGTGCGGTGGGAAGATCCTTCTTCAAGTGATTTAGAAAATCACATGGCCACACATATGTGTGCTTTTTGAATCTGACAATTGTTGGCAGATGTTGTGGCTGCTTCCTGTTCCTTTCCCTATGATCACAGCTCCATCCATTTTTGCCCTTCGGGGAAAAACAGGCTCCTTACAGCTTCCTCCACCCAGGTGTATTCCAAGGGGTGTGGAGGCTTTGTACATAGCCCTGCTTTGTCCCTGTCCAGCTGTGTGATTTTGGGCAAATCACTGCCTCTCTCTGAGCCTTTTGTGTCCTCATCCATAACATGGGGGTGACTTGCTGAGAGGCTTAGGGGACATGTTGTGTGGAAGTTCCTTAGTGTTTTCTCTCCCATTAGTCCTGACAAGGGTCATTTGACCAGAGGGTGGGTCATTTCAGGAGGCTGTGTCCAGAGGGCTTTGAACCTGGGCAAGATTTTCTACTCTTGGGTGAACTCCTGCAAGATTCAGGGACTCAGACCTGGAGGGATGGTCCCACGTGGTGGCAACCACAGGGGACAGAAGCATGTTTTCGTAGAGTGTAGTTGGTTTAATAATGATAGCTAGCACTTATGGGGCACTTTCTATGTACGAAGCCCTATTCCAAGTACATCTGTCTATGTAACTAATTGGATCCTCGCAACAACTTCTGAGGCAGGTGCGGTGGTTATTCTCATTGGCAGATAAGGACACTGAGGCATAGGGAGAGGTGAAGGGCCTTCCCCAAGTACACAGCAAGTAAGTATCAGGATAGGATTTGCACCCAGGCCTCAGAATCCAAAATCTGGGCCCTGAACCACCATTGTACTGTCCTGCTGATAGAGGTATATATTTTTATATCTGTAGAAAATTCTGAAAGAATAGAAGCAGAAGTATGACCGTGCTTGTCTTGGGTTCCTCCAAGAGGGGTGATCATGGGGACTTTGATTTTGTCCTGGTAGCCAGATCTTCTGTAATCATCAGCTTTTTCTTGTGTGTGTTGAGAAGAGAGCTAGGAACTTCACAGGGTCCGTGGCAGTGACTCACTCCCCCAAGATCTCTATCTTGACCCCGTTTTAAGGGCCTGGTTAAATGTTGATAGATTGCTACCTTAAGCTACATCGATGTCTCGGGACCGCGTGAACTGCAAGGCACCTCAGGGCTTAGTTCCTACTTCTCTCGCGGGTAGGGAAAACACGAGGCTGTGGGGGGAACATCACACCGGGGCTTCTGTTTTTCCCATTACATCACGCTGCCTCTGAAGAGTGGGAGGCGTGCCAGTGAACAGCCTGGTGTGAAGGGAAGGGGTGCAGGGAAGGGGGCAGGGAGAGGGTGCGGGGGAGGTGTTCCTTCCTCTTCCCTCACCCTTTTCTCTCAGCTCCTGGAAGCAGCCCCTGACCCTGCTGACATCACTTCCCACTGACCAGGAATCTGTCCTGGGGTTTCCAGTGACTAAAGTTGCAACTGAGAACTTTCCATCCTGAACAGGCTTTCTCTCTTCAGAAGGCTGTTTCAATCTTCCCCATTCCTCCAGAGGGAGGGGATTGTGCAATGTGATCGTGTCATTCCCTGGCTCTGAGCTCTTCCAAAGTGTCTGTGGCTGTTAGGAGTGAGTCCAAACACTATAGCCTGGCTTTCGAGGCCCTTTGTCATGTGGTCCCCTTCCCTACTCTATTCACTTATGTTTGTTTTTTTTTTTTTAAGATTTTATTTGTTTATTTGACAGAGATAGAGACAGCCAGCGAGAGAGGGAACACAAGCAGGGGGAGTGGGAGAGGAAGAAGCAGGCTCATAGCGGAGGAGCCTGATGTGGGGCTCGATCCCATAACGCCGGGATCACGCCCTGAGCCGAAGGCTGACGCTTAACCGCTATGCCACCCAGGCGCCCCTATGTTTGTATTTTTCAAACAGAAATCTCCATGGGCTTCTGGTTTACTCACCACAGTATGTCTGGAGCTTGTGACAGGCTTGGAGCACGGAAGTGCTCAATAATATTCCGCAGAATGAAGGAACGAATGACTTGATGCTCACACGGATTCCTGTTCCACGATTTCTGAAATTCTGGATCTGAAGTGTGATTCTTTTATTCTGACTTAAGAAGAAAAAAAAAGCCCCCTCACTTTAGTAAATTCAGTGGAATACATATGACCATTCAAAATGCCATTTATGAAGAGCTTGTAACAACTCGGGAAATGCTTGTCGTATAATGTTAATAAATGAGGGCAGGATGCAGAATCTCACAGGCCAGCAGCAACTGGTCTAGAAGGGCTACTGTGCGGAGGGGTGGGGAGGGTTTGGGAAAGGGGAAGTACCCTAGTGGGATGCTGTGTAACTTGATTTATTGGGTTTTTTTCCCCTTTGTTTTCCAAGTTTTCTTTAGTGAACAACCATTAATTTTATAATGAAAAATGTGAAGGAGGAATGCTTTATATTTAGTATTGCCAGTGGCAGAGCCCTGCAAATTTTGTAGTGTTTCAGAGTTGGCAAATTGCTTTTAGATGCATGGGCTCTCTTGATCCCTGCAACAGTTCTGTGAGGATGCTGGGCCATGGGTTCCTTCGTTAGTTACTTGGCTAGTTGGTTGGTTCGTTCGTTCATTCATTCATTCATTCATTCATTCATTTCCCACTGCCAGGGCTGGGACCTAGGGTGGGGAGAATGAGATGCCCAGGGCAGAATTTAAGGAGGCACCTACTCTCCAGCTTCTGAGAGTGCAGGACCAGCCCTGAGAGTGAGCACCTCCTTAAATTTTGCCCCTGGGCCTGGCCTTGCCCCCACTCTGTGTCAGGGGCTGATCTCTGTTCTGGGGACCTAAGAGTGGACAGAACAGATAAAACTCCCTGTTTGCTCGGAGCTTCTCTTCTAGCAGGGGAGGCAAGAGAAGTTCCATTACCTCCTCCCCTTCCAGTCGAAGAAACTGAGGCTCCCACTGGTGAAGGGCCTTGCCCATAGCAAATAAGCAGCTAAAGCTCAAAGCCCCTGACCCTCTGGTCCAGTGGGCTTTCTCCTGTTCTATGTGGCCGTGAAGTTGATATTTGCACTCCAGGGTAGTGGATGCTCTGGTCCACGGCTGCCTAGTGGAGTCAGCGCTATACCTTGGGCTGGATGGAGGCCAGCTAAAGGTGGAATTTCAGGTGTGATGGGGGGGGCGAGTGAGAAGCTACTGCAGACAAAGCCCGCTAGCCTGGGGAACCTGTGCCGGAGGCACTGGCTTTCTGATGCTAAGCAGAGCCTCTGGCTTGCCTTGCAGCCTCCTACGTGATCACAGACCTGACGCAGCTGCGGAAGATCAAGTCGATGGAGCGGGTGCAGGGCGTGAGCATCACGCGGGAGCTGCTGTGGTGGTGGGGCATGCGGCAGGCCACCGTCCAGCAGCTGGTGGACCTCCTGCGCCGCCTGCAGCTCTACCGCGCAGCCCAGATCATCCTGAACTGTGAGTAACCACGGCGGCCCGGGCAGCCGCCCGAGAGCGGGTGTCAGCAAGGGCCGCACGCGCGGCACAGGAACTTTGCTTCATCTTCGAAAAAAATTTAAATGAAAGCATTTACCATCCACCTAAGAAATCCGTAATGGTGGTTACCTGTGGGAAAGGGGTTGCGTGGCCAGGGATCAAGATGTCGGAGAGAGACTTTACAGTGAGTTCTTTCGTACCTTTTAAATTCTGCTTCTCTCTTCCAAAAAGAAAGAAAGAAAGAATGATTTAAAAAATAGCTATATATAGAAATCCAAAAAAGTCTACGATAAAAATGATTTATTATTTATTTATTGTTTAGAGCGGGCAGAAGGAGAGAGAGAGAGAATCATAAGCATATGCCCAGGGTGGAGCTCGAAGTGGGGTTTGGTCGCAGGACCCTAACATCATGACCTGAGCTGAAACCAAGAGCCAGACGCTTAACAGACTGAGCCACCAGGGGCCTCACTAGCACACTCTTTTCTTTCCTTCCTTTCTTTCTTTCTTTCTTTCTTTCTTTCTTTCTTTCTTTCTTTCTTTCTTTCTTTCTTTCTTTCTTTCTTAGTTCATTTATTTATTTGCCAGAGAGAGCGAGAGAGCGTGAGCACAAGCAGGGGGAGAGGCAGGCAGAGGGAGAGGGAGAAGCAGGCTCCCCGCTGAGCAAGGAGCTGGATGCGGGGCTCTATCCCAGGGTCCCCCAGCCAAATGCAGACACTTAACTGACTGAGCCACCCAGGCGTCCCTAGCACATTTTTTTTTTGAAGATTTTATTTATTTATTCAACAGAGATAGAGACAGCCAGCGAGAGAGGGAACACAAGCAGGGGGAGTGGGAGAGGAAGAAGCAGGCTCATAGCAGAGGAGCCTGATGTGGGGCTCGATCCCAGAACACCGGGATCACGCCCTGAGCCGAAGGCAGATGCTTAACCGCTGTGCCACCCAGGCGCCCCTAGCACATTCTTTTAATAACTGCATCGTGTTCCTTTGATAGACATGCCCTGATTTATTTACCTCACCCCTACTGGTAGGTGTTTAGGTTGCTTCTTAGTTTTTTCTCATACACAGTATTGTACCGTTAGACGTATGCACCATATTTGCACATGTGTCAGTCTAGCTGGAGGATGACTTTTTTAGCATTGGAATGGCTGGGTTGAAAGTTTGTGTATTTTAAGTTTTGACTGATATTGGTATCAATATTACCAAATTATCCCCCTATCCACTATGACAACATGGTGGGAACATATATAGCCGGTAATAATTTTTCCCTACCATGAGGAGTGGCTGTAAAGTTGAAGAGGTAGAATTATGTCAGGTGCTTGGTGTTCAGCCAGTGCTCAGCAGAAGGTGGGGGGGGGGTTATGGTTACTCCATTTAGGCCCCCCGTTCCTCCTCATGTCCCCAAAGAGACCCCTTCAGTAGGGGGGCAGCGAGCCAATCTTTTAATAGGTACTTTCTGAGCACCTGCCCAGTGTCTGGTGCCATCCTCGTTTCTAGAATACGGCGATGGGCAAAGCAACGGTCCTTTGCTCTCATGGAGGACATAGTCTTATGAAGCTATGGTCAATAGACTGGAAAATAAAGAAAAATAATGGGTTGGAGGGACCAGGTAGGAGAGGCCCCTAGAACATGTTAGTCACAGAAGGGCAGTTTGAGGAGGAATGGAAAGAAGACAGCCATGTGAAGAGTTGTGGTAAGAGAGCCCAGGAAGAGCTTGGGGCTTTGATGGAAGCAGCATAGAGCTAGTGTGGGAGGTAGAGAGCAGTACATTCTGAGGCCCAGAGACCTGAGGAAGACCCAGTGTGGGCCCTGGTGTAGTTCTGTCTGGGGTTCCTGGGCTGGGATTAACATGGCTGAATCAATAGACCCAGGTTCAGCACTTTCCTGATTGTACCTCAGGCCTTCTGGAATCATGGAGGGCTTCCAGGAGGAGGGGTGGTGGGATCTAAAGCAAGGAACTGAGGGATGGGAGCTTAGAGGGCTCTACCCTCAGAGATGTCAGGAGAACAGTGGACATTGGGGTGGCCCTGCAGGTGGGGGATCTAGAGATGAAACCCAAACCAGGCTTTCGGGGGCACCATAGGGGTAGATCACATTGGGCATAGAAGGCCAGTGGGGGAGCAGGACCTTCTCTTGCCCTTAGCCACTTAGCGACTGTCGGAGATTTAGGATATCCAGGGACACAGGTCTCACTAGATGAAGGACAGTTCCTCTCATGGCAGGAGTCCCTGTCTGGGGGCAGGTTGTGGGGACGGAAGGTCCTGCTCACACGCAGGGAGTGATGCACCAGCATGAGACTTGCCCCAGCCGTGTAATCTCTAAGTCAAGAGAGGGCACATCTCCAGACACAGCCACCCCTAAACTTTTGCAGCCTCTGCTCCTGTCTGGCCGCCTCCCCAAGCTCACTGTTTTCCTCAGACTGGGGAAGGATGGTCTGTTCAGTCCCCAGCACCCCCCTCCCCAACTCTGGAACTTCCTGAAACAACTCCTGCCCCACCAGCTCTTCTGTCCCAAGATTCCCTTCAGTCCTGTCAGACAGCAACCCTCCCCTCACATTCCCCCCAGGCCAGGTCTTCATCCTGGTCAGCCGGGGGTGCCCGTGGTTTCACAGTGGAGTGGGTAGGCAGGACGGCTTCAGCCGTCTGCTGTTACATGGGCAGGTCCCTCCCTTTCCCTGGGCTTTAGTCTCCCCGCTTTTGTCCAGTGGAAGTGGGCTGGATGACGTCGGAGCCCTCTTTGGACATTCATGGTACCGTGGCCCCCCATCATCCCTCGGACCTTGCAGCATTTCAGCTGGTTGGTGCGATTGGCACCTGCCCCTTTTAGCCATGTGCAGACCCTGGCTTCTCTGCATCCCCAGAGCCTGGCACGTGGTAGATGGGGAGAAACGATTAGCACCGAATGTGTCCTCAAATAATTTTCACATTTTGAGAGAATTAATGATAGACTCCTAATGGGCTGGAAAAGAGGCAAGGAGGGAGGGGGGCTGCTGGAGGGGTAATGCCGCTGGATCCAGTGCTGTCAGAATCCAGGGGCCCAGGTTTCCAGCCCAGTCTTCTCTGGGGAGGGGGCTAGCAGGGTGGGGCCTGCAGCACACCCTGGCTTTGTCTCTCCCAAGTGGCTGAGATGTTGCAGGGGTGTCCCGAGCCCCGAAAGCAGACAAGTACCAGGGATTGGGAAAGGCCTCTGGTTGGACATAGCAACTTGCCGTTGACGTCAAAACCTGACTGTTGACTAATCTGGAACATATTCTTAACGATTTGAGGTCAACAAACAATATAGTGTCAGCTTTAAAGAAACATACTCATGGCAGCGTGACACTTGGGTTTAAGCTAACAGTGACTGAGCACTTTCCATGTGCCAGGCACGGAGCTTGTTCCCAACAGCACCTCGAGGTGGGTGTTCTAAGGAGCCCCTTCTCCACCTGAGGAAACGGAGGCCGAGAATGGCTAAGCGACTCCCCCAAGGGCACAAGTCTGGCCATGGGTAGAGACGGAGGGCGCACCCAGGCGTGTCTGGATCCAGCGCCCTCGTTCGCAGCTTTTCTCACAGAAACCTCCCTGACCGGTGTTTGGGTTTCCAGGCAACAGCGACGGTTTTCTGTCAGCCTCTCTTCAGTTTAGAATTTGACTCAGACCCCTGCTGTCCCGGTCCGGCAGCCGCCTACCTGTCAGGACTCTGGGGGTCTACCTTTGTTCCCCAAACCTCTCCCCCCCCGCCCCCGCCTCAGCCCTGCTGATTAAATTTGCCGGAGGAAGAGAGACCGAAACTTGTTTCCACAGCCACAAATCCCCTGGCTGTTCTTCGAGGAGAGCCTGCTTGTTTGCTCCCACCGCGTTGTGTCCTCAGGCAGGACACTTAACCTTTCTGTATCTTGTTTTTTTCTTTGGTTAAAAAAAAAAAAGTGCTATAAATCTCTGCCCCTTTGTGGAGGTGAACACGGCATATTCTGTACACGTGAAGCATTTTAAGTTTCTGGAGTCCAACTAGTCAAAGCCACTTTCCCTTCCCTAATCATAACATTAGTTAAATCTTATTTTTCATTAACTTGCGGAAGATTGTTTGGGAACTTGCTAGCTGCTTCCGGCAGTTTGAGGACCCAACTTCTGCCGACCACTTCTTAGAGGGCTTTAAGAACAGACTTGATAGGGGAGGGGCGTGGGAGGAAGGGGTAACTGGTGACGGGCATCAAGGAGGGCACATGATGGAATGAGCCCTGGCTGTTAAGTGCACTGATGAATCACTGAACTCTACCTCTGAAACTAATAATCCACTAGATGTTAATTAATTGATTTTAAATTAAAAAAAAAAAAAAAGAAGAGATTAGATAAAACCGTGGTTGAAAACCACACACACCAGACGTCCTAGATGTAAACTGGCTTCCTCGGAGACTTGTATGTCAGAGGCCTTCTGAACTGAAAGGTGGCGCGTGGGGTCCGCTGGGGGCCACACTGCGTCTGGTCTCTTGAAATCAAGTTCTGAGGGTGGCTGCTGGTGCAGTTGTGTAAAGAGCTGGGTCTGTGGATCTTGGTTCCTTCATATTTTCTTGGCCCTCATTGCCAAGACCACTGTTTGTCACACTCCTAACACTAAATGTTACAAGAATTAGAATAAATTAGCACAGAAGGCTTACTACCCCAGCCACCCATTCCTCTGGCAACTCTGTTTGCCAGGGTCAATCCCCCCCCCCTTTTTAAATTATGTTCTGTTAGCCACTGTATAGTACGTCATTAGTTTTTGATGCAGCGTTCAGTGATTCATCAGTTGCATGTAACACCCAGTGCTCACTACAACACGTGCCCTCCTCAATACCCATCGCCAGGCTACCCCATCCCCCCACCCCGAAACCCTCAGTTTGGTTCCCAGAGTCCAGAATCTCTCATGGTCTGTCTCCCCCTCTGATTTCCTCCCCTTCTGTTTTCCCTCCCTTCCCCTATGGCCCTCCGTGCTATTGCTTATGTTCCACATAGAAGTGAAACCGGGTGATAATTGTCTTTCTCTCAACCGCTTTTTATTCTTTGAGCCGTTTCTCGGTACTCGTCTGTATTAACATTTCTGGCTCACTGCTGTCACTAAGGGCAGACAACAGTGACATTTTAAATAAGACAGACCTTTATTTCTCTCTCTGGTGATGGTCCAAGCTGCCCAGGGCTGAATGGGCAGCTTCATGGTATCAGGGATCAGGTTTTTTGTTTGTTTGTTTGTTTGTTTGTTTGTTTTTGTAATGCTCTGCTGTCTTGGATACCTCGCTGCCACTCACACCTGACATAACTACTCTGACCCTCTCACGCACCTTCCAGCTGTCACAAAGGGCTTGGAGGGCAAGTTGCACACCTAACTTGCCTTCCAAGCCATTGGCCAGGTCCTAGTCACGTGGCAGCACCCAGTTGCAGGGGAGGCTGGGAAATGTAATCTGTAGCTGGGAGGTTATGTGCACAACAAAATCTTCTTCTTCTTCATTTTTTTTTTTTAAAGATTTTATTTATTTATTTGACAGAGACAGCCAGTGAGAGAGGGAATACAAGCAGGGGGAGTGGGAGAGGAAGAAGCAGGCTCCCAGCGGAGGAGCCTGATGTGGGACTCGATCCCAGAACGCTAGGATCACGCCCTGAGCCGAAGGCAGACGCCTAACGACTGCGCCACCCAGGCGCCCCTCTTCTTCATTTTTTTTTAAAGATTTTATTTATTTATTTGACAAAGAGAAAGCAGGAGAGCACAAGCAGGGGGAGCAGCAGAGGGAGAGGGAGAAGCAGACTCCCCGCCGAGCAGGGAGCCCGATCCGGGGCTCTGTCCCAGGACCCTGGGATCGTGACCTAAGCCGGAGGCAGATGCTTAACCAACTGAGCCACCCAGGTGCCCTGCAATGAAAGTTTCTATTACTCTAGAGGAGGAGGGAATAAATATTGGAGGGACAGCAGTCTCTCTATAATTCTCCCCTTTGGGTCACCCAAATATCCATATGCAGCTGTCTTCTCACACCTAAAACACGCTCACCCTTTCCACAAGGGAGACAGGCCAGAGGTCCTAATCAGTTTCTTCCTTGAGCTCGAGGCCCAGGATCTGTGGGTGACCCTGTGCTTCAGGACCAGCTCCCCATGGTCCAGTACCTCTCCACCAAAGAGAAGTTATCTGCTACCCTCCCCCCAGCACACCCAGAACCCAGTGGTGGTATCTGAACAGGAAGCCACAATCAGAACTCTCCCATGTGAAACGAGAAACATGTTGTAGCCGCTCGTGGGTCGCAGTTGACAAGTCTGGCTGAGCAGGGGTTGTGAAGGTCCCTCCCGGGCAGGGGAGGAAGTTGTTGGCTTGATCCATAAACATCCCCTTGTGCTTTTCCGTAGATCAGGGATTCTCAAAGTGTGGTCCCCAGACTTCTAAGCATCAGCATCTCCTTGAACTCATTAGAGATGCAAATTCTTGGATCTCACCTCATCTGCTGATTCAGAAACTCCAGGGGTGGTGGGGTCCTGGGTCTGTGTTTTTACAAGTGGGGTGAGGGGTGGGAGCAGGCGTTGTGGGGGCTTCTCTGTTCATTGTTCTCCGTGGCCTCGTCTGAAGTAGGAGCTGAAGAGAGGCTGCCCTTACAGAGGGCTGCTCGGCTTCCACAGCCCACTTCCTGCTGGTCTGGGAAATGTAGTTTTTAGCCAGGCAGCCATATGTCTAGCTAAAACTTCTAGAATGTGGGAGGACAGGGGGACTGGGCATTTCTGCCATATCGCTATTATCTCTAAATAAGGTGCTTATATTGTCCTTTTCATATTTATTAATTTAAATATTATCCACTGACTTCCTAGAGGAGGATTCAGCTCATACACAACTCCTCTCCGTTTCTAGTACATTTATATCACGATTTTTAGTTCCTCTGTAGATTGCTGTTGCAATGTTTAATGAACATCCTTGCATTTCTGATTCTTTTTCCATTCAGCTCTAGGTAATGCCTATTGATTCTCCACTTTGTAAGAGGAAGTCGTCCATTCTCTTGCTCTTTTTTACCCCGTTCTTTCTACTTTCACCTCCCAGCTTTGGGTGAAGACCAGTTGTAAAGTAGTCCTCCATGGATGTTATCAGAGCTCCAGGCTCTGCTAAGCCCACAGGGAAGAGCTGGGTCTTGGATGAAGCCCTTATCTCTGGGTCATGACAGGAAGGGGAATGTCATCTGTGTGTCCTGGTTGACAGATGTCTTGCAATGGGGAAAGTACTGTGTGTATAAGGCATCTGCAGGGCGAATCATACTCTAGAGTAGCATTTCCCAAACCACGTGCCTCAGAAGAGTGCTCCAGCAAGATACGCCCCCTGCAAACAAAGAATTCATGAATAACTAAACTTGGAAAATCCTGTATGCTGTATCAGTGCCTCCTACCTTTGGAGACTCATAATGCAAACCATCGTATTAAGGCACTGATAAGTCCTGCAGCAAAGAGATCTATTTAGGCCAGTGTTTTCCATTTATATTTGACCATGGAACCCCTTTTCATTTGATGCCTATAAATAGTCCCACGGAACCAACACATTGTGGGAATCACTGCTCTAGTGAAATGGTGACCATGGTGAAATTGCTGGGCATTTCAAGGGAGCTTCGTGATGGAGAGACTGGGAGATCAGGGGCAGATTTTTATGGTCAGGTCAGCATTCAGCATCAAAAGAGTCTGACTCAAGGGGCCAGGGTAACCATCACCTTGGGGCTCAAAACATGAAGGTCCCACTTCCGAGAGGGACTTTTCCTGACTGCCGGACTTAGGAGGGGACTATGTGCCAGGCTCCAGAGCCTGAGTTCTAGCATCTTGGGCGCGTGGGAGTAGGAATCAAGGCAGAGGCCACAGTGTCGGCGCTGCGGCTCCCAGCCAAAGGCAGACCAGCTGTCATCGCTGCTGAACTCTAGAGCTGGTTAAATGCCACCATGCCAGGCCTGGGAGCTGAGCGTGCCGATGGCGAGGATCAGATGGCTCTAGGTCTGGAAGGCTGGAGACCAGGTGTGCCTGCGCTGGGAGCTATGACTCTGCCTCCTTCCTCCCCACAGCAAGTTAGGCGTATGGAAGCTGGGCCAGAGAGTCAATAATGAACTGAAGAACTATTTATCAAGTGCCTCCTTCTATGTGCTGGACACTAGGGACACAGCAGAAAAATACAGCCGGAGTCCTAGACCTCAGGGGGCCTGCAATCTAGTGGGGGAGACACATCCTGCCGGGAGGATGACACGGGGACCATAACCAACCACAGGGTGAGGTGGAAGAGGGCAGGATTTGCTCTCATCGAGGGACGCTTCCCTGAGGAAGCAAAGCCTGAGCCTCCACCAGGAGGACAAGTGAGACTAGTGAGTGAGGGACCATGCGATCATTTCTAGGCAGGGGGCACAGCACATGCAAAGGCCTGGAGGTGGGAAGGGGTGATGTTTGAGGACCGAAACAGAGGCCACCGGGGCCTCAGCAAGAGGACAGTGCAGTGGGCTGAGCCTGGGGAGAGGGCAGGGTGCAGGGTCAGGCCACCCAAGGCTTCTCAGGCCGTAGTCAAAAGGCTGCTGTCTCAGGGAGGAGAGGGAAGATTTTGGAGGGCTTGTGCCTGAGGTGGGCCACTGTTCTGCTGCTGTCTGCAGTAGGGGCCTGTGAGGTTCTGAGTAGGAGCGCAAGGAGCTTCTGGAATCTGAAGGGATTGGGAGGTGACCAGGGTTTTATCTTTCCTCCTGTGGCTACCACCATCCTGGGAGTTTTCTTTTGGCTTTTGCAGTTTCCACACAGTGTCATTTTGGTTGTGCAATCTTGATGTTTTCTAACTTTTGGTTTGGTGCCTCAGCCAGAGTCATTTCCTTCCTGGACCCGGGCTCTCACTGAATGGGGAATTTTTGGCTACCGCCTAAAGTGAAATGGAAGAGAATGATCTCCTTCTCTCCCCAAGAGCCTGAGCTGTTGCAAAAGGGCCGGACAGGGCTGGTGTGTTTGCTCTCTTGGAAGGCTTCCCAATATCTGCGCCTTTTCCAAGCTAGGGAACAACACATGGATCGGATTCAGGGCCACTGGAGAATTGCCCCGAAGGTGGCACTGTGTTTGGCCAAGACCGCCCAGGCCAGGAGTCCTCCTAACTGGTTCTAGTTATAACTTGTATTTAGCACCTAATATGTGCCAGGTAGACATTTTACCTCATAAATCTTTTTGTCCCCATTCTATAGATGTGGAAACTGAGGCTCAAAGATTAACTAACATGCCAAAAGCCACATTGCTAGTAAGTGTTGGGCCAGGGTGGGGACCCAAGTCTGCTTGATCCCCAACCCTACTGGGGTAGGTCACTAAATGGCATCAGGCCTCACTTTTCCCCTCTGAAAAATAGGTTCACATATTGCCCTGTCTATTATTCTCATAAACCAGGAAGCTGCAAAACATAAGAGATGGTGAGGTTTTTAAAAGTTAGTGGTGCGTGGCTCAGGACAGGTCACCTGACTTTCCTTCCACACATTAGTTACTCCGCTGGAACAGAGCAAGGCTTTAATCACTGTGGGGATTTGGGAATGAACAGAGCGCAGAGGTGATGCATCTAAATCAATCCCCAATTTTTTAGAGAGGGAAGGTGTGAGCTGGAATGAAAGGGACTGGCCCTTACTGAACCCGTGCTCCATGCTAAGCTAGTGTAACGGGGCTCCTCTGGGTTGCAAGTTTTGAACACATATCGAGATCATCCATTAACCAGGATAGGCAGGTTATGCTGCAGTCACAGACAGACCCTGAAGCCTTGTCGTTCAACACAACACACTGATATCTCGAAGTTCGGTGCTGCCTCCTGCATTCTTGGAGCTGGCTCTGTCTTCTGGGACACATGGCTTCTGGGGTCAGTGTGGCTGGGGAAGAGGGGCCTCAAAGAGGCTCACTGGCTCTTCCTTGCTTCATCCAGAAAGTGATGGTAGCATGTCCACTTAAAACCGTTGGACAGAGCCAGTCATGTGGCCCCAGCTTAATTGCAAGGGAGGCTGGGTATGGGAGGGAGCAAAGGACTGTTTGGTAAGCAATGTCTCGCCTACGGGTGACTTCAGTTACTTGATGATAAGGTTGTACCTAACCATGGCCTGTGGGGTCTCACATCGTCTAACGCTTGCCCAGCTCTTTTGCCTCGTCTGTGCTACTTTCCTCTTCATTTGCAGCTCAGCCACTAGGGTCATCCTTCATCTGAGGAGATATACCAAGCTGTTTTCTGCCTCAGGACCTTTACATATGCTCTCCTTAGAATGCTGGTCCCTTCCCAACTCCCTTGCATCTTCCCATGGCTAATCCTTCTCGTTTGAGTCTGCTTAAATGGTATCTGCTCATAGAATCCTTCCCTGGCCACACCATGTAAGTCAGTCTGTCAGGTGCCCCTCCCTCTGTCGTTAGTTTTCACCAGAGAACTTCTCCCAGTTGATAATTAGCAATCTCTTATTTATCTAGCTTAATGTTGGGATCATGTCAGTTTTTATAATAGATGGCATCCCCAGTCCCTAATATTAATGAATGAATGAGGAAGGGTAAATCATTTTAGCAGCTGGTGGAGTACAGGTCCAATGGAGGACCAGAGATAGAACAATTAGGAAGGTCAATTAAGAGGTCATTCCCTCAGATTTGCCTAATTTTGTGTCTAGCTTGAATTGGGAGTTTTGAGGGGTGTGTGTGTGTGTGTGTGTGTGTGTGTGTGTGTGTGTATCGGTGTTGAACTTTGGATATCCAGGAGGGTCCAGTCCAGAGATTAAAAAGAAAAGGAAAAAAGAGGGCCCAGAAAGCTATGTTTGTCACTGATATGGCCAGCTGGCACCAGAGTTCTCTAGTTATGGCTGAGTCACTTATTTGTTCTAGAAGGATCCATTACAGCCTCATGAGTCACCTGAAGAGTAAGAATGCACATACAATTATTACATCACTGTTTATCCTGAGGGTGTGAAGGGAGGGAGGGATTTCCAGGTTGTGCTCACTGAGGAAAGACCTCATTGGCAGTTAGAGTCCCCTCTGCTCAAGTGTTTGGTGTCTGGGTTTGTCACAGCGCTTAGTGCCCCTGTGCAGCTGCGGCGGAGACCCCAGGCCTCTCTCCCAAGGGCTCAGCATGCATAAGCCTTTCAATCGAAGGAAGTGGGGTATAAAATAAGCAACATATGAAAAACTATTCTAGGTTTCGCTTGTTTCGAATATATAAAACGAAGGTATCAGTTGAACCTTTTCCCCTAAGCTGTTATCTGAATTAAATAGGCTGTGTCTAGGAGCGCCTGGCTGGCTCAGTTGGTAGAGCCTGTGACTCTTGATCTCAGGTTGTAAGCCCCATGTTGCATGTAGAGATTACTTGAAAATAAAATCTTAAAAAAAAATAGGTCATGTACTTAGTACGGAGCCTGAGCTAGGGTTGGGGGTGGTGGTGATAACCACAGTAAATGAGAATAATAGCTTAGCACTGTTGAGCGCTTGCTTATTTCATCCTCACGGCTACTCTGTGGGACTCAGGGTACGGTCCTCAACGTGTTTGTCACAGGAGACAGGACGGTTACCTGGCCAGTGAGCCCGGCCCTGACTGATGGGAAGCATGTGAAATGCTGTGAGCTCATCATTTGGCTCCCATGGCATAAGTGATTCTTGCTCATTAGACAGAGTGTGGGACATCCCGAAATACAGAGCAGAGAGAAAAGGAAATCAGGCCTGTCACCCACTGTGAACCGTGAAGGGGACACAGAGAAATGCTTTGGCTCTGGTATCTCTGTCCCCTGGTTCCTGAAATGCAACTCTCATCCCTCTGGAAAGTTCCTCTGGGGGACTTTTAAAAACATCCAGACTCCGTTTTAATTGTTCTGAGACACTATATGTCAACCTCTCACTGCTCACAGCCACTGAAACCCTTACTTCAACCACTGGCATCCCCTCCCCATCCCTGGGGGTCCCGGCAGAGGGAACCCCAAACTACCAGTCCTCCCGTGTGTGGCAAGGTTGGCTGCTGGTGGTACAGGCAGGCAGAAGCAGGTCCCACCTCTCCTCCTGCTGGGTTCCCGTATTACTTTGCCCCACAGCCACTGTGACTTTTGAGACCATGCCACTGCCTGCTGAGAGTCACAGTTTCCATTAGAGCATTTAACATGCTGACAGTAGCCATTCACCCCAAGTGCTTCCTTCACAGGCCCTAAGTTGGGCATCAGAGGTCCTTTCTGTGCTTTTTGGGTAGGGAGAGAGGGCAGAGGACGGCCATTTGCACAGTGTGTGCCCTGTCCCCGGCCTCAGGCTGGCCGCTTTACATACCTTGTCCCACTGAGTCCAGGGCAGTCCAAGGACGTAGGGGTTGTAATTACCCTGACCGCATAGATAGGCGCAAATGATGCTCACGCTTAAGGAATTTGCCCTCAGTACACGGGTGGGGATCGCAGAGGCTGGACCTGGAAACGGAGGGGGGCTTCCCACCCTTATGCTCGCTTCAACTCTTTGATCACAGTTTATAGTTTTGGATCTCATGATCTGCAGGATCACCTTGACGTGTGTAGAATCATGGGGGTTTTTTTGTTGCTGTTTTTTGGTTTTTTCGAGAATGTAATCTCAGGGGAAAAAAAGCACGAGGCTGCCCCAAGTAGGAGTGACGTCACCTAGCCTGCTGCCAGTCTCACCTTGGCAGACAGGAAACCTGTGGTGAGATTTAATTTTTGTGACAATCCTTTCTCACTAATGTTTTGGCTTCCTTTGCCCCATCCTGTCATCGATACTCTATTTTTACTTCAATAAGCACTTGGGTGTGGCAGCCTGAAAGAGTGGGCGTTGTATCTGCCCGGCTATCACAGGGGTTTCCAGAGGGAGAGGGAGAAGCAGGCTCCCCACTGAGCAGGAAGCCCGACACAGGGGGCTCAATCCTGGGACCCCGAGATCATGACCTGAGCTGAAGGCAGATGCTCAACCGACTGAGCCACCCAGGCGCCCCCTGTACCTCTATTTATAGTCAGCACCTCAAATACATCTGAAAACTCCCAGTATGCTGAGACAGGGGTTCCACAGGAAACTGAAATTTGTCATCACATTGTCACTGTGGGCCTGACGTGGGGCTCTGTCAGCTGACCTCTGTGGCACATGTGACCCTTGGAGGTTGACTAGGTGGGAGCGTGGGTGTCAGTCCGGAATGTGCTGGCAGGTAGGCCCTGCTGATGCCACAGAACAGTTCTCCCCTCCCCGTGTGGGGTCCCCCACACTGAGTGCTGACACGTGACCCCCATGCCAGCTGTAGGCCACTGCGTGTCACTGCGAAAGAACAAGAAAAACAAAGAGAAAAGCTGAACTATTCCTTAGGATGAAAACATAATGAAGCCTTTTATGTCCTGCATGGGTGGAGGCCCTAGCGGTCAGCCACAGATGGGCTGATGGCCTCAGTGTTCCTGCCAGATATGTCCTGACAGAGGGGCGAAGATTTGTGCAGAAAGAGAAATTCAAAAAAAGGCCCCAGCAATAGGACGCTGCCGCCGTAAGGTCAGGCCAGGATGTACCTCCCCAGCCCCTCGCATTTGAAGATGAAGAAACCAGGGCTCGGCCGGGCCTCAGACAGGGGAAGATGCTGGTGCTTCTGGGTTCCCAGACAGTTCAGGGTGCAGGTAGGACCTTCGGGAAGGCGGTGCCGCTGGGAGCATCTCCTCTGGTTGTGGCCTGGCCTCTGTGGGAAGTCGCAGTCTGAGGTCCCCTGCACCAGCAGGCCTGGCCCGGCCAGCGCGAGGGGACCTGGGGCCAGGCTGTAGCTGGCCTTGCCCAGAGGAGCGTCCTCTGCCCTCTGCCTCCTCCACAGATGTCTTGGGACAGCACTGAGGTGGGCCTTTGAAGAACACAAGATCCTCCCCTTGGGGTGGTTTGTGGACAGAGGGTGTTGGGAGAGGCCCCAGGCCAAAGAGGGGAGGGAGGGCAGGGAAGGTGAGGACTCTGAGTGACATGCGGTGGCCCCTTCTTCTTGAGGGCAGGGACACAGGGTTCACGTCCTACCCGCCTGGGAGCAGGTGGCTCTGTCCTCGCTGTACTCACCAATCCACATTCACAGCCGGTGCTCGCTTACCGTGTCATTTTGCACAAGGGCTATGGAATTAACGCAGTGGTGTCACACAAGGCACAGGCGTGTGACTCCATGGGCCCCACCTGCATGGCTGCTGCTGGGGAGGACACCCCCCCCCCCCCCGAGGCTCTCAGTTTTGGCCAGAAGGGCCTCGGCCTGGGGTATGGGGTGGGGGCAGCTTGGCCCATGGACAAACTTCTGAGTGCCTGGGGACCCCAGATGGGAAGGAATAAAGCACGTGTTCTCCTGGGGGTCCCCGCTGTGGGTGTGCATCCAGCCCCAGCCTGCCCCACCTTCCTGCCTCAGTGCTCCTTTCTTGCACCTTCTTCCTCGGGTGGGTCCCTTACTTGCTACTTCCAGGGCTGTGGTGAGAGTACTTGCAGTGAAAATATCAAGAACACATCACAAACAGTGGATGGCAAAAACCAGAAGTGAGTCGGATCTGAACGTAGAGGTTACCAGCTTGCTAGTCTGGGTCAGATGGATTCCCCAGCGCAGATGGCGACTCCCTCAGGAGTAGGCTTGAGGCTTGGAAGACTCAGTTCTGGTCACTATTGTAGCTAGCCAGCTTGCTTCCTGATTTTTTTTTTTCTTAGGAAACATACTTGACTTTGCAACCAATGCATGGTCATTGTTGAAAAATTCTACGTTGCGAATAAATGGAAAGCCACCCACCCACCCACCCAACCTACCCCAAAATGTAAAATCATTGATAATCACATTACCCAGAAATAATCACTGTTCACATTTCGTATATGTTCTTCACCTTCTTTTTCTCTTTGTACACAGATGTCTTCTATACTTTTACACATATTTTATAGAAAACTGGTTACATAGTCTGTAAACTCTGTTGTCACTCAGTGGCATATTAATACCTTTCCGTGTCAATGGATAGACACATACATCTTTGTAGTTGCTATTAAAGTGAATTAAAAAAAACGCCCACACAAGTTAAAAAACTTAAACGAGGGGCACCTGGGTGGCTCAGTTGGTTAAGCGTCTCCCTTCAGGTCGGTCATGATCCCAGGGTCCTGGGATCAAGTCCCGGACCGGGCTCCTTGCTCAACAGGAAGTCTGCTTCTCCCTCTGCCTGCTACTCCTCCTGCTTGTGCTCTCTCTCTGACAAATAAATAAATAAAATCTTAAAAAATAAAACAAACCTTAAATGAGCGGTCACATTTCTAGAGTCAGAAAGTAGAATGGTGGGTGCCAGGGACTGTGGGGGACGGGACGGGAAGTTGGTTTTTAATGGGGACAGAGCTCAGTTTGGGAAAGTGAAAAGGAGGTGGATGGCGGTGATGGTTATACAACAGTGTGAATGGACGTAATGCCACTGAACCGTGGACTTAAAGATGGCATAGGCAGTAAATTTTATGTCATGTGTATTTTACCACAATAAAAAACATATATAATAAAAAATTTGAAAACAGTGTGAATGATTCAGAGTTGTGTAAAATGAGAACTGAAAGACTCCCATCCTACCCTCCTTACACTCAATATGTGGGCTGTTGAAGAGATAACCATTACTTAAAAAATCTAATAGCACGACCATGAAGTTCCGTGTTTGGAGCTAAGCAGGTCATACACATTGTGTCCCTTAGTCCTCACGAAAGGGGTGTGAGGTCAACAGAGCTGAGAGGTGGGGGAGCTGGTTTCCATCCCAGAGCCTGAACTCTGAACAGCTCAGCCGTGCTGCTACTTCTTTTTTTTAAGATTTTATTTTTAGGGGTGCCTGGGTGGCTCGGTGGGTTGGGCATCTGCCCTTGGCTCAGGTCATCATCCTGGAGTCCTGGGATTGAGCCCGGCATCAGACTCCCTGCTCAGTGGGGAGCCTGCTTCTCCCTCTGCCCCTCCCCACCACACTGCTTGTGCGCTCTCTCTCACTCTTTCTCTCAAATAAATAAATAAATAAATAAAATCTTAAAAAAAAAGATTTTATTTTTAAGGAAGCTCTATACCCAATTTGGGGCTCAAACTCACCACCCCAAGATCAAGAGGCACACACTCCACCAACTGAGCCCGCCGGGCGGCCCTGCTAACTTCTTCCGTAAGATAATTTTATTTAAGAGATAATAATGTTAAGTCATTGTCGGGAAAGGAGAAGGTCACCCATCATCCACCACTCCGCCTCCTTACTACTTCTGTGCATTCCCTGTAGCCTTTCTTCCCATGTTCCCACCCTTTTCTCCTGCTTTGTGCAGGCAGCCATGGGGTGGTGCCAGCTGCAGAGGGGACTGGGGGGCTGGGGGGGCACAACAGTGGTGTCTACTTATGCTGAGCAAGTCCAGCGGGGGCAGTGAAACCAGCCCTAGGTTTGAATCTTATCAGTTGTTTGGGGACAAATCATTTCACCTATCTAACCCTCAATGTGCTTAAAAATAAAATACAGACAATTCTGTTAGCCGCCAGAGATTGTCGTGAAAATCAGCCTGTCTGGTTCCACACACGCATAGTGCCATGCATTGTTAGGCATTATTGTTCTAGTTGCAAAGCTTAGGTTTGAAAAGCTTGGCCCCTTGGTAACAATCGGTTTTGTTTAGAGAGAGAGACACAGTTTACCTGTCAGTGGAATTGGTACTGGAGGGACACCCAAAGGCTGGAGACGTTTCGTCCTCACCCCACCTGATATATGTGCGAGCAAGTCAGGGGCTTTCCCCGGGGTTCTCAAATACGGGTTTCAAATATGGGTCTGCCCCAGACCACCAGAGGGTGAAGGGCCTTGAGTGCAGGGCTGTAGACTTTGGGTTTGGTCTGGAAGGTAATGGGGAGATACAGGGACTTGGGAGAAGAGTGTGTATTCACCTGGACAGTGGGAAGTCATAAAGGCTTTAAACAGGGAAGTGACAAGGCAAGACTTGTATTTTAGCGAGATGTGGCCTGGGGAGGGCTCTGGGGGCTGCCCCAGCTGGAGGGGGCTGCCGGCCTGGGGAGCCGATTCCAGAACAGTGGTGGAGGAGGCGAGAGGAAGCTGTGTCACAGCGTGCATGCAGGCTCCGAGAAGCTGGTCGGGAGCTGGTGTAGATATGCCCTCACGGCACGTTTGGGGTTTCCCACCTTGGTGTAAAGGGGAAGGGATTCCTCTCAAGAACCAGGGAGCCTCCACCCAGGCTTCTTCGGCCAGTCCTGCCTGCCTGGGCCATGTGATCTTTGGCAAACCACTTAACCTGCTCAGGCCTCAGTTTCCTCATTTCTAATGGGGACGAGATGGAAGCAGCTTGTGAGATTTGAAGGACGCACAGCTAGGTCTGGCACGCTGGGCACTCAGTTGGCATAGGGGCTTCTTTGCAGGGTCCCCGTCTGTAAGATGCGGAAGGATGCACGTGATTCCGTGCTTGTAGAAGGGGAAGCTGTAGGACTGCCAGACTTTTGTATTTAGGGGCTCCACTAGGGACTTGGTGGAGTAAATATCTGAACTTCCTCACATGTTCAGGGACATGTATAGTCTACAAAGCCCTTTCACGTCTATGTTCCCATTACCTTCCTCTTAATAGCCCCGGGAGGTAGGCACGCAGATACTGTCATTATTACCCTCTCCGTTTTGTTTTATTTTTTTAAAGATTATTTATTTATTTATTTGAGATAGGGAGAGCAAGAGTGAGTGAGCGAGCGAGAGAGAGCATGAGTGGGGGGACGGGGGGAAGGGGCAGAGGGAGGGGGAGAAGAAGACTCCCTGCTGAGCGGGGAGCCCAATGTGGGACTCGATCCCAGGACGCTGAAGGCAGACGCTTTACCGACTGAACTATGCAGGTGCCCCAACCCTCTCCAGTTTATAGCTGAAAACGGGCTCAGAGGATAGTGTCTTGCCTAAGGTCACACTGCTGGTAGGATTGGAAGCCAGTTTTGTGTGACTCGATGTCAGAGCTGGACTGATCACAGGATATTGTCCTGTCCCCCTACTACATACATGGGGCGGCCGAGGCCAGGAGGGAAAGAACTCACGAGGCCACAGTGAATTCGAGGCGGAGCCAGGAATAGAGCCCAGGTCTCTGACTTGTACACCCTGCCTCTTGATGGCTACCCCACTTCACTGAGTAATAGTGACTTTCTTTCTTTCTACCTCGTTTCAGGGAAACCAGTTCCTGAAATCAAGTCTTCTTTGCTAGACTTCCCGGATGCTGCGAAGCCAGGAAGGCCATTGGCAGCTTCTGTAAGAAGCACTGAAGATGAACAGGAAAAGGGGCCGTCCGTGAGGCCAGCCGCCTTTCCAGGCCCAGGTATTTTAAATTAAATTTATTTTTTAAAAAAATTTTATTTATTTGTCAGAGAGAGAGAGAGCACAAGCAGGGGAAGGAGAAGGCAGAGGGAGAAGCAGGCTCCCTGCTGAGCAAGGAGCCCGATGTGGGGCTCCATCCCAGGACCCCTGGATTGTGACCTGAGCCAAAGGTAGACACTTAACCGACTGAGCCACCCAGGTGTCTCTAAATTTACTTTTTTAATTTAGAGGAAATGTATTTAAGGAAATGTTTTATCTATCAGCATATTCAGCTCAGCATATAGTAGCAAAAAAATTGGAAACGACAAAGGGGTTGGTAAAATTCAGGGCAGTCGGAACAATACAATACCGTTAAAAATGACGCGGCTGTGTGTATGTGCACGGAAACATGCTCACAATATATTGAATTTTAAAAAGCCAAGAAAAAGTCAGATACCAACAGAATATATACCACATATTATCATTTTTATAGAAAGAAAACAGCTGTGTAATTGAGGGCTGTCTGTGTGCCAGACACCATTCTAAGCACGTCAGAGATGCCACCTTATGTAATCCTCAGTCAGCTGTACAAGTTAGGTGTGGCGATTATCCCCATTTTACAGATGAGGAGACCGAAGCATGGAGAGGTTACACAGCCCGCTAAGGTCATGCGCTCTGGGACCCAGGTATTTTCCCTGTGGTTTCCTGAGCCCCAAGCATGGGCTGGTCCTGCTGCCGGCTCCAGGCTGGGACTGCTGTCCTCTCTGTTTGTTCTGCACGGGCCCATAGCCGGGCTGGGGTCTGGCCCTCTCAGCTGCGCAGTGGGGCACTGACAGATGCTGCCTGCCCACCTCCCCACCTTCCTGTCCTCTACCGGGCACACATCTGCTGCTTTGTTCTATAGCGCCTAAGGTGCTGAAAGGAGAAGCGATTTGCTCAAGGTCACGCAAGTAGGGAGTAGCATCTGAGCAGTGCGGTTAAATGCCTCTGTCCCTAACAGCACACACACTGCTATCCCCGAGCCTTTCAGACCACTTCAGATCTGTCTCCATCCCTTGTGCCCAGGGAAGGGCTCAGGGACAGTGTGCCAAATGATGGAAGGACTCAGCCTGTAGATGGCTTCCCTGGGGCGGTGTTGGGCGCAGGGGAAGGGGGGGCAATTATTCACACTATTCACACCCCCGGGTCCATTCTTACCACCTCTCCCCGGGGGCCTGGCCTCCCTCCTGCCCTCCTGTAGGCTCCCGAGTGGTGAGCTGAAGGTCCCAAGCCCAAGAAATCTCAGTTCATTGGTGGTGTTCCTGAAGCCAGGGTCAGCATTGGCCTAGAGGAGCGTGCCTGGGTTTTTGCATTAGACAAACCTGTATTTGAATCCCACCTTTCAGTTTCTAGCAGGAGAATTACTTAGCTTCTCTGTTCCTCAGTTTCTTTATCTAAAAAAGCAGGCACAGGGGTGCCTGGGTAGCTCAGTTGGTTGAGCAACTGACACTTGATTTCAGGGAGTTGTGATCTTGGGGTGGTGAGATCGAGTCCCACGTCGGACTCCGCACTCGGTGTGGAGTCTGCTTGAGATTGTCTCTCTTCCTCTCCCTCTGGCCCTCTCCCCACTCACACACATGGGCACTCTCTCTCTCAATGAATAAATAAAATCTTAAAAAAAAAAATAAAAAAGCAGGCACGCTAATGAAAGCCTATGTCAGCATGTTGTAGTAAGGAATCAGACTTCTCAGTGTTGCTACCGTTAGGTGCTCATTAAATGTTAGTTAATATTAGCAGTGTTCCAGACACCCCAGATAGGCTGAAGCTGGGAATATAATTCTAGGCCCGGGAGTCTGAACTGTTAACTGTAGCTACAGATAAAAACAAACAAGACAACGGCAGAACTTTGATCAGCAGTTAAAGATAAGGGGAAGTGGTCCTACAGCAAATGCGACACTGGTCGATGGCCAAAGGGAAGAATCCTAATAAAGCAGGGAAATTCTAGGGGAACACTGGCCCAGATGGAGAAGGTGATAGGGGTCACAGCTTCTGGTTCTCCTTATCTAGCCTACCACAGAGACCGGCCTCCTCTGGGGAGGGCTTTGCCCTGTTCCCTTTCCTGAATGGCCCTTGGGAGCACATGTGTCCCAGCAACACAGTCTACAGACAGAGGAAGGAAGCTGGTTGTCTATCTTTGCCCAAACTGGAAACAATCATTAATTTAATCTAATAACCCAAACCCTGTCTTCTCTTGGGAAAACCCTAAGGTTCCACTGGGGCCCAGAGTTCAAGCTGACTGATTATCTTGTTGGAGTGGAAAATGCGGAGGTTGGACCGGGGGCGGGGGTGGGGGGGACAGAGACAGGTGGCGGCAACTTGACCTGCCGTGTGTAGGAGTTTCTGCGCCATGGTGTTGCCCTGACGACCCAGGGACATGGGGGCTCTCGTTGCTCCCCCTGGACAGTGGGGGAAGGATGCATAACCTCACGGCTGAGAAAGCCCACGGTGGGACCAGGATCCAGCACAGGCCGGTTGCCTCAGAACCCACACGGTAACGCCTGCATGTCGTGACTCTCTTGTGGGTGGGAAGGAAATGGGAAAGAGACAGGGAGGAGGAAAATGTGTGAGCAGCTCATTAAGGAGATCCCCACAGCCGGACTTCAGAGAGGAGGGCTTTAGTAGCCGAGGTAACCGTCACAGAGCCGTAGCTCCGGGAGAGGCCGTCGGGCTGTCAGAATCTCTTATTCTGCGTGTAGTTCTACCAGCTTTGGGACTCCCTTCATGCTTTGTAACTGTCATTTCGTTTATTTAGTCTGGACGAGAACTCTACAAGGAATGGGCTTTTATTGCTCTGTATGCATTTGAGACAGCTCAAAGAAATGGAGGACAGGTCACCCAAGTTCAAATCTTAGCAGTGAGAGAGCCAGGACTCGAGCCCATTTCTCTGTGATACCGACAGAGGAGATGGAGAAGCGGAGCGGCAGCTTCGCGGGCGGCCCCGGGGCAGGATGCAGAAAACCACCAAGCAGGTGCAGCACCTCCCCAGTGGGCTTTACTCACGCCTTCAGCTGTGCAGCTCGGCAGCGCGGGATTCAGTGTATTCTGCTTGGGAAAGCAGGCGTTCCAGAAAGATCTCCGTAGGAAGTGTTTTTTTAGTAAAAGGTTTGGCACGTGGAGGGAGAGTGCTTGGGAAAGGACATGTGTGAGGATGAATGTCTTCCCCGACCCAGGACTTCCACCAAGCATTTACAAAGCAAGTCTAGTTCTTATCTGATTTGTTAGCTCTGCGGCCTTGGCTCAAATCCCATTCCTTTCCCCCCAGAACCACAGGGATAAAGAGGCACTCCTTCAACGAGTAGCCCTCATATGTCACAAAAGCAGACTTCGGTGACCACCCTCCCAACCCAGGAGGCCCAGGACAGCCCTCAGGCGAACCCCAGGCATCAAGCCAGACCAGAGAGTCTTGGTTTATGTGAGGCCAGCACTGGCCTACGAGTCACTGGGCAAATGGAGAGGGTGAGGGACCGTCTGTGCAGTGAGAACACTGCCCCGAGGCCAGCTCTGGGTTGGGCCAGGATAGGGCAGAACTTGAGGGAGGAGGCAGGAGGGAAATGGAGCGGCCTGGAGCAGTGGTCCCCAGGGCATGGAGCCTGGCTCCCGTGGTACGAGAGAGCATGGATGTTGGAAAAGATGTATACCTCATGCACAAAAAACTGGGGATTTCAAGGCTAAATACATAATGTGTGAATTAACGTGGATTGAAAGCAAAATATGAAGTCACTCACAGTGTGGTGGCACAGAGACACAGCCAACAGTTAGGAGATGGATGAACGTGACCACTGTTTGGGGACCCAGGCCACGGGTACTGAGCTGAGGCCAAGAGAAGGCAGGGCATGCTAAGAGACAGCAGTGGCAGGGAGCCTCTCTGCAAGGCAGGGTCCCTGGGCCCACCGGCAGAGGCCTGTATTGGCCGAGGTCACCTGAGAAGCAGGAGGATTTTCACGGAACAAAGGCCTGAGAGAAAATGGGGAAGGAGCTGGGTAAAGCTGGAGGAGGCTTAGGGCCTAGCAGAAGGAGAGAGGGTGGGAAGGTTGGGTGGGAGTGTCTAAGGCAGGCTCACCTGGTGTCTTTAGGGAGATCAGGGCCCTGGGTCTCCCCTTCTTCTCCCCACCACACTCAGTCATGGGGGAGCAGCCCCTGGGAAGCCTGGGCAGATGTGTGGATAGGTTTGAGAGAGTGGTGGGGCTCTCAGTCAGCTGTCTAGAGGTCTAGAACAGTGGACTCAGGGAGAAAGGCTTAGGGCATCCCTCCTCTTGGGCTGCATTAGGTGAGCTTTATTTTATCACCTGCCTGGGTTTTAATAGTTTAGTAAGCCCGATTCTAGCTTTATCATGGTGCTATTTTCAGTCTTCTGAATTAAAAATTTTTTTATGGCCAAAGTTCCATATTAATCACTAATCTCCTGATGTTATAAGCCAGAAATATCTGAAACAGGTGGATTGGGCCAGCAACCTTGGGGCAAAGCCAGGTTCCCTTGGATGCCCGGCGCCCCGTTACTCAGAGGCCATCCCAGCCATGGGGCCACCTGGGTGTTTCCAGATGGTGACAGCTGAAGCTTCTGGCTTCTGGCCGAGGCCTGCTCCTGTGTGGATCGGCCACCACAGCTCATCCGTCTCATCGCTGGCTTGCACCCGCTGTAATGCACCCGACTCTAGACTGCCTTGGTAGGGTGCAGGTTAATCTTTTTCTGGTGCCCCATGAAGGAATGTCACCTCTTTAATCTGGCTTTTACAGGACCCCAAACTACTCTTCAAGCCTTCTCTCTTCTGAATTTTCTTCATTCACTAAGGGATTAAGAGCACGGACTTCAGGGGCGCCTGGGTGGCTCAGTCGGTTAAGTGGCCAAGTCTTGATCTCAGCTCAGGTCTTGATCTCAGTGCCGTGAGTTCAAGCCCTGCGTTGGGCTCCACGCCCTGCGTTGGGTGCTCTGCATGGAGCCCACTTAAGGAAAAAAAAAAAAAGAGCATGGACTCCAGAGCCACTGGCTATGTGCCCTTGGAAAGGTTACTTCACCTCTCTCTGCCTCAGTTTCACCATCTGTAAAGAGGCCATGGTAATGGTACCTATCTCCTAGGATTGTCGTTTGGGTTAAGTGACTTAAGAAAGTGACTCATTGGGGCGCCTGGGTGGCACAGCGGTTGGGCGTCTGCCTTCGGCTCAGGGCGTGATCCCGGCGATCTGGGATCGAGCCCCACATCAGGCTCTTCTGCTATGAGCCTGCTTCTTCCTCTCCCACTCCCCCTGCTTGTGTTCCCTCTCTCGCTGGCTGTCTCTATCTCTGTCGAATAAATAAATAAAATCTTTAAAAAAAAAAAAAAAAAAAAAAAAGAAAGTGACTCATTTAGAGCAGTGCCTCGTTTGACATCAGTGTTTGCTAGCTAAGTGTGCCTGGAGTGCTTTCAGCATGCCCGGGCTCACCTGCTCTCATACCTCCACACAGCCTGTCCCTCTCCCTCAGTGCCCTCTACCCACTTTTTGAAATCCTCTGTGAAACCCTCCTTGGCCTTCCAACCTGCCTTGGTGAACTCTCTGCTGCCTTTGTCCTTGGAGCCTGGTTATTGCCATTGCTGCTGCAATGGAGTTTTCTGGAAGGTGGGCTCCATAGCTCATCACCTCTGTGTCCTTCATTGCTCCTTGTGAGGGAGGTGGGCCAGCGTAGGGCTTGGAAGTCACAGGATCTCCATCTGAAGCCTGGCTCTGCCACTTACTGGCAGTGTGGCCCTGGGCCAGTAGCCACCTCCAATGCCTCCATTTCTCTCCCTGTGCAATGGGAATCGTATATAGAACCAACCCATGGGGCCGTCGCAGAGCTTCACTGACGTAGCTGGTGAGGAGCGTGTAGGCTGGCACCTGGGGGTGTCAGGAAATAGCAGATGTCATTAGTGACAAAAAGTGTTTGTGGAATGAAAGAGAAAGTGGTGTGGGACCTGGTTGAGAACCCCTCCTGTCTTCCTCCTTTTCAGGGCACAGCCAGACCCATGGTCCCTCCTTCCCAGGACCTGCTCCAGCAAGAGCCAACGTCTCGCCTCCTTCCACAGATGCCCCTCATTCCTTAAAAACCAACTTTCCTGTTTCATCTGATTCAAAGGTAAATCTCCCACCCTCACCCCCACCCCTAGCTTATGGCCCTTGCTCAAAAATGCGGTGTACTGGGGCTCCTGCCTGGCTCCGTCATTAGAGCTTGCAGCTCTTGATCTCGGGGTCATGAGTTCGAGCCCTACGTTGGGTCTGTTGGGTATAGAGATGAATGAACTTGGAAAAAAAAAAAGTAATGTATTGGGACCAGTGTGGGGGCTTGGGGTTAGGGGGATAGGGAGAAAAGAGACTCGTGGAATTACTCCAAGCTTCTAAGACTAAATGCAGGCTGTCAGTGTGGCTGGGGCCTGGGGGCCTGGGGTTGGGGGGACTGGAGAGGGTGCATTTTGCATGAATACATGTTTTAATGAGCTTTTCCATTCTTTGTGCTTAAATGAGAGCTGAAGGGCACCTGGGTGGCTCAGTCATTAAGTGCGTCTGCCTTCGGCTCAGGGCATGATCCCAGAGTCCTGGGATTGAGCCCCACATCGGGCTCCCTGCTCCACTGGGAGCCTGCTTCTTCCTCTCCCACTCCGTCTGCTTGTGTTCCCTCTCTCGCTGGCTGGCTCTCTCTCTGTCAAATAAATAAATAAAATCTTAAAAAAAAAAAAAAAGAGAGAGCTGATACATGGCATCTTTCTCCCCCCAAAATATATTGGTTACATTTATACTAAGTCGTTTGCTTACAAGCCACCTCTCTTCTAAGCTTTTGTCCACCTGATACATGTCCGAGTTATCCTGAATTTTCAATGACTTGGGTCCAGGGCCACATATGACTTTTGGGTCTTAGGCACTTTTGCTTTTGTGGGCCTTTTCTTTCCTTCATTAAAAAAAAAATCAAAGATTCTATTTTACAATTGGCACAAAGATGAACCTAATCCAAGCTGGATTAAAAATAAAAACATTTTCTGTGATTCTAAAAGTTCATTCTTGTTCTTCTGGTTTTAAAAGAAATCAAAACGTTTTTGTGGGCCTCTAAAAGTGTGCTGGGCAGGGTGCCTGGTGGAAAAGCCAATGCTACATGGGTCTGGTTAATAAGACTGTTCTATAAAGGAGATGGGCACTTAAGCATGGTTTGTTGTGGGTTTTTTTAAAATAATTAATAATTTTCAAAGACAATTTAATAATTGGTAGAATGATCACGGTATAATGTTAAGTAAAAACACCAGAAGTCAAAACTATGTGTATGGCATGATCCCAATTTTAAAAATAAATCCCATGTATCTAATTTACAAGAAATACTTTAAACTTTAATAGCAGTTCAGTGGATAATGGGATCGTGGATGTTTCTTTTTCCCTCTAATTTTCTAAAACTGTCTGTAAGAGCATAGATAGCTTTAAAAAAAGTTAAACTTCTGTGCACCTATTTTTAAGAAGGCACGTGACTGAAGCAGAGCTGCTTTTCATAGGCTCACACAGAATTGCGTTTGGTTATGTGAACCTCGATCCTAATTCCCAGCGTGTTTACCATGTATAGGACCAGGGGCACCAATTCAGCATTTGACCAGATGTGTGACCTCACCTTAGCTCTCTGACTTCCTTGGTTCTCACTTTTGTAAACTAGCGAAAAAGGCAGAAAAAAAATCCCAGCCATGTGCCAGGAATATTCACATTTTAGTTAATCTTCAGGATTACCCTCCAGAGTACTCTTGCTAAATCTTCATTTTTGCTGCTGAGGAAATTAAGGCTCAGAGAGGTTAAGTTACTTACCCAAGGTCACAGAGCCAGTTAGAGGCAGAGCTGGGATTTGAGCTGGCCCTAGCCACGTCCTAAAAAGGACTACTTCTCCTCACTGGACAAGATGAACTCCTCCACCCTTCAGCTTTGATCTAAGGTTCCCTGAGGGAGTAGGAAAAAATATTTTCCGTGTTAGTTCCATATTGATCTCCAACTCTTCTCTCTCCTTTCCCAGGACTTTAGCACCTCCATTCCACAGCAGGAAACACTTGTGAGCCGGGCTGAAGACAGCCTTTTCTGGAGCGAGGCAGATGTGGTCCAGGCAACTGATAACTTCAACCAAAACCACAAAATCAGTGAGGGGGCCTTTGCTGACATCTACAAAGGGCAAAGGCATGGCACGCCATTCGTCTTCAAGAAGCTCAGAGAGGCGAGCACTTCTTGGTTTCTAGTAAGGAGTGGAAGCTGTATGGGTGAGGCTGGATTTTCATGTTTCATTGTCTTTTCCCACAGGTGGCCTACTCAGGTCCAGGATCAGTTGAAAAGTTCTTCCAGGCGGAGGTACAAATTTGTCATAGGTAAGCCTCCCCTTTGGAAAATACTTTGCTCAATAATGATGACAGCTAACCTATATGTAGTGCTTCCGGTGTGCCAGGCATGTCTGTGCTCCCTATGTAAACATTTTCATTCAATCCTCACAAGAAACTTGTCACATAGCTCCTGTTACCAGCATTATGTTGCACATGGGCAAATTGAGGCTCAGAAGGGTTAAGTGTCTTGTCCAAGATCGCACAGCCAGTAAGTGGCGGAGCTGGAATTTGAACCTAGGTTGGTCTGGCTTCATACTCTATGCGTTTTCTACGAAGCAACTACATGCATAGATTAGAACTATCAAAGAACTTTTGCTCTTTTGGCCCAGCTCCTTCCTTCCAGGGTGGAAGAAATCTGTTTCTATCCTATTTATTTGAGATGAACAGAGACTTACTGTTTTTCACTCTAATGGCAAATCCATCTTCAAGCAGTATTGCTCCGGAGCAGAAGTTGGCCAGTGGTGCCCGCGGGCGAGATCTGGCCGTGCTGTGTGTGTGGTCTGATGGCCAAGCATGGGTTCTCCATGGTAATCACAAGAGGAAGAACATTTCATGATACGTGAAAAGTATACGAAATTCAGATTTCGGTGTGCATAATAAAGTTTTATTGGAATACAGCCACACTCACTTAATTCTGTCTTCTCTACGGCTGTTCTCGTGAGAAGTGTACGGTTGAGTGGTCACAGCAGAGACTGTACTGGCCCACAAAGTCTAAAATATTTACTAGCTAGCTCTTTGCAGAGAAATTTTTAAAAAGATTTATTTATTTATTTTGAGAGAGAGAGAGGAGGGGGAGGGAGAGAGAGTGGAGGAAGAGGGAGAGAGAGTCCCAAGCCGACTCTGCGCTGAGTGAGATCACTACCCGAGCCGAAACCTAGAGTCTGACATTCAACTCACTTCGCCACCCAGGCACCCCGACAGAGAAATTTTGAGCCATAAAGTCCTGAGCAATAAAGACCTTCAAAAGTCATCTTCAAACCTGCTCATTTTACAGATGGGGAAACAGAGGCTGAGAAGGGAAGTGAGCCTGCCTGTGCCAGAGCTGGCGGGGGACTGGGAAAGAGAACGGGAAGGACCTGGGGAGACTTGTTCTGGCTCTGCTGTGACTGACTGATGAATTTAACAAAGGCGTATTGGGCACCTGTCAGGCGTTGGACGCCAGCTGTCATTCAACCTTGGCAAGTCGCTCTCTGGGTTTACTCTGCCAGCATGCAGCCTCGGGCGACAAATGCATGATTATTGTGGAGTATCTTAAGAAATAAAGAAAATCATAAATAAGAAAGTAGAAATCACCTGTTTTCTATAGCACCCATAAGTAACTACTCCTGTGTTAGTATTTTGATATATTTTCTTTAATCTTTTCTCTATTCATACCTGTGCATGAATAAACACATATATTTAATAAAAAATGAAAGTGTAATTTCCCTTTCCATTTTGGCAAAGGGCCTTCCGGGAGTCGGCAGACACCCCCATTCATTGATTGGGCAAATGTGAGTGAGTTGCCAAGGTCTTTTTTGGCTCTAGGAAGAATACAGAGCCCCTGCCTTGGGAATGGTTATGGTCCAGAAGGGATTGAGTGTAAATGGCTCTCCTGAGTGTGAGAAGTGCAGTAGGATGGCCTGGGGGCAGTGGAGGAGGGCAGGAGGGACTGGGCAGGAGGCCATTTCAACAGTCTTGTGGAGCATCCATCAGGGTGTGACTCAAGGCAGAGGAGGGGGGAATGAAGGGGACAGTTGGGAAGCTCTTTATGACGGTGAATGCTGACTAATTAGATGGGGAGGTAAGGAGGTTTCCAGGAGACTGCAGGGAGACTGCACAGGTGCCCTTTGTTGAGGTAGTAACTGGGCACAGAAGCAGGGTTGGGACTTGCTGAGTCTAGGGTGTTCTCCTGGAGCAGCAGGATGCAAGCAGATGTTCCGGTCTAGAGCTTAGGAAGGGGCTGCAATGCGAGATTTGGGGGCATTCCCCATAGAGGTGGGAGATACCTGGAGACATAGCTGATAAAACAAGATGATAAGCTGAGCCGGGGATACTTAGGTTTCAGAGGAAGGCAAAGGAGGAGGGTCTTGGTGAAAAAAGCCAAGAAAGAGCAGTCAGAGGTAGGAAGAGAGTAGGGAGGGAACAGTGACTCAGAACCCAGCAGAAGAGGAGTTCAGGGAAGAACCCAGTCCTGGGAGTCCAATAGACCTGCGTTCTGATCCTTCCTTGCTTGCTGGTCATGACCGTGAGCAAGTTCCTTAACCTCTAAGCCTCTATTTCCAGAAGCCTCTGGGGTGGTTAAGGTGTTATGTGCTGCAGAGCAGTGAGTTAGGGTAAGTTGGAGCTCCTTGACTTCAGGCTTGTTGAGGGCAGGCTGTTTTCATCTCTGTACCCTGGTGCTGGGAAGAGAGCTGGGAAGTCACTGGTGGCCTCACTGGGGTAGAGGGGGCAGAAGAGGAGTGGGAGGTGAGGAAATGGAGCAGTCTTTGTTTATTCTTTCTGTCTGACTCCTCACCTCTGCACTAATACCTGATTTCAGATGCCGCCACCCCAACGTCTTACCTCTGCTGGGCTTCTGCCCTGGAAATCAGTTTTACAGCTTGATCTACCCATACATGGCAAATGGTTCTTTACAGGACAGACTCCAGGCTCAGGTAAGGGGCTGGGTCATGGTCAGAGAACAGGACCAGGTAGCATCCAGATAGGGACTCAAGGTTGAGGGACTTCCAGAAGGGAGAGGGGCCGTCCAGAGAGAAGTTAGGTTGGGATAGATGAGATCGGGCTAAACATCTTCAGGTAAACCTATAAAAAAGTTATTTGACAAGAGGCATTTCAAGAGCAGGACAAAGGTATCCCACAGTACTAATTTTATTTAACATTGTTCTGGGGGTGCTAGTTAATGCAATAGGACAAGAAAAGTAATTCAGAGATACAGAGTATGGAGAAGTGGAAGCAAATTTTTATTTGTTAAAAATGCTATTCTGTTACATATCTATTTGCTTGTGTCTTTATGGGCTATCTCTGGAAAGATACAGAAAACTGGTGCTTTGGGTGCCTCTGAGGAAGTGAGCTAGGTAGCTGGGGCATGGGACAGGAGAGGAACTTTTACTATATACCCTTTAGTACCTTTCACATATTATAGCATGGGAACATCATAATACGTACTAAAATTACAATTGTAAAAACAAAAAACCTCCTTCCCATAAAATCCTCAAATAGGGGGAAAGATTTATTCCACAAGGGAATTAGTGCTTCTCTTAATAGAGACCAGACAAAGCAGTTATTCATGGTATAATGATTGTTAGGTTTGTTGAGCTCTTGCTGTGTTCGAGATACCACAATAAAGGCTTTACACATGTCCCGTTTTCCAAAAGAGGAGTCTCTGGCACAGAGAGGCAAAGTGACCTGCCCAAAGGAACACAGCTGACAGGTGTCAGGGCTGGAATTTAAACAGGGTTCATGTGGCTGTAGATTTCAGACTTTTTGAGAAGGAATCTGTCAGCAAGGCTAGTTCTTAGAGGATGTGGGACCTACGACGGGACTTGAAAAATAAGTAGTGATTGAGCCTGGAGTTTCCGTCTTAGAACAAGAGTGGCAGCGCCTGGGGGATGGTGGGGGCTTTAGCTCACCCTACAATCACCCTCAGCCCCTGTGAAGTCTCCCCAAATACACAGAAAATTGGCATAAGGCCCATGTGCTTGGTGTCCTGACACAAGCTCCTTAGCCCCTCTCCCAGGCGTCCCTTCTAGAGGGAAATTCCAGACCTGCCACTGTATAGTCACGATAAAAACAGCTGCAGGCTATTGAGCACCTACTGTGTGGCAGGCACTGTGAGGGGCATACCGTACACTCATATGCCATATCCTCCCTGCCATATCCTCCTCTGAGTCCTTAGAGCAATCCTAGAGAAGCATAGGGGTTAACATTTCCATTTTATAACTGAAGAAGAAACCGAGGCTCAGAGACATCGAGTGTCTTTCCCAGAGTCACACAGCTAGTGCGTGTCTGAGCTGGGATTTACAGCTAGATCTTCTGATGTCAGAACTGGTACCCTGCCAGTACACCCTGCTGGTCAAGCCCTGTTACAGAGGATGTGAAGGCCGGAGGGAGACAGAAGCTCATTGGGACTTTAAAAACGCATAGGTGTGACTGTTTCTCCCCTCCCCCGCCGCCCTGTTCTCTTTTCCGCAGGGAGGCGCAGACCCCCTCCTCTGGCCACAGCGCGCCAGCATCTGCTCTGGGCTGCTTCGTGCTGTGGAGCACCTGCACAGCTTGCAGATCGTCCATGGCAATGTCAAGAGGTGAGGGGGTGGGCTGGACTCTGCTGAGGGCCTGCGCTGCGGGGCGAGCTGCACGCATTCCTGTGCCCCTTCCTCTCCCTTGGTCTCTCCTTTCTTTGGATCGCTCTCCCCACCTCGCCTCCCTTGGGTCTCTTCTTTCTTTCTTTGTTATTCCCTCAGAAATCAGGGTTTCTGCTGTCCCTACACACTGCCCATCTGTCACCATGCTTGTCCTTTTGACCTGGTGCTTTCGCAGCGAACACCCGACACCCCTGATGCCCTTTACTTCAGTGCAGCAGCTGGTCTGGACCTGATCCTTGAGCTTTAGGCCAAGCCCCCTAGAATTTTGAGCTCCTTGCTCAAGGTCTTCCTGGAAACCCACCCCCTGCTTATGTATTTGTTGGTAAAAGCAACTCATGTCAGGGAAGTTTCCTGCAGGGTAGGCATGCAACCCAGCATCTTAGCACCGTTCTTAGCCCAAGAACAAGGGTCCTGTCTGGGGACTGGCAGCATGGGGAGAGATTCCAGAAGATACCAGAAAATCTGGCAAAACGACCTCGAAACCATACAACTCATACTGCCTCAAAGTTCTCTATTTGACAAGTGGAAGCCTTGTCCTCATTTTTCCTCCCTGATTTTTGTCTGATTGCACAATTGTAAGAGCAATAAAGGAAATGAAAGGTTCAGAGGTCATTCTGGCCCTCGTGCCCTGACTCATCGGCTGGCCTCCATTTCTTCAGCCCCCACCACACAGAAGTCTTACCCTAAGGGAGCATATTTCCTCATGTTGCATGCCATCATTTTTAGTGACTTTTTAGTTTTCCATTGAAGGGATTGGCCCATAATTTACTTTACCACTCTTAATAGTGGACATTGAAATTAATGTCTGGTTTTTTTTTTTTAAGATTTATTTATTTGGTGGGGGGGAGGGGCAGAGGGAGAGGGAGAGAGAATCCCAAGCAGGCTCCGCACTGAGCTTGGAGCCCAATGCGGGGCTCGATCCCACGACCCTGAGATCATGACCTGAGCCTAAACCAAGAGTGGGATGCTTAACCAATTGCGCCACTCAGGCGCCCCGATGTCTGTTTTTTAAATGACTATTTAGGGTTAGTTTGATGATTTTTACACATGTAACTTAGTTGTTTTCTTGTTTGTTGTTTGTTTTTTCCCTTGGAGTACTTTCTGAGAGTGTTGACTCCCACAGGTTAGATGCCTAGGTCCAAGAATGTTTTTATTCTTCTTCCTATACCCCATGATCTGGGCAGGACTGGTCATAAAGGACTTGAGTCAGGCAGGCCAGAGCTTGGGGTCAGAACAGTTTCAGAAGGGCCCAAGCCTGCAGAGCCCACAGTCTTGGCAAACTGAGGTCGATGAGGGTTTGACATCCGTGAGGGCCAGGAAGGCCGCACCTTTTTGGCCACCCCAAATGCCATTCCCGCGGCAGCACAGCTAATCTTATCTCCATCCTCCTTTGCTGGTGGGAGGGGGTTCCCACTCCCTTCCCTCACCAGGACTGGCTCAGAAAACCCAGATGGGGGGTCTAAAGTGACCCTTAACTCGCAGGGGCCAATGCTGCTTATTGTGAAGTTGTTTTCCGAAAGGGTCTCTCTCTACGGCAACCCCTTCTTGTCCAGCTCAAAGCGAGAAAGTTCTCTCTGCTTCCTTTTCCACAGCTCCAACGTTTTGCTAGACCAAAACTTCACCCCCAGGCTGGCTCATCCAATGGCTCACCTGTGTCCAGACAACAAAAGGTCAAAATATACCATGATGAAGACTCACCTTTTCCAGGCCTCAGCTGCGTATCTGCCGGAAGATTTCATCAGGGTGGGGCAGCTGACAAAACGAGTGGACATCTTCAGCTGTGGAATAGTAAGAGCTTCCTTCTCTCTGCTTGGCCTTGGGCCTGCCCTCAGTTGTCCTTCCCACAGCTGCTTTGTAAGCAGAGGATATAATAGAGGCCCCTAGATAGATTCCATCGAAGTACAGTAAGGGTTGGCCAACTATGGCCTGGGGCATATTTTGTACAGCCTATAACTAAGAATAGTTTTTATATTTATAAAAGATATAATAATACTGCTAATAAAAAAAGAATATGTGGGGCGCCTGGGTGGCTCAGTCGGTTAAGCGTCTGACTTTGGCTCAGGTCATGATCTCAGGGTCCTGGGATTGAGGCCCTCGTTGGGCTCCCTGCTTGGCGGGGAACCTGCTTCTCCCTCTCCCTCTGCTTGCCACTCCCCCTGCTTGTGGTCATGTTCTCTCTCTCAAATAAATGAAATCTTAAAAAAAAAAAAAAAAGAATATATGACAGAGACTTGGTTTGTGGCCCACAAAGCCTAAAATATTTACTGTCTGGCCTGTTACAGAAAAAGTTTGCCAGCCCTTGAAATATAGCTACTCGTGAGTGTCCAGCTTCTGTGAGACTCCTTCCTTCTCTGTTTCCCAGCCAGCCATCTACTCCTCTATCCAGTTGTCTGTTCGTTTTTGTCCATCCATCTGTCCAGTCATCCACTGAACTATTCATCCAGTATCCATCCATTCAACAGCCAGCCCTCCGTTCAGGATCCACCTGTGTCCCCGCCCTCCCTGTGTCCTCACCACCACTGTCCTGTGTCCTGTCACCACCGTATGCCAGGCACTTGGAATATCGATGTGGCTAAAACACAGTCCTTCCCCCAGGAGCTCATGATCTGAGTAGAGCAGTCTCCAAAGTAGATTTCTATGGAACAGCCTTGAGGTCTCTGTAGGTTTGATGTGTTTAAAGGATTTTGTGGCCAAACAGGTATGACCAATGCTGGGTTAAGCAGGGTCAAGCAGATTTCTTTACCACAAAATTAATCAGAGACTTTAATATGGTAATGAGCCTTTAATCTAATTTAATTGTGAATTCACCACGGCTGGGAAGATGGTAAGCAGCATTTCCCAAATTCATTTGACTGTGGAACCTCATTTCCTCAGTCTCTCTCTGCACCAGTGTCCCATGGAACCCAGTCTGGGAAATGCTGCCTGTGAAAAGTGACAGTTTCTGGCTGGCCTTTGCCAAGAGCAAACAGCTGCCTCTTGGACCATGCCCTCTCTCTTCCTCTCTAGCCTTGAACTCTGTGCATCCTCTCTCTCTGACCCGTCTCTTGTCCGTCCACCTCTCCCACTAGTGACCTCCCGAGCCACCTTCTGCTCCGATCCTGACCTCCAGATGCCGGATTCTACTTCCTTCTGTCTCCCGCGGGCTCTTCTGGTGTCCTTGCCCCCATCAGCTCCACTGTGAGTGGCTCCGTGAAGCTCAGTGGGGCTAGCCCAGGCTCCTGCTCCTGTAAAAACCAGCAGGACTGAACCCTGTGTGGGTTTGAGTCCCAGCTTAGTTACTTTCAGCTGCATGACCTCGGGGGCCTCACCTGTCACTCTGGGCCTGTTTTGTCCTCTGTAAAATGGGATAGTGACAGATATGGAGATTAATAAGATAATGTAGTTAGCAGAATACCCTTCACTTACCAAGATGATTATTGTTGTGGTGGCTAGTATTCCTACCTTCACACCCTCCCTCCTGAGTTTTGTTTTCCCCCTGGCTTTTTTTTTGAAAGAGAGAGAGTGTGAGTGCACAGAGGGGAAGAGCAGAGGAGAGGAGAGAGAGAATCTTTTTTTTTTTTTTTTAAAGATTTTATTTATTTATTTGACAGAGATAGAGACAGCCAGCGAGAGAGGGAACACAAGCAGGGGGAGCGGGAGAGGAAGAAGCAGGCTCCCAGCGGAGGAGCCTGATGCGGGACTCGATCCCAGGACCCTGGGATCACGCCCTGAGCCGAAGGCAGGCGCTTAACCGCTGTGCCACCCAGGTGCCCCAAGAGAGAGAGAATCTTAAGCAGGCTCCAGGCTCAGTGCAGAGCCCAGCCCCAGGCTCGATATCTCGAGTGAGAGATCATGATCTGAGCTGAAACCAAGAATCTGAAGCTTAACTGACACCCAGGCACCCAGGTGCCTGCCTTTTTTTTTTTTTTTTAAGATTTTATTTATTTATTTTAGAGGGAGATAGAGAGAGAGAGAGAGAGAGAGGGAGCGTGCGTGGGTGGGGGTAGGGCCAGAGGGAGAGAGAGAGAGAATCCCAAGCAGACTCTGTGCTGAGTGCTGAGCCCTGAGCCCCATGCGAGGCTGCATCACATGACCCTGAGACTATGACCTGAGCCGCAATCCAGTGGGACGCTCAACCGACTGAGCCATCCAGTCTCCCCTTACCCTTGACTTTTTAACTCAGCTCTTGACGTAACAATTTTTTAAACTAATTTATTGGTTCCGTGACCACTGGCTCCCTTCACTCTTTCTCAGCTCTGCCACTAACTGACAGTATGATTTTGAACTCTGATTCCGCCTGTTGGGAACACTGCATTTCTCAGTGGGTTTTTTTTTTTTTTTAAAGATTTTATTTATTTATTTGTCAGCGAGAGCGAATGAGAGTGCGTGCACAAGCAGAGGGAGAAGCAGGCTCCCTGCTGAGCAAGGAGTCTGATGCAGGACTCGATCCCATGACCTGAGCTGAAGGCAGATGCTTAACCGACTGAGCCACCCAGGCGTCCTTCAGTGGGGTTTCTTTTTGTTTTTTTGTTCTCCGCCCTCCCCCCCCCCCCAAGCACTAAATGACCTCTCTAAAATGTTCAGCACAGAGCCTGCCTGTGGAAGGGGTAGAGGGAATGTCTGTTTATTCATTTCCCCTCGTTCCTCCCTCCCTTCCTGGCAGGAGCTGGTTGGGAATACCTTTTCAGCTTGCTCCCATCCACTTGCTGCGGGGTGCCCTCTGCTGCCCCCTCCTGGCCACTGCGGGTCTGTAATTAACCCGCAGGCCCTTCCCCTGGGGGTGGAGGATTTCTTGGCAGTCAATGTGACTGTATTCTGACTTGCTTCAAGGGAGGTTGTGGGACAGAGATTTGAAACTAAGGGTGGGGTACTCACTCCCTTATATTCACAACCAGCAGATCACCATTTACCAGGTAAGGATGCAGGCTCTGATTTTAGTCACTTAGTGATTAAGGAAGAGAGAATTTGAACCCAGGCAGGGCTGACTGTAGAGCTCTTAACTACCTTGCTCTGTTGAGAATTTCTGTTCAAAGCAGGTTTCCCCTTTATTAAGACACATCTCATGGTTTGTCAGTGTTGTGGTGTCTCACACTGGTGCAGGGCTGTGCTCCTTCTGTGAGTGGGTGAATTAATGAACAGGCTTTAGAGGTTGCTGAGACTTTCTGTGTAGAATAGACTTACGTACATGGATTCCTCCTTTTCCTGACATTTCTTTTTCTTTTTTTTTCCTTTTTTAAAAGATTTATTTATTTATTTGTCAGAGAGAGAGAGAGAGAAGGGCACAAGCAGGGGGAGCAGCAGGCAGAGGGAGAAGCGGGCTTCCTGCTGACCAGGGAGCCCGATGCAGGACTCGATCCCAGGACCCTGGGATCATGACCTAAGCTGAAGGCAGATGCTTAACCAACTGAGACACCCAGGCGTCCCGCCTGCTTACCATTTCTGATGGGGTTTTAAATGAAATGATTTTTAAAATACAGTGTGTGTGTGTGTGTGTAGACACATGTATATATAGAAAAATGTGTATGTGTATATACACATTAAATATAAATATATAGTACATATATGTAAATATACATATTTACACATGCACATATTTATATTTTATGTAAATATAGTGTGCATATATAAACATACGTATTATATATTTATATGGATATGCATATACACATAAAACTGATGGTAATATGCACACGTTTGGTTTCCACCCCCCTAACTTGCTACTCCTTCAGACTTTTGAGCAGCTGGGTAATGTGTTTCGTTGGAGGAGGTATTAAGTGATATTCCCATGTCTTGATTTGGGGCAAGTGTCTGTACTGGCAAATGGCAGAGCCGGGCCTGGAGCTCAGCCTCTGTTACTAAGAAGAATCGTTGCTCTTGGCCCGAATCTCCTGCTTGAAATTTGCATGAGTGTGTGAACAGTGCTAACTGCATGTTCTCTCCAGGTGCTGGCTGAGGTCCTCACCGGCATCCCTGCAATGGATAACGACCGAAGTCCAGTTTACCTGGTAAGGGAACCAGTCACTTCTGGCTAACAGCTACCGGGGTGGGGGGGGTGTCAGGAGGGCAGGGACCTCCACTCTACCCATTGCACAGATGGTTATGAGGTCTCAGTCTGCGGTTTGATTTGCAAAGTAACCTTAACCTCTCCCCGCCCTTACCAGCCAGCCAACGTGTACTTTTTCATGATAAGAGAACTTAGAATGTTTCAGGGAAACCGTTTTCTTCCCTCTACACATCTGGCAATCAAATAGGATTTGTCTTCAAACTGGTAAAGTCAGCCCTCTTAAAAAGGGTCCTATAATAAAAGCAATAATTTTCATTTTGTAGGTTCGAAGAACTATCATTCACATATATACACATATAGGGTCATTTAAAAAATTTAACAATGTAGCCAGACTCTGTGTTTGGCACTTTACATATGTTATCTTTCTAAGTCATCACAAAATCCCCCTGAGATTGATAGGGTCATGACGTTCTCCTGCTCTTGAGAAAAGCAGGCTCTGAGGTTCACCCGAGATCTCACCCTTACTAAATGTCAGAGTCGGACTTCCACATCAGGTTTTCTGGACCGCAGCTCCTGAGTTCTTAACCCTGACACTCTGCTGACTGTTTAATTCTCATGACCAACCGTATGAATTCAGGATTATTATCATCCCCATTTCACAGATGAGAAAACTAAGGCCAAGGTGAAGAGACTTGGGTCTTGCCCCCCAGTGAGATCAGTGGTGGAACTGGGATTTGAACTCATGTCTTCTGCAGAGTTCCAAGTCCTGTGAAGGCTCTACTCCTCTTCATCAGTTTGAGAGGAAGCGCCTTTCCTGACTTGAGGTTGAGGCCATTAGAACAGCTGGCTTTTTTTTTTTTTTTTTTTTTTTTGTGACTGGGTCCCCAAAACATCCCCTGGACCTTGGGGTGGGGAGCTGAAGGCCTTCCTACCCACAGAAAGCCATTCCGCTTTTGGAGACTGGGCCCTAGGTATTACAAAGAGGTGGGTTTCAGCACCTCAGATGTGGTTTGGGGCAGTTTAAGGTGGTTTCTCGTATTCTGACAGTTTTCTTGAGGTGAATTCCCTGACATTCCTCTGGGTCTCCCTGAATGAACGTCGCAGGACAAGGAGTCTTTTGAGATACTTATGTGATATTTTCTGGAAGGTGTTTTTGTTAATGGTTTCTAAAAATGTGGAGGAAGGGGTGCCGGCTGGCTGGCTCAGTCAGTGGAACATACGATTCTTGATCTTGGGGTCATGAGTTCGAGCTCCATGTTGGGCGTAGAGTTTACTTTAAAAAATGTGGAGGATATAATTTTTAAAAAAAAAATCTTAATTAAAAAATTAAGATTGAACATGTAATTTAGATTCAAATCAGAGATGAAAACTACTAACACCTAGTGCGGTCCAGGGTAGGAGGAAGCAGGCCCCTCCCCCACCCTCGGGGGAGTGTTTGTGGTCACGGTGTTTTCCGAAGGCCATTGGGTGGTTTCCATCAAAATTTAACATGGATGTACCTTCTGATGAAGTAATTTCACTTGTACAAAGGGACATACACATACAAGGGAGGAAAGACATGGACGTTCACTGTAGCGTTATTTATATTAGTAAACAGCTGCAAACAAGTAAAGTATCTCAGTTGGGAGGTGGTGAAGGAAATTACAGTATAATCATACACCGTGGAAATTCCGCGAAATTATTTATAAATAACTTCATGAACAAGTGTTTATAAATGTTTATAATGAGGATGCAGTGTGTTATGTGATCAACTTTGACATATGTATATATCTGTGACATCATCACCAAGTCAAGTTCATGACCATGCCTACCACCCCAGAAGCTACCTCTTCTCCTTGGTAATCCTCCCCTCCCACCTCTCCCAGCCCCTGACATCCCCTACCGCCACTGATCTAGTTTCTGTCACTGCACAAGTTTCCACTCTCTGGACTTTCATATAAATGAAATCAGAGAGAGTTGGCTCTTTTGGTGTCTGGATTTTTCCAGTCAGCATGGTTACTCTGAGATACGTCCCATGCTCTTTGTGTGGGTTGTGGTTCATTTCTTTTTGCTGAGTAATGTTCCATCGCAGGGGTGTGCCACTGTGTGTCCACTCACCTATTGATGGACACTTGGTATGTTTCCAGCTTATGACCGTTACACCTGTAGCTGCTACGTACTTTTCTGTGCGGGTCTCACTGTGGGCATGTGCGTTCATTTCTGTTGAGGTATAATTCATACTTGTGAAGTGTACAGAATGATATAAATTTTGGAAAATGTGGACAGTTATGTAACCAATACTACCATAATCAAGATATGGAGTATTTTCATCCTTCCAGAAAATTCCCTTGGGCAACTTTATAGTCAATCCCTCCTTCCCACTTCCATATCTAATTTCTTTTTTAAAAAAATATTTATTTATTTGTTTATTTATTTGATATAGAGAGAGAAATAGAGAGAGGGAGGCAGAGAGGGATCAAGAGGACAAGCAGGGGGAGCAGCAGGCAGAGGCAGAAGGAGAAGCAGGCTCTCGCTGAGTAGGGAGCCTGACACAGGGCTCCATCCCGGGGTCATGACCTGAGCCAAAGGCAGATGCTTAACCAACTGAGCCACCCAGGCGCCCCTCCTGATCTAATTTCTGTCCATGTGTTCTTTTTTGGGGTATCAGGTAGATGGAACATAGAGCGTGTACCTGTTTGTTTCAGGCCTCTTTGACTCAGTGTCATATTTTGAGATTCACCCTTGTTATTATGTGTACTAGTTGGTCATTCTTTTTATTGCTGCTGAGTATTCCATTGTGTGGATGTATGACCATTGGTTTATCCATCAGTTGTTGGACATTTGGGATGCTTCCAGGTTTTGGTCTTTCTGAATAAAGCTAACATAAACGTTCTTATAAAAAAATGAGAAAAATATATATGTTCTGACAGGGAACTATTTCTAAGTCAAAAAAGCAAGTTCAGAACAGTATATAGTTTAATCCTGTCTTTGGTAATAAATATATGGATGAATAAAAAAGTAGTGTCTTATATTTTCTTGTTTATAAGTTGGCGATGATGATAGTATCTAAGAGGGTTTAGTGAAAGTTAAGTAGTGTATCCCTAAAACAGTACCAAACACAGTGACTAGAACATAGTAAGTACTGTATGTGTTAGCTATTCCTATTATTACTGTTATTTCATTTATTTTTTAAAAAAGATTTTATTTATTTGTCAGAGAGAGAGAGAGAGAGCACGCACAAGCAGGGGGAGCAGCAGGCAGAGGGAGAAGCAGGCTCCCCACTTAGCAGGGAGCCTGATAGACTGTATCCCAGGATGCGGGATCATGACCTGAGTCAAAGGCAGATGCTTAGGGGCGCCTGGGTGGCACAGCGGTTAAGCATCTGCCTTCGGCTCAGGGCGTGATCCCGGCGTTATGGGATCGAGCCCCACATCAGGCTCCTCTGCTATGAGCCTGCTTCTTCCTCTCCCACTCCCCCTGCTTGTGTTCCCTCTCTCGCTGGCTGTCTCTATCTCTGTCAAATAAATAAATAAAATCTTTAAAAAAAAAAAAAGGCAGATGCTTAACTGACTGAGCCACCCAGGCATCCCTATTACTGTTATTTTTTTTTAAAGATTTTATTTATTTGACAGAGAGAGATACAGCGAGAAAGGGAACACAAGCAGGTGGAGTGGGAGAGGGAGAAGCAGGCTTCCCGCTGAGCAGGGAGCCCGATATGGGGCCCGATGCCAGGATCCCGGGATCATGACCCGAGTCGAAGGCAGACGCTCAACGACTGAGCCACCCAGGTGCCTCCCATTACTATCATTTTAATACCTCTGAAGCAGTTGCTTGCCACTATAATAATTATTATATATAAGTAAATATATAACCAAAGTGATTATAGCTAAAGACTTCTGTAGCAGAAGGTCTAGGGTAATATAATCCAAACCATTAGCAGGTGTTACCTTTGGAGAGTGAAAATAGGGAGATAATCTGCATACTTGGTTCAGAAAACCCATCCACACAGGGTAGCAATACCACGTACTCTTCTCCCCTTCCCTGGGTTCAGGCATGGCCAGTTCTTGAAAGCCTTTTCTGTTAGGGACAATTTCAAACATGCACAAAGTAAAGAGAAGAGTATAAGGAATTTCCATCCATCCATCCCATCAGTTATCAGCAACATTCTTATTTCTTTTGGAACAGAAAAACGTGTGTGTGTGTGTGTGTGTGTGTGTGTGTGTGTGTGTGTGTGTGTGTATTTTAAAGCATATCCCAGATATTATGTTATTCCACCCATAAAATAGTTTTCTTAATTCCTTAATATCATCTAATGCCCATTCCATGTTTAAATGTCCCAAGTTGTCTCAAAATTTGCTTTTTAAAGTTAGTTTGTTTGAAACTGATACAAAGTCCACGTGTTACCATTAATTATGTTTCTTATAAATATTTAAAAAAGTAAAAAAGGGGTGCCTGGGTGGCAGAGTCGGTTAAGCATCTGACTCTTGGTTTCGGCTCAGGTTGTGATCTTGGGGTGGTGGGGATCAAGCCCATGTTGGGCTCCATGCTCTGCACAGACTCTGCTTGGGACTTTCTCTCTGTCTCCCTCTGCTCCTCCCCCACTACCTCCCTTCAATAAATAAATACATCTTTAAAAAAAATGATTATGTTTCTTGAAACTTCTTTTTTTAAGATTTTTTTTTTTTGTAATTTAAGTAATCTCTGCACCCCATGTGGGGCTCGAACTCACGACCTCCAAGACCAAGAGCTGCATGCTCTTCTGATTGAGCCAGCCGGGCCACACTTAAACTCCTCTGTTCTCCACCTGCACCCCTCCCCGTTTTCTTTCCATATATCATTGCATTTTTGCATTAAGTGAGTCATTTGTGCTGTAAGTTTCTCATGTTCTGGATTTTTACGTCCTTGTGGTATTTTTTTTTAAGACTTTTTAAAAAATTCATTTAGAGAGAGAAAGAGAAAGCACACACGCGTGCAAGTGGGGTAAGGGGCAGAAGCAGAAGGAGAGAGAGAATCTCAAGCAGACTCCATGCCAAGGACGGAGCCCAACTAGGGGCTCAATCTCACACCCCTGAGATCACGACCTGAGCCAAAACCAAGAGTCAGACGCTCAACCAACTGAGCCACCCAGGCTCCCCCCACTCCTGTTCTTGTGGTATTCTTAACTTGTTTCTCTATACCTCTTATCCTGAGACTCGGTTAGATTCACGATCAGTGCAGCTTCCTGAGTGGTGCCTGGTGCTTCCCACCGCATCACAACATGAGGCGCATAGTGGGTCCTCCTCCTTCCAGTGCTGAGGTTCATCAGTGGGTCCAGGTGGAGTTGCTGACTCCCCCCATCACTAAGTTCCCCCATCACCCTACCCCCGAGTGTTCTTAGCATCTCCTGATGACTCTTGCCAGATGAGATCCACTATTTCACTGGGGGAGTCAAATGGTGAGCCTCTGCTCCTATCATTCTTTCAGGGCAGTTGTTTTGAACAGTTTCTTTCTTTCTTTTTTAAAGATTTTATTTATTTGTTAAACAGAGAGAGAGAGTGAGCACAAGCGGGGGAGCAGCAGGCAGAGGTAGAGGGAGAAGCAGGCTCCCTGCTGAGCAAGGAGCCCAATGCGGGGCTCGATCCCAGGACCCTGCGATCAAGACCTGAGCCAAAGGCAGAAGCTTAACCGGATGAGCCACTCACACGCCCCTTTCAAACAGTTTCTGATTCTGTTTCAGACGGTGGTGACCTCCATATCTGAAAATAACACTCTCCTTGTATTTATTGATTTATCACCTTTAAACACCATGATACCTTTTAAAAAGACAAACATTTAAAAGGCAGAGCTCCCATGAGAGAATTGTGCAAAAGGGTATTCATAAAGGCAACCCTTGCCAGCTGGAGGTTTTTAGTCTCCAGGTATTGAATTCCTTATGGTGTCAGGCATGGAGGTATTACTGGATCCTCAGATGACCCATTTTCTGGATGGGGAAACTGAGGAAGAGTGGGGACTGTCTTGTTTTTGAAGCAAATATCACAGCCCATGCCTGATAATCTCTGATAATCTTTTTTTTCAGAGTTGTAAATGTATTTTTATGAAAATCTGTATAAAGCAATAAAATTAATTTAGTTTTACATTTAAGGAATCGCTTCTGTTAAAAATAATAAAATTACATAAAAAAGAAAAAAAGAAACCTTGCCAAAAAATAAGTTAGTACGTAAAATGCGTGAAAACATTCGTGAGGTACTTACTACATGCCAGACAATGTTCTTGGGGTTGGGGATACAAAGGTGAGCAGGAGGAAGTTTTTGCCCTCCTGGAACTTTCACTCTACTGGGGGAGAGCAAACCATATTCAAGTAAATGAAGATGTGTGTAATTCCAGGCCGGTGATATGTGCTATTAAGAAATGTGAAATAAGGGGGTGCCTGGGTGGCTCAGTTGATTGGGTGTCTGCCTTCAGCTCGTGGTCCCGGGGTCCTGGGATTGAGTCCCGCATTGGACTCCCTGCTTAGTAGGGAGTCTGTTTCTCCCTCTGCCCCAACCCCCTCCCACTCGTGCTCTTTCTTTCTCAAAAATAAATAAATAAAATCTTAAAAAAAAAAAGAAATGTGAAATAAGGTTAGGGGATAGAGTGGAGGAGCAAGGAGAGGGATCTTTTAGGTCAGGGAAGGCTTCTTGGAGAAGGTGGCATCTGAGCAGAGACCTGACTGAGGTGAGGGACCAGGACATGGTAAGACTTAGAGGAGGAGCATTCTAGGCAGAGGGAACAGCAAGTGAAAAGGCTCTGGGGCAGGATGAGTTTAGGTACATACAAGAACAGAAGAAAGCCAGAGTGACTGAGTACGGTGAGTCAAGGGGGGGAGAGATGAGATGAGAAAGGTCAGCAGGTGCCAGATTGTCACAAAATCTGGGGTTTCTGATGGCCATAGTTACAGATGGGAAAGTGGGAATTCTCGACATTAAAAAAAACACAAACAAAAAACTTTTAATTTTAATTTTTCTAATTATAAATGCAAGACAGGCTTGTAGAACATTTAGTAAGTACAGGAAGGTATAAAAAAGAAAATAGAGGGACGCCTGGGTGGCTCAGTGGTCTAAGCGTCTCCCTTTGGCTCAGGTCATGATCCCGGAGTCCTGGGATTGAGTCCCACGTCAGGATCCCTGCTCAGTGGGGAGCCTGCTTTTCTCTCTCCCTCTGCCTCTCCTGTTGCTTGTGCTCTCTCACTTTCAAAACAAAACGAAAACAAAACTTACATATAACAAATAGAATATACATGGAAAATTTATATATAAATGTTTTATTATTTATACAATAAATATATCAGAAATATAAAAACATAAATGTAAATGTTTCATGTGTTATATAAATATAATAGATTAATACACTATATATCAATCAATATTATACATAATTAAATCATATATTTCCTTATATATTTAATATATTTAATCAGTGTATTTAATATATTTGTAACATTTATATTTGCAAATATGTACATATATACTTATGAAATATGAAACATAATTTATACTATATAAATATACTATATATTTGTACAAAAATATATAACGTATTTTCTGTTATATGCATAGTTCAAATTCCTGCTTTCTATATAGTATAAAATGTTATAAAACTTATATGTAAATACAAAATTTATGAAATATATAAGTATACTTAATTTTATATAGTAGATCTCCTATTAAAAATACGTGGGTTTGAGGCACCTGGCTGGTTCAGTCGGAAGGGCATGCAACTCTTGATCTCAGTGTCATGAGTTCCAGCCCTACTTTGTACAGAAATTACTTAAATAAATAAAACTTAAAAAAAATAATGCCTCTCAAACTTCAGTAAATAAATAAATATGCATGGGTCAGAACCTACATCCTAAATGTGTATCTTACATCGTAAAAGAGCGCGCCTGTAATTGTTAATAAGATTAAATTATTAATGTAAGTGAAGTGCCCGGCATGTAGTAGTATAGAAATGGGGGCTGTTATTACTATTAATTATTATCACTAATAGACTATTGGATCTTTATTTTGTGTTGAGTATCACACTTAATGCTTTAGGTGCATTATATCTTTTTTTTAAAGATTTTATTTATTTATTAGAGAGAGAGCCAGTGCGCACCAGTGGGGATGGGGGCTGGAGAAGGGCAGAGGGAAAAGGAGAAGCAGACTCCCCACTGAGCAGGTAGCCTTACCTGGGGCTGGATCCCAGGACCCTGAGATCATGACCTGAGCCAAAGGCAGACACTTAACCAACTGAACCACCCAGGTGCCCCTAGATGCATTATATCTTTTAATCTTTGTGTTAGTCCTATTATCCCCATTTTCCTGATGAAGCAACTGAGGCCCAGGTTAAGCCCCTGCCTGGCTGGAGTGTACTATGGAACGCCCTATATGTGTAGGGAATTTAGCAATTCTCCAGTTCTGGCTTTTTTACTTGTTTCTTGGATCCTTGCATTTATTTCTTAAAATCCTTTTTTCTTTGAAGTTTTGCAGGTCTGGCGCAGTCGTGGGGGTGGTTGGGGGCTGTGTGGTAGAATCCCACATCCCTGCAGCTCACACAGGGGTGTTTATCCTCTTCTTCCCACAGAAGGATTTACTCCTCAGTGAAATTCCAAGCAGCACCACCTCGCAGTGCTGCAGGAAGACGGGCGTGGAAAAGGTGATGGCTAAGGAGATCTGCCAGAAGTACCTGGAGAAGAGGGCCGGGAGGCTGCTGGAGGACTGCGCCGAGGCCTTGGCCATGGCTGCCTGCATCTGCCTGCGGAGGCGAAATGCTGACTTGGCCGAGGTGAGCCTCATTCTCAGCCTTTACCCCCTGGTGATGGGCCCTGCTCTGGGCCGGGGAGGGGGCCCTCCCATCCTGGTGGCCACATGGTTCTGCTTTACCAGGGACTGGGGTATGGCTCGGGGTTGAGGCCTTTACCTAGATGGCATTTCATAAACCAGGGCTGTATTTGGTTGCAAGCAGCAGATGGTATTGGAGCTCATAGAAGCTGAGCAGGGAAGTGATGGGTAAGGGCCACTCAGAGCCTGAGGGTGGTGTGCTGCAGGCCTTGGGGGGTCCAGGATCCCAGGCTCAGATGTTAACAGAACACTGCTTTCTCTGAATCTGCTTGATTCTTCCTCTGTCTATAGACTCCCTTTTCTTTGCCTCTATCCTTTTGGCTAGGGTATATGGTCTGTATTGTTTATATGTTAAGTTCTATCCTCACTGAGAGATCAAGTATCCTGGTTCCAATTCCAGTCTCTCAGTGAGAGAGCCTGTTTGGCCTACCTAGAGTCAGCAGTCCACCTGTTGGCCAATCAGGTAAGGTGAGGGGAGTGGGATCCAGTATGTAAACCTAGTAGTCAGGGGGTCCACCCCAGAAATGTGGAAAGAGCTAAGTCCCAGAGGAAGGGAGCATCCTTAGCCCAGGGGCTAGGCAGATACCCCAGAAATCAACCACATTAGGAGATAAAACATTTTCCTATGGATGTGACATATAGTGGTGGTTTCCATGGTAACAGGTGTAAATTTGGGGACAACTGCTAGATATTTCTAAGGACCGAAGAACTGCCTGAGAGGACTCTTTGAGACCATCTAGCTGAGTGATTTTCAAGTAGTGTCTGGCAGAGAGGGGCTCAAAAGGGTGTGGGGAGCTGCAGGCCCCACCCATGACTACCACCAGACACCCCCCTTCACTTCACATGAGCATATTGAATTCTTAGGAATTTATTTGAGGGAAGATTTAGTAGCTGAAAAAAAAAGTCTTCAAGCACCACTGCTGTAGCCCAAGCCCGCCATTTTATAGATAGGGAAGTAAAGGTCCAGAGAGGAGAAGATGAGGCCACGGAGTGAGTATCTGTCAGAGCTCTCTGGACTCCTGGTTCATTTCCTTGTTCACCATCTTGCAGCATAACGTGGCAGGAGCTAGAGACCCGCAACTCAAGACCCGAGTCATCATTCTTTGCCTGGGCTGTTCCCCAAGTGCCCGAGTGGTACAGCAGTCAGTCAGTCATTCAGGACTTGTGTGCTGGGCCCCGGGGGGGGGGGGGAGGATAAATTGGTGAACAAGGCAGGTCCAGTTCTACTTTCCTGGAGCTCTCAGACAATGCACAGTAATCATCTGGGTGGGGAGCAATGGGATAGCTTGTGATGGGGCCCCACCCAGGAGGACTTTTCCAGAGGAAGTGATGCGTAAACAGACAAAGAGCAATCCAAGCAGATGGAACAACTCATGCAGATGGCCTGAGATGAGAGAAAGCCTGGCATGGTCAAGGGTCTGGAATGTCAGAGTGGCTAGAACAAAAAGTACATGGGGAAGAGTGGCTTGTGGTGGGGCTGCTGAGGAAGGAGATTCAGAGAAAGCAGTGTTCTGTTAACATCTGAGCCTGGGATCCTGGACCCCCCAAGGCCTGCAGCACACCACCCTCAGGCTCTGAGTGGCCTTTACCCATCACTTCCCTGCTCAGCTTCTATGAGCTCCAATACCATCTGTTGCTTGCAGCCAAATACAGCCCTGGTTTATGAAATGCCATCTAGGTAAAGGCCTCAACCCCGAGCCATACCCCAGTCCCTGGTAAAGCAGAACCGTGTGTGTGTGTGTGTGTGTGTGTGTGTGTGTGTGTGTGTGTGTTTGTGTGTAAAGAAGAAGCATTCCTTCCCTGCCTCCTTCTGATTTCCTAACATCCTTAATTAGAAACACCCTCAAGGGTAAGTAATATCTATATTACTTAGGGCATTTCCAGTTCAAAACGATAGAACTCAGGTCGAACTCTTAGTCTCTCTCTCTCTCTCTGTCTCTCTCTCTCTCACACACACACACACACTCACACAGCAAGGGAGATTGGGAGGCAGTATATGAATGAGTGAATGAATGAATAAATGAATGAATGAATTTATTGGCTTATGTAACCAAACAGCAGACAGGACAGACGTTGCTAGGCCAGCTAGACCCAGGGTCTCTACCAGCAAACGTGCATTTATCTGTGTCTCTGTGCCTGTGCCCCACTTCTCCATCTGTTGCCTCTGCTTTATTCTTTGTAGGGGTCTTCATTTTTTCCTACTGTGAATGGGTTTTCTTTGTAGGTGGAGAGTCTGGGTCAGCCACTAGAGAGGAATCGGGAGTCCTTTGTCAGTAAGTTTTATGTAGAAAATCCCAGAGAAGGATTCTGATTGGCCAGCTTGGGTCACGTGCCCAAACCGGGATCATTAACATGTCAGAGAAATAGGATACAATGATTGGTCCATCTTGGTCATGTGCTCTCATCTATGGCTAGGGTGGATGGGGGCAAGGTCAGCTCTGTTCAAAGGGCTTTCACTGTTCTTCCAGACAAAGCAACAAGAATCAACATGTTGATTCTTCATTTTATCTCCTGAGGCCTGGGATACCTATAAGATTTTTGATTTCAGAAAGAGTCATTTTCTTTCTTTCTTTCTTTCTTTCTTTCTTTCTTTCTTTCTTTCTTTCTTTCTTTCTTTCTTTCTTTCTTTTCTTTCCTTTCTTTCTTTTCTTTCTTTTCAGAAAGAGTCCTTTTCTTTCTTTCTTTCTTTCTTTCTTTTTCTTTCTTTCTTTCTTTCTTTCTTTCTTTCTTTCTTTCTTTCTTTCTTCCTTTCCTTTCCTTTCCTTTCTCTCTTTCTTTCTTTCTTTCTTTCTTTCTTTCTTTCTTTCTTTCTTTCTTTCTTTCTTTCTTTCTTTCTTTCAGTAGGCCTCCATGGCCAGCCTGGAGCCCAACATGGGCCTTGAACTCACAACCCTGAGATCAAGACCTGAGCTGAGATCAAATGTCCAATGCTTAACCGACTGAGCCATCCAGGTGCCCCAATTTCAGAAAGAATTCTTGTCTCTCCTCTCCCCAAGGTGTGTGGCTCTGTGGCTGCTGTGGAACAGCGGCTCAGAGGTCCGGAGACATTGCTCCCTTTGAGTGGGCTTTCTGAGGGCACAGGCTCTTCCTCCAACACCCCAGAAGAAACAGATGATGTGGACAATTCCAGTCTCGATGCTTCCTACTCCATGACGGTAGCACCCGGGGCTGGGGCTGCTGCCTCACTCCCCTCAACAGAGGACGGAGAAGGCAGCCTGCAGGTCTGTGGGGGAGTGCAGGCAGACACCTCCCCTGCGGCCTGGGCCAGTCCAGAGCCTCCCCAGGACGGTAAGTGTGTGGAGATCTAAGTGCATATGCAAGCTCGCTCATGCATCTCTAACTCAGCCCATCATTTATTTCTTCTGGCGCTCTCATTCACTCATTCTTTGACTATTCAGCCATTCACCTACCAGCAGACTGCACAAAAAGAAACCTCGGATGGGGGTCATCCTTGATACCTACCTCTCTCTCTGGCCCATTTTGTCCGGTCCATCACCTAAATATCTCTCAACTCCATCTGCTTCTCTGCATTGCCTCACCTCCCCCCCACCCCCTTTGGCTAAGCTACTGTCCTCTTGCTGGATGACCACACAGCCTTCTGTATCCTCCCTTCCTCCCTAATCCGTTCTGGCCCCTTACCCCATCCTTTCTCCGGGGACCAGCCAGAGTGGTTTTTATTTATTTTATTTTATGTTATTTTATGTTATCTTCAGAGTGTTTTTAAAAAAACAGCTCATGCCATCCCTTGTTTAAAGCCCTTGTGTGGCTCCCCATCGTACTTAGGGACCAAGTCAAAACTCTTCCTATCTCTTTCTCTCCTATCTAAATATCCCAGGCTTCCTTCAGAAATAAAAATTTGGAAGGCCTTTTCAATGCAGTGTCCCTCTCCCCTAGTAAACATGGCTTAATCAATGTCCCAGGCTCTACCACTCCTATTGCTCCTCCTCCCACTGGGAGGAGAGAGGAGGGAAAAGAGAGAGAGGGTGTAAGTGTTCATCCCAACCTCTCCCACCCACGGAAGGAGCATGGAAGCCCCCTCCTTTTGGAAAAGTGGGGGCAGGTGGTGGGACTTCACTGCAAAGGCAGAAACAATGAAAATGCTCATTGCGCTCAGGGCCTGATTCACAAATCTGATTTAAGTGAGAAACTGACCAAGTCTGACTTTCTAAGAACTATAATAATAGTAACTATTTCCAAATGCCTTTTTTTCAAGTTCTTTCTTTAAACTTTCTGTTGAACATCAGCTGCAGAGACTTCATGGAAAATCGAGATCAATGAGGCCAAAAAGAAACTGATGGAGAATATTGTGTTCTACAAAGAAGGGAAACTGGACAGCATTGAGCTTTTTGGCCCCTGATGACTAGAGAGCACAGCTTGTCCTGAACTGGAAAGACGAACACTAAATCAAGAAAAAAATCTGAGGCAGAATCATAATCTCCCAGGAAACACCAAACATCAGCTTTCCTGGGCAGGAGAGAGAAGCTTCCATCTTACCAGAGTGAGTTAGGGAGGAAGGGACCTCGGCTTTTCAAGACACAAAACTCCATGAAGTCATCGTTCTTTCTGGGATTTGTCAATCAGAGCTGGGCATCTGGAGACCGAAGTGGAAACCCTGATCCATGAGCCCAGGATGTGGGCGATTTTGTGGTTTTGGGGTGTGTGTGGTAATACCCAGCTCACACCCCTCAAGAATGGAGGGAGGATTGTCAGTGGCACTTTCCAAAGTTAAATCTTTCTGGGTCATATTTGCCGACAACCACCTGCCAACTTCCATGGCCTGAAAGATTCGCAGCTTGTGTCCCAGTGCAGTTCTTAATCCACAGCCCAAGGTCTTGAGTTTACACATGCCAGCCACCTGGCAGAGGGCTCGGCAGGTTTTCTACTTTCTCCCTCAGAAATCTTGTAACCCACAGATATTTATTTAATGCCTCCTCCACACCTTTACCCTCCCATCCCACTAATGCTAATATTTTTAGTGGAGCTTTTATTTTGAGAGTATGTATTATTTATGGGTGAATGAAGACTCAAGAGAGCTAGTTTCATGCCCAGTTCTGTTGCTATTTAAACCAATTATTTAATTCCTGGAACCTTGGTTTTCTTATAAGCAACACCTGTTTGTTTTCCTTCACTGGGTTGTTGGAAGGAACAGGTGAGACATGGCTATAGAAGTACTTTGAAAATGCACTTGTCCTTTTTTATAAAAATAAATAAAAAGACATTAAACATATATTTCTGCCACATACCTAAGGTTTATGCACTGGGTATTTTTCTGAAAAGTCATGTCGCAAATCTTTTTGTGAAACAAGTGTTATTTTAAATTCAGTGTGTCCTATTTTAAAGAAGCCTACTGTAGTGATTTTCTTTTTTTGTAAAATAAAAATACATTCGTAAAGTCAAACAGATCTCTTGTAATTGGTTTTGTGTCCAGATGAATTTGTTTGGAGAAGGTGCTCTGTACCCACGGAGCACCTAAGAGCTGGGTGCTGGCTATAAATGTTGGTGTTAGTAGCTCTGTGATCTTGGGTCAAGTTAGGGAGTTACTCTGAGCCTCTGTTTCTTCATCTATACAATGGGAAGAATAAAAAGTACCCGTTTCTTGGGTTTGTCAGGGCAAGGGGAAGATCTTGCTTCATGAGAGCATTCAGTAGTCCCCGAACAAGGTCAGCTTGGTACTGATACGTAACAAAGCTGGGTGGGCTCCAGTCCCAGAGGACAGTAATCTGTACTGACACCCCTGTTTTAAACTCTGGTGGCTGTGAGGATTCAACTAGAGTGTGTTACATGCCCCAGACAGGACCGGGCATGTGGTAAGCACCTTACAGTTATGAGTAGGGTACTTTCAGGGCTGTTTGAGCAATAGACGGCTAGTGCCAATAGGATACTGGTTATCTAGACATACCTGCATTTCCAGACCACAGCTTCATACATTTGTGGAAAGGTCAATGAACTTCTGACAATTTACAGACCTTTTCCCCTTAGCAAGCTGTAAATACATACATACACATGTCTGTATATCAATTCCAGGGGCTCACGGGCACCATGATGCCTTTCTATGAATCCTTAGAGGGAAGGCCTGACTTTTTTTTTAGTTAATAAATACACATGACCAAAAAAAAAAAAAAATCCAGTAGTACAAACGATTATGTGGTGGAAAGAAAACCTTTTTTCCCACTGGGATTTTAGTGTCTCCCTTCTTCTGCCCTGAGGCAACCACTGTTCCTTGTTTGGGGTGTCCTTCCAAAAGATGATGAAAATTTTATCTTTTTGCTTAACTTCAGCCATCATTAGATTTTCATTAGAAATTTTTCATTAGAAAATCAAAACTGCAAGTTAGATTGAACTGAAGCAGTTGGAATTTCTGGCTTTAGCATGTGTGTGTTTTCTAACATCCTTTTTTGGCCATTCTTCCTCAATATTTTTGGATTACTTTAGTCTTTTTGCCTGGTATTCCTTTCTAAGGATATTCCATAATTTATAGGACTAGCTTCCAATGCTGGATTTTGAGGTGGTTTTTCATTCTGGTAACTACAAAAGGTGCTGCCTTCCAAAGAGGTTGTATCAATTTACACTGAATCAGGTATGGGAATGCATTTCCCCACATCCTCAGCTACAAAGAATATTGTCATGCTTCTTGATCATTGACAATTTAATAGGTGAAAATTTATAATTTTACTTGTATTTTTAAGTGACAGAGGTAGAGCCATTTTTTTTTTTTCACCTATTAAAGAGCCCTTCGTAATTCGTGTCTGTTCCTTGGTTCATTTCTGTTTCCATTTTATTTTTTTAAGCTTTTATTTTAATTCTAGTTAACATGCTTCCATTTTAATACTTAAGTATCTCATTAAGAAAGTTTCATCAGGTGCATGGGTAGCTCAGTAGGTTAAGAACCTGCCTTTGGCTCAGGCCATGATCCTGGAGCCCCACATCAAGCTCCCCGCTCAGAGGGGAGTCTGCTTCTTGCTGCTTCCCCCTGCTTCTGCGTACTCTCTGTCAAATAAAATCTTAAAAGTTTTTACATAGTAAGGACATCAGCCCTTTGTCATGTGTTGCGAATATTTTACTAAGTTTGTGCCTTGTAACTCTGATATTTTTCGCCCAGCAAAAATTTTACATTTTACATTTTTGTGTAGCTCTTTTTTCCTGTGGCTCCTAACTTCCGACTCTGCCACTTTCTGGGTGTGTCACTTGGTCTCTCTGAGCCACAGTTTCCTGCTCTGCAAACGGGGTCATGGTGTCGGTGCGGGTTCGAGGAGAGGGTCGGGACCGGAACCCGTCTGATTAAGCCGCCAAGCGCTGAGCAGCGGGGAGCTGCACTGTGGGATGGCGGTCCGCGGACGCCCCCAAACCCACCGAAGGCTGGCGGGGGGAACCGCGGCCCTGCCTAGCTTCGCGCTCTTCGGGCCCACGTGAGTGGCTCCGCCCCGCCTTGCTTCCGACCAATGCCTCCAAGCCTCCTGGCCAACAGGAGAGCTCCGTCTTGCTCGGAGTCCCGCCCCCTGCCGATTCGAGCAATGGGCGCCCTCCGTTCTGGGGAAGGCCCTCCCCCGCCGCACGCCGGGCCGCGGGCCGCAGGGCTCGTTCCGGGAGGCGGGCGCAGCGGAGGCCGGTGTGTCCCGAGCTCGGGCGGAGGCCGAGCCGGGGCTGCAGGACTGGGGCAGGAGGCGAGCAGGCGGCCGGGGCGGGACTTTTGGGCCGTGGGGGCGGCGGGGACGACGTCTGGGCTGCGGCGGCAGGGACGGAAGGGGCGGCCGGGCGAGCCGGAGGGTGTCCCGTGGCGGCCGAGCGCGGCACCGCCGGCTCCTGAGGGGCGCCTCGGCCCCTCGGGCCGCGGGCTGGTCGGCGGGGCCGCAGGAGCAGGGCGGGTTGCGCGCTGGGTCCGGCCCTGCCCTGCGGCCCGCCCTCGGCATTCCGGGCCTCTGGGCCAAGCGCCCGCCAAAGGCTGCGGGTCCGGTCGCCATGTGTGGACTCTAAAGCGCCTTGTAGTCTTTTGAAGCGCTTTGACACCCCCGAAGGGCTCTGTATTGCAAACTAAATCGAAGCGCTTTGTAATCCCGGAAGCGCTTTGACATCTCCCTAGTAGCGCTGTGCAAACTGAAGCGCTTGGTGATCGCGGAAGCACGTTGTGGGTTTGGAAACCAAACCGACGCCCTTAGTAAATCTCGGATCGTTTTGACTAAGGCGAAGCGCATTGGCATCTCCGAAACCTTGAGAACTGTGATGGGCAGTGGAAAGAAGGGGGAAAGGTCAGTGAGGCCCTTGACTCTGACCTTCTGGCTTGTCCTCCCCGAGGAGACCCAGGGTGGCGGGAGTCTGAAGAGGGCTGGTGTTGGAATCCAGGCCCCCTCTTTATCTTGCAGGTGCCCATGGCGTCGGAGCGGCGCAAGGTCAAGTACCACTGGAGCAGCACTTCGGAAGGGTGTCCCCGCAAGCGCAGCTGCCTCCGGGAGCCCAGTGATGTGGCCCCCTCCAGCCGGCCAGCTCCTAGCTCTGCGTCGCGTTCAGGAGGGACCAGCAGCCCCAAGCGCCTGAAAGTCCAGAAGGAGGACGATGTGGCCTGCACGCCGAGGTTGCCCTGGGGCTCATCCTGCGGCAGAAATTCCTCCTCCTCCTCACATTCCTCTGGCCCAGGTGTGGGCGGGGCTGCCGCCAAAGGCTGCCTGATTCGGAGCACACGGGGATTCCTTTCGTCAGGGGGATCCCCTCTTCGCCCTGTCAACCCCTCTCCAGAAGAAATGGCTTCTCTAGAGGAGGAAGCCTGCAGCCTTAAGGTAGGTGGCTGCGACGCCTGGAATTGGTGAAGCCCCTTCCACGTGGCTTGAGCTGTTGGTGGAAGGAGCCTGAAAGGGGTCATGTCCTTCAAGATCTTTGGGGTCTTCCCAGAGGTCTGCTTATCGCAAACCAGGGAGACCAAGGGGTTGGTCAGCGGGGTGGCCTACAGTGCCATAGAGAGGTAGTTTTCAAACTTGGCAGCACTCTAAAACTACTTGGAAGGCTTTTAAATACTTGGGGCTTCTCATTCCGATTTAACTGGGCTGGGGTGTGGTCTGAGTTTCCAGACTTGGGAACGCTCCTCCAGTAATTGTACTGTGCAGCCAGGTTGGACGATCCCTGCAGTAGAAGGTGCATCGCGTGCTCAGGAGACACAGACCTGTTTATTTCAGTTGTAGATTTAAGGAATTGTGCCCTTGTACTTTGAACCTCTCTGAGTCACAGAACTGAAAATAAGAATTTGGTTCTTGGTGTAGCTTTTCACCAAAGTTATGGTTTCTAGCACCTTGGGGTTTTGCTTGGTGGGTAGGGTAGAGGTTGTTTTGGAGCTTAAACATTTAGTTCCCCATGGGGAACAGGCAGGAAGGTTTCTCAGAGGAGGTATATTTCCTCCACTGTTTTGTTTTATATGAACTTAAAGAAGGATGAAATTTTCCTGGTGATGAAAGATTGAACATTGAGTCTCTGAGAAATAGAAACAAATGCAATTCATCTCATAGTCGGCTGTTTCCCTGGTGAGAGAGTGAGTACTAGCTAACGTCGCCGGCTGAAGTGGGAGCTTCATCTGCTCTTTCAGTCAGGTTTTGAACAAATATTTTTTGAGGGCCTAGATCATCCCAGGAAAGTTCTAGTTGCTTGGGGTTCTCCAGTAACAAAACAGATCACTGTTTGCATTCTGGGTTTGGAGGTGAGTTCTGTATGTGGAAGAGTGGAGGAAAAGTCTTAGTTGGCTGAGATGGGCTGCCTTCAGATAAAGTGATCTTACAAAAGCAATGAAAAAAGGCCCCAAGGAAAGTGGGTTTGTCTCTAAACTTCTGCTGAGTGGTTAAATTATGTGGAGCTGAGAAACTAGGCTGTCATTGGCCGTTTATCCCGGGGAACTCTTGGGTGAATCGCTCTAGGTGCTTTCACTGTGGACCTCATAGAACTCCTGTATGGCACATGGTTGTTGTTGTTGTTGTTGTTTTAAGATTTTATTTATTTGAAAGATAGCATGATCGGGGTGAGGGGCAGAGTGAGAAGCAGACTCCCTGTCGAGCAGGGGACCCAACATGGGCCTCAACCCCCGGACCCTGGGACCTGAGCTGAGTGCAGACGCTTAACCAACTGAGCCACTCAGGTGCCCTGGATTTTTTTTTTTTTAATAGTGATTTCAAAAGCTTTGTCTTTAGCATAAAAATACATATTGAATATGACTTAAAGGTAAATCAAGTAAATATGGGGCTTTGCCCATACAATATAAACTTGTCATTAATCCTTGATAACAGTTTTTCACTTCTTTTGGGCACAGTATGAAATAATCTCGATTGATTACGTTTGACTTCAGTGATGATTAGAGATAGAATGAAGCCTTTCGAGAAGGGCAGGAATCTGCCTGTCTTTCAGGTGTGCTGCATCCCTGGCTCAGGCTGTCCTGCAGACAGGAACCAAGTTTTGAAGGTATAGCCTTTAATCCAGGTGGGTCTAATTCTATCATGGGCCCACTTTTATCTTATTTAGGCCTAAGGGGTCTTGTTTTGCCAAAATCAATTTAATGGTTAAGCATGGAGCAGTGAGTAGTCTGCTCCTGTCTCAGAAGTTGCGGGGTTAGTGCGTTGCTTTTAGTCAGTAAGCTCTTGAGGGTTACTGGGTGCCAAGCGCTCTGTTGGATTGTGGGGCCCTGAGATGGCTTCTGAGGAGCACACATCCTGGTGGGAGGGCTTGAGAAGTCACAAGACTGTCTCATGATATGTGTGGAGCATAATAGCCCAGAATGGAGACTGGAGAGCTAGTTAGGGGGCCGATTGCAACGGGGCTTTAGTAACCAAGGGAATTTGGGTTTTATTCTAAGCCATTAGAGAGTTCTATAGAGTTTTATACACAGGGAAGGCAGATGTGCATTTTTGAAAGATCACTCATGTTGAGTGAGGCTAGATTATGGGGATGTTGATAATATTAATCCTAATTGTCCCTCTCTAGCACTGCTAAGGGCTCTGCCTGTAGTTAGTTTGAAAACAAGGTACAGTACTTGACTCATCTCGATGAATTACAAAATGCCTTTCTTATCTTCCTCTCAGTCTGTACCTCTTGCCCTTGTACTCTGCAGTCATGTCCAACTCGTTTTTCTGGTAAGTCCTAAGTCCTGTCAGCAAGCACAGCCCAGTGGCACTCACAAAAACGACATATTCTTCCCTTCCATTCTTCTGTGGTCTCCTTATTCCTACTTTTTACCCACCTATCCACCTGTTCTGCATTTGCTCTTTAAATTTTGAGGGGTAAACACTTGGCTTTGTGAGTCCCCCATTATCAGTCTCCTCCCCAGCTGCAGCACAGAGGTCTCGGCCAGGTCGCCGAATATTCAGAGGGGAATGTTCTGGCTTTGGTAACAATGCCACAGACTGGGTAGCTTATAAATAATAGAAATTTATTTCTTACAGTTTGGAGGCTGGAAGTCTGAGATCAGGGGGCCAGCATGGTCAAGTGAGGGCCCTTTTCTGGTTTGCAGGTTTTTCCTTCTGTCCTCACATGGCAGAGGTGGGCAGGGGAGGTCTCTTGGGGACTCTTAGGAGCACTAATCACATTCATGAGGGCTTCACGTTCATGACCTAATCACTTCCCAAAGGACCTAATACCGTCACCTTGGGGTTAGATTTCAACATACGGATTTTGGGGGAACCCATTCAGACCACAGCTAGACCGGGCAATTTGGATTCACTAGAGATTGCTGCTGGCCAGCTTCTTTTTGTTTGTTCCTTATTTCCTCTAGGACAGTTGTTTGAGAGGTTTTCTCAGATTCTAATGGTAGCTGATCTTCCTTTCTTGTAGAGAAAGAGAAAAAGATTAAATTTGTTGCGAGCACCTTCACCTACCTTATATTATCAGTCTTTAGTATGACCTTTCCACATTTCTATATTCACTGTAGGGAAGAAAGACTGGAAGGGAGAATTGGAGCATTTATGATGTGATAGACTTTCATCAAATAGGATTCTCAATGTTTGACCCATAAGCTCTCACGTAATCCTGAGAGTCTTGTGAAATAGGCAGGATTATCTTTATGTGTCAGTTAACAAATATTTACATATCGGTTAACAAATATTTGAGCACCTAGCATGTGTAGGTGCTGGGAAAGGAGACGCAGAGATGTTAAGTAACTTGACCAAGGCCATCCAGCTTTATGTGGCAAAGCTGTGCTATCCCAGATCAATGGGACTTCAAAACCTGCATTCTTACCACTGTGGCCCTCTGAGCCCCTGCTCTGTCGAGGCCCAGTGTTAACGTGAGGGACGAAGAGGGCAAGATCCTCCCCTTGAGGAGCTCTCTGCAGGGTGGCACGGCCCAGACATAAGAAGCCATTGTGTATCTTGGCTCTCGAATGACAGAGCTTTCCTGTGTGATCCTGGTTCCTGCGTCTTCACCCAGCAGATGTCTGGTGCTTGGGTGGAAGTCTGTGCTAGGGGTTGGAGGTGCGAAGAGGAAGGCAGTGGTTGAGGCACTGAAAAGTCCTTTATCACCAAGCGTTGCGTGGAGTGTTATTAACAGGGGCATTTGAAAGTATCAAGGGTCAGAGGAATGAGTGACTAATGTTGAGAAAGTCCTCACAGAAGAGGTGCCATTAGAGTTGTCCTGACAAGGAGGAGGAGGGGACATTTCAGGCAGCATAACAACGTGTGTCCAAAATGTGTCAGGAAATGCTGCTGGTCTGAAGCGCTTGGGATACAACTGGTTCCTGAAGGTCCTCACTTCCCTTTTCTCCAGCGCCCTTCTTCATTCCTGGGCACCTGGGTGTATGGACAAAGGTGGGAGAGGATGCTGGAAAAGATGCATGGCTTCTGATGTCAGGGTCAGGAGTTGGGGATGTTCCTGTGGGCAAATGCAGAAGCACTGAAGGGTTTTAAGCAGAGGTGTGATGTTGGCAGATTTTAGAACTCCTCTGGCACAGTGTGGAGAAAGGCTGGGAGGGAGTAGGCAGGGAGCTGGGTAGGAACCGCTGAAATCGTGCAGGCTGGCAGTGATGAGGGCTGGAACAGCATCTCCACTGAATCTTTCCCTCCTGCCTTCAGAGATGCATAATTCACCACGCAGTACTGCCAGGAAAATGAAATCTCTCCTGTATGAAGCCAGGTGGTTTGTCTCTTCTTTTGAACATAAGGCCTAATCTTTATAGCCTCCTCTCCACTTCTGAAAATCTTGGGTGATCTGGCTTCATTTCAGGTCCTCATGGTCTTTGACATCACAGCCTTTGCTTCTGTTGCTCAATTTTCGTACCTCCGCTATTCTCCCTTGGTTTCCAGGATATTAGGGGGAGCTTGAGTTTGCCTCCTGGTTCTGGCATTTACATGCCATATTACGAGAGGGATGAGAGCCATGGCAGCTCTGAGAATTATAAGGCCGCATGAAAACAAGGTATGGGGGCGCTTGGGTGGCTCAGTCGATTAAGTGTCTGCTTCAGCTCAGGTCATGATCCCAGGATCCTGGGATTAAGCCCTGCGTCTGGGTCCCTGCTCAGCGGGGAGCCTGCTTCTGTCTCCCTCCCTCTCTCTCACTGTCAAAAACATAAAATCTTAAAAAAAAAAAAAAAAAGTATTTTATTCTAATTCTAACCCTTTTTTCTCCCACAGGTACAGTCCTGGTCTTCACTACCAGGGTTGGCAAACCAGTGGTCCATAGGCTGAATGTGGCCCCACTAAGTCCTCAAAATAGTCAATATTTTGGAGATTTCACATTAAAAATACATGCCTCCAGTCCACACCTCTACCTTGAACTGGAGACTTGAGTGACCCTCTTCTGCTTCCCCACTTTCTACTCCCTTTTCCTGTGTTCTTTTTCTCTCTGGTACTTTTCACTCTCTAACATACATATGTTGCCTTTCTTCTGGTTTTCCTTGCCCTCACCACCTAGAATAGAAGGTCCAGTAGCACGTATCTGTGTGTGTTTTAGAACAGTGCCTGCTGGCATATAGTAAGTGCTCAACAAAAAATTGCTGGCTGGCTGGGAAAATGAATTCGATTTGAGATTTCTTGTTTTATTTGAAAAACGGAATCCATGACTCTGGGTCTGTACTTGTGAGTGGCAGCAGTTTGTGTGAAGTGAGGAGCTGTGACCCTTCAGAAGGTGCAGGGGCTCCTCTGTTTGTTGTGGACCTTGTCTTCCCATGTTGGTCTATACCGGGCCTGGGGCGGGGGTGGGAGGGCAAGGAGAGGGGTAGCTGGTCCCATAGACAGAGGTGGAGAGGTCAAAGAAGGGATTTGGGAACTTAAAGGATGAATAGGAGTTTATCAAGTGTAAAATGAGACTGAGGCAAGGGTGTCACAAGCAAAGGAATTAGGTTTGCCAGTGACGGTACAGTGGGGACGCCTGAGAACGGCGGGCAGTTGACAGTAGTGAGAGAAGTGAGCCCGGAGAAGCAGGCTGGGAAGTTGTGGCTGTGTCCCGTAGGGGATGTCCAGGGAGCCTTTAAGTTTGTTCTTAATATTTATTAGATTTTCTTCACATGGAAAGGTATAAAAAAAGGCTTATCATCTCCTTTCACAGATAATCCCTATAGACATTTTTATAGACATTTTTTAAAAATGTCCACCATGTTAGAAAATTGAGAGAGGTTCAAAATGAAGGTAGAAGCCACCTTTCCTGTCCATCTCATCAAAGTTAGTAGCTGCCAACAATTTGAGTACTTTAGTAAAAACTATGCCATACTACTGTCTAGATTTACATATTTCAAAAGACTTTTTTAAAAAGAAAGATAATACGTACTTCTTGGGAAAAAATTCAACTACTATGAGAAGTCTATAAAATAAGAGGGTAAGCCTTTTTGTGTAACCACTCCCTTATTGATGGACATCTCTTGGAGTAGACTACTTTTCCTCATAGAGAAAAAAGATAAGCTTAGTGTGGAATTCTTTCTCTGTATATTTTAGAGGGATTTAATACGAATGAATTAGAAGTGCAAGTTGTGGAGCTTGTAGAAGACCTTGGGATAATGGTCAGTCTGGGTCATAGCTGGGAAGGTTTGGACTTCACTGCTTTCGAGATGATTCTAGGGATAGATTTGTGGAGCGTTCTTACCCCATGGTGGGATTGGATCGGATCTGAGTTTTACCGTAAATTAACATTGAAAACAAACAGTCTCGCTTTTGGAATGAGTAAGTGCTGAGGGGAAGGCAAGAAGGGGCTGAGACTTCACCTGTGTTTCTGAGGAGATTAAGAGTCAGGGGGTAGTTACAGTCTCTGGACTGACTCTGTAGCATTCTCTGGGAGACCAGATACCTTCCAGCGCCGAGGTTTTGATTCAGGGCAAAGAGTTGGCAGAGAACTTGATTAAGGCCTGCACTCTGCCCTCAGGACTTGGGAGATTGGAGTCTATCCTCCCTGGGCCCTTGGGTCTCCTTGACTCTTAGATGTGGGATTGGGTTAGCTGGTTTCTAGAGACGGTGCTGAAATTTTGAGCTGCTCTTTTGCCTGTGTGTGTTCTCAAGTGTGTGGTAGTTCTTGGCCTCAAGGAGCTTGCAGTCTAGTGTTATTAGACTGTTCTCCTCTCCACTCATTCCTGCCTGCTGCAGTATGAGGGTATTACCTGATGAGCATGAGAAAGTGACTAATAAGAAATGGCAGCAATTAGGCCATTTTACAGTGGCACTTCTCAGTGGGGTGGAATGGAAACCTCCGGAGAGAATCTTTTTTTTTTTTTTTTTTTAAAGATTTTATTTATTTGACGGAGAGAGAGACAGCCAGAGAGAGAGGGAACACAAGCAGGGAGAGTGGGAGAGGAAGAAGCAGGCTCCCAGCGGAGGAGCCTGATGTGGGGCTCGATCCCAGGGACCTGGGATCACGCCCTGAGCCGAAGGCAGACGCTTAACGGCTGAGCCACCCAGGCGCCCCCGGAGAGAATCTTTGTCTTAGCCACTGTCACCTTCCGTAATCGTCCTTCAGATAACCCTTTCACGAACTGTGATTTTTCTCCCCCCGCCTTTCCAGGTTGATTCAAAAGATAGTTCTCGTAACTCTGCGAACTCTGAATTTGCAGCTGAAGCGGAGGGTCAGAATGACACAAATGAGGAACCAAACAAGGTGCAGAAAAGGAAGAGGGATAGATTGCGAGACCAGGGCTCTACAGTGATCTACCTGAAGGCTATCCAGGGCATCCTGGGAAAGTCGATGCCAAAAAGGAAGGGAGAGGCTGCCACGAGGGCAACACCGACCAAAGGAGAGCGCCCCAGCCGTGGAGAAGGGCCAGCCAGGAGTGTCACTGTGTCTCCTCCTCAGAAAGGGAAAGAGTCAGCCCCGGAGGTGAGAGCAGAGGACGAAAAGCCTGCCCCGGAGAGGAGCAGCTTCTGCGACAGGAGAGTGGTGATAGACCCTCAGGAGAGACCCAGCGAGGAGACAGCTGGTGACCGAAGGACTGTCATTGACAAGCACTCTCCAGCCCTCGAGTTTTTGGATGACTCTGACTCTCATTTAGAAAGCCAGAAGGTGAGTCGAGCTTACACCAAGCATGGGGTTTTTAATTCTCTCACTGCTATGTATTTGGTCTTTCTAGTTTAATCCTGAGTGTTACCCATTAAGAGCAGCACAGCACTTACCGAGGACTCCAGGACAAACTGGTGGTTCTTTTCTAAAACACCTTTCAGAGTTACTAAGAAATCTCAATCCAGTGCTATCTTTTTTTTTTTCTTTCAATTTAGAATTTATATGTTCGTTAGGATATGTATCTGCTTGTCTTAACAAAGGCTAAAATAACAGTGACTTAAAGAAAATAGAAGTTTGGCTTGAGGAGGAGGGCTGCACAGCGTCAGGGACCCTGGTGCCATCTGTCGTGATGCTTTGCTGTGTGTCAACCCAGTCTCCGTCTGTGGTCTGAGTGGCTGCTCGGATAGGCCCCTGAGGATATTACGTTGACATACCAGCTAGTAGAAAGGGGAAGAGAGAAGAGGAAAATACACTCCCTCCCTTTCAAGAGCTTGACTCAGAAGTTGTCCACATCATTTCTGCTTAGCTCTTGACGAGAATCTAGAAACCTGGCCAACACTGAGCTGCAAGAGACTCTGGAAATTAACTTTCATCTGGGAGACTTATATCCAGATCACTTTTATTGCTCGTGAAGGAAAGAACGGTATTGGAGGGAAACTAGCAATTTTTAACATAGTTTATGACGGGGGTGGGGGAGGAGGAAGCATTCCTCTGTTGTACCCATCTCTGCTTCTCTTTACGCTCTTTAATGGACGCTCCTTGAATCTCTTTAGCTCTTTCTTCTAGTATTTACCTCCGTATTTCTGAATAATCTTGCACTGTGTATTGATTTTCGAGTTGTAGACATCTGTGGACTGCCTACTTACAAGATGAGAATTTAGTTCTCCACACTAACTTCGGCAGGACCATACCCATGAACCTGTGACCTCTCCTTCTAGCAGCTCCCTGTGTTGTTGTCACACAGTTTCTGGCTAAATCTCGTGAAGATTTATTATTACCACGTTCATAGCGGAGTCACCTCGTATACTCTGATCACATTTCCTCTCGCACAGTTTATGTTCCTTGGAGATCATCATTGCCTTGTTTTTTCCTTTAGTTTTCTCTGTACCTATCACTAATTCATCCCCAGATTGCTAGTGCCATAAAATTCTCCTCGATATTGTTAAAATAAGTAATCCCATTTTTCTTCTTGGAGGTGTACCTCCCTTAATTGCTTCCTTAGAATTCCCATTTTTTCCTGTTTTCTTTCATTTTTGCTTTCTTTATGAGTAATTAAGGTGAGTGTATATAATATTTTTCCCCATTTTTGACATAATTTCTAAGAATGTTAGTGTAATGTTTTGAGTATTCCTTTTTTAGAGCATCTTGTTCTTGTTTTGAGGTTATCGTGCCTTCTCTTTGAGAATTCATGCCTTTGAGAATATTATAGGCTTGTTTTGACGTTTCCTTCTACTTTCTACACTACTTTTTCTCTGAGTTTCCTTCTGATTTTTTTTTTCTTTTTTTTTCTTAAGTATTTGGTTTCTATCTTTTATGGTAGGGCTCTACTGAGATGTGTTTAAAGATGGAATTTTAAAAAGCTGATTGAAGTTCTAAGTGTGTGGATGGGCTTATCAACTGCTGGTTTCAACATAGGCTGATGACCCTGGGTAATTTTGTGGGGGCCCCAACTGGATCTGTGGCTTCATCTTCAGAAGAAGTACTCCCTGGGAGAAATGCTCCACTCCCCCACATAGGAGGCACACATCTGGCTGGTGCTGCTCTGAGAGTCAGGTTGAGGGAGGTACCTGGGTTCTCACTGTCCAACATGCGATGGACTGTCACTCTTGATTGTGTGTCCATTGCTCCTGATTATTCCATAGGCTCCTTGGCTCAGCTTTTCTAAGTGTGAACCGTAGTCTTTTGCTGGGTGGGGAAACAGACCCATCTGCACAGGATGGGAGCAGGGATCTCGGGACCTAACTTCACAGATTTCCACCTCCTTCTCCTGTTTCCATCTTCAGCTTCACCTTCTTTTCAGAGGTCTGTTACCTCCAATTCCTGAGTCTTTTGGGGGGTCCTGTACTGTGACTCAGCCTGATTCTGGGTTTTTCTCACTGCAGGCTTAGGCCTTCTGTGATCTGCTTAGCCAATAACCATTCATCTATCTACTTTCTAGCAGCTGATTTTTATTTAATTCGCTTTGCTGTTTTTCTTTATGCTTTCTCTTTGTAGGTTTACGCCTTTTCAGGTCATCTCCTATAATTTTCTTCCTTCCTTCCTTCCTTCCTTCCTTCCTTCCTTCCTTCCTTCCCCCCTCCCCCCTCCCCTCCCTTCCCCTCCTTTCCCCTCCTTTCCCCTCCCCTCCCCTCCCCTCCTTTCTTCCTTCCCTTTTTCTTTTTTTCTTTTCTTTTCTTTAGAGCATGCATACAGAGGGTGGGGGAACGGGACAGAGGGAGAGAGAGAATCTTAACCCATGCCCAGTGCGGGGCTCAATGTCACGACCCTGAGATCATGACCTGAGCTGAAATCAAGAGTCGGACGTTTAACTGAGCCACGCAGGTGCCCCCATTTCCTATAATTTTCAAAGGGTTTTTTTTGGTAGGAAAGGCAAAAACTACATGGGTTATATATAACTGGAAATCCCAAGAACAGTAGGTTTTGTAACCTACTTTTTCTGCTAACTCTCTGATGGGTGCGTTTTCTGTCTGATATTGATCCTGCTCTTGTTGGGCTGCGTATAATTCCCCTTGTATGGACGAACTTCCCAAACTTATACACCCGAACTCCTATTCGTCAGGCTGGACATTTAGATTGTCTTCGTTAGGTGTATATTTAGAGGCAGCGGGATATGGTGGGTAAGCCCTGAGTGTTGGGATCAGATAGTTTGGGCTCCAGTCCTGGCCACCTGAGCTGTGATTGTGAGAAAGGCACTTAACCTCTTTGAGCCCCAGTTTCTTCTGTGTAAGAAGTTAGAGTTCTTGAAATCTTATTATGGTTAAACAAATGAAGGGACCAGCAAACTTATTCTGTAAAGGGCCAGATAATATTTTAGGCTTTGTGGGCTATATGGCCTCTGTTGGAACTGTTCAGCTCTGCTGTGGTAGCATGAAAACAGCCAGAGACAGCATTTAAGGCAACGGGCCTGACCGTGTTCCAGTGAGACTTTGTTCACACCAATAGGCAGTGCATTGGATTTGGGTTGTGGGCCACAGTTGGCAGAACCCTGAACTGACACATGAAAATACTTTGCTCAGTGCCTAAGTGTATAGTAGGACCTTAATAAATGTAACTTAAAATTTTACCATATCGGTGAGACTGTAAGGCAATCACGAACATAGGTAGTGTCCCATTTTCTCAAAAAGAAAATCCAAAAACCTTTTCTCGGCCAACTTGACCATATAAGCCTTTCAGGGTGGGGCGCCTGGGTGGCACAGTGGTTAAGCGTCTGCCTTCGGCTCAGGGCGGGATCCCGGCGTTCTGGGATCGAGCCCCACATCAGGCTCCTCTGCTATGAGCCTGCTTCTTCCTCTCCCCCTCCCCCTGCTTGTGTTCCCTCTCTCGCTGGCTGTCTCTATCTCTGTCAAATAAATAAATAAAATCTTTAAAAAAAAAAAAAAATAAGCCTTTCAGGGACTTAGATGACATAATTTTAAGTCTGTTTATGGCATGTATTTCTAGTTACACGTGCATTTTTGAATTCATATTTTTTCCCCACTCTGCCATTTTCCCCATTCTCACATTTCATTAGATAATTTTATTGGAACTTTTCACATGTCTTTGACATGATCGTTGTTGCCCCTGGAGTTCCTTTTGAGTCATGTAGCCTGATTTCCTGACCTTCCCTGATAATAAAAACGAGAGAATCTGACCCAGGTCTGAGATGGGACGTGGGAATTGGTATTTTTAAACAAATACCCCTGGAAGATAGAGAACTTTGGGAAGCAATTAGAGGACGTCATCTACTCTTCCTTCTGATTTGGAATTTTTAGTTATTTTTATTTTAACTTTTTACTATGGAAAATTTAAAACACTTAAGAAAATTACCCATACACCCGTCACTCATCTTCAACAATTAATTCACTGCCAATCTTGTCTTTTTTTCTCTCCATGATTTTTTTTTTCTTAGTAAAGTAGGCTCCATACCCAACATGGGGTTTGAACTTAAAACCCTGAAATGATGAGTCACACATGTTCTGTGGTCTGAGCCAGCCTGGTTCCCCACTCCACAAATTATTTTGAAGCAAATCCCAATTACTGTATCATTTCATCCCTAAATATTTCATTGTGAATCTCTAAGAGATATAGTGATCTTTAGGGAAAAAAAAAAAAAACATAATTACAATTTTATTAGACCACATACACACATACAGCATCCTTAATAACATCAACGGTCCAGTCATTGATTAAATAATCCTGTTTGTTTCATGATATTTTTAATTTGTTTGAAACAGTATCCAACTAAAAGCCATATGTGGCAATTTCTAAATTTCCCAAGTCTCTTAGTCCCTATAGATTTTCATCCCTCCCATCGTGGTATAATTTTTCCATTGTAAAAAAAATAGGACATTTGTCTTATAGTTTTCTGCAGCCAAGATTGTGCTGATGAGATGTAGCACTTTTTGAATCCGTGTATAATTCTGTCCCTGGAAATTTGTCCCCAGTTGCCAATAGCTGTTCCTGTCACACTCAGGCAGTTTGTGGTTCATTTTTTCTGGAAGTGCATTTTGGGATTGCTACCATGTAGCAACTTCCAATTATTTTTCAGGTTACTTTTTGAGTAAATAATATTCTCGTGTCTCGAAAATAAAAAAATAAAAGCTATTTAGTGAAAAGTAGCTTTCCAACCTGGTCCTGTGTTGCCCTATTCCTCCACCTGGGTACCACTCAAGGTGGTCTCTCAAGTACTTTTCCAGTATCTCTTTATGTGTAATCACTTAACCATATTGCCTTTTTTTTTTTTTTTTAAAGATTTTATTTTTTTTGAGCAGAGAGAAATCACAAACGGGGTGGAGAGGGGCAGAGGGAGAGGGAGAAGCAGACTCCTCTCTGAGCTGGGACCCCGGTGTGGGCTCAGTGATTCCAGGACCGAGATAATGAGCTGAAGGTGGACCCTGAACCAACGGAGCCACCCAGGTTCCCCTACTGTATTGCTTTTTATTTTTATTTTTTATTTTTTAAAAATTTGAGAGAGAGAATGAGCCCAAGTGGGGGTTAAGGGGGAGAGGCAGAAGCAGACCCCGCTGAGCAGGGAGCCGGACCCCGGGTTTGATCCCAGGATCCAGAGATCACGACCTAAGCCGAAGGCAGACACCTAGCCGACTGAGCCACCCAGGCACCCCCTGTATTGCTTTTTAAAAGTGCTATTTAAAAAACAAGAAGTGATTTTGAAAAGATTTGTTAAAAATGATGTCCAGCCGAACTGTGAGGTCATATCCCCTAGGAATAATTATTAAATCTGGTACATCTTTTTGCCTAACCCTGCCCCTTCTTTAAAAAATGAAAAAGGGAAAAAGGGAAGTAGGGAACCTTCCTGTAAGCATCCAGCATTAGCTTGGTTGAGGTCTCTTTGGGGTCATTTGTCCTCCTCACATAAAAGAACAGGAGACTTTGTAAGAACTGGATATAAAATGATGCCTCCTGGGGCACCTGGTTGTCTAGTTGGTTGTGTCCAGCTCTCAGTTTCAGCTCAGGTGCTGATCTCCGGGTCCTGGGATCAAGCCCTGCCACAGTCTCTGTGCTCAGCAGGGAGTTTGCTTGAGATTCTCTTTTCCTCTCCCTCTGCCCCTACCCCTGTTCTCACTCTCTTTCTCTCTAAAATAAATAAATCTTTAAAAAAAAATGATGCCTCTTTTATGAGGGATTATTTTTGGGGACAAAACCTTTCTGTGTACTTACTATAATTTTAACCAGGTTAACTTGTTATTTTAAAAAGGTAGAATTTTCAAGAGCTGGATTGCAAGGGTGGTAGTTGCATGTTACTGTATGTGAGAATCGTTTTAACTTTGAGGTGCACATATACAGAAGTGATGATTCTAGTATGTCTTATTGGAAAAAGGAAAACAATGTAAGCTCTGGCAATACTGCGTTTTTTAATTATCTGGGTTGGTAGAAATTTCCACCATAATTAAGATGGTTTTTGAAGGATTTTTCTCCTTAGAGATTAACTTTTTAAAAACTTTTTTTTTTTTTAAGATTTATTTATTTTAGAGAGTGCGTGCATGTTTGGGGGGTTGGCAGATAGAAGAAGGAGAGAAGTAGATGCCCCGCCGAGCAGGGAGCCTGATGCAGGGCTCCATCCCAGGACCCTGAGATCATGACCTGAGCTGAAATTGAGTCAGTTGCTTAACGGACTGAGCCACCCAGCTGCCCCAAAGCTTTTTTTTTTTTTTTTTTTTTTTTTTCTTAAGTAAGCTCTCTGTTTGATGTGGGGTTTGAATTCACAACCCAGAGATCAGGAGTTGCATGCTCCACTGACTGAGTCAGGCAAGCACCCCTTGAAAAGCTTTTTATGGGAAATTTCCAACGTACTCAAAGTAAATGGTCTAGTGTTAATAATTCCCCCAGGTGCCCGTCACCCAGCTTCAGGAGTTCAGATTAAATTATAAATGTGCTGCAATTTAAGTTATCTTGCATTTTGGAAAAAATTCTTGTTTGGATATTTTTGTTATTCAGAAAAGGAGTAGCAGGAAGAAAATCTGAAGTAAGAAAGTATCATATGTGAAGTTTATAATTCATTAACATTGTTGTCACCAATATTTGTTTCCTTTTAGAGTGTAGGTAGTGGTATGGATGGCTAATACAGACAGTAGAGACAAAAAATTTTGTTCCCATTTTAAGGCGGTAATTAATTTATCCATCATGCGCCTTCGTAGTGAATTTTTCGTTATGCGAATTGTATTTGCTTATACAAATATTTTTAGGAAAAGAGCTCTGTAAGGCCTCTTGCTCAAGCCATCTGGTCCCTGTGGGTATAGATGGTTTCGTTAACCAAAAGAAACAAGGGCCCTTAAACAGTCATTTTGCATGAATTGAGGTCTGTGTTTTTACTGTATTTCTCAAACTTCGTTTGCATCCAAGTGACATGGAGACTTAAATACAGAGTCCTTGGGGACCTGTTGAATCACAATATCACAGATGAGCGTGGGGTAACCTTAAAAAGTCCCCAGTTGGTTCTGATGTGAAGCTAAATTCAGGAGCCATTGCCCCATTTATTCTACAAATTAATTCATCAAATATTTGTGAGCACAGTATGCCAGGCACTGTTGTAGGTATCTGGGAGACATGAGTGAAGAAGAAAAAAATTCCTGACCTTGAAAACTTCCATTCTAGCAGGGCTAAATTGATTTAAAGTAATGTATAGCTGGTTGGTTCATTTACCGTTGCCATGCAGTGGCTTGAATTAAATGTTTTAGTTTGCTCCCAATTTTGTGAGTGAGGAATTCAGAAAGGTCTAGACAGGGCAGGTCTTGCTTGGGGGTTAGGGTGTTGTTCTCTCACGTGCTTCTGACACTCCAAAAGCCTGGCAAGGGCTGGATGGGCAAGATGCTTACTCACGTGGCTGGCAGTTGAGGCTGGCGCCTACAGGTGACCTCTCTAGAATATGGTGGGTGTCAGGGTGGTCTGGCCTCTTCCCTGGTGGTTGACTTCCCTGTGAGGAGCAAGCTGACAAAACCAGGGGGAAGCCACAAGGCTGTTCTGACCTGCCGCTGTGTCCTGGTGGCTACAAGCGAGTCACTAGATTGGCCCAGGTTCAAGGGGGAGGGAAAGGGTCACAAACCCCACCTCTCAATGGGCAGTTATGTAAGGAGAATTTGCAGACACATCTTAAACTCACCCATGATGGTGTGGTTTTGCATTTGAAATGTTAGAGACGAGATATGCTGGGTGCTGCTTTTCTTTAAAATCCCCAGTACACAGTGTGTTCTAGAGAGAGCAGTTTTTTCCCAAAGGGATCATTCAGAAAGGGAGTACAGGTATAGCATCCCCTTTAGGGATTTTTTTTTTTAAGATTTGTTTATTTATTTTAGAAAAGAGTGAGTGTACGTGTGCACAGCGGGGAGGGGCAGAGGCAGAGGGTGAGAGAATCTCCAGCAGACTCTCTGCTGAGCACAGAGCCCAACACAGGGCTCGATCCCGTGACCCTGAGATCATGAGCTGAACCGAAATCAAGAGTTGGACTCTCGACTGAGCCACACAGATGCCCCTAAGGATGGTGTTCTACGCTTTGGTCACAAATTTCATCCCTGAACCCGATAGACTGCTTATAGCTGTAAGCTGGCTCACAGAAATTTGAAGGAAACCAGGCAACAAAGTAAGCTAATGAACCAATGCAGAGCTTTCACCGTGGCTGGAAGAACAAGGCAGAGTTTGTCCTGCTGATGACTGAGTATGAGAGGCCGTCTTCACACCAGAGAGCTCACCCATTGTTTGTTTTCTTTTCTGCAGCCTAAGGAGAGGGAGGTGGTGATAGAGCACACCTCTTCAGGAAGTGACTGGTCTGACGTGGATGAGGTCTCCACTGTCAGATTCTCTCAGGAGGAGCCCAGCTCGCTGAAACTCTCCGCAGTTCCAGAGCCTTCTGCCTTCTCCACTGACTATGTCATGTACCCGGCTCATTTGTACAGTAGTCCGTGGCGTGACTACGCCAGCTATTGGACCAGCAGCCCCAAGCCTTCTGGTTACCCCTCCGTGGGCAGCAGCAGCAGCAGCAGTGACCCGCTGCAGGCAGGGAGGAGCAGCCGGGGCCTCCCGAGTGATTATTCCCCTAACTCTGCAGGGAGCTCCCAGAACACCTCCAGAGACCAGGAGGTGACCGAGGAAGGCAGATCCCAGAACTCCCGTTCATTTCGTTTCTCCAGAAGCTCCGAAGAAGAGGGGAAGGAGAAAAGAGCGCTCCAGGAGGAGGCGCCACCTCGTCCCTGCGGCGGACACGCATCCAGCTCCCTGCCAAGGAACCATCGGGAGTCAGGCCCGGAGGAGGGTTTCATTGACACCCACTGTCACTTGGACATGCTGTATTCCAAGCTGGCTTTCAAAGGGTCCTTCACCAAGTTCAGAAAAATTTATAGCAGCTCCTTCCCTAAGGAATTTCAGGGCTGCATCTCTGACTTCTGTGATCCTCGGACACTGACAGATTGCCTGTGGGAGGAGCTGTTAAAAGAGGATCTGGTTTGGGGAGCCTTTGGCTGTCATCCTCATTTTGCACGTTACTACAGTGAGAGTCAAGAGAGAAATCTTTTGCAAGCGTTAAGGCACCCCAAGGCTGTGGCATTTGGGGAAATGGGCTTGGATTACTCGTATAAGTGCACCACTCCTGTCCCAGAACAGCACAAGGTAATGAGGCTGTCCGTGGTTTGCTCGCAGTTTTCGTTCCTCTGTCAGTTGTTGAACCTAACAATAAATGTTTCTCTACTTTTGGATCTAGAGAATTTAGAACCCTTAAAAATATAATTGCTCTTGTCCAGACCATCAAGATGTCACTTGTCAAATACTTCAACTATTTCTATACTCTTTATTATGTAGGAGAGGGGGATAGTTACTCTTTGACATCTTATGGCTAATGATATATGTGGCAAGACATTTGTTTTCTTTCCTTCTTGGGGAAACAACCAGTTTTATGTTTGTTTAATTAAGCTATATTTTTATTCTGGTTTTAAAAGTTAAGTGTGCCCATAGCAGAATATTTGGAAAATACAAAACTGTAAAGAAGAGAATTTCCCATCCCACCAGAGATGACAACTACTGCCATCTTATAATGTATTTTTCGAGCGTGGACATTTGGCAGGGGAAGGGAGGTTCCAGCATTTCAGTGAAAGTTTCTGATTTGGGAAGGAGTACGGCAAGTAGAAAGACCCTCCCACCTTGTCCCTGCTCACACTGCCAGGTTGGTTTTGTTGTAGAATTTGCTGTGTGCAGGCTTCCTGCTGCTGCCTGGTAGGCTGGGTCTGCATGCCCAGTATGCTCCAGGCCCTGGTGAGTGGGTGTGTGGATGCCAGCCTGGGCAGAATTTAGCAAGCCGGCTTTCCCTTTGGCACAGTCCCCAGCACAGCTCGGTCAACCTCTGCTGTGCACTGATGCTGTGCCCCATCGCTACTGGCATCTGCGGTTAATGGTGAATTAAGAGAGGGAATGTTCTAGAGGCAAAAGGTTTCTTAATTTTCCCTTGACCAAAGCGAAAATTCAGTGACAGTGTGGTACTCTCCTGACAAAGCAGAAGGCTCTAGATCTTTATATACCTTTAGGAGACAGAGATTCCAGTTTGAATACAGTTGTCCATGGCAACCAATGGGCGAGCAAGGCTTAACAGTTAATTTACATAAGAAACAATTTCAGGTGTTCGTATCGGAAGGATCTTATTTATTTATTTATTTATTTATTTAGAAGATCTTATTTGAGAGAGTGAGAGCAAGCATGAGCAGGGGGGAGGGGAAAGGCTTGAGGGAGAGGGAGAAGCAGACTCCCTGCTGAGTAGGGAGCCCCATGTGGGGCCCAATCCCAGGACCCCGGGATCATGAGCTGAAGGCAGAAGCTTAACTGACTGAGCCACCCAGTTGCCCCTGGAAGGACCTCTTTAAGATGGGTTTTCTAGGACCTGTTAAGGTTACTAAATTTGGAACAGGAAAATTTTGACTTGATCTACTTTCAGACAGGTAGGTGGGATTTTATTTGTGTGAATGTTTCCAGTTTTCTCTTTTATCTAATGAGTTTCTAATGTAGTGTTTCTATTCAGAATTTGTTTTGTCTTACACATTCATACAACCTCTTGCCTGTCCAGAGTTCCTTTTCACTGTTAATATTAGGAAGCTTGCAGTTTCTGGCTTGAGGTGGTCATATATATATTTGTCAGAAGTGAATGGAAATATAGCTAAATTTGAAAACCTAGTAAACATTTTTAAGAAAGTGAGAAAAAATCTTTAATATTCAGCTTTCCTGGCTTATTTCTCTGGCTCAAGGCAGGTGTGGTGTGGACAGGAGGACAGTTGAGAAATGGATGCCGGATGCCCTGAGGCCACTGGCAGGAGGAGGAGAGCATGGTGTTTAATTGTGTAGATGGTGTTTATAGAATGCCTGCCGTGTGCCAGGAACTGTGCCGAGTATTTCACAGTAACTTTTCCCTTGATTAAATTATTATGGCATCAGATCTGCATATAGAGGCACATGGGACACGCTGCACCACAGACTAAACTGGAAGTTAGCACAGAGAGTGATGAGTAAAATCTTGTGGCTATCCTCTGGCTTGGTGAGATGGGACTCAGGACCGGAAAACAGGGATTCAGAGGAAAGAAATTGCTGGCAGTGGTAGGGCAGCACTCCCTGTAGAGGATGGAAGATAAGATATTTCTGCAAAACACTAAAGACTCCCAGGCGGACTGAGGAAACGGGTACCACATTCTTGATGTAAATATACACTTAGGCCCCAGAGCGAGAGGGGTGGTACCTAGCAACTGTACTAGTTGGACGTCTGCACTGAGTTACATTTGCCTAAAAGTTGAGTGGTTGACAAGTTCTTGGTGTGTTCCTGCTGAATATTTTACCTGGTGAAGGGAAGAAGAAAAGCTGATCTGGTGAAGTGGTAGGGTGCCAGCTCTGGCATCACTAGAGAGAACTTGGTTTCTGTTACCTAATACTTTCTGGAAGGTTTGGAAAATAGAGGAAAGCAGAAAAATTGGGGAAAAATCAGTAGTTATTTTGCTACTCAGAGCAAACCTCTGATAACTTTTTCCTTGCTTATCTGTGTGTTCATAGATTTAATAATTTTTTTTAAAGATTTTATTTATTTGAGAGGAACAGAGAGAGGGAGAGCATGAGCAGGGGGAGAGGAAGAAGCAGACTCCCCGCTGAGCAAGGAGCCCCGGGGCTCTATCCTAGGACCCTGGGATCACGACCTGAGCCGAAGGCAGCCGGTTAACTGACTGAGCCACCCAGGCGCCCCTGGATTTAACTCTTTAACTTCCTATTTGACTCCTCAGAGTTAGGTTCTGGATAGTTCAGCTATGCGTTGCACACACCAGCCAGTATGATCATCAGAATCTCTTGGTATCTGGGCTTCAAAGGCCGGGGAGGATGGACTGGCCTTGCCTACCTGGGCTGGCTGATCCAGCTGCTTCTTGTGTTCGACTGAAATTAATTATTGGGGTAATAGGTGTGCAGGAGTCACCGGGCCACCCCCAGGAGAGACTGACTGGCTCAGAATCCCTGGAAATAACGGATCCGTGGGAAACCCAAGCTCATGCGGGCAGAGGAGGCGTAATTATGCTGGGTAGGTAACTTACCTACCCTTCATTCTCCACTGCTCCCTGCCAGCTGGGTTCCCGGTGAGGACAGCTGCCCTAGATAGCTCCAGCCCGGCCACGCGGTCCTGCCTCCTGTCAGGTCTTCTCCTGTCTTCATGTTTTTGAAATTTGGATGTTTTACAAAATGCTATATATATATTTTTAAAGATTTATTTATTAGAGAGAGTGAGAGTATGAGCCAGGGGGAGAGACAGAGGGAGGGGCAGAAGCAGACTTCCCCACTGAACGGGGAGCCCAATATGAAGCTCGATTCCAGGACTCCGAGATTATGACCTGAGCTAAAGGCAGATGCTTAACCGACTGAGCCAGTCAGGTACCCCTCAAACACTATTTTTAATGTCTTTGTTCCTTGTAGGATTGCAAGGGACAAATGGCGGCATGTCTAACAAGGTCCTGTCTTAGAAGCAAGGAAATGTGTGTTGTGTGTCCATGCTTTTTAAAAATTAAGTTAGGAAACAAAAAAAAATAGTTTTGAATATTTTTTCCCCTTGTGAAAAGGTTCTGGTTTCAAATATATTTTGAAAAATATACCTTTTAACAGCTGTGTAGTAGTCTACCCTAAGGCTGTAGTTTTACCCTTAGGAAGAATTTTTTAGAAGCAGAAATTAAGCCTTGGAATTAGAACCTCTTGCAACTTGGGATGCCTGGGTGGCTCAGTTAGCTAAGCGTCTGCCTGCTGCTCAGGTCGTGATCCCGGGGTCCTGAGATCAAGTCCCGCATCAGGCTCCTTGCTCAGCAGGGAGCCTGCTTCTCCCTCTGCCCTCTGCCGCTACCCCTGCTTGTGTGTGCACGCTCTCTTTCCCTCTCCCCCTCTCTCTTGCTCTCTGACAGATAAATAAATAAATAAAATCTTAAAAAAAAAAAAAAAAGAATTTCTGTTAACCTCCTGCCTCTGTAGGGGTCCGTGGAGGGCAGATGTGCTAGGAGGAGGTCCAGCTGCAGGTACTGGAACTAGCCCATCTCTAAAGCCTCTACCAAGCATTCTAAGATTTTGGTGTCTGTGGTTGTTTTCCTTTTGCTGAAAACACAGGTTAAACAAGAATGACATCAGAACTCTTACTGGCTCAGTGTCGCTCTTCGGAGAAGAGGTAGCACAAGCATCAGTCGTGACAGTGTCGTTCTCAGGTGAACATCACAGGACTCAGAGTACCGGCAGTATCGTATTTTATGTTAAAAATGCAAACATGCGTTATATTCCACAGTTGAGAACTACTCATGGAAGCATGTAGTTTAAGATGAAGTCATTTGTTTATAACGAGTTAATACTTGGGTTCTTCTAAAGCTGAACCTGTTAGAGGAAAGAAGTCCTAGACCCTTTTTCATTTAAATTATTAACACTTTGTGTATTTTACTAGTGATTTAAAAGTGGCTAGAGTTTTTTTTTGTTTTGTTTTGTTTTTTGAAAGGAAAAAAAAAGGTTAGGGGAGACTGGCTGGCTCAGTCAGTAGAGCATGTGACTCTTGATCTTGGGGTTTTGAGTTCAAGTCCCATGTAGGGTGTAGAGATTACTTAAAAATAAAATCTTAAAAAAAAAAAAAAGTTAAAAAATGGAAGGTAGTTTATCAGTAGGTATTCACCTAAAAGAATATCAGATTTTGGTTGAGTAAAGAAGTGGAGAAAATATGTAATTTCCATTCTTTAAAACATTCGAGCACCTTCTGAGATCCAGGTATTGTGCAGGTGTATGTGTGTGTGTGTGTGCGCGCGCGCACGTGCGTGTGTACACACAGCTCTTTGGAAAATGTGTAGAAGGTGATTACCTCTTGGGAGTAGGCGTAGAGGTGGGGACGGTGAGGGGAAGGGCATGTAAGTTGAACTTCATTTTCCTGAGCCCTGGCCTGCAGCCCCACGTGGGCACAGCATAGTGGTTGCCAAGTGGAGGCCTGGGTTCATGTTGGAACTGTGGTGCCACCGCTTGCCAGCTGCAGAGGACTTGACCTCCCTTGGAGCCTCCTTTTCTGGACCGCATGGCAGGCTAACAGCAGTAACCTACCTTGGGGTGCTTGTGAGGATCGCGTTAATAAGACACCTAAAGCGCTCTGAGCGCTACCCGTAGTAAGCACCCGTAAGTGCGGGCCATTGTTACAATACATGACATAGTCTGCAGAGATGGAGGCCGTGCGGGTGCCTGTGGCCTGGGTGTTCTGAGGCGTAACGGGCTGCCGAAGTGGCTCTAACACGTGTCCCTTTGCCTTCTCCCAGGTGTTCGAGAGACAGCTGCAGCTGGCTGTGTCTCTGAAGAAGCCCTTGGTGATCCACTGCCGAGAAGCTGACGAAGATCTGCTGAACATCATGAAAAAATTTGTGCCCTCAGACTACAAGATCCATAGGTTAGAAGGCTGGAGCTTCGGTGGGCGGATGAAACGAACACTTCCTTCTGTGTAGGACGTTAGTTGGAAAAAGGAAAACTCAGTGAGGAGAAGATGATAGTATTAGGTCTTTGTGATGTAGTATCTTCTGTAAAGATTATTAGGTGAACCATGGGAAATTTCTGATTCTGACCATTTTTTACTTACAAAATGGCAGTTTTATATGGTTTGAGCTAATATCCCAAACCACCGGTGAGCAGGAAGGGGACTTCCATGGCTCTCATCCCTGGTGGCAGGCTAAAATGGAGTCTGAGTGCTCAGAAATGAGGGCTCTTGATCTGAGGAGAGGCCACGTGCTGTGACTTAGTGCACAGATAACATTCCAGGGCACCTACAAAGAAATTCTTTGCTTTTCTGAAAGTTCATTTCCCCCGCATTAAAATTCAGTTTGTATTTAATCCTAATTGTATTTAGGGGCTCTTAAGTTCGGTGTGGTAAACTCTTGATGTCCTGCCGTGTGCCTGTCGCGGGCGTTGGCTCAGGGCCCCCGGGAGCAGCTGTGGGAGGCATGTCAGTCATCTGGTGATTTCTGCAGAGCACAGGCCCGAGGTGGGCATAAAGAGCCAGAAGAGGGGCCATTAGCTTAGCTTTGCTGGAGAGGGGCCAGGAGCTGGTGCCTGGGTTGGTTCTTTCAAGATGGGTGAGATGGGTTAACTGGAAAAAAGAAAAAAAAAAAAAAAAAAAAAAAAACCAACCAAAAAACAAAAAAATGGAGTCTAGAACCCAAACCAGGTGTTGACAGGCAGCAGAAGGTGGTGGGTTATCAGGCCAGACTGCTGCCTTTCAGGTGCCCGGCCAGAGAGAACGACCTCTCTGACTGTGGTAGCCCAGGCCAGAGATGCGGTATAATCCCTTGGCTCTCTGGGGTGGGTTGGTTGGTGTCTCATGGCTTTGTTTTGGGATGGCTTTGAAGGAAATCTCATGGGGGGGGGGGCAGGTAAACCAGGGCTAAGATGGCTCAGTGAAGTGTTGTGGCTGGAGGAAGCCATGAATTTTCAGATCGGTTGGCGATATGTAATGTACTAAGAACATGAACAGTTACCCAATTCAGAGAAGATTCGCTGTGGCCCCACTCCTTAATATCTTCCCTTCTCTTTCCTTCCAGTCCATTTGACTGCAGAAACATAATTTGTACCTATTGTAATTGTGATCTTGGAGGGGCCACAGCCTTTAATTCTGCTTCTCTTCTTGTGTTACAAGCGTACCCTGTCCCTATATTGTTCTCTCTCCCCCGTGGGGGTCGCTTGAAGTGGCTGTGTGGGATTTGGCGCTATGATGGGTTGACTGCTGAGCTTCAGACCCAAGAGTCGCCTTGAGTCTTACTGTGTTGGAATCAGTTCTTGTCTGGTGACTGGAGTCCTTCCCTTGGATGCAGTCTTTGTGTTTCTGGGAACTTGTCCACAGAAGAGAATTTGAGAGGGAAGGTGGGGGCAGAGGGAGCTGTGAGAGGGGCCCTGACCTGGAAACCCTCCCTTCCCCCCACCAGGCACTGCTTCACCGGCAGCTACCCAGTCATCGAGCCCCTGCTGAAGCACTTCCCCAACATGTCTGTGGGCTTCACCGCAGTCCTGACTTACTCCTCCGCCTGGGAGGCCCGGGACGCTCTGAAGCAGATCCCGCTGGAGAGGATCATCGTGGAAACGGACGCTCCCTACTTCCTGCCCCGACAGGTAGGGGTGTCATCAGGCTGAGTTGAGGTGGGGGGGGGAGGGGGCTGGTCACCTTTGCAAGGTTGGCAGGGCCAGAGCCCCAGTGACTGCCAGGTCTCACCCTTGGCTGTGTAGATGTCTCCTTGTTGTGGTTCTGCAAAACCAAAAGTCTAGGGGTCTGAGAAGCTGAAGGGTAACCACTCTCTTCCAGGCAGTGCAAAGCCCTACCCTGTAGAGGGTAGTCCAAGGAAGCGTGGGACCCTGCTCACCCAGAGCCCCCCATGACTAGGACTCTCCCTGCACCTGCAGGTAAAGGGGTCTCTACAGGGCAGCCCCAAAGAGGTCCTTGCTGGGGAAGGGCAGGGAGGGGGATCTGTGTCATGGCTGTGCGCAGAAGGCACAGTGATGTTCTGAATGCTTGATGTCTTCCAGGTTCCCAAAAGCCTCTGCCAGTACGCCCACCCAGGCCTGGCCTTGCATACAGTTCGAGAGATTGCGAGGGTCAAAGATCAGCCACTCTCCCACACCTTGGCCACCTTGCGTGAGAACACCAGCCGCCTCTACAATCTTTAAGCAGAGACGGTGCAGTCAGGAGGAAAAGGTCAGACGAGAAGAGGTCATAAAAATTACATTATAGGTTTTTTAAAAATCAGGACAAAAATAGGTTTCTCTGCATTTTCTTACTGTAGAGAATGTGAACATAGAGTGAGCATTAAGCCTGATCTGTCTTGAGTGAACTTGGTTTGGGACCGTCTTCCTTTTCTCTTCCCACCCCTCCAGGACAACCAGTGGCCTGACTGAAGATGGGTCCCAGGTCAAGGAGATGTCTGGAGAGCCTACCGGAACGGAGAAAAGCAGGACAGGATGTTTGCCTTGAAGTCCCGTCATAAGGCTCTACTTGGGGCCGGTGGGTGGGGTGGGGTGCAGCGGAGCAGGATGCCAGTGAGGGGTTACCCAGGGCGGTCAGTGGAGAAGGAAGAGGCCAAGAGGCGGTGCAGCGCGTCTGCCAGTCCCGATGCCCGTGCTCCGCAGCCTGCGGTTTTGAGCAGTCTTCACAGACACCCTCCTCCTCGTCTTAGCACACGTGGGTGTGTAACTTGGCTCCTGGTGGTTGTCAGTTCTAAAAATGAACTCCCAAGTGGGAAAGCTCCTCTGGGGGACATTGGCTGGAGCCCCGTCTCGGAGGTGCATGGTCCTGCCACCGCGAAGTCCTCCCCCTCCCTTCCCAGGACGAGTCTTCAGTTCGGCTGTCCCATTGCCACGTCAGTTCCACTTGGGCATGGGTGGAAGGCCGCGGCTGCTGGCCTTACTGGTTCCACTGCCAGCGGTATGGAGGGGCTGGGGGTCGCTCACTGTCTGGGGAAGTCCTGGCCGATGGAGATTGGGACGGACTGGGGGACTCAAGGAAGAGGCCTTGAGGAAGAGGAGCCCAGAGAAGGGGTTTCTCCTTACCGGTGCCCCCAGGGCTGCAGCTCACTTGTGTTAAACTGAGAAGGGTCCAGTTTGCAGCAGATGCGACCTCCTGCCCTGCTGTCAGGGGGTCCCAGCTGCCCGTTTCTCCATTTTTGTCCCATTCTCCTGGAACACTGGACCAAGAATACTTCTGTTTCACCCCATGTGACAGCCCCCCTGTGTGCCCCACGCAGGCTGAGTGGTAAACCAATTTAATTCTGCAAACAATGCCGGGGCCACTCAGCCCTGGTCTCTGGGCTGTGCAGAACAAGCAGGCCTGTTGTCTCTGCCTTCCAGTCCCCTCCCAGGGCTCTCCCTTGCCTTTGCCTCATCTGTGTCCTTTCTCCGTGTTGGAAGTGAGAGCCTCTCCTTTGACTTTTGAGCAGTCGGGTCATCAAGTTCTAAGCTCTGTTCTGTTCCCTGCTGGTCTGTTACAGGCCCTGGAAGGTTATAATGGTCAAGGGTTAAGTGTGAGGACACTCTGCACTTTGTCCAAAAGGATCCTTTACTCTGAGCTCCCACGGTGAGATGGGACACCCTGAGTCCCTTGTCTGTTTCTTGGAGACCAGAGGCTTAAGTCGTAAAACCCATCCCTTAATGCTGGGTTTCTCTAGGTGTTTTTGGAAGGTGCATTTGAGCCTCGTAAGTGAAAAGGGAATGGACTCAACATTTCCTATCTGGTATTTCTGTCTTGCCCCAGTACACCCGTTACTGGCCTGGGAAGTAGGCCTTGATTCACAGTTGACCTTCCACGTGTCAGCCACGGGGTGTCTGTGCCTCCAGTTTGCCAGCATAGGGAGTCGGTGGCTTGTTCTCCTGCTTGGAGGAATTGGAGGACTGAGTATTTCAGAGTGCTTTATTGTCACCCCAACGAACTGCAGCCTGTGCAGCCCCTTGCCCACGAGCCCTGGACGTCAGTACTGCCTACACCGGCAGTTGACTGGCCCTGTGCTGGAGGGTTCGGGGGGAGCACTGAGCAGATGTCCCCGAGCCTGTGCGGCCTCCCTGCCAAGGTAAAGCACAAGGTGCTATATCCTTTAACCTCTAGGAATTAAGATGGTCATTTCTGTGTGTCACACAGTGGAACACGACTTGTGTGGGTGCGAAAGCCGGTGGGCATTGTTTTTGATTCGATTTTTGGCTGGCTGATGTGATTGTGTTTGCTGTGCTGCCGGAATGCCTCTGTGTGTCCCCCCACCCCCTGCCCCTTTTGGCCATCTCTTTCTGAAAATAAAGTGATTGGTCTTCAGCCAGCTCCTATGCTCTCCGTGTTTGGTTAGATTTCTGAGTGATGGCAACAATTAAGTTGTTGTAGCCTGAGAATCCTTGTAACCTGAGAATCCAGAGGTCTGGAGAAACTCTCAAGCGCACATGTGTGTCTCTGAAAAATTGAAGTGGTAATAAGAATACACGGTACCTTCTTGTAAGTTCGGCCGCCCTTGGGCATTAACCGACTGTATTGCCTGGGGACTCGGAAGTAAGTATGTAGGTCTTTTCTCTCCGCTTCCTTTCCTCCCCAGAGCACTGTGGTGGGAAACATCGCAAGGGTGGTGTTGACTGGATCTGTCGTCTCGAGGGCGGCTTCAGACCGCGAGCTCCTCTGACGCCTCCGGGCAAACTTCGGGGGAAGCCCTGTGTCACTACTTGTGGTCGGTTCTCTCATTTTGTGCTAAGGTATTAATGAACACAGGTGCACAAGCCAGAGGTAAACCTGTAAAAAAGAAGGCTGTGTTCCAAGAATGATAAATCCGGAACCGGAGTCGATGCGTCTTCGAGACACCATCGTTGATGGTGTATTTTCAGCATAATCCTGTCACTTTGTCTCCTCTGTTCCTTCCCAGGTGAAGACGCAGTTGACTGCCTCCGCTCGGTGATGGTCTTACTTGTGGCTAGAAATCTCCTGCTCTCAGCTTTTACGATGCTTGCGTCTTTCTGTGTTAAGCTTGGGACCAGTTACCAATCGTTTACCGTCAGCACTTTGATGTTGGTGTCACTCAGGTGTATAAAATCAGGGCCCAGGGCCACTGAGGTACACAGTGATGGAACAGACTGCCCCCCCGACAGAGACGGCGCACGTGTTCATCAGTGGCCAGCCAGCCCTAGTCACAGTAAGCGCTCATTTGTCAGTGGTGGCTGGGGTGTATTCAGAGTAGGAGGGTGGCGAGGCATGGGTCTCCATTCTTAGGTTTGCACACCATCACAGGAATTCCTGAGCATACACCTGTAAGTGTATAATAAGTTAAATACTATGTACCAGGTATATTACGAAACACTAAAGTTTTTTATAAGGAGAGTTTTTTTCTCCAGCAAGTATCTTGTTCCCCCCCCCCCAGGGGTAAATACACCCTGTTTCAGAGAAACTTAAGTTAGTGGCATCATTAAATAATGCATGGAGGTGTGGGTTTCAGAAAGCTGACATGGGGGGGTGGCGGTGCCTGGGTGGCTCAGTTGGTTAAGTGTCCAGCTCTTGATCTCAGCTCAGGTCTTGATCTCAGGGTCGTTGAGTTCAAACCCCATATTGGGCTCCATGCTGGGCAAGGAACCTACTTTAAAAAAACAAAACAAAACTGACATAGGACCGTGTTTGAAATGCTACATTTTGCTAAATTTTTTTTCTGTCAGTCACCCACTCCAGGTTGACCCAATGTATTAGGAAGGAAAATGAGAAACCAAAGAAGCCCCTTGGATCCTAGGGCAAGGGGAGCAGTGACTGAGAGGCACGGACCCAAGGACTGTAGCTCTGGGTAGGAGGTGGCAACATATTTGCTGTGTGACTTTGGAAAGTTGCTTAATTTCTCTGAGCGTCGCTTTCCTCCCTCTTCAGTGGGCTTGTTGTGAAAGTTCACTGAAAGTACACTGGTTACACGTCTGTACGTAGAACGGTGCCCGGTGTGCCGCAGGAATGCCTCCTACGCGCCTGGTGCCTTGTGGGAGATACCGTGCTCAGTCTTGGCACTAACCCAGGGAGGTAGGTGTTTTACGTGTGAGGAGCCTGAGAAATTCAGCGTCTTGGTCGGGAATTCAAATTGGGGTCTGATGAAGCTCCGAGCTTTCCACGCTCTCGTGCTTGCTGGCCCAGTGCGAGTGCCTGGTCCGGAGTAGGTGCTCAGCATGTTTCTTACAGGAATGACCGAGGCAAGTGGGGGAGAATGCTGGTGAGTCCTTCGGGAGAGGATTCAGTCCTTGCCTTTGCTGGGGAAGCATCAGGTGACCAGCATTTCCCTCGGGGCTGGGCACCCATCCTGCCTGGGGCCCAATCTGCTGCTGCTTCCCTGGGTCAGGAGCTGGCTCCCCGGATCAGTTTGACCACACGTGCACCTTGGATCCTTCTCTGGCTGTTGTGGAGAGGGCTGTGGGCCTGGTTAGTGATGATCAGAGTTGCAGCCCTACTGAGCGATGGAGCTGGGATGTGGCTAAGCTCCAGGATGGCGCGCTGGTCTCTGCGTCCGTGCTGGGTGCTGGCCATCTGGGGGCTGAGGAAGGTCCTTTCCCTCCACTTCTACTGCCTTTCTCCCGCTTCCCTCCCTTCCTCCACTTAGCTCACCTGTTCTCCAGGGCCTTACGTTCTTTCAATGGTTAATAATACCTTTCAGTCTTACTACTGAGGCTTAGAGGTAGATGCTTTCAGAAGCAAAGACTGGGTGAGCGAAGTCTGTGTGTCTTCTGAGAGATGCAGGTCTGTGTGTGGCGGACACAAGGGATGGACATGTTGACAGCGAGGCTGTGGCTAGAGAAATGGGGGAAGGTGAGTGAGAGTGATGTTTTCTCAGCTTTGTTGAGGGTGTCACCTGGCCAGGTTTGAGTTTTCTGTTTTATATGGAAATCGACACCTGTGCCGTGCCAGGCGGGTAATCTGGCTCTGCCCTGTGCCATGCTGCCTGAATTGAACAGGATCCAGTGCCTCTCAGCCAGTTTAAAAAAGCCATTTATTAGCCTGAGGATCTTGTTAAATGAAGATCCTGACACAGTAGGCCCAGGGTGGGGCCTAAGATTCTGCATTTCTTTTCTTTCTATTTTTTTAGGATTCATTTATTTAATTCGGAGCAAAAGAGTGGGTACGTGGGCATGGGGGGAGGGGCAGAGGCGGAGGGAGAATCCTGAAGCAGACTCCCCTCTGAGTGCGGAGCCCTACATGGGGCTCGATCTCCCCACCCCTACACCGCGACCTGAGCCAAAACCAAGAGTCGGCTGCTTAACCAACTGAGCCATCCAAGATTCTGCATCTCTAAGAGATCTCAGATGCTGGTGGGTTCCACGGTGCACACGGTGTTCCTTGTGGCGGCTGGGTTTCAGTGTGCCTGCCAAGTGTGATCAGTGGTTAATGCCAGTAGCGCTGTGCCTTGAGTGCCAGGTGACCAGAGTTTTCCTCGAGAATAGGCGTGGCTCCAATAGCCCCTCTGATAGAAAGGCTTTTCCAGAGTGTGCGTGTTACCCCAACTCTGCTGAGGACTGGCCTACATATTTCTAATAGGTATCCATGTGTCTGATTTGGCAGTACTTACATTTGGAGCCTCCTTTTTCTTTTCTATTTTCTTTTTTCTCCTTAGTGATTCATCCATCACCTGTCATCACCAGTTCTTAGCACTCGGTTCACAAGTTTATGCTCAAGTGTAAATCACTCGTAACTGACCTTCCTCCCAGGAAGGCTGCTATCTTTAGTGGAACTAAGTTGTGAACGTAAGGATCAAGGCTCAATTCAGCTGTGAGCTGGAGTTGGCAATCTTTAGGGACACCTGCCCAGTATCGATGTCACCAAGGCAGTGCCCAGCTTTGCCCTGTCTTTTCAGTAGTGGACAAGAAGGAGGGAGAAGTGGTTATTTCAGACTGTCTAGCAGTGGCTCATAGCCATAGTAAGCACGCCACTTGTGTATAACTTCAAACTCACGCTTTGGCATTCCCAGGATCCTGTTGTGATCGTGCATGTCAGTTCAGTGGATGTTGGCTCTGATAATGTCACCTGAAGTTCTTGGTCCACAGTCCTTGCTAATGGTTACTAATCTCTCATTGTCACTTCACTGTGCTCAGGAAGCTGTGATATTCACAAGAACTGTCTTCTTCCTCTCCCATCCCCCCCTTCTTGATTTCCTAAGCAGGCACACCTGCCTTACTACACATCCTCCTTTTCTCTTCCCATTGACTAGTTTAAAAAAAATTTTTTTTTAATGAAATGTGAAGTTTTCATCTTTGGTGAAATAAATTTCTGCTTTAAATGTTCAGCATATGGTTTGAATGTTTATTCACCTCTTAAGCTAGTACCACTCAGAACTGGGAGTTGTTGCAGAAGCAGTGTAAAAGCCAGGTGAGTGCTTCTAAGGTTGGGGGGAATACAGGAGGGCCAGTCTTGTGGACGATCACTCGTCTGCCAGGGCCTCTGAAAAGCGAGAGGTCAAGTCAAAATTCAGCGTCTGCCATTCTGCCAGTGCCTTTGAAGATGGCTTTTCTTCCCCAGTGGCGATGTCGGAGGCGGTGCGTTGTTATGCGGCGGGAGGGTCAGGTATTGGCCTTGGAGTGTAGAATGTGTGACTTGGTCTCGTCCCCCGAAAGCTGAGTCTTGGTTTCCTTACCTGCACCGCCGCTTGAGTGCCCTGCTTCTGCCTACCTCACTCACGTGGTTGGTGGGAGTGGAGGGTGGTGCCGTGTTGGTGAGGGGAGTGCCTTGCAGGTGGTCGTGTGCTTCCAGAGGCAGGTGTTTGCCCCCGCGATCAGGAACAGATCGGGTGGTTTCTTTTTACACGCCAAGAACGGATTCTCCACAAAACCTAGAAGCTTAATTCTGAGTGTAGCACTAATTCCTTTTGTTTGTGAAGTAAAGTTATCCAGTAAAAGTACTTAACATCAAATAGTTTTATGCTCTCAGAGTGGGTGTTAGCTCCATTTTATGGTTAGGAAATTGGGGTTCTCTGGGACCCCAGAGTAGTTACTGTGCTAGTTCTTGGAACATAGTGCGTTCTTGGAATACAAAGACTGTGCTCACCCCGTTTCTGAGCCACTCACAAATCCCAGCCCAGCCCGCTCTCCGGCAGACATTTGGGAAAGAGGAATTAGAAGCTTTTTGAGACGCAAGGGTAGAGGAAGAAAACTTCTCTTGTGTCATCTATCGGCTGGGCTCACGTTTGGGACTCCAAGGAAACCGAAATGACCTGACTGGGAGAGGGACTTACCGTTGGCCTCTTCCCAGAGGATGTCCTGAAGAAACTTCCCCAGCGCCTGGCCATGCTCCTGGTACTGAGCCCCGGACAGCTTGATTCCGACATCAAAGGGAGCATTGAACTAGGAGGAGGGGTGGGAAAGATCCAGGAGGTGTCAGAGGTCACACCATCCCAAACACCACCCTCCCAGAGGAGGCCCTGGGCTCTCAGGCTTTCGGCACCAGGCGGGGAGGGAGGAGGGCCTGTGGCCCAGCAGGCAGCACTGCGGGGGAGCCCAGCCAGCTTACTGTGCCTTCTTAGGCCTGTTCTTACTGCCCCTGCCATCTCGAGGGCACTTAGCTTGCACTCTTTCCTTACCTCTAGGGAGGTTGCTCATAGAAGCTGTGGGTCTCCCTAGGTTGCTCCCACTCCCCACTGTAATTTTGGAAGACATAAGGTAGAGTCACCAATGATAGAATTTCAGGATCCGGTAGGGAGACGGGGGTGGGGGGCAGTGGGTTTCCCCAGTGTCATAGCACTAGCCTGGTGGTGGTCTGTGCCCCTCCACTGCCCCCAACCCCTCTCCCAGCTGTTCTTCCTGTCCTGGGCACAGGCCTTTCCTTGTCCCATGGAAAGTCAGACAAGAAGCTGAACTTTCCCTGGAAAGATGCTCTGAGCCAAGTGCTTTCTTCTTTCTGTGCCTCTGTCTCTTCCCTCCTACAGGGAGATCACCCCATTTCCCCTACTTCCGCAGCACTCTCAGAAATGATTTATTAAAGCTCAGAGCTTTGGGAAAATGGGGAAGAGCTCTCTTTGCAGCCACATCATGGTTTTCGCCCCTTGGAGGGCAGACGGTGTTCTCTCTGTTCTTGCAGCAGCTGTCTTGGTACCTGGTACCTGTGTGCCGGTCACTGCGATGCCTGAAGGAGTCACTGAAGGAATCTTGGTGCTGGCCGAGAGCCTTCAGTCGTGGGTCCTTCTGCCTCCTGCCCTCCTGACAGGAGGCCTGGAGAGGTTGAGGACTTGCCTGAGGCTTCAGAGGAGTGGTGGCCAGGGACTAGACTGCAGGACTCCCACCCACACGCCTGGGAAACTCTTCTGGTCCTGGGCTGTGGCAACATCTGGCCTGGAGCCCCTCCATCCGCCAGGCCTGACCAAGGCCTTGCCTCCGTGCTGGGGACAGTCCCCTGGGCCTCCGCGCCTGGCGGGTACCACTGTTCCCGTTTCACATGTGAGCAAACATGCTCTGAGAGGTTATGAAGAAAACGAATAGCTCCTTGTTCCCTTTCAAACATTTACCTTCTTCCTGGTCTCCATGGGGAAGGTGGAGGGAGTGGGGAATGACCTGGTTGGGTTTTGAGGGAACTCCGGCCTTCCGGTTCCCTCCCATCAGCAAGTACTCCATATTCTCCCCCCGCTGCGGCTATTAGTCACGTGGCCCCTGCAGACTTCTTGGGAACCATGTGTGCCCCGATCTGGGGGCCTGCTGGCTGCTCCAGCACCCTGGAGCTAGGCGGCAGGGGCAGGGAAGAGGTGGCCTGGCAACTCCTGAGGGGGAGATTTGCTTCTGGGGGCTTAGAAAGGCCTGTTTGGCTCCAGGGCTTCATCCCTTCCGCTGGGGGTAGGGGAGTGTGGGGGAAGGGATAGGACTTGGTCTCAGAAGTCTTCCAGCTCTGAAAGTCGATTTCAGGAGGAACACATCTGGGGGAAGGTGGAGAGGCGGGACCCCAGTGCCGGAGGGGCTTAGGGAGTGTGTCCAGAGCCCTGCAGCCAGGGGGGCAGGCCTTCCCACCTCTGGCAGCCCCAGTGCCTCCCAGACAGTTCAGACTTCGGGTTCTAATGGAGGTGGTGCAGGCCGTCTCCTCCAAGACCAGCCTTCATGGGAACTGGAAACTTCTGGTTGGCCCAGCCCTGCCTTGAGTTACCAAGCCACCAAAACCCCTTCCCTGTCTGAGACTGCGAGCTAGCCTGGCTGGGGTGAGTGCCGGCCGGCTGGGACTGGCAGTCTCACCAGGCAATTCCCTGGTTTTTAATTCGAGGATTTGCAGGAGCGGAATGGGAATGTGGGGGGTTGGGGATCTCACATGTGGTGTGGAGGAAGCATCTGAGAACACCCCTAGGTTCTGGTAAGCATCTGAGACAGCGTGGGTTGGGAGTTCATCCTTGATAGAAGAGGCTGGTGGGTAGTGGGGGAGGCCAAGGCAGGACGCACTTCGGCTTCTCAGACCAGCAGAGACAAGTGGGGGTGCTCTTGGGCTGCAGTGTGTGCTCTGTTTGCCAGGCCAGGGAGGGGAAGTGGGCTCGGGAGCTGGAGTCAGCCCTGACCTTGGGGCCCGCCTCTGCCCCACACTGGCTGTGGCACCTCGGGCGCGTGAGCTCATCTGTCTGAACTGTTCCTCGTCTACAAGATGAGGGCAATAATGTCAGACCTACTTACCTCGTAGGTTGTTGGTGTGTGTTACGGGGAAGACCATTCGTAATGCAGTCTCGGCCAGTGGGCACGAGCAGTAGTGGTCCCCGTTATTCAGTGCTACCCCAGGGCAATCCTGGTGTACCCACAGGGAGACGTCTGTCGCCTGAATGTCAGAGCCATTCCCTGGGCCAGCTTTCCAGGAAATCCCTTCACTCCCTCTCTGGCCTAATCTCCCCCTTTATTTCCAGACGTTCTCCTTGCCCCATGCAAGATTTGTTGGAGCCCAAACAAGCCCGATTGGTCCTGTCTTCGTCTTCAGATGGGGATGGTGAGTGGCCTGTCCAGGGGGCCGTCCGGGTCCGCTCCCGCCCCGGCTAAGGTCGGAGAGGCCCCTGGGCCAACCAGACAGTTTTCTGTGGGGAAACATCTTCAGTCTGTGACCAGCTGATTATTCCTCGCTGTCTGTCTCTTGGCACCATGTTTGCTGACTCTCTTGAAATCACCCGCTGTTGGCTAGCACCCCTCTTCCCCTCTGCTCATGGCTCCTTGTCCTGTCCCACTCTGTTGTAGCAAAGTTACTTCTCAGACCTTTGCCTCTTGATGGGAAAAGACCTGGTAGAGCCCAGTTAGGATCAACTCTTTTCATACTGTTTTACATTTCTTAAGTCGTCGCTATAGCGGATCCCTGTTCCTAGCTTGCCCTCCTCCTCCCCCAACCCCTCCACGGCCACAAAACATAAACCTGCAGAGGAACCAACCCGGATCTCCAGCTCATCCTCTGCCCCTTCCACTTGACTTGTGTCTTCTGGGCGGGGCGAGCCTTCCAGAGCTCGGGGCTGCAGTTTGGCTGGTGGCTTCTTGGACTCCTTTCTCTGCTGGAAAGAGGTATTTATTCTCTTAGGGCCCTAAGCCCCTTATACATGGAGAAGCAGAGTGAGGTGTGAACCTCTGGTCAGACCCAGAGTCGTCCTGTGTGCTCTCAGAGAAAGCTGAAGCCCAGGGAGTTTGAGCCACTGCCCGGGTCACACAGCTGGCTGCTATGTGGCAAGGCTGGAACAAGATACCCCAGCCTGAATGTGGGGCTTTATGGGGAGACGTTTTACCTGGACTTTCTGGTGTTCAGGGCTCAGGAAGCTGGAGCCCGCCATGGCCAAGTCCATCCAGAGCACACTGAAGAGCAGCAGGCTGCAGAGGGTCCCCAGGGAGGGCATGGTGTCCGATGGGCCTGGAGGAGAGAGGGTCTCCAGGCTGTGTGCCTTCCCATCTCGCCCTGTGCCCCAGACCTCGCCCGGGTAGGAGCCCAGCAGACAGGGTGAGGGGACTTGGACCTGGGATGTCACTGCTGAAAAAAGCTCTTCCCACCCCTGCTAGAGGGGCTCCCTCTGCCCACCTCCCCCAGGTAGCGAATTGAAGGATATGTACCCCCTATTCCCAGGCTGTGCGGGAGTGGGACTCCCCATATTTGTCCCAGGCCCCCAGCAGCTTGTGCCAGGTTTCTTAATGAAGGCTCATGAAGCTGAACCAGCAGGGTCCCCAGGGTATATGGGGATTTGGGTGGGGCTCCAGCTGTCTCTGAGCAGCCGGACTGCCCCATGTTGTGCAGCGGCCCCCCCCTTTGTTCGGATGGGCCTGTGAATGACCAGCAGTCAGAGCAAGTTAAACCCATGAACCCACATACGAAGAGTGAAGAGAGTGCCTACCTGGGGTTCCTGGTGGAGGTGGTGCCCAGCGGCTGGCTGGGCCTTATGTAGGAAGCCCCGTGTTTGTTTTAAACTAGCAGCTCCATCCTGACTTCTCGTGGCTGCTTTACATTCCTCGGGAGGTAAAACTGCTCGTGCGCTCTGGGTAGAAATCAACAGCGGAGGTCAAAAGCCCAGAGAGATTGCTGGGTTGGCTCAGGCAGCGCACCTGCTCCAGCGGTCCCCAGGAGCTCCCCGGGGTTCAGGTGGGAGGGAGAGGAGTGGCGGGGGGGGGAGGGGGGGGAGCTAGGCCAGCTTTGCCGCTCTCTGCTGCTCTGCTTACTCCCCTTTCTGAAACTCCCTTCCTTCCTGGATAGAATGAGGGGATGGTCACTAGATGTAGAAGAGCTTTTCCAGCCCTGACACGCTGCTCTCTGGGAGCGCCGTTGCTCTGGCTCCCACAAACCTCTGGAGCTCATGGGGAGTCTGGCTCCTGTAATTCTCCTGCTGCCCCAACCGGGGCCATCCCGGGATACAGATGAGGAGTCTGCTGGGAGGGGCGGCAGCTCGGCTCCTGACCTGTCCTCTCTGAGGAGCCGGGGTGGGGATCATCTCTTGCAGTGGCTATGCCCGTCATTTCTTCTGGGGATGCTCACTGAGTCGGCTTGGCTTGGTGTTCCTAACGCACGTGTTGGCTTGCCTCCCCTTCCCCCAGCCAGGTGCCCAGAGGGAGCAGATGACCTGGTGGCAGAGAGGCTGTGGCCCAGGACTGGTACAGGTGACTACTCCTAAGTTGACGCGCCCCGGTCCAGTCACCAGGAATCCGTCTTGTGCCAGGGCTGCTCCCCAGAGTGGTTTTGAGGATGACCTGAGGTGATGGGTGTGAGAATCCTTTATAACCTCTGAGGTAGCCTGCACATGACAACCCCTTGTGTTCTGGCCCGCAGGGTGGCAAGCATGTGCCACAGTCACATGTTCTCGAAGGGGAGTTCATTAACATCGTGGGGGATTCCTTATCTGCCTGGAGAGCTTCATCTAATGGGATGCCTGGGCAGTGACTGCTAACGCAGAATGAGTTGTCTACCCAGAGATTGTAGCGTTCCTGGGAGGAACTCCCTTCAAGCTGGAGCTTAGGAAGGGCTCCATGAAAGAGGCAGGTGGGGGAGATGGAAGGGAGGGCACCCCTGCAGGCAGTGGTGGGAGCGAAGGTGAGCAGACGGTGTGGGCGTAGAGGGTTTGGGGCAATGATAGGAAAGCTGGTTGCCTTGGACGAGGGTGTCAATGGGGGAGGTCATCAGGAAGGGCCTAGAAGGCAATTCAGGGTCAGGTTTATGCACAGCCTTGAAGGCTGCTAGCCCAAGGAGTTTGGGCTTTATCTGCAGGAGGGAGGCCCCTGAAGGTTCTTGAACAGAGGAGTGACAGAACTGTAGAATACAAGAGTTGGAAAGACCCTGAAGAGCTGGGAAGCTGACTTTTGATTTCACTGGAAGAAGCCCTCAACACTAAAAAGGCCTTACTCTCCTCAAAGCCACACAGGCTCCAGTGACGGTGCTGGCTTCCCAGGCTCCTGGCTGCGAGGTCGGTGCCTTCCCTGATAGACCATCCCAATTCCACAGCAAACATGCTATTCCAGGAGCACCCGTTTGCTCTGTGGGGTGGGATTGGGGCAGGGGAGCCAGTTAGGATATCGAGGCAGTAGACAGCTGACCATCAAATGACCAGCCACCCGACTTAAAGGGGAGTTGAGACTCAAGGGACAGTAGAGGGGCTGGACTAAAGCCCCTTAGAAGAGGGTGGGGGACTAAGGACCTCTTGCTGGAAAGCATCTTGCCAGCCCATCGCGGGGGCTGGAATTCCTCCTTTAGCCCCAGCAGAATGCAAGGGTGTCACCAGGAGAGCTTTACCCTTGTTGGCCACCTGAGCTTAGACGTCTTGGCTCACGGGGGTGGAGAAATAGGGAATTCTCTGAGAAACTTGCAGCTTTTTCAGAGCCCCTCCTCCCAAAGCAAAACAAAACAAAAGCCTCCCCCCACAGGCTAACTATGGTGACCAGGTGCCTGCTGAGCCACGAAGCCTTCACTTAATCCTGACCCTGGAGGCTTCTGAACGTGGGAGCTGCCAGTGTTGATCTTAGATAAGGCCACCAGCCAGCAAACATCCCTGCTCACTCTGTTATCTTTGCGGAACAGAGAGGTGGCCTGTGTGTTGGAAATGACCCTAACCACATACCACCGAGTCGAGGCTGGTCGGGGGAGGAAGGAACATCTGATGGATGCCAGAGCCGTTGAGGAAGGAGCCAGGTGGCACCCAGAACTTTCCTCACTGCCCACTCACAGTTGTGGGAATGAGGGCACGCGTGGGGTGGGGAGCGCACGCACATCGGAACCAAGAGGAGTTTGGAGGAAGAAGGTGTGACTTGGGGGAAAGGACTGACTTTCCCCAGGCTCGTTTTCCTCCTCATTCCTTTCAAGTGTGGGTAATGCCAAGGCTGGTTTGGCACCTCCCTGCCCTGTGTCTTTCTCAGAACTCAGTGGGTGCTTGGTGCACATGCTTCCTCTGGGTTGCTTGCTGGTTGGTGATTTCCTTCCCATTACAGTGGCCCCCTTGAGGGCCCGCCTTAAGAATGGACGAGAAGCACTCATCATCTCTGAATTAATGGCTGTATGTAAATGGTGTCTGAGAACAAATTACCTTCATACACTTTCTATTATCATTTCTCCTGATAATTGGCTTTGGTAGCACTGTTTTCATCAAATGGCCAGCCCTCAGTCTGAATGAGGCAGATTTGGGGGTTGTAGAAAGAGGGTTTTATTTTTCGGTGATAGGGTTGCAGATAGGGGTTTTTTTTGGTGGGGTTTCTTTTTTGTTCTGGCTTCTGTAACTTTTGGATCGGCATTGTTTAATAGAAATACCATGCCAGCCTCAAGGAGCCTCATAAGTAATTTTAAATTTCCTAGGAGTCCTATTAAAAAATGTAAAAATCAGGTGAAATCAATTTTAATACACTTTAATGTATCCAAAATATCAGTTTGACATGTAATCAATACAAAAATGATTAATGAGATACTAGACACTGCTTTTCTTTTTACTAAATTCAAAATTCAGGGCACCTTAAATTTTCCAGCACAACTCCGGTCACACGAGCCACACACGCGCTCAGTAGCTGCACGTGTCTCGTGGCTGCTGCACCGGACAGCGCAGTTCTAGATAATCGCGAGTGCGTTTTGCCGCTGGTACAGCCTGCGGCATGCTCTCTTTCACGCCTCCTGCCATCCAGGCTGGGTCTTACCACGAGGCTTCCTGTTCTCCTGCCATCATGGGGCTGGGGCCTCGACAGTTAGTCTCTTTCCTGTCTTCAGTCTTTGTCTCCAACAGCGTCTGCTCTCAGCCTAAAAATATGCCTTGGTCTCTAATCCTGGAAAGGCCTGTTTGGCACTGGCCCCCCTTCCCCTCACCCTACCTAACCTCTAGGCATAACTTCTTTCCCTTTCCTTGTATCCTCTTCCTTAGTGTGCACTGGCCCCTCAAAACTCGAGTAGACTGCCATCTCCTCCACGGTCCTACAGCTGCTCTCCCCGCGTTGCGGGCAGTGTAGCTTTAGTCGAGGGACACCGAGAGCCATGGGATCCCAGAGTGAGGACTTTGTAAGACCTTCTGATGTTGACTGCTGGGTGCAGGCCTGTGTCGGGCTGCCCGATCCTCTAATTCTGATCTCATAGCTCTGGAGTGTGGCCCCAGAATCTGAATTTTTAAGTTTTAATTTAAATTCCAGTTAACAGACAGAGTAATAGTCGTTTCAGGTGTACAATATAGAGATTCAGCACTTCCATACACCACCTGGCAGCCATCCCAAGCACCCTCCTTAATCCCCATCACCTATTCCACCCATCCTGCCCACCTCCCCTCTGCTAACCATCAGTTTGTTCTTTGCAGTTAAGAATCTCTTTCTTGCTTTGTCACTCTCACTTTTCCCCTCTTTGCTCATTTGTTTCTTAAATTCCACGTATGAGTGAAATCATATGGTATTTGTCTTTCTCTGCCTTATTTTGCTTCATATTATACTCTTGAGCTCCATGCACGTCATGGTAAATGGCAAGGTTTTATTCTTATTTATGGCTGAGTAATATTCCATTACACGCAGGCGCGTGCATGCACACACACGCGCACTCACACACGTATTCTTTATTCATTCATTAGTGGATACTTGGGCTGTTGGCATAATTAGGCTATCATAGATAATGCTGCTATAAACATCAGGGTGCACGTATCGCTCTGAATTAGTATTTTTGTATCCTTTAGGTAAATACCCAGTAGTGCAATTGCTGGATCATAGGATATTTCTATTTTTAACTTTCTGAGGAAGGTCCATACTATTTTCCACAGTGGCTGCACCAGTTTGCACTCCCACTAACAGTGCAAGAGGGTTCCCCTTTATCCACATCCTGGCCAACGCCTGTTGTTTCCTGTGGTGTTGATGTAGCCATTCTGACCGGTGCGAGGTGATAGCTCCTTGGGGTTTTGATTTACACTCTCCTGATGGTAAGTGATGGTGAGCCTCTCGGGTGGCTATTGACCGTATATATGTATGTCTTATTTGGAAAAATGTCTGCTCATGTCTTGTGCCCATTTTCATTTGTTTTTTGGGTGTTGAGTTTATAAGTTCTTTTTTAAAAAATGAATTTGAGAGCAAGCGAGTGAGCACAGGCAGGGGAGCGGCGGGCAGAGGGAGAGGGAGAAGCAGGCTCCCCACTGAGCAGGGAGCCCGATGCAGGACTCGATCCCAGGACCCTGGGATCATGAGCTGAGGTGAAGGCAGATGCTTAACTGACTGAGCCACCCAGGTGCCCTGCGTTTATAAGTTCTTTATACAGGGTGCCTGGGTGGCTGTTGGTTAAGCAGCCGACTCTTGATTTCAGCTCAGGTCATATCTCTGGGTCCTGGGATCAAGCCCTGCATTGGGCTCCACACTCAGCAGGGGGTCTGCTTCAGGATTCTCTCTCCCTCTGCACCCCCTGCCCCACCACTCGCTTGCACTTTCTCTCTAAATAATCTTAAAAATAAGTTCTTGGGGCGCCTGGGTGGCACAGCAGTTAAGCGTCTGCCTCCGGCTCAGGGCGTGATCCCGGCGTTACGGGATCGAGCCCCACGTCAGGCTCCTCCGCTATGAGCCTGCTTCTTCCTCTCCCACTCTCCCTGCTTGTGTTCCCTCTCTCGCTGGCTGTCTCTATCTCTGTCAAATAAATAAATAAAATCTTTAAAAAAAAAATAAGTTCTTAATATATTTTAGATACCGATCCTTTAGCAGTTGTGTCATTTGCAGATATCTTCTCCCATTCCCTAGGTTGCCTTTAGTTCCTTCACTGTGCAGAAACTTTTTATTTAGGTGTCGTACCAGTAGTTTTTTATTTTGTTTCCCTTGCCTCAGGAGACATATCTAGAAAGAAGTTGCTATGGCCAATGTCAGAGAAATTACTACCTGTGTTCTCTTCTAGAGTGTTTATAGTTTCAGGTCTCACATTTAATCCATTTTGAATGTATTTTTGTGTATAGTGTAAGAAAGTGGTCCAGCTTCATTATTTTGCATGTTGCTGTCCAGTTTTCCCAACACCATTTGTGGAAGAGGCATTCCTTTCCATTCTGGATATTCTTTCCTGCTTTGTTGAAGATTAATTGACCATGTAATTGTGGGTTCATTTCCGGGTTTTCTCTTCTGTGCCAGTACCGTACCATTTTGATCACTTCGGCTTTTTTTTTTTTTTTTTAAAGATTTTATTTATTTATGTGACAGAGAGACAGCCAGCGAGAGAGGGAACACAAGCAGGGGGAGTGGGAGAGGAAGAAGCAGGCTCACAGCGGAGGAGCCCGATGTGGGACTCGATCCCGGTACGCCGGGATCACACCCTGAGCCGAAGGCAGACGCTTTAACGACTGCGCTACCCAGGCGCCCCTTCGCTACCCAGGCGCCCCACTTCGGCTTTGTAATAAAACTTGAAGTCCGGAATTGTGATGCCTCTAACTTTGTTTTTCTTTTTCAACGTTGCTTTGGCTATTCAGGGTCTTTTGAGGTTCCAATAGAAATTTTAGAACTGGTTTTTCTAGCTCTATGACAAATGCTGTTGGTATTTTGATAGGGTTTGCACTGAATGTGTAGATTGCTTTGGGTTGCATAGACATTTTAACAATATTTGTTTTGCCAATCCATGAGTGTGGAATGTCTTTCCATTTCTTTATGTCATCTTAAATTTCTTTCATCAGTGTGGTATAGTTTTCAACGTACAGGTCTTTTCACCTCTTTGGTTAGGTTTATTCCTGAGTATCTTATTGGTTTTGGTGCAATTGTAAATCGGATTGATTCCTTAACTTCTCTTCCTGCTGCTTCATTATTGGTGTATAGAAATGCATGAGGTTTCTCTATGTTGATTTTGTATCCTGCAACTTTATTAAATTCATTTATCAGTTCTAGCAGTTAATTTTGGTGGAGTCTTTGGTGGGTTTTCTAAGAGTATCATGTCATCTGCAAATAGTTAAAGTTTGACTTCTTCCTTGCTGAGTTCAATGCCTTTTCTCCTGTTTTGGTGAGGACTCCGGTACTGTGTTGAATCAAAGTCGTGAGAGTGGACGTCCCTGTCTTGTTCCTGACTCTGGAGGAAAAGCTGTCAGGTTTTCCCCTTTTAGGATGATATTAGCTGTGTTGTTTCCCCCCCACCCATATATGGCCTTTACTATGTTGAGGTATGTTCTCTCTAACCGTACTTTGTTGATGGTTTTTATCATGAATGGGTGTTGTACTTTGTCTTATGCCTTTTCTGAAACTATTGAAATGCTCAGATGGTTCTTATCCTTTCTTTTATTCATGTGATGTATCAAATTGATTTGCAAATATTGAACCATCCTTGCAGCTCAGGAATAAATCCCACTCAATTGTGGTGAATAATTTTTTTAAATGTATTGTTGGATTTGGTTTGCTAGTATTTTATTGACAATTTTTGCATCTAGATTTATTAGGGATACTGGCCTATAGTACTGTTGTTGTTTTTTTTATGGTGTTTTTGTCTGGTTTTGGTATCAGGGTAATGCTGGTCTTATGGAATGAATTTGGGAGTTTTCCTTCATTTTCTATATGTTGGAATAGTTTGAGAAGAATAGGTACTAATTCTTCTTTAAGTGTGTGGTAGAACCCGCCTGTGAAACTGTCTGGTCTGGACTTCTGTTTGTTGGGAATTATCGGATTACTGATTCAAGTTCTTTGCTGGTTTTCAGTCTATTCAAGTTTCTGTTTCTTCCTGTTTCAGTTTTGGTAGGAATTTATCTGGGAATTTTTCCACTTCTTGTCCGTTTGTTGGCATATAGTTTTTCATAATATTCTCTTATAATTGTTTGTATTTCTGTGGTGTTGGTTATTTCTCCTCTCTCATTTGTGATATTTTTAATTGGAGCCTTTTTTTTTTTTTTGGTAAGTCTGGCTTTATCAATTTTTGATAAAAATTTGAGGTTTATCAATTTTATTTTTTTTTTCAATGAACCACCTCCTGGTTTCATTGATCTGTTTTGTTTTTTTAGTTTATCACTTATTTCTGCTCTAATCTTTGTTATTTCCTTCCTACTGATGGCTTTAGGCATCATTTGTTCTTTTTCTAGCTCCTTTAGGTGTAAGGTTAGGTTGTTTGAGGTTTTTCTTGCTTCTTGAGGTAGCCCTGTACTGCTATATTCTTACCTCGTAGGACTGCTTTTGCTGCATTCCAAAGGTTTTGGACCATTGTGTTTTCATTTTCATTTGTTTCCATGTATTTAATTTCTTCTTTGATTTGCTGGTGGACCCATTCATTGTTTAGTAGCATATTATTTACCCTCCAAGTATTTATGGTCTTTCCAGATTTTTTTCTTGTGGTTGACTTCATAGTGTTGTGGCTTTTATTTGTCAAGGCCTGTTTTGTGACCTAGAATGTGATCTAGTGTGGGGAATGATCCACGTGCACTTGAAAAGAATGTGTATTCTGTTTTAGGATGGAATGTTCTGAATATATCTGCTAAGTCCATCTGGTCTGTGTGTCATCCATTGTTTCCTTGTTTATTTTCTGTTTAGGTGATCTGTCCATTGGTAAATGGGGTATTAAAGTCTCCTACTGTATTATTAGTTCGTTTATGCTTATTGTTTTATTCATTTGGGTGCTCCCATGTTTGGTGCATAAATATTTACAATTGTTACGTATTCTTGTTGGATTGTCCCCTTTATTAGTATGTAGTGCCCTTTGTCTGTTGTTACAGTCTTTGTTTTAAAGTCTAGGTTGTCGGGGCGCCTGGGTGGCACAGCGGTTAGGCGTCTGCCTTCGGCTCAGGGCGTGATCCCGGTGTTATGGGATCGAGCCCCACGTCAGGCTCCTCTGCTATGAGCCTGCTTCTTCCTCTCCCACTCCCCCTGCTTGTGTTCCCTCTCTCGCTGGCTGTCTCTATCTCTGTCGAATAAATAAATAAATCTTAAAAAAAAAAAAGTCTAGGTCGTCTGATATAAGTATTGCTGCTCCTATTTTCTTTTGATATCCATTTACAAGATAAATGTTTCTCCATCCGCTCACTTTCAATCTGCAGGTGATTTAGGTCTTAAATGAGTCTCTTGTAGGCAGCATATAGATGGGTCTTGTTTTTTTAATCCATTCTGACACCCTATGCCTTTTTTTTTTTTTTTAAAGATTTTATTTATTTATTTGACAGAGACAGCCAGCGAGAGAGGGAACACAGGCACGGGGAGTGGGAGAGGAAGAAGCAGGCTCTCAGCGGAGGAGCCTGTTGTGGGGCTTGATCCCAGAATGCTGGGATCACGCCCTGAGCCGACGGCAGAGGCTTAACGACTGAGCCACCCAGGCGCCCTGACACTCTATGCCTTTTGATTGGAGTGTTTCATTCATTTACATTCAAAGTAATTATTGATATGTATTTATTGCCATTTAATTGTTTTGTGGTTGTTCTTGGAGATTTTCTGTGATCCTTTCTTGTCTTTATCTCTTTCATGTTTTGCCGATTTTTCTTTAGTGATATATTTGGATTTCTTTTTATTTTTTACATGTTTATTAGTGGTTTTTGATATAGAGTTACCATTAGGTTTGTATATAACCTCTTTTGCAAATAGCAGTCTGTGTTAAGTTGATGGTTGTCCAAGTTTGAACCCATCCTTTTCTCCTTCCCATGTTTTGGATGTACTATATTTTATATCCCTGTGTGTGTGTGTGTGTGTGTGTGTGTGTGTGTGAGTGAGAGAGAGAGAGAGAGAGAGAGAGAGAGAGTTCCTTGATTGATTTTAGAGAAATACTCATTTTTACTGCTTTTATGTTGCCTGCCTTTATACTGTCACTTTGGTCTCTCCTTTCTACTCGAGAGAGTCCCCTTTAATATTTCTTGCAGGTCTGGTTTAGTGGTCATGGACTCCTTTAGTTTTTGTCTGTCTGGGAAACGTTTCTCTCTCCTCCTATTCTGAATGACAGCCTTGCTGGATACAGTATCCTCGGTGCAGATTTTTCCCATTCAGCACTTTGAATATATCCTGCCACTCTCTTTGGTTTGCCAAGTTTCTGTTGAAAAATCTCCAGCTAGCCCTTATGCATTTTCCCTTGTGAGTTAATGACTTCTTTTGTCTTGATGCTTTTAAGATTTTTTTCTTTGTAACGGTAATTTGCAAATACAGTGTGTCCTGGTATGGGCCTGCTTTTGTTGATTTGATGGAATTTCTCTGTGCTTCCTGGATCTGGAGTTCTGTTTCTTCTCCAGATTAGGGAAGTTTTTCAGCTATTATTTCTTCAAATAAATTTTCTGCCCCCCTTTCTCTCTCTTCTTCTTCTGGGACTCCTATAATATGAATGTTACTAAATTTGATGGTGTCACCGAGTTCCCTAAGTCTGTTCTCATTTTGCATAATTTTTCTCTCTTTCGTTCAGCATCATTGCTTTCCATTACTTCGTCTTCTAGGTCATTAACTTGTTTCCCTGCTTCTGCCAGCCTGCTGTTCATTGCTTCACGTGTGTTTCTAATCTCATTTACTGAACTCTTCATCTCGGCTTCTTTTTTAACTCTTATCTCTATGATAAGGGTCTGACTGATGTCTTCTATTCTCAAGCCCGCGAGTGTCCTTATGATTGTTGCTTTAAATTCTCCTTCAGGCATGTTACTTATATCTGTTTTGCTTAGATCTCTGGCCATGTTCTTTCCAGAGGATCCAGAGCCCACGTTTGGTTGACCAGTCCCTTAAGTCTCTCAGTCTACAACAGCCCCCTACCTGCCCATCTCTTCCACCCCATCATTCATTTTACACAACAGGCTATTTATCCTGCACCGTTTCCCACATTCTGGACCTAGCAGACCACTTCCCTGTGACATTGTCTGACTTGTACTCTCCTGCCTGCTTCTCTAAACTGGTAGTTACGCCTCAACACATAATACCTTAGGAACTTTTCACTTAGTGGACTTACGTACCATTAATTATTGTCTACACTCATTTTTACTAGGAATTACAAATGGTGATTTTCTGTTCTAGTGTTGCTTTCTACATTTATTAGGATTTTTCCTTCAATTATTTTATTACCTTGATAAACAGTTTGTACAGAAAAGGCAAGATAAATGCAGGATTTTAAAAAAATTTACTCATTTTCAAAATAAGGTTGGTGTCTTAGCAACCTCCAGAGTTTTCTTCCTCTTGTAAACTCATGGATGAATTTTTTTATATAAGTGATTCAATCAGTTATAGTCATTATTCTTTTAGATGCTTCCATATTTGATGTGTTGATTCCCATGTGCTTTTGACATGACCCTATAGTTTTTAAATAGCTTCCTTATTTTCTGTCCCAATAAGAAATCCTGGGCTCATCTTGTGCATAAGATTAGAAATACATACTTTTTAGAAGGAGAAAAACAAGTCCTGAGTTCATACTGTTATTTGCAAATAAAATTTAAGGCCAGTGTTTTCTTTTCCTGGGTTTTATACTTAAATTTCTTTTCTTTATCCCGATAATCCTGTTTTCTAATTACCTTAATAAAATTACCATTATCTTAACTTCATCTTACAATATCAACATAATACTCTCAAAATAAGAGTACTTGCAGTTACCAGCCATAAAACTACTAAATGCAGCCTATTAGGGTTATACGTTCAAAACACTTTTAAAAGTCACTTGAATATTTATTTTTTCTGTGTGGTTATGGCATGGCCTTTGTAATTTTTTTCAACTTTCAGGGATTTTTTTCTTTTATGACTTCATATTTTTGGAGTTAATTATTAAATATTACATGGCTCCGAAGTCAGTGGTATAGAACAAGTGCATGCAGAGACTACATCTCCCTCCCTGGCCTGTCCACTCTGTTTCTTCCTCTCTAGGCTACTATTTTTATTGTGATTTTTTTCCCCATTAGTTATTTAGATGTGGATTGCTTAAATTTCCAAACATCTGAGAATTTTCCAGATACCTTTCCATTACTCGCTTCTAATTTACTTTCTTTATAGTCACAGAATGTGTTCTGTATGATTTCAGTTCTTCTGGATTTGTTAAATTTTGTTTTAGGGTTCCGAAGTTGGTCTCATCTTGACGAGTGCTCCCAGAGTACTTCGGAATGAGTTTAAATGTTGTTGGTAGGATCCCAGTTAGGTCAAATTGAGTGACTGGCTGGTTAGTGGATTTTATAACTTGACTGAGTTTTTGGGTGTACTCGTTCTGTTCCTGAGAGAGAAATGTTGAGATCTCCAGCTGTAATTTGGATTACTTCAGTTCTGTCCATTCTGTTTCACCGACTTTGAGGCTCTATTTTTGGTGGATATATACTTAGGATTGTTATGTCTTCTTGATGAATTGACCCTTTTATTATTCTCTACCTCTCTATTCTTAATATATTTCTTGTTCTGAAGTCTATTTTATTTTTTTTGAGGTCTCCTTTATCTGATGTTTATATAGAAATTGAGCTTTCTTTTGATTACTGTTTATATATATATTTTTCATATAATGTCCTTTGTTTTAATTTGTTTCCGTGTTTATGTTTAAAGTGGGTTTCCTGTAAACAGCATACAGTTGGGTCATGTTTTTTTTTTAAAAAGTCCATTCTGATAATCTCTTATCAGGGGCCTTTCATTTGAAATGTTTAAGTTAGACCTTTTATATTTATTGCAATGACCTACAAAGTTGGGTTTAAATCTACCATCTGACTATTGGCCTTAATTTGTCCCATCTGTTCTTTCTTCCTTTTTATTTTCTCTTTTGATAACCACTTTTGGATTAAGTGTATTTTAGAATTTCCTGCTATCTTCACTATTGGCTTTACCTTCACTATTCTCTGCTTTATTCTTTAAGTGGTTGACCTAGGATTTAAAAATACAATCTCAAAAATAATACAGTATACCTTCAACAAGTATGATACCACTTCATAGATACTATAAGATCCTTACAACAGAATACTTCTAATTTCACCATTTCCATTATTTGTGCTATTGTTTCTACTGATTTTATTTCTACATAAGTTGTAAGCCCCATAATGCACTTCAAATAATACTTTTTGAGAGAGAAAAGAAATGGAAAGAAAGCATAATAGTCACCCAGATTTTTTCTATTCCTGGTGCTCCTTGTTCCTTGGTACAGATCCAGATTTTCATCTGATGCTATTTTTCATTTTGCCTGAAGAATTTCCTTTGACATTTCTTGTAATACAGTTCTCCTGGTGATTATTTTTTTTGGCTTTAATTTAAAAAGTTCCTTATTTCACTTTTATTTTTCAAAGTGTTTTCACTAGCTATAGAATTGTAGGCTGATGTCTTTAAAGTGCTAAAAGGAAAAAAAAAAAAAAAACCCCCAACCATTTATTTTCTTATAGCTTGCAAAATTTCTGATGAGAAGCTGGCTACCATTCTTATATTTGTTCCTCTGTATATAGTAAGTCTCTTTCTCTGTGACTGATTTTATAGTTTTTATGTATTTCAGCAATTTTATTATGGGGTCTGTATGTATGTTTAGGGTTCTGCTTGGGGTTCTCTGATTTTCTTGAATCTGTACGGTTATAATTTTATCCCAGCTTGGAGAAATTTTAGCTGTTATTTCTTCAGATATTTTTTCTGTCCCCTTCTCCCCCTTTTTTTTTTTTTTACTCCTTGGGATTCCAACTTACACATATTTTATTGGACTACTCGATAGTGTTCTACAGGTCTGTTGGTTTGTTGTTTTAGTTTCTTTTTCTCTATGTGCTTCAGTTTGTAGTTTTTATTGCTGTGTCTTCAGACTTACCTGTTGTACTGCAGTGCCTTCCTGCTCTTACTCCCATCCAGTATATTTTTCACTTTGAATTTTTCATTTCTAGAAATTCCATTTGTAACGTTTGGTATTTTTCTTGTGTTCCTGTTCCTTTACATTCTTGAACATATTTATAATAGCTGTTTTTAAGGTCTTTGTTAATCCCATGGTCTCATTTCTGTATTTTTTTTCACTTCTGGCTATCGTCCTACTTTCCTGCTTCTTTGCACACCTGGTAATTTTGGATTGGAAGCTGGACATCATGTGAATTTTATTTCAAGTGCTTAATTTTGTTTTTCCTGTAAAGAGTGTTGGGCTCTGACCTGACACAAAGCAAAATTATTGTGGACATCAAGGCTTGGCTTTATGGTCCAGAGGAGCCTCTACCTTAGGCCTAGTTTAAGATGTATTATTAAGACGTGATCTTTCTTATACTCTACTCCGTGCATTCTGCAGTTGTTGCGCTGTGGATCTCGGGCACATGAACTATGCCCACTCCTCTGGGAGTTTAGAATTGCGTGGTCTGTTGGTTTCTGGTCGTGAAGAGTTCTGCCTTTCATATATGCAGGTTAGGACTTGGTCAGCGTGTGAGAGATGCTTCTGCAGACCTAAGGAGCTTGCTCTGAGCAGCTCCCTTCTCTTCTCCAGGACTCTGCCCAGTAGGTTCCAGCTTAGCGCTTCTGGACTCTGATCTGTCTCAACTTGACCACTACACTCTGGATGTCTCCCTGCCCTTTGGCCTGGAAGCTGCTCCTGGGCAGTAAGCTGGGGGCAGCTGGTGCTCCCCTCACTTGTTTCCTTCACCCACACGCTGCCTGCTGTCCGAAGCCCGTAAGCATTTGTTTCATGTGTATCGTGTGGCTTTCTAGTTGTTTGTGCTATAAGGAAAACTCTTACAGCTTGCACTCCCGCATGTGTGGCAGTGGAAATCTGTCTTTTTGAACTCACTTGTGAGACCCTGTGAATCTTCTCCTAGTTTTGACAGTTCTCACACTGGCTTGCTGAATTTTGTTCCAAATGGATGAATACTTGGTCATTCTTGGGTTACCTGGTTCATAGGACCATAAAAACTCCCCTTTCTTGCCTATGCTGCTCCCACACAGGTATTGATATGAATGGTTTGGTCCTCATCTTCCATGTTCTAGGGTTTGAGGGACTACCTTAATGTCTGGGGGTTTCATTTCCTATCCCGGTTGCTTTGTTTTTGTGAAAGGATTAAGAAAACATTGTGTTTGCTACTGCCCTCTTACCCTAACTCTGTATCTTTTAATCTTTTAACCCTTACACTTGTATCACTTGGGCTTGGCAAATGCCCTTAAAGATTGACACAACACGGTATCTCCACTTGATTAGTCTGTTTCTGTGGTAATGAATTTGAGGGATCTCCCTTACCCCAGGAATGGCTAACATGTTACCACTGTAAGCATAAACTACTAAGGGTGGTCATTTCATTCACCTCCAGATTACCCTAACTGATCCTCGGTGGTGTGGGCTGCAAACAGCATATGGCCAGGAGCCCACTAACCTATCACCAACCGACCGTGTGATACAGGACCAGTTGCTTCTCATTATTTGTTGAGGGTAGCAGGCACCATTAGGGACCAGGCCTGCCCTTTGGGGGAGAGCACAGAGCTTGTTAGGAAAGGCAGGCATGTGAGGAGCTAACTAGAACTAAGGGTAGTTTTTGTCCACTGAGAAATGTATGCAAAGGTGCCTTTATGAGTGTTTTCTTATGGACAGAAGCAGTTCCCAAACTGTTCAAAGGCCTGCATGATGCAGAATGATGTGGGAGGCCGAGGGGCAGGGCTCTGGCCTCTCTAGCCTTTACTTCAAGCACAGTCGTTCCGCCTTTTCCCATTTTACGCACTATGACCTAGTACTTACTTATTTCAAAACAGGGTTTTACTGCTGAAAAATGGATGAGCAGCGGATAGAATTGGGGCCCACATTTCCTTGTGCACATAGGCTCCTGAGGTGAGTGGCCTGACCTTTGCCAAGCTAAGTGCACTCACATAAAGGTCTGCTGTGAGCACCACCTACTCTGGAGTTGAGCCGGACCAGGACTCAAACTGACTTTACTGCTTGGCAGTGGACAACCCTGGGCAGCTCTTCTGTCTTCTGTGAGTTTCCTTACTGGTACATCAGGGACGTACACCTGCACTGGTATGTTGTGCTGCCAAACGTGCAGCATGTTCGGCGCGGTGCCGGCCTGCAGCAGGTCTCGGTAAGTGGTAGCTGCCGTTGTGACTGCTGAGTCAGGTGAGGGTCCCAGGGCCTCTGCTAAGAGGTGATACTTGGTTCAGGCTTGATCAGGCCCAGAACCACGGTCTCTAGCACAGGTCCTGCCTCCACTGACAGGGGAAGTGTGCCCACTTTCTGGGCCAGTCTCTTAACTATTGGTATTTGGTTAATACTGCCCTCCACTGGCACCCACATGCATTAGCTCCTCTGAGTCTTCTCTGTAAGGCAGACTTTTATTCCCATTCTCCAGAAGAGGATGTGCGCTCAAAGGATACAGTCCCTGTCACTGAAGCCCACGTCTGGTGTTCCTTTCATGTCACTCTGTATGGCGCCTTCAGTATAACTGGAATCATGAACATGTTACAGGGACAGACCAGCTTTGTGTGTGTCGGGGGAGAGGGGGGCACGATGCTACAGGGACCTGGGTCTTGGCAAACGCTGTTCTAGTACACTGATGTTTCAACAAGAATGAAAATAAGCTTTTTAGGGCGGGGTTAGGGTAACGCAGGAAGAATTATAAGCAATATGAATTTATTTTGGAAACAAAACCCCCCAAATAATGCCTGAACCCAGAAGGTACATAAAAATGGCCAAAAATATTTTAAAATAATAGATTTGAAGATCATTTGTAGCTTTTTCCTCATAACATGAATGCTTTCAGCAGGACAGTAAATTACAAACCATATCCAATCATGTTAAGGCAGATGATCAATCTGGTCGCGTTACTCCTGGGAAAGTAATCATGTTGGAGCTGTTCCTCCCAGCTGTTTGGTCAGTTGGTCCAGGAAAGGACAGTCCTGGAGTCAGCAGGTGGGGAGCTGGGCCTTGCCTGTCTTGTCACTGCTCGTTCTGCTGGCCCTCTGTGACGGAAGCAGACACGGAACCCTGGCCCTTGTTGACATCGCTGATGCACACCCACTGCCCGTCAACGGACTCCTTCCACAGGGTCACCTGCAAGCCAGCACATGGAGCCTGTCACAGGTCTGCACCCCTGCAGCCCGCTGTCCTCACCTTCCCAGGTCCCCCATCGAAGGCCATGACTCACAGCTTGTGAGTCAACAAAAATCCCCACAGATTAAGAAAGGAGTAGGGAGAGTGACTTCACCAAGATGGTGACAAAGGGTGTTCTTGACTTAGCCCCCCCCCCCCCCCCCCCCCCCGCCGACAGGAAGAACAACTATTCATGAACAAGAAACCATGGAGTGAATCCGAGAAGACAACAGTGACGCTGAAGCACCTCCCTCCACCACTGAGACCAAGATACTGTACCGGAAGGGTAAGTGGGAAGTGCTGACTGCATGGCCCCCCCACCCAGGCTGGCATAGCACCATGTCCAACCTGTGGTTCCTCCAGAAGGAAAAGAACATGGAGGTGACATCCAGTTATCCAGCATTGTAAGTTGTTGCTTTGCGGGAGCCCAGACTCTGGGTTCTGTTCCATGGGGACTGCAGGCACATTTGTGGGGCTCAACTACTGGGAATCTGATTGTGACTAAGTGGGAAGGGCTTCTAGGAACTGGCACCCGGATATTAGCAGACCAGGCAGAAAAGCGCCTCACATCCAGAAAGCTTGTTCAGGAAAATCCGGGAGGTCCCTGAAGATGGGCTGCCCAGGTAGCAGAGCTGAGTCACAGCCCAGCTGGCCGAAGAGCATGGCCCCCGGCCCATCTGACAGCAAGGGCTCACTCCAACACCCGCAAGGTGCATGACCCTGCAACTCTAGCAGAGGGGAGTGGGCAGAGCTCCACAGCAAAAGCCTGCGGCCTTATTTCACCAGGAAACTTGGGGACAGGTTGGCTTAAGACCACACACAAAAATATGAGTGGCCTTACAGCTGTTTCTCCCACTGTGGCAGGGCACGAAGACTAAGTTGTATCTAAGCAGAGCACATGGGAAGCTGCAGAGCCTGTCCAACAGCCCTGCTTACAGTGGCGCCAGAATGGAGCACACAGTGCTTGGTTTCCCAACTACAGAGCAAGACTAGTGGCCTCACCTAACCAGGATATTCAGTCTTCACTCTTGCCTAATTTGGGTCTCCAAAGAACAAGCTGTGTGGGCTCTGGGTCTGGTCCTGCTGCCGCGCCACCAGGGCTGGGAAGACTCAGACTCACCTACTGCTGAGTAGAGAGCCCAGTCCTGACAGAAAAGGAAGCCCAACCAGAGAATCCAGGCAACAGTGAAGCCCATCCTCTAGCCTCACACGAGGATCACAGAAAACCAGGTAAGTATGGTAACACCAAAGGAAACTAATAAAACTACAGAAATGAAGATCTATGAACTGTGGGACAAAGAATTTAGGTACATGAAAAGGTGCTCAGCGTAACTCATCACTGGGGAAAGGCGCCTCCAGACCACAGTAAGCTATCACCTCACACATGTCAGAATGGCCGCATCAAGACGACAACACAAGTACTGGCAAGGTGTGGGGAAAAGGGAACCCTTGCACACGGCTGGTGGGGCTGTAACCCGGTACAGCTGCTAGGGAAAACAGGATGGAGGGTCCTCAACAAAATTAAAGATAGAACTGTTAGGATCCAGCAGTTTGATTTCTGGGTATTTATCTGAAGAAAAGGAAAACACTATCTTGAAAAGTATCTGCACGCCATTTCACTGAAGCCTTATTCACAACAGCCAGACATGGAAACAACCTAAGTGTCCACTGACAGATGAACGTATAAAGAAGTCGTGCATATACAATGGAATATTATTCAGCCAGAAAAAAGTAAGGGAATCCTGTCATTTGTGACGTGGGTGGACTTTGAGGGCACTATGCTAACACTGTATGATCTCATTTATATGTGGAATCTAAAAACAAAACCAGAAACACCCGTAAGAGACCCAAAGCCAGTCACAGAAGAGTTCCGATTTGTGGTTACTAGAGTTGGGGGTGGAGGGTCAAGGTATCCGCTTGCAGTTCTAAGATACAGAAGCATCTCATAAGTGGGAGGCAGCGTACTTTACTTTAGTATAAGATACTTCCGTATACAGCTCACACTGCCGTACAGTCGATGTGAAAACTCTTGAGAGACTAAATCCCGAGTATTGTATCTGTATGAAATAATGGATGCTAAACTTGCTGCGCGGATCAGTTCACAGTATACGTAAGTCAAACCATGCTATATACTTTCACCTTACGACGTAGGCCTATTATACCTCAACAAAACTGGAAAGAGAACACCTTAAAAAATAAGAAAAACAGAGAAGGGGCAATACTGTGAATAATAATGCTACATCATGAAATAATAGTAACCGTAGTAATAATAATGTAAACACGGATGTTGTTTTAACCAAGTTCCTATAGCTTCTGTGAGAGGATAGAGGGGAAGAGAACAGTAGCTCTCAAAGCGTGGTCTCTAGACCAGGGCATCTGCAGTGACCAGGAGCTTGTGAAAACTGCAGATTCTTGGGTCCTTGCCCAGAGCCACTGATTCAGAAGCTCTGGGGGTGGGCTTGGCAAGCCATGTCTTAACAAGTTTAATACTAAAGTCTGAGAAGAGCTAGAGGAAGATGAGTAACTATGTTATTTCTACACTTAAGTAAATGGCAGAAGAAACAGCTAGGCACTAAAAAGGTTTGCTCCCGGAGAATGAAAATCAGGAGATGCATTAAAAAATCATAACCTAATAAAACGACCTCAAGCTATGGATGTGTATTCAATAAAAAAATAATGATTTTAACAATTCATGCTTTAGAGACAGACCATTTACTACACATGTACTGTGCAGAATGCTCTAGACTGAAAACAAAGTCCTTTAGTGAAGGACTACTGTGCAGATAGCAATAGAATTGAGCTCTTTGTAGGAAACAAGCTGATAAAAGAAGAGTAAGAAGCATAAAAGAAGAATGGCAGCAGACCACAGACATGGAATGTCCAACCAGGCACTTGCCCAGTGCCCTGTAAACACTACGGTAGGGCTCCTCAGTCATATTACGGTCTGTTGGCCTGTCCTGGCTGCCACCAAATCTGGGATCTAGTCCTGTCTCTGGTACTTACTAGAAATGAAGAGGGTTAGATTAGTTTTCTTTGAGGATCATTCCAGCTCTAAAACTCTATGGCTTTGAGATGGGGCCTGCCAGATCTTTCTGGGACTACTACACATGAAAGGGACCCCAGGCTGGATAAACAAACACTGCCCGCAAAGGGTCTCAAAGAGGTATTTGTACACCCCTGTGCACAGCATTCCTGACAAGAGCCAAAGGTGAAGCACCCCAGTGTCCACCAACGTAGGTGCGGATAAATGTGGTAGGACAGAGTATTAGTCTTACAACACAGATGACGACACTATAGGTTCCACTTACATGAGGTCCCTAGAGCAGTCAAATTCACAGAGACAGGAAGTAGGATGGTGCTTACCAGGGGCTGGGGGGTGGGGTGGGGAGGAGTTAGTGCTCAGTGAGGACGGAGTTTCAGCTGGGAGAGATGCAGACAGCTCTGGAGGTGCATGGGGGTGATGGCCCAATAATGTGAATGTGCTCAAAACTACTAAACTGTACACTTAAAAATGGTTAAGATGGGTGAACTTTCTATGTATTTTGCCACGATTAAAAAAAAAAGCTGCCTCCTGAAAGGAAGAAGTAACGAGCCACCGCCATCTCCCTGGGGGAGGACCCGAGACTTTGCACGGCAGGTTTCAGCGCAGGAGTCCGGAAGTGCACTCACGTGCTGCTACACTGTCCTGCATTACTGTCTCCGTAGCCGTCCTCGTATGGCTCAGAGCACAGTGGGAAGAGGTGTGGGGGGTGAACAATAACACCCATGAATTATTCTGATTTTTAGAAATATGCCTCTTAGATGTCTGACAAAAACCTTCCATTTTTTTTTTTTTTAATCTATTAACTTTTTGAGCAGTGCTGAATGTCACCACGAAGACAAGGTGGTCAAATAGTAAAGGTGACGGACTACCACGGCAGTGCCTTTAGATTTAACCCAGGCCTGATTACTGACTCTGCCACAGCTTTGTGACCCCTATGCAAGTCTAACTCCCACTGTCAGCTGCTTTCATATTTGTAAAAGGGGGGAAAACAACCTTGGGGCAGGGGCAGTAGACTGTAAGATTTAATGATGTAATTAAGAGATGTGCTCAAAAAACATTCCTCATTAAGGCTCCTTCCAAGCCTGTCATTACATGCAGAATTCAACTATGCTTTCTAGTGGGCACAGTAAAGACAAACAGGGCCCTGTCCACCATGTCATGAAAATGGAGTGTACCTTGTTGTCTCCGCCCGAGACAGCCAGGATGTTGGCCGTGATGGACCAGCTCACATGCCACACAACGTCATTGAACTTGTGCAACAGTTTGGGTGACCACGTATTGCCTGAGGTGTCATCACAAGTCCAAATGAACACACGACCGTCCTGGGAAAAGAAAGGCTAGAATCAGGGAAGGAAAGGCAGGGATCTTGAACTGGGGATATCCTCTTCATCTAGAGCCATATCGGACTTTTGCAGGAATGGGGTGGGGGATTCAGCACAACACACAGCCGACGCCCTCCTGGGTGTGCATAGCTGTGATGGCCAATTTCCAGCCCAGCATTATCCCTTTACCCCAGGAACACACTTCACATTGGCTGAGTCTCCCAGGTTCTCATACTCATATTGGTTTCAAGTATGGATTTTACACTGCTAACTCTAAAATTTTCTCTGGGTTTTCCTTATGCCTGCCAAGTCACCTCCTCGTTTTGGCTCACTCTGGCTCGAATTTTGTCAACCTAATGGGTATGGCTGTCTATACAACAAGCTCAGAGAATGAGAAAGGACAAGCTGAAAAAGTCCTCAAATTTAGGACCAAACATAACAGGCTCAAATGAAGCCTGGCTAACCTTTGCCTATGGTGGGGTTACCATATCATTAAAGGCTTGTCCTTGGTCTTTCCTTTGTGATCTGTGAAGACTGAATAGCTAGGTAAGCCCAAGATCCTAGAGCTTCCGATTGCCCCTGGTCCCTGCTTGGGAACACTCTCAGAATGCACCTGGGCACCTCTAATCCCCAGCTGCACAATGCTGAGGAGGGGAAACTGGTCCTGAGTTTCGTCTAGCTCACGGCTCAGTGGAGACAAGCCACTAGTGTTTTTTTTTTTTTTTTTAAGATTTTATTTATTTATGTGACAGAGAGACAGCCAGTGAGAGAGGGAACACAGCAGGGGAGAGGGAGAAGGAGCAGGCTCCCAGCCGAGGAGCCCAATGTGGGACTCGATCCCGGAACACCAGGATCACGCCCTGAGCCGAAGGCAGACGCTCAACGACTGCGCCACCCCGGCGCCCCCCCGCCACTAGTGCCTTCTGATCAAGCCTTTGCCTTAGGATGACCTGGCTACAAGCACTGTCCTACTTGCACTGGTCCAAAGGCGCCTGTTGCCCTGCCCTTACCTTTTTAGTCTTTACCTTAGGGGGGGACCGTAAGGTTTGATGGGACTTACTCAGAGATTAAACAACACGGGAGGCTCTCATGGATCTGAGCTGACCTGGGAGCAACTGGCGATGGTGCTGGTGGGCAGGCCAATGGAGGGGGCCCAGGCCACATCTCGAACCCAGTCACTGTGCGCTTCTAGCTTCTGTTCCTCCTTCCACTGGCCGTCCTCCTCCTCCCTAACAGGGGAGACGAAAGGGAGAATGCAGCAGCAGGTAGCAGCCCAGGTGTCTTTCCCACACCTCCAGTGTACCCCCATCCTGTGGGCTCTGCAGAGGCCAAGAAGCTATTCCATCTTTCTGATTTCATTCGTTGACCTTGTAGATTTTTACTCAGTTCACCAGCTATAAAGGAATCCTCCAAGGAATACTGTTCCCCCACAGCCAATGGCTCTGGCAGTTAGGAATTAGGTAAAGAATTAAAGCGCTTGAGCAAGGCCAAGTTGTTTTTAAAGGATGTCCTCTGACAGACTGAAAACAGTATTCTAGGGCAAGAGGGAAAAGAACGTGATTCCATTTCTTGGGAACTGTGGCTGAGTCATAGTAGGTAGTAGGGTCGGTGGTAAAAAGCGTCCTTACTCTCAAGAGTAAGCCCACCAACGCCACTTACTTCCACAGTTTGATGAGGTTGTCACAACCGCCCGATGCAAACTTCTTGATGTAGTTGGGCTTCTGCCCCGATGGCTGGTCTATGAGGCTTCCAGGTACAACAGCAGGGGCCCAACTGACAGCATTGCAGCCAATCTGTAAAGAGGGGGGTTGGGGTGACTGCCCGTTTGCCTTGCAACAGAGCACTTCTGCAGACTCACGGCTGCAGTGTATTTCCCCTCCAATTCTCAGGACAGGATTATGTAGGACAGTTGTTTTGATGAATTAAGGACCAGCCCCCATAATGCTCCTTTAAAGAGTCCTAACAGTGCATGTATTTTTCAGCAATATACATTTAAAGTAGGAGTTAGGGACGCCCAGGAATTTAAGAAACAGAACATTTTCAAAAATATGAAGGAAGGCACGGATTCAGAAAAACATGCAAAGTTTAATGAATTACTCTAAAGCACTCTTGTAACCACTACCAGTTCAAGATATCAAACTACCATTTACCCAAGAAGCCCTGTCAATATGTCCCACCTGAATCACAGCCCTTCCTCCTTGGATTTCTTCCTTTTTTTCTCTTTAGTTTTGTCACCTAAATATGCATCCCTAGATACTATTCTTCAGTTCTTTCCCTACAGTTTTTTTTTGTTGAAGAAAGATCAGTCATCTGACCTGCAGACTCTCAGGCTGATTTGCTATTTCATACTCAGACCTCTGAATTCCCGAAAATTGTCAGCTGGATCCCAGACTGGATCAGACTCAAGCTTGACCCCTTCGTTAAGACTACAGGCAGTAAAGTACTCTTTCGTTGGGAGGCAAATAATGTCAGGTTGTCTTTTTATGTTGTTAGCACCTGTCAACATTCACGCCTCTTTTAGTTCACTGGACGTTACAAAATGGTGATAATGTATTCATTTCTTTGTTATTTATTATATAGAATAATCTAGACAGGGGCAACTCCCCTCATTAATATTTGGCTCCCCATGGGTACAGGTCAGATAGGAAAGGCAGGATAAATGCTTCACACTTTATGAACTGGTTTGCTGCCATTCTTTAAGAATGACTATTTTATTTTTTTACTTTTGAGAATATTTTATTTATTTGAGAGAGAGAGTGAGTGAGAGAGAACACAAGTGAGGGTAGGAGTAAGGGGAGAGGGAGGAGCAGACTCCCCCACTGAGAAGGGAGCCTGATGTGGGACTTGATCCCAGGACCCTGGGATCATGACCTAAGCCAAAGGCAGACGCTTAACCAACTGAGCCATGTAGGTGCCCCTAATTTTCTCTTTCATATATCATTATGAGCTCATGAATTTAAGCGTATTTGATGGATTTCAGTTCACTGCAATTATTTTCGGTTTTTTAACACCTAAACTGTAGTGTGTATTCAAATTGGCTCCTTTGATAACCCTGGTATGTCAAAGTATGTCTTTGTTCATTTCTGTTGGGTATGACAAAATGTTCCAGGCTCATCCTGTACATGTCCTGCCTCAGACTTAAGATCAGCCACTTACTCAAGAATTAGGGTTTTTTGGGATGCCTTGGTGGCTCAGTCCATTAAGCGTCTGCCTTCAGCTCAGGTCATGATCCCAGGGTCCTGGGATCAAGCCCCGGTTGGGCTCCCTGCTCAGTGGGGAGTCTGCTTCTCCCTCTCCCTGCTCCTGCTCTTTGTCTCTCTCAAGTAAATAAATAAAATCTTAAAAAAAAAAAAAAAAAAAAAGAATTAGGGTTTCTTTTAGTAAGAATCTATATTTTAAGACTATAATCTGGTGCTAGGGATGCCCACTGCCACATAGTTATTTTATCTCATTTCACACTCAACGGTCTCAGTCACTGCCAATATAATAAGTAAAAACATTTAAAAAAATGTTTGCAGTGTACTCTCCATTCTCTGCCACAGGTGTTTTTTTGGGGAAGGGCAGGGTGTGTTTTGTATGTATGGTTATGAGCATCAAAAGATTCTAGATCTCCAGCTCTGCTTGTGCCTTTTTTTTTTTTTTAAGATTTTTTTTTTTTTTTAAAGATTTTATTTATTTATTTATTTGACAGAGATAGAGACAGCCAGCGAGAGAGGGAACACAAGCAGGGGGAGTGGGAGAGGGAGAAGCAGGCTCATAGCAGAGGAGCCTGATGTGGGGCTCGATCCCACAACGCCGGGATCACGCCCTGAGCCGAAGGCAGACGCTTAACCGCTGTGCCACCCAGGTGCCCCTTTTTTTTTAAGATTTTATTTACTTATTTGGAGCATGCAAGCGGGGCAAAGGGGAGAGGAAGAGAAAGAACCTCAAGTGGACTCTGCTGAGCACGGTGCCCGATGCAGGGCTCGATCTCACCACCCTGAGATCATGACCTAAACTGAAATCAAGACTCTGACGCTTCACCAACTGAGTCACCCAGTGCCCTGTGCCCACTTTTTAAACAGTTGTCTGCTACCTTAACAGAGCATATGGCCACTACGTCCTATACTCTGCCTTATAACCCTCATTTAGTCTTAGTTCTCTACAATTAACTATATTTCATATCTGTATAGTCATTTCTGTTGTCTGAAACTTATTCTCTAGTAGTTCCCTCAGGAAGGGCTAATGGAAACAACAGTCCTTGAGTCTTGCATAGCAATAACAGTCTGCATTCTTTCTACTCCAAAATAAAATTCTAAGACCAGCCCTCAGGTATTACTGACATTCACTGCTCACGAACCATATAATCTGACGAGTTCTGACACAGGCTTACCCTGTGAAACTACCACTACGGTCAAGGTAACAAACATGTCTCAGAGTGCTAAAAGAAAAAAAACTTCTAACCAAGAGTACTCTATGCAGGAAGTTACTCAGAATTGAAGGAGAGAGAGCTTTCCAGACAAGCAAACACTCCTGGAACTCGTGACCACTAAGCTCACCTTATAAGAGACGTTAAAGGGTTGCCTTTAAGTTGAAAAGAAAGGGTGCTTATCAGTAACAAGAAAACACATGGAAGTAGAAAACTCACCAGTTAAGGTAAACACATAGTAAAGGTATTGGAGTAATCACATGTAAAGCTAGTACGAAGGTTAAAAGACAAAAGTGGTAAAAACAATTATAACGACAATAATTAGTTAAGAGATACACAACACAAAAAGATGCAAAATTTGACCTCAGAAACGTAAAATGTGGGTGGAGAGTAAAAATGCATTCATGTATCAGTTCTTATCAACTTCAGATGGACTGTTATAAACATGTTATAAATAAACGCAAGCCTCATGGTAACCATAAAGCAAAAACCTATAGTAGATACACAAAAGATGAGAAAACAATCTAAACATACCACTAAAGAAAGTCATCAAACCATAAAAAAAAAAGGAACAGAAAGGAACTACAAAGCAGCCAGAGAACAATTAATAAAAATGGCAATAAGTACATACCTATCAATAATTATTTTAAATTGAAATGGTCTAAATGCTCCACTCAAAAGACAAAGGGTGACTGGATGAAAAAACAAGACCCATCTATACGCTGCCTAGAAGAGATTCACTTCACACGTGAAGACAGAGAAAGACAAACTGAAGGAACTGGAATAAGGTATTCCACGCAAATGGAGGGGAAAAAAAAGGCTGGGGTAGCAGTGCTTAGGTCAGACAGAGTAGACTTTTTTTTTTAAAAGGTCCATGCCCAGCGTGAAGCCCAACGTTGGGCTTGAACTCACGACCCCGAGATCAAGACCTGAGCTGATCAAGAGTCGGATGCTTAACTGACTAAGCCACCCGCCGGCACCTTGAGAATAGACTTTAAAACACAGACTATAGGGAGGGGAGTTAAGATGGCGGAGGAGTAGGGGACCCCTTTTTCAGGCGGTCCCCTGAGTCGAGCTGGATAGGTACCAGACCAGCCTGAACAACCACGGAATCAGCCTGAGACGCAGGAAGATACATCTGGATCTCTACAAATGAACATCTCCAGCGCTGAGTATTGAGGTACGAAGCGGGGAGCCGTGAAACCGCACAGATATCGGAAGATAAATGGAAGGGGGAGGGAGCCGCCGCGTTCGGGCACCGGGAAGCGGTAGCCACCTGCACGGGGGAGCGGGAGGACTCGTGGTCGGCACCCGCGAGAGAGCGGACTGGAACGCGCGCCACCAGACTGAAACGGAGCTGCGCTGTGCTCACTGGAACCAGACTGAGACCGGGAGCTCCGGGAGCGCGCGGGGGCGGCTGGCAGCATTAGAAACACAAAGGACAGAGACGCGCCGGCCCTGGAAGTGAGGGCTGGGACTCCGGGTGTGGGGCGCACATCCCGGACGCTGCAGGGTTGAGAGCACCAACAGTAACAGAGTTAAAGTGGCCAGAACATTAGTGGAGAACGGTCCGCAATCCTCTGTTCTGTGACAGAGGCTGAGATTCGGCCACTGCTGCTCTGACTCTCAGAAGAGGCACAGCAAACCGCCAGGGAAAGCCGCCAGAGAACAAAAGCCTGGAAATGCCGGCTCAGGGAGTGCCCATCCCCATCCCCCCTCGCAGGGGACGCGGAGACTGTACCCAAACAGGGCTGCCTGAGTATCGGCGCGGCAGGCCCCTCCCCCAGAAGGCAGGCTGAAAAATCAAGCCCACAACCCTAAGATCCCTATAAAACAAGGGTGCACTGCTTGGGTCCTGGTCAATAATTTGGGCTCTGGACAACCCCGCACCCCCTCCTCATCAGAATGACGAGAAGGAGAAACCCCCCCAGCAAAGAAAAGACAATGAGTCCGTGGCCTCTGCCACAGAACTAATGGATATGGATATAACCAAATTATCAGAAATGGAATAAAGAGTAATAATGGTCAAGATGATGTACAGACTTGAAAAAAGTATTAACGGAAATGTTAATGAGAATATAGAATCTCTAAGGGCGGAAATGAGAGCGAATTTGGCAGAAATTAAAAATTCTATGAGCCAAATGCAGGCAAAACTAGAGGCTCTGATGGCCAGGGTCACAGAAGCAGAGGAACGGGTTAGCGAATTGGAGGATGGGTTAATAGAGGAAAAAACCAAAATAGAAGCTGCTCTTAAAAAAATCCAAGCCCACGAATGTAGGTTACAGGAGATTACTGACTCAATGAAACGATCCAATGTTAGAATCATCGGCATCCCCGAGGGGGTGGAGAAAAACAGAGGTCTAGAAGAGATATTTGAACAAATTGTAGCTGAAAACTTCCCTAATCTAGCGAGGGAAACAAACATCCGTGTTTAAGAGGCAGAGAAGACCCCTCCCAAGCTCAACCACGACACACCTACGCCACGTCACGTCATAGTGCAATTTGCAAATATTAGATCCAAAGATACATATTGAAAGCGGCCAGGGCAAAGAAATTTCTCATGTACCAAGGCAAAGGTTATCAGAATTACGTCAGACCTGTCTACACAGACCATGAATAAGAGAAAGGGTTGGGGGGGGGATTTTTAAAGCTCTTTCAGAGAAAAACATGCAGCCAAGGATCCTTTATCCAGCAAGGCTGTCATTCAGAATTGATGGAGAAATAAACACCTTCCAGAATCGCCATTGACCAATTTTGTAACCATGAAACCAGCCCTACAGGAGATATTAAGGGGGTTCTATAAAGGTAAAAAGGCCCCAAGAGTGATACAGAACAGAAAGTCACAATCGATAGAAACAAAGACTTTACTGGCAACATGGCATCATTAAAATCATATCTCTCAATATTCAGTCTCAATGTAAATGGCCTAAATGCTGCCATAACGCCACAGGGTTGCAGATTGGATAAAAAGACATGACCCATCCATTTGCTGTCTACAAGAGACTCATTTCGAACCTCAAGATACATCCAGACTGAAAGTAAAGGGATGGAATACCATCTTTCACGCCAATGGACCTCAAAAGAAAGCTGGGGTAACAATTCTCATATCAGACAGATTGGATTTTAAACTAAAGACTATAGTTAGAGACACAGAAGGGCACTATATTATTCTTAAGGGATGTATCCAACAAGTGGATATGACAATTATAAATATATATGCCCCCACCAGGGGAGCAGCAAGATACACAAGCCAACTCTTAACCAGAATAAAGAGACATATAGATAAAAATACGTTAATAGTAGGAGACCTCAACACTCCACTATCAGCAATAGACAGAGCACTGGAGCAGAAAACCAACACAGAAACAAGAGCTTTGAACGCCATACTCGATGAGTTGGACCTCATAGATATATATAGAACACTACACCCCAGAACCAAAGAATACTCATTCTATTCTAATGCCCATGGAACATTCTCAAGAATAGACCATGTTCTGGGTCACAAAACAGGTCTCAACCGATACCAAAAGACTGAAATTATTCCCTGCATATTCTCAGACCACAACGCTCTGAAATTGGAACTCAACCACAAGGAAAAATTTGGAAGAAACTCAGACTAAGAACCATCCTGCTCAGGAATGACTCGATAAACCAGGAGATCAAAAATCAATTTAAACAATTTATGGAGACCCACGAGAGTGAAAACACAACGGTCCAAAACCTATGGGGTACTGCAAAGGCAGTCCTAAGGGGGAAATACATAGCCATCCAAGCCTCACTCAAAAGAATAGAAAACTCTAAAATGCAGTTTTTATATTCTCACCTGAAGAAGCTGGAGCAGCAACAGAGGGACAGGCCTAATCCACGCACGAGGAAGCAGTTGACCAAGGTTAGAGCAGAAATCAATGAATTAGAAACCAGGAGTACAGTAGAGCAGATCAACAGAACTAGAAGCTGGTTCTTTGAGAGAATCAATAAAATTGACAAACCGCTGGCAAGACTTATCCAAAAGAATAGAGAAAGGACCCAAATTAATAAAATTATGAATGAAAAAGGAGAGGTCACAAACAACACCAATGAAACTGGAAGGATTATTAGAAACTTTTATCAACAGCTTTATGCCAATAAATTAAGCAATCTGGAAGAGATGGAGGCCTTCCTGGAAACCTATAAACTACCAAGACTGAAACAGGAAGAAATTGATTTTTTAAACAGGCCAATTAATTATGAAGAGATTGAGTCAGTGATAAACAACCTTCCAAATAACAAAACTCCAGGCCCAGATGGTTTTCCTGGGGAATTCTACCAAACATTCAAAGAAGAAATAATACCTATTCTCCTGAAGACTTTTCAAAAAATAGAAACAGAAGGAAAGCTACCAAACTCATTCTATGAGGCCAATATTACCTTGATCCCCAAACCAGGCAAAGACCCCATCAAAAAGGAGAATTACAGACCGATTTCCCTAATGAACATGGATGCCAAAATCCTCAACAAGATCCTGGCTAATAGAATCCAACAGTACATTAAAAGGATTATCCATCATAACCAAGTGGGATTCATCCCTGGGATGCAAGGGTGGTTCAACATTCGCAAATCGATCAATGTGATACATCATATCAACAAGAAAAGACTCAGGAACCATATGATCCTCTCAATGGATGCAGAAAAAGCATTTGACAAAATACAGCATTCTTTCCTGATTAAAACACTTCAGAGTGTAGGGATAGAGGGTACATTCCTCAATCTCATGAAAAGCCTACAGCAAATATTATTCTCAATGGGGAAAAGCTGGAAGCCTTTCCCTTAAGATCAGGAACACGACAAGGATGCCCACTCTCGCCACTATTATTCAACATAGTACTAGAAACCCTTGCAACAGCAATCAGACAACAAAAAGGGATAAAAGGTATCCAAATCGGCAAAGAAGAAGTCAAACTGTCTCTCTTTGCAGATGACATGATACTCTATATGGAAAACCCAAAAGTATTCACGCCCAAACTATTAGAAGTTATAGAGCAGGGGCGCCTGGGTGGCACAGCGGTTAAGCGCCTGCCTTCGGCTTAGGGCGTGATCCCGGCGTTATGGGATCGAGCCCTACATCAGGCTCCTCCGCTATGAGCCTGCTTCTTCCTCTCCCACTCCCCCTACTTGTGTTCCCTCTCTCGCTGGCTGTCTCTATCTCTGTCGAATAAATAAAATCTTTATAAAAAAAAAAAGAAGTTATAGAGCAATTCAGTAATGTGGCGGGATACAAAATCAATGCACAGAAATCAGTTGCATTTCTATACATGAATAATGAGACTGAAGAAAGAGAAATTAGGGAATCCATCCCATTTACAATAGCACCAAAAACCATACGTTACCTTGGAATTAACTTAACCAGAGATGTGAAGGATCTATATTCTAGAAACTATAAATCACTCTTGAAAGACATTGAGGAAGACACAAAAAGATGGAAAAATATTCCATGCTCATGGATCGGAAGAATTAACATAGTTAAAATGTCCATGCTACCCAGAGCAATCTACACTTTCAATGCTATCCCGATCAAAATACCGAGGACATTTTTCAAAGAACTGGAACAAATAGTCCTTAAATTTGTGTGGAACCAGAAAAGGCCCCGAATCTCCAAGGAACTGCTGAAAAGGAAAAACAAGCTGGGGGCATCACAATGCCGGATTTCGAGCTGTACTACAAAGCTGTGATCACAAAGACAGCATGGTACTGGCACAAAAACAGACACATAGACCAATGGAACAGAATGGAGAACCCAGAAATGGACCCTCGGCTCTTTGGGCAACTAATCTTTGACAAAGCAGGAAAAAACATCCGGTGGAAAAAAGACAGTTTCTTCAATAAATGGTGCTGGGAAAATTGGACAGCTACATGCAAAAGAATGAAACTTGACCACTCTCTCACACCATACACAAAGAAAAACTCCAAATGGATGAAAGACCTCGATGTGAGACAGGAATCCATCAAAATCCCAGAGGAGAACATAGGCAGCAACCGCTACGACATCGGCCAAAGCAACCTTTTTCATGACACATCTCCAAAGGCAAGAGAAACAAAAGATAAAATGAACTTGTGGGACTTCATCAAGATAAAAAGCTTCTGCACAGCCAAGGAAACAGTCAAAAAAACTAAGAGGCAGCCCACGGAATGGGAGAATATTTTTGCAAATGACACTACAGATAAAAGACTGGTATCCAAGATCTACCAAGAACTTTTCAAACTCAATACGCGAGAAACAAATAAACAAATCATAAAATGGGCAGAAGATATGAACAGACACTTTTCCAATGATGACATACAAATGGCTAACAGACACATGAAAAAATGTTCAAAATCATTAGCCATCAGGGAAATTCAAATCAAAACCACACTGAGATACCACCTTACGCCAGTTAGAATGGCAAAAATTGACAAGGCAAGAAACAACAATTGCTGGAGAGGATGTGGAGAAAGGGGATCCCTCCTACATTGTTGGTGGGAATGCAAGTTGGTACAGCCACTCTGGAAAACAGTGTGAAGGTCCCTTAAAAAGTTAAAAATTGAGCTACCCTATGACCCAGCCATTGCACTACTGGGTATTTACCCCAAAGATACAGACGTAGTGAAGAGAAGGGCCATATGCACCCCAAAGTTCATAGCAGCATTGTCCACAATAGCTAAATCGTGGAAGGAACCGAGATGCCCTTCAACAGATGACTGGATTAAGATGTGGTCCATATATACAATGGAATATTACTCAGCTATCAGAAAGAACGAGTTCTCAACATTTGCTGCAACATGGACGGCACTGGAGGAGATAATGCTAAGTGAAATAAGTCAAGCAGAGAAAGACAATTATCATATGGTTTCTCTCATCTATGGAACATAAGAACTAGGAAGATCGGTAGGGGAAGAAAGGGATAAAGAAAGGGGGGGTAATCAGAAGGGGGAATGAAGCATGAGAGACTATGGACTCTGAGAAACAAACTGAGGGCTTCAGAGGGAGGGGGTGGGGGAATGGGATAGGCTGGTGATGGGTAGTAAGGAGGGCACGTATTGCATGGTGCACTGGGTGTTATACGCAACTAATGAATCATCGAACTTTACATCAGAAACCAGGGATGTACTGTATGGTGACTAACATAATATATTAAAAAAAAACAAAAAAAAAAAAACCCAAACAAACATCTGCTTTCAGCTCGGGTCATGATCCTGGGGTCCTGGGATCGAGTCCCACATCAGGCTCCTTGCTTAGTGGGGAGCCTGCTTCTCCCTCTCCCTGTGCCGCTCCCCCTGCTTGTGCTCACTTTCTCTGTCAAATAAGTAAATAAAATCTTAAAAAAAAAATCAGAAATAAAAAAGGAGAAATTACAACCTACACCACAGAAATACACAGGATTATGAGACTACCATGAAAAGATATATGCCAATAAATTGAACCACCTAGAAGAAATGAATAAATCCCTAGAAATATACAATGTTCCAAGGCTGAATGAAGAAACAGAAAAATCTAAACGACTGATTACTATTAATGAAACTGAATTGGTAATTAACAGACTTCCAACAAAAGTCCAGGACTAGATGGCTTCATGGGTGAATTCTACCATTTATTTTTTATTTATTTTAAAAAAGATTTTAAGTAATGTCTACACCCAATGTGGGGTTCAAACTCACAACCCCGAAATCAAGGGTTGTATGCTCCAATGAGTCAGTCAGGTGACTCTCTACCAAACATTTAAAGAATGAATATCTGCCTGCTCAAACTATTCCAAAAATAAAAAAGGAATGAATTCTTCCAAATTCATTCTGTGGGGCCAACATTACCCTGAAGAACTCCTGCGACTCAACCCCCAAATAAATAATCTGACTAAAAATGGGCAGAGAAGGACGCCTGGGTGGCTCAGTTGGTTAAGCGTCTGCCTGTGGCTCAGGTCATGATCCCAGGGTCCTGGGATTGAGTCCCACACTGGGCTCCTTGCTCAGCGGGGAGCCTGCTTCTCCCTCTGCCTGGCACTCCCTCTGCTTGTGCGCTGACACATAAATAAATAAAATCTTAAAAAAAAAATGGGCAAAGGAACTGAATACACATTTTCCCAAAGACATACTGATGACGAACAGACACATGAAAAGATGCTCAGCATCACTAATTATATGCAAATCAAAACCACAATGACGTATCACCTCACACCAGTCAGAATGATAGTATCAAAAAGACAAGAAATAACAAGTGTTGCTGAGTTTGTGTGGAGAAAAGGGCACCCTCATGAACTGTTGGTGGGAGTATAAACTGGTGTAGCCATTATGGAAAATAGTACGGAGTTTCCTCAAAAAATTAAGAATAGAAATACCGTATGGTCCAGCAATTCCACTTCTGGGTATTCATCCAAAGAAAACAAAAACACTAATTCAATATCTGCACCCCCAAGTTCCCTGCACATTATTTACGATAGCTAAGACACAGAAGCAACCTAGAAGAAATTTTAAAAATGTGGTATATATATATATATATATATATATATATATATGTACAGTGGAATATTATTCAAATTCAATCATAAATAATGAAATTGTGTCATCTGCAACAACATGGATGGACCCCCCCCCTTTTTTTAAAGATTTTATTTATTTGACAGAGAGAGAGAGAAAACGCACGAGCAGGGATGAAGGGCAGAGGGAGAAGGAGAAGGAGACACCTGGCTGAGCAAGGAGCCCAATGCAGAACTCGATCCCAGAACCCTGGAATCATGACTGAGCCAAAGGCAGACGCTTAACCAACTGAGCCACCCAGGCACCTCAACATGGATGGGCCCTGAGGACATTATGCTAAATGAAATAAGTCTGAGAAAGACAAATACCTTATGATCTCACTTTTACGTGGAATCTTAAAAAGAAAAGAAAAAAGACGAACAGGAAAAACTCTATGCTCTTAGATACAAAGAACAGACAGGTGGTTGCTGGAGGTGGGGGCTGAGGGGTGGGGTAAATGTGTAAAAGGAGTCAAAAGATACAAACTTCAGGTATAAAATAAGTCACAGGGATGTAATATACAGCTTGGTGACTACGGTTAATACTATACTGCCTAACTTAAATTTGCTAGGAGAGAACATCTTAAAAGTCCTTATCACAAGGAAAGACTTTTTTTGGGTAACTGTACGAAGTGACAGAGGTCAACTAGACTTATTGTGGTGATCATTTTGCAATGTACACAAATACTGAATCGTGTTATATATCTGAAACGAATGTATGTCAATTATACCTCAATAAAAAAAGAGAAGTGATTAAAAAACAGTATTTTAATGAAAATCAAACAAAAAATAAACATATCTATCACTCCTGAAAGTTTCCTCTGGTCTCTTTCCTGATCCCTCCCCCTGGCCCTGCTTTACCCCAAACTTAGCTGATCTGTCGTCACTAGTTTACTTTTTCTAGAATTTTAGATCAGTGGAATTCATAATATGTACTTTTTGTCTGATTTTCTCACTCTGTGTAATTATTTTAAAATTCATTCTTCTTATGTCTGTCAGTAGTTATTTCTTTTCATTGCTAAAAGCATTTCTATAGTGTGGACAAACTACAGTGTGATCCATTTACTTGTTGATACACATGTAGATTATTTCCAGTTTTTGGCTTTTAAAGCTGGTATGATCTTTTGTGTGAACCTGAAAGTCAGTTTTGCTGGTTATAAATCCTTGGCCCACACATTTTCCTTGAGTATTGTGAATCTGTTCTTTTTCTATGCATGTATCATTGCTGTTGAAAAGTCTGATCAAAGTCTAATTTTGTTTCTCTTATAAATCACATGGCTTTTCCCCCCTAGATGACCAAAGGATTTTGTTTAAAGGCCAGTAATTCTATTAAAATTATGGTTTTTTTGCTGGTGATTCAGGATATACATATACACATACATATATATATATATATATATACGTATATATATACGTATGTATATGTATTTTTTTTAAGTATTTTATTTTATTTTTGAAGTAGGCTCCATGCCCAGCATGAGGCTTGAACTCATGACCCTGAGATCAAGAGTCATGCTCTACTGACTGAACCAGCCAGGCACCCTTCTGGGTTGATATTAAGGGCAGGGCATACTCTCTCAAAATGCAGTTTCAAATATTGTTGTTTTAGAATTTTAAAATAGTTTTCTTTAGTTTTTAGCATTTGTTCTTTTCTCTTCTTCAGGAATTCCTCATATTCATGTTTCTTCTTTGCCTGTCTTCATTCTCTCAAAATCTTTTATCTATTTTTTTGATTTTAAAAAATTTCCTCTTTTTGGGGCGCCTGGGTGGCTCAATCGCTTAAGCGTCTGCCTTCAGCTCAGGTCATGATCCCAGGGTCCTGGGATCGAGCCCCATGTTGGGCTCCCTGCTCGGTGGGGAGTCGGCTTCTCCCTCCCCCCTGCTTATGCTCTGTCTCTCTCTCTCTCAAATAAAATCTTTAAAAAAAAAACTCTTTTCACAATTTATTTCTAAGGCATTAACTGTTGTATTTATTTGCTCTTATATTCCTTCTAATTTAGTCTTTATTACTGAAATGATTTTTTTATTCCTAATTCTTTCCTAAATTCTGTCACCTCATTTGGGGAATTTTTCTAATTTTGACTTACAGTATTTTTTTCACATCTTGTAATATTTAAAAAAGGTTTCTTAGCTTCATTTCAAATAGTGGGTGACAGCTGGTTCTGTTTTGTGGGCATGTCTTTCTTTCATTGCTACTCAGGATGTTATTCTGTGTATTCTTTTTTCTAAGTTTTTATTTTAATTCCAGTTAGTTAACATACAGTATTATACTTAGTTTCAGGTGTACAGCATCGTGACTCAACACTTCCATACACCACCCACTGCTCATCATGGCAGCTGCACTTCTGAATCCCGTTGTCTATTTTACCCATTCCTCCATCCCCCTCCTAGAAAAAATTTTTCCCCCTAAGAAACATCTTTAAAACATTCAGAACACTCAGGAATTTAAAGTTAAAGCTCCTGAAAATTTCTAATGTGAATTAAATACATTCAGAAGAGCATAAATTACTCAAATATTTTATTATACCAAAACCCCCTACAGCCCGCTTATCTCATCCCCTCTTAGAAACTTCTATAGTAACATGCTGTCCACCAGCCTCCAAATCAGTTTCTATATTCTCTTCCTTTTCTGTGAGTCAAACTTTATGTGATTTCACCTTAAATACTTTTCTGTTACTTTTATTTGAAATTAGTTTTCCTGACAAAGCGAGGTTCAGACTTCAAGGTAAGAAGTCTGTTTTTGTTAATATACGTGTTGACAAACGTGACAACTTGCTTTCAGTATTTCTTGGTTCTGTTCCCCTCCCTGACTTTGGTCTATGTTCTCTTTCCTTTTTCTGTGTCTCGATCCTGCTCAATTTTGATTTCACTCCCAGTTTCCCCTCACAAGAGGCCCTGTCATGGAAGCAAGCCTTGGTGGGTTATAAAGGTCAGATTGCTACAAGCCCCTTTCATCTTTCTTAGGGTGGGCGGCTTGCACTCACCGGGTATAAGAGAGTACAAAACCCCTCCCAGGGAGTTCTCCAAAGATAACACAGATGGCCAGTAAGCATATGAAGATGTGCCTAATATTTGTCGTTTAGAGAAATGTAAACTGAAGCCACAATGAGGCACCACTGCACACCCACTTGGATGGCTATAACCAAAAAAGGAGATGACAAGAGTCGGCAAGGATGTGGAGAACTGAGACCCCTACACATTGCTGGGAGCCGTGTAAAACGGCAGTTATCTGGAAAACGGTTTAGCAGTACCTCAAAAAGTCAAACAGAGACTTTCCATCCGACTTAGTAATTTTCTTTTTTTTTTTTTTTTAAGATTTTATTTATTTACTTGAAAGACAGAGACAGAGCATGAGCAGTGGAGAGGAGGTGGAGGTTGGGGCGGGGGGGAGCAGACACCCTGCTGAGCAGGGAGCCTGATGTGGGGCTCAATCACAGGACCTTGAGATCATGACCTGAGCCCAAGGCAGACGCTTAACCTCCTGAGCCACCCAGGCGCCCTGACTTAGTAATTCTACTCCTAGGTATATACTCAAGAAAATTAAAAACATACATACAAAAATACATGAATGTTCATAGCAGCATTACTCATAATGGCTGAAGATGTCCATTAACTGATACGTGGTTTAACGAAGTATGTAAATTCACATGCTAGAATATCACACAGCCATAAAAACGTATAAAGCACCAATACATACTGTATGAACCCTGAAAAGATGTTAAGTGAAAGAGGCCAATCACAAAAGGCCACATATAGGCATACTTCATTCAACTGTGCTCCATTTCACTGAGCTTCAGTTATTCTTTCACAAATTAAAGCTGTGTGCAACCCGGTGTCATGCAAGTCTGTTGGTGCCATTTTCCCAACAGCATTTGCTCGCTTCATGTCTCTGTGTCACATTTTGTTAATTCTCACAATATTTCAAGTTTTTTCATTATTATATTCATTATATGACGATCAGCAATCTTTGATGTTGTTATTGCAATTGTTTTGGGTGCCATGAATTATACCCATATAAAATGGCAAGCTTATTTGATAAATGTTGTGTGTGTCTGACTGCTCCACTGACTGGCTATTCCCCCATCTCTTGCCCTCTTCTTGGGTCTCCCTATTCCCTGAAACACAATATTGAAATCAGGCCAGTTAATAATCTACAATGGCCTCTAAGTGTTCAAGTAAAAGGAAGAGTACCACGTCTCTCACTTTTAAATCAAAAGCTAGAAATGACTCAGCTAAGTGCGGAAGGCATGTCAAAAGCTGAGATAGACCAGGGGCGCCTGGGTGGCGCAGTCATTAAGCGTCTGCCTCTGGCTCAGGGTGTGATCCCAGCGTTCTGGGATCGAGCCCTGCATCGGGCTCCTTCGCTGGGAGCGTGCTTCTTCCTCTCCCACTCCCCCTGCTTGTGTTCCCTCTCTCGCTGGCTGTCTCTCTCTGTCAAATGAATAAATAAAATCTTAAAAACAAACAAACAAACAAAAAAAACTGAGACCAAAAAAGCTAAGCCTCTTGCACTGAACAGCCAAGTTGTGAATGCGAAGGAAAAGTTCTTGAAGGAAATAAAAAGTGCTACTTCACTGAACACACAAACGATAAGAAAGTAAAACAACCTTACTGCTGATACGGAGAAGGCTGTAGTGGTCTGGAGAGAAGACAACACCAGCCACAACATTCCCTTAGCCAGAGCCTAAAGGAGAGCAAGGCCCTCTCTCTCTTCACTTCTGTGAAGGCGGAGAGAGGTGAGCAAGCTGCAGAAGAGAAGTGTGACGCTGGCACAGGTGGTTCGTGAGGGTGAAGGAAGAAAGTCGCCTCCGTGACATAAAAGCGCAAAGTGAGGCAGTGAGTGCTGATACGGGAGCCGCAGCGGGTCACCCAGGAGATCTCGCTGAGATCATTCGTGAAGGTGGCGGCACGAAACAACAGATTTCCTATGCAGATAAACCAGCCTTCTAGTGGAAGATGCATCTAGGACTTGCCTGGCTTTAAAGCCTCAAAGGACAGACTGACTCTCTTGTTAGGGACTAATGCAGCTGGTGACTTGAAATTAAAGCCAGTGCTCATTTACCACCCAGAATATCCTAGGGCCCTTAAGAATTATGCTAAATCTACTCTGCCTGTGCTCTATAAATGGAACAACAAAACCTGGATGGCAGCACATCTGTTTACAATGCAGTTTACTGAGTATTTTAAGCCCAATGTTGAGACCTACTGCTCAGAGATTCATTTAAGATGTTACTGCTCACCGACAATGCATGTCTTGGTCACCCAAGAGCTCTGACGGAGACGTACAATGAAATTAATGTCATTTTCATGCCAGCTAACACAACATCCATTCAGCAATTTCCATGGATTAAGGAGTAATTTCTACCCTCAAGTCTTATTATTTATTATTATAATATGGTTTTAACTGCCTGCCATAGTGATTTCTCTGATGGATCTGGGCAAAATAAAGTGAAAACCTTCTGGAAAGGATTCACCATTCCAGATGCCATTAAGAACATGGGTGATGAGAAGAGGCCAAAATGTCAACATGAACAGGAGTTTGGAAGAAGTTGATTCCCACCCTCATGGATGACTCTGAGGGGTTCAAGACTTCAGGGGAGGAAGTAACTGCAGATGTGGTGCAAAGGCGACCAGAATCAGAAGTGGAGCCTGAAGATGTGACTGAGCTGCGGCGATCTCACGATCAAATCTGACAAGATGAGCTGCTGCTTACAGATGAGCAAAGCAGGGTTTCTTGAGATGGAATGTACTCCTGCTGAAGATGCTGTGAAGACTGTGGAAATGACAACAAAGGATCTAGAATATCACACACATTTAGCTGACAAAGCAGCAGCAAGGTCTGAGAGGACGGAATCCAATTTTGAAAGTCCTAGTGTGGGTAAACTAACAGCACTGCACGCTACAGAGAATCATCTGTGAAAGGAAGAGTCAACTGATTCGGTGCGGTCTTATTTTAAGAAATTACCACCGCCAAGGCAGCCTTCAAGCACCAGGATCAATTAGTCAGCAGCCAAACACTGAGGCAAGACCCTCCACCAGCAAAAAAAGTATTACAACTCGATGACCACTCAGATAATTCCTAGCATTTTTCAGCAGTAAAATAAATTTTAATTAAGGTATGTACACTGTTTTTTAGACCCAATGCTATTATTGCACTTAAGAGACCATAAGACTATGAGACAGCGTAAATATAACTTTTATATGCACTGGGAAACCGAAAAATCCCTCTGACTCCCTCTAGTGCAGTGGCTTGGAACCAAACCCACAATAGCTCCACGGTATGCCTGTGTTGTAGGATACCGCTCAGAGGAAATGTCCTGAATAGGCAAGTCCATACAGACAGAAAGTACATTAGTGGCTGCACTGGGGGTAAGGTGGAGAGTGACTCCTAATGAAGATTCTTTTTGGGGTCATGAAAACGTTCTGAAAATAAGCAGTGATAGCTGCACAACTCTTGCACAGCTCTATACTAAAGCCTACAGAATTGTATACTTTAAAAAGGGTGAATTTTATGGTAAGTCAATTGTATATCAATTAAAAAAAAAGGTTAAAAACAAAAGAAACCCCAAAACTTCCCCAAGTTTCAGCTGTTCTTAAACTGGCCAGCTATGGGATATCTGGGTGGCTCAGTCCGTTAAACATCTGCCTTCGGCTCAAATCGTGGTCCTGGGACTGAGTCCTGCATCAGACTCCTTGCTCAGCAGGGAACCTGCTTCTCCCTCTGCCTTCCTCTCTCTGTCAGATGAATAAATAAAATCTTAAAAAACAAAACAAAACAAGAAACTGGCTAGCTATGCTTTCCAGTGAACCCCTGCTGGCTATTTTGGCAGCACTCCCCGTCTCAGGTCTGCTGGAAGGCACCCCGCTGCTTCCTCCTGCTCAGACACCAAGACCACGCAGGCTTGTGGCTGTTGCTGGTTTATTCCTCTCTGTTTCTATTTTGGAGCTTGTGGAATATCTTGTTACCCAGTTTTGTTGTAAATGTTCATGAAGTTTTGGTTGTGCTATCTAGCTGCTCTGTTGGTTTTATAGAGAGATGAGGAAAGACTGAAAAGCTGTGTTGCCACTCCCCAATATCTCCCCAGAAGCCTCTGAGCCTATTCACTTTTGCAAGTTAGTCAGCAGATGGGAATCTGAGCACCTCAAGTAAAGACGCTGAGCCAGGCTCCTGGGGCCTTGGGGACCGGACAGGCTGTGGATCCCCTGAATTTGAGAAGTGTACAAGTACAGTGTCAAGGTTGGGAGCTACTCAGTTTCCATCTGGGTAGCCTGCAGAAGTATTTGGGGCCACCAAAGCAGGAACTATTGCACAGTGAGAAGGCACGCAGATTCTGGGTTCGAACCCCGGCACGGCACCTTCGCTAAGTCATCTACTTTTTCTGAATCGCATCTGTCTCATCATAAAATGGGAACAGGACTACTTACCTTGCAAGTCTGTACATTTGGTAGTTTCTTCTTTCATTTGCAGACATTTGTGAGGATTACCTGACACACAGTGGGGGCTCAAGTACTATGAGTTATTCCTGTACTGTCCACAGTGCTTTCTTGACTATTTCAACATCTAATGACTGGAAGTACAAAGGAACTGAATTCCTATAATGCTCTTTATAACATCATTCACTCCTAGGCGGTCCCAATGACCACTGCGAGCATGTCAACTTGAGGTGTCCATAGCAAAGGTAGCAGGTAGACAGGCTGCTGCTGCCACCTTGCCAAGGCCCTGACCCTTCCCAATTTGGGAGCCTGCAGAGAGGAACCTGTGCCAACCCCCCGCCCTGGGATGAATGAGGCTGGTACAGCCTGGCCTCCTTGGATGCAGCGTCTGTCTGTCTAAAGAGGCTCAAAACCGACCCACCAAGCATTGCTGAGCATCAGTTCCCCCCCACCCCGCCCCCCACAGATCAGTGACGCTACTCCTGCCACCGTTCTAGGGAGTCTCCAGGACACATGGCAAGGCAGCAGAGCTACCCTCTACCCACAGACAAGGTCTGGACTTACAGTGTGAGCGTTGTTGATCTTCTTCACTTCCCACTGGCCCTCTCCGGTGTACGTCAGCAGGGAGATGGCCCCATCCGAGCTCCCACAGGCCAGTATGAGGCCGTAGTCATGGGGGGCCCAGCACACAGAGTTTACTGCAGGAAGGAGGGAAGCACAGTTAGCCGACTTTGATTTCCCAGGTTTACCGTTTTACGAAATTTTTAAAATAAAATTGCAGGGATCACCAGGAGGAAGTTAAGGAGATTTTAAAAACCCATTACCTATGAATATCATAATTTCATAAACTACAGTCTACCCTAACAAAAAGAAGGACGAGGTGAAACATAAAGAGGATTAAAAGTACGCTTACTGTGATGAGCATGGAGTAATGGATAGAAATACTGAATCATAATATATACCCGAAACGACTATAACACCGTATGTTAATAAAAATAAATTAAAACTAGGAAAAAAAAGTAGAGTAGACAATAATCTGAGAATAAAGACCAGTACTTAAAATGAATAAAATTTTAAAAAACCTCACTGTGTTTTTTCCTTTTCTTATTTTGCTTTAGACTGGCTTTAGGTCTTAGAGCCTTACCTCTGCTGTGGATAGACAGCAGAAAAGCCAACCAAACCCAAGGGGAAGGGCATGGGCTCCGCAGCCAGGCTGCAATGCCCCGCCCACCTGCTCCTGCCACACCTGCTGTACCTGAGGAGTCGTGTCCCGTGTGCTCGTGCGTCTTCTCCCACGTGCCATTCTCCTCCTTCCAGATGATGACTTTCCGGTCATAGGAGCAGGATGCCAGGATGTTGCCATACATTGGGTGAGCCCAAGCCACTTGCCACACAGGACCCTCATGACTATAAGGGAACAGGGTCAGAGGCTGCTCAGACGGCTCACAGGAAGCTGCGGTGCTCCGCCAGCTCCTACTTTGGACCCAACTGACTGGCTTTCTTGGCAGGCAGATAGAGCATCTCAGGACAGAGCTGCCCGAGAATTTCATAAGGGAGACCTATAAGAAGTCACTGCCAAGAGAGGCCTTTGTGGGGCACTGATGATCCTGAGGCCCAGAGGTCACAGAGGCTTTGAAAACAAAGCAGGACTCTAAGTCAGCCTCTCTGTCCCGACCTGACACAACCCTCCCTCGTCGCACGCTGCAGCCAGCACCACCTACCTCTGCCATCCCCCGGAGAAGCCTCTCAGACCAGTCATCTGTGCACCGATCAAGCAAAGCTTTGCACCCACAAGTTCTCAGGAAGTATTTGTAGAGTGAATCGCTACTCACCCTTCCAGACAGTTAACTTCTGAGCAGGCACTGTTTCATACTTGCACTATTCTTTTAATTTGTTCAAGGGCACGTCTCTCCTCTGCTCTTGTGATCTTTACGCATTCACCTGCTAAGTACTATCTGAGCGCATACTGGTGCTGGGCTATGTACTGCGGCCGTCCCTCAGGTCCAGGCAAGGGTGGGCACCCACACACAAGAAGTGACACGGCAGAGGGGACGGCCCAGGCTCTTTCACCCCCACTCTCCATTTATTAGCTGTCTGACTTTAGGCAAGGGCCATGTCCTTTCTACGCCTTAGTCTCCTAATGGAGAGATCAGCGAGACGTCTTTCATAGTGAGCTCAGGAGGGGAAACAGAGGTGATAACTCACATAAAAAACTTGGAACAGTGCTGGGCACAAGAAAAGAAAAAAAACACTCATGCCTGTCAGCTGGTATTGCTGCTCCCTGTTCACTCCTCCAACCCAGGGCTCCAGATACTCAAAGTGTCCTCCTCCCTCTGGCTGGGACAATTCCCAGGCCTCACAAAGGAGCCACCAAGGAACCCCTCAGAAGATGACAATGTCCTACAACCAGCATAGTTTTAACTGAGCAAAAAAAGAAGGGGGTGTGAATTTTTTATCCAATATTGCACATCTTTTCAGCCTAAGAAAAGGGCAGAAAGGACCGAGTGACAGCAGATGTGACCGCCTCTGCCAGTGCTGGCAGGAGGCAGCTCTCTGCACAGCCAGAGCTGCTACTGCTGCACAGGGAAAGTAGCATGTGACCCCTCAGTTACTCCATTTTTGACACTTCCCACTCAGAAAGAGGGGAACTTCTTCTACACCCCTCTCCCTAAATGGCTACTCAGTTATGCCTTAATTCAGTTAACAAACGTGTATTGAGCTCCTACTTGTCAGGGTTCTTAATTTCTCCTGTGTGTCTGCTGAAGGCTTTGGTCCCTTCTCAGAATAATGGATACAATACACAGAGCTAGGATTATAAAGGAAGCCCAATTATAATGAAATAAATACACTGAGTGAAATGTTAAAGATGGATTTATAATATAGTGATACATGTGCTTCTCTGTCAGCACATTAACTAACAAACTCTAATGGCAGCTCTAATAACCACTCTCATTTCAAATTAGTGATAAGCCTAAGTGCTATTTTTGAGACAGCTATAAATGGAATGTGATATAAAGATATCTGTGTTTTCTCTTGGTAACAAAGTTACAGGTGCTCTGAATGCTACTGTGGTTTCTAGCCTATATCCATCATTGAAGGAAATGCTAAATATTTGAGTCACTGACAATAAAGATGTGATTTTTTTTCTCAGCCCCAGTTCACCAGCCCCTGAATTCTATCCAAAGAACCCTCAGAGATGTGGGGAACCCAGGTTAAGAACTATTTATTTGAAAGGCAGTGGACTGAGGGAAAGCAGTAGAGGTATAGCCATAAAAATGAGCAAGGATCTCAAGAATCTTGGTAGGAAGAGGGGGAATCAAACCTTTGTAAATGTTCACTGAGTATCCGCCGTGGACATGCAAATAGGCAAAATTATAGGACTTATGTAATTACTAAGGCATTCTTACATTAACATTATTCTTACAGTATTGCCTTTGACACTTTAGATCATGTTGGCTGCACTTAAAAAACAAGAAAAAGAAAAAGTTCTTTTCCACTGTAAAAGCAGCAGTAGCTACTGAAGGCACGCTGTGAGCGGGCACCACCCGAGGGGAGGCAACGACAGCCCCTTCTGAGGGTGAGCAGGTGAAGTCTTCAAGAGGTAGACTGACTCTTACCCAAGGTCTTCTGGTGGGTTTTTGGGAAGCAAAATTGGGATTCATTCCTGGATCCATCAGCCTGGGATGTCTGCTGAGGACAGGTGCCTGGCTGGGACCCGGGTGTCCTCTCTGCTAAATGCACTGTGGGGCTCCTCGGATCTGGGTTCTCAGCTTTTCCTGCCATGTCCGAAAAGCCCAACCATTCTGAGATCTCACCCAGACTGGGCTGCACTCACCCCCTGAGGTCGGCAATGAGGATCTGTCCTCCATTTCGCACATCGAAGATTTTGACGGACCTGTCTGATGAGCAGGTTGCTAGGCGGGTGCCATAGTAGTCCATCTGGGCGTCGTGCTGCAAAGGGAGCATAGCTTGGGAAGCCTGCAGGCTGGGCGGACAGGGGTGGGGTCAGGTGGGGTGGGGTACTCACCAGGACAGAATCTAGTCTGGACCAGAGTTTACCTGAAATTAATCTAACCTCAAAGGAACATCACTATCAGGCAACAAGCTAGCATCTCGACATTCCATTTCTCTGACAGGCAATGTCGTTCTGAAAGGGACAAAAGAACCTAGCTGTTTTCAGACCCTTTACATACACAGGGGAAGTGTTTCCAATCCTATTCTGTAGGGTACGTATGGGAGACAAAACAATGGCTAGCTAGCCTTCCTTTTCTTCTTCCTTCCTCAGGCCTCACCATGTTCTGAGGCTCTGTGGGCTACTGGGGAAGATGCCCGGAGGTTCAGCTCAGCCCCAGAACCCAGGGCTAATGCTGACACAAAGGAGCAGCCTCTGAGTGCCTGTAGGGCCTAGAGAGGTCCTCCATAATGCACATCTGGCCTGGACACAAGGTTCTATTCAGACATTTGGGCTCCTTCCTCCACCCATCGCCCTAGATCCTTTGTGGATCTTTGTTCCTGGATTTGTACTAGTCCTTTTTGCTAGTATTATGCCCAGTACCCCAGACTCTCCACCCATGCCTTAAATGTCACTAGTCCCACCACTGATGAATCGACCTTCTCAATGCTGACTGGCCATGCAGACCTAGGGCTGGTCCCTGCCTACAGCTCTTGTCTATCTTGTTCCTCTGAGCCACAATGCCTGTTGCCCCACTGAACATCCTGGTCCTTCCTATTTGCTGCCCATTCCAACAGATGGCACCTTCCTCAACTGTCTTACTTTGGGAATTTTAGGAACTATCAGCTGTTACTCTTATGGTATTCCAGAACAAACTATCCTTTCAACAGAAGCAGTTATTCTGTTTGCTTCAACATTCCTTCCTTACCTCCCTACCTGAGAAAAACATCCTGATTCTTCTTTGGAAGTCAACCCCCTCCACTAGTCTAGGTCTTAGCTTCTTGGAAGACAGGCAGTAAAAGTGTTTCGATTCCTTAAGTACCTCTCCTGCAGAGTGCTATCACACACTTCGGGAGGAAGTAGGGCATAGTACCTAAAAGATTTAAACCCTATCTTCTTACCTTACCTGCTCTGTAGGAAAAATTACATAATTTCCTTGAACCTCAGTTTCCTTCTCTTTAAATGGGGCTAATGGTGGCATCTGCTTTGAGGGTTGTTATGAAGGTTCAATGAGACAATGACTGAAAAGCATATGGTATGGGGTCTGACACTTATTGAACATGCAGACATCAGCCACTGCTACTTTGCCTCATCTGTTTCTCAAACCCAAACTACACAGGTAGCATATCCATTATTTTTCTCATTTTAGCTATGAGGAAATCAAGGCCAGCTCAGAAGAGTTAAGAAGTTGGCTAGGGGGTCTCAGATTGGATTTTCTTACCCGACGTACCACGGTCTCCAAGAAGGTGTGTTTAAATGACTGCATTCAGGAAACGTATACAATTGTGACCAGGCAACCTCTCAGAAGACAAAAAGCAACTGCTGGTGGGCAGGAGCCCTGAGATGCAATGCTGTAAGCTGACTGACCAGGGTCTTGCTCAAAGGCTGCCTAGACTGGTTGGCCCTGCATGAAGCAGAGTCTGCTCTTTGCTGCTGGAGACTTTAACCTCTGGACCTTCTCCCACGGCCCTGTCCTCTGATACTGAGCCCCATGGCTGTCTCCCAGGAAACGCCCTGAGTTAATGACTTCTGGTTCAAAGGGCTTCGCCTGGCACACTGTCTGTGGTGGTCCTATCTGGCTCTGTTTTGGGCTTTCACTGTGCCTGCTCTCTGCCCTTGTACTGAGGTATCTTCCCATTCTCTCTTTTCCAGCTCCCTTTCCAATGGGGCTAAGCAGTGGCACCATGGGGAAGGCAGGTGGGAAGACTATTGTCAAACTTTCACATCAGCTTAGCTTCTGTCCCAGAGCAGGTTACTTTGTTGGCCTGAAGACTGAGGGCCTTGAGCCAAAAACCATTCCTAGGTTCCTCCCACCAGAGAGTGACCAGAATGCCATAGCCCTGCCAATGTGGCAGGCATTGCTGGGAGAATGACCATATGCCGAGGCTACAGCTTGATTCAAGGGTGCAGAGCCACATTGGATTCACAAATGATCAACAGAAATGCTTCCCCTGCACTGACATGGCCACATCCATAGCCCGTAAGGGAAGGCTAAAGGAATACTTACAATCATGTCCTCATGGGAGGTGTCCACAGTGTTAATTACTGACACCTAGAACCAAAGATACAGCTGGTAAATAAACAATGGCAGAATACAATCATCTTATTAAAACTACCGTTCATTACCAAGGTTCTTGACTGCATTTGTTCATTCACTCATTAAACATTTACTTTAGGTACCTTCTTCTTGCCAAGCACCATGCCAGGAGATATAGACACATACAAGTATTCTTGCCCCTGAAAATCTTGTACATAAGTAACCCTAACATGGAAAGATAAGTACTTTAATAGCAGTTTACATGTAGTATAGTGGCCTGAGGAGCTGCTGGTAGTAGACATGAACTGGGGCTTAGAAGACGAGGAATTTGCCAGGTGGCACAGGGGAAAAAAGGTCTAGTCCAAGCAGAGGGAATAACATGAGCAGAGGGGAGAATGGCAACCAGTCTTCACCACTTTGAGGGTGAAGAGGGATGCTGGGGGATCTATGGCTGTTGTTTCCTTCCTGGACCACGGAACTTCTGATGTCACAGGCAATTTTGGGCCTATCAGATAATTAATACCTAAGACCTGGAGAACTGATTCAAGATGGACTGCTCCCTGGTCCACCATTTATGACAGATTCTAAGCTGTCACCTAATGGGATCCTGGGTTGAGCAGCTTATGGGGCTGGAACACAGATGCCATGGTCATCACCCTCCCACTCATTCTTTGAGGTCCAGCTCAAATTATGCCCCGCTTCTTGAAGATTCCCAGATTCCCCAACCAGCTGGACTCCTCTGAATATCTGAAGCACTGAATGTCTACAACACTGTTTACACCCTTTCTTCTCTCAACCAGAAGGGGAGCTCCTTAGACCCAGGGTCTGTGTCATTCACAGTTTTGAATCTTTTCAAATCACCCTGCACAGTGCTTTGCAATCAAAAGGAACTCAGTGACTGCTTGCTGAATAAGTGAACGAAAACAGTTTTACTTTGCTCAACCACTACTCTCTTTAAATTCTGGGGATAGAAAAGGGTTGAAAGGGAGGTTTCAGTTTGGAACTGATATTTCTTACCACTTCCCTCATTTCATCTTTTTCTAGCACAAGCCCTGCAGGTATAAAGTCTGACTTGACTTTTCAGAAAGGTGGACATTGGAAGAGGACAGGTGCAAAGCAGTTCAAAAGGTACTTATCAAGTAAGCATAGATTCTTTCATAAAATCTGAGACTCCCTAGTAAGTGAAGCTCCAACGTCTGCAGAGGCAAGTAAGAAAGATAAAGTGTCTCCTACTCTTGCCAAGCTGTCTAGGTTACAGAGAGCTTTCACATGTGCACTGGGAAGGACGAAGGGCAGAATTAACGGGAGCGGTCTGATAACTAAGGAACTGAAGGAGTCCAGACAAGAGGGAGCACTTGCTGAAGTTTCAGAGCTGGTTAAAGGCGGAGCTGGAAAAAGAGCCCCACCTGTTAATTTCCAACTCACAAAGCTTTCCACTCTACCAGGCTGCCGATCTACAACATAAAGTAGCTGTTACATTGAATTCCCTAAATCAATGGCTGAGGGCTACACAGAGTCAGGAAAAAAAGTTTCCTGGTAGTTTCATACCAGGTCACCAAAAGGCCTTAAAGATAACTAGCATATATTTTTAACTACTCTCACCCACCAGCCAGGATGGTGAATCGTACTTCTGAGCAAGTATTTTTTTTTTTTTTTTAAAGCTCCTTTGTTTAAAAAAAAAAAAAAAAAAAAGTCCTCCCTCCTGAGCACCTCACATTGTCTGGTCCTTGTTAAGTAGTAAGAGGCAGCCCTTAAAACAATTCAGCTCTTCAGAACTGAAGAGTTAAAATTTCATTTAGAGAGAGCTGAGTATCAGAGCATAAGAGATTGTCCTCAGCAGCTGAAGAATCAGGGGCCTAAAGAGATGAGTAATTTCAAACTCTGGAAGGCAAGAACTAAACCCAGTGTCCTCACTTTTCGTTCACCCAGGTTCCCTCAAAACCCCAGGCACACCCATTTTCCTGAAAGCACTGGCTACCTGAACCCCCACTCTGTGCCAGGCTCCACCGACTCGCTTTTATTCATTAGTCATTCAATCAGTCATTCATTCACACTGGACACCACAGAGATTTAAAAACCCAACTCCTCACCTTCAGACAGTAATTTAGCTCATCCTAACATCAGTTTCTTGAATTGCCCGTCATACTTCGGGGCCCCACGTCTATGTCCACATACATCTCTGCTGGGAGAGGTTGTAGGTGGTAGAAGGGAGTGGTTACAAAGGTTCGAATCTCAGCTCTGCCACTTAACCCGTAGTATAAGAGGCTTCACCTCTTCGAACCTCAAGCTACCTCATTTGTAGAGTGTCGGTAATAGCAGCTCCTATTTTGCGGGGCTGTTAGCAGGCTGAGATTATGAACAACGCCTGTAACTTACTAAGGGCTCAGGATACAGTAGCTCCTACGGTGTTCCGGGTTTTGTTTTCAATTGTCGGGGGAAGAGGAAGAAAAGAAGGAGCGAGAGACGCGGCAGCGGCACGGCCCGCAGAATTCCAGGAGGTTCCGCGGCCTCCCGGTGGCCTCCCACTTCGAAAGGTTCCGAGAGGCAGGGCCAGAACCCCGCAAACCCCGAAGCGGCGGAGGCGAACTGAACGGCCCCAGCCCGGGGCTTGAACCCTGACACTGTCAAGGAACCGGGAGAGGGCCGCGTCCCCGGTCCCCGTACTCACCATGGCTGCGACGGTAGCAGCTCCTGGTCTCGGACGTGGCAGCTCCCGGCGGCGCCCCCGAACAGCTCACTTCCGGCGCCGGGCTCGCGGGCGGTCGGGCCGTGGCGCTGGAGCAGCCGGGTAGCAACGCTGTCCCCTCGCACAAACGTTCCGAGGCTTTCCGGGGCGGCGCCCCGCCCACCCGAGGCCCCTCCCCTTCCGTGTGCCAAACGCGGGAGACCAAAGGGGCTGGGTTCTCGTTTCCGTGGCGAGCCTGATCGTGGGGCTTTGGAATCGGAAGCTCTAGCCCATCTTCTCTCCTGACCAGCCCTTCTCTTTTGCTGAGATCTGTCCACGAAAGGAAGGATTCATAGCTACAGCTTCACCCGCCTCTCCGCGGTTCTGGGTGCGACCGGCCTTTGGATGAACACTGTAGGATGAGTGATTTTTTGGGTAGTGGGTAGACCGACCGATCCTAGTGCTTCCTTTTTGTTAGTCCCTCCTCAGGACCCAAAGGTGGGACCAGGGGCAGAGAAGACCAGGGAACACCAGCCACCAGAGGCTGAGCCCTCTCACCCTGCCCTCTCTAAGCGGTGGGACCCAATGCCTCCAAACGGCCCCTTCCCCACAGTCCTGGGATCCTGTGAGGCAGAAACCCCAGGTGAGCTAGGCTCCCGCAGCTAGAACCGAGGACCTAAACCCCAGTGGCCCCAGGCCCTAGGTCCTGGGGTTCCCACAAGCACACGGAGAATGCTGTCCTGCTGGACGGAGCCTGGGAGCTCCCCTCAGCCACACACGGTCTGGCAGACCTGGACTCCTCCTGGCGTTAAGGAGTCCAGTGACCTAGGGTGGAGCCTAGGCTCCCCTTGAGTAAGTCACAATCCGTCAGTTTCTCTCTTGACACCGGACGGAAGATCCCTAGCTGGAGATGGTCACTGCTGGAGGGGCCATGTTAAGGCTCAGAGAGTGTGGTAGACCTAGACCACCAAGGAGCTTGAGAGAGGGGGCCAAGGGCGTGGGGTCTTACAGAATTAAGGGCTGGGCCTCCAGACAGCAGCCCACCCTCCACCCCCGCCCCAGCTTTCAAGATTATTTCCTGCTAATGGAGAAATATTGCAGGGATGTTAGGGGGTGGCACTTCAAGTGAAGTGGGGGACAAAGTGGGTGGGGCTCTTGGGTCTCCCGTTCTTCAAGGCACAAGCGCTGGCCTTCCGTCTGTAGCTGCACCACTCATTCTCTGGTGCAACACTTCTCTCTGAGCCTTGCTTTTCTCAAGCGGAAAATGGGGACAGGGACATTTTTGATACGATACAAATATAAGCGCATGGGGCATAGTTGTTATTCAAGGAATTTCCTGGTATGGGCATTGAAGTTGGAGAGATTGGGGATTTGGGACAAGCAATGCAACTGTATCTTATTCATTAAGGTATTTGTTGGTGGGACTGAAAGGCACTGTAATATAGAGGTTTCAAGTGCCAATTCTGGCATCAGGACTGCTAGGAGTACTACTGTGCCTTCTCCTTTCTAGCTGGGTGTACCCTTCATCTCTGTGAGCTGCTGTCTCCTCTTCTGTTAAGTGGGAATTAGAATGTCCATGCTGCAGGTTCATCTTGGGAGTAAAGGACCCTGGGAGGTGAAACTGTTTGGAACTTGGATGGGCCTATATGGTGCTTGATCTGAAGACCAGTTCTCCCTGACAAGGGCTGGTCTTGTGTGTGTGTGTGTGTGTGTGTGTGTGTGTTGTGTCAGTGTTGTGTCAGTGGGGGAAGGAGCACAAGCGCAACCCTCAACCTTTGAGCCAACATCGAGATCATCTCTTGGTCTGGGCACATTCTTGTTTTCTGCTGGTGCTCAGCAGAGGTTTGCAAAGTTCAGATACTTAGGGTGCCAGGCTCCCCTCTGCCTCCCCCCTCCCCAGTAAGGGATGCCACCTACATCTTTTGTCCCATCATCTCCCTCCAGTTGATCCTAGACCCCAAATCAGGCCATTCTTAGCTTTCCCCAATATGTGCCCCTACCTCCCAGACCTTCTGTCTCCAAATCTCTTCCTCCGCCTCCCGAAGCCTTTTCCTCCTAAGTCTTGCTCTTTGGGACTGTCCACTGTTCCTCATGGAAAGCTGATGACTTATGGTAGGTTAAACCTTCTCCCTTAAATGGTGGAAGTTTGAAAGGTGTGACGTGGTGGAAGGCGAGAGACCACCCACCGAGCTACGCACCCTTGGACAAAGCGCCTTTCCCTCCCAGGGACTCCGTTTTCCCGAGTTCAAATGCATGGAGGGTGGGGACCCACCTGTCCTGCGGAAAAAGGCCTTGTGATGTGTACCGTGTCTGCGTTTCCACGTGTGCATTTATTGTTATTGCTCAGGATAGTGTTGAAAAGGCAGACAAATCCCATTAATTACAAAGAGCACAAGCCAGAGATACAGAGAAATAAAGAGTGTACAATTAGAGCACAGTCACTTCCCAGCCCCGATTGTCCCAGAGCCCCCCAGAGCCCTGGCGGCTTGTGGAAGCTGGAGCGGCACCATCTCCTCGCGACTCGGTTATAAAATGTGTGCACACGAGAGTTAGCAAAGTGCGGCGGCCCCGGGAGGAAAGGCCCGGAGGGACAGCACCACGGGCATTACAAAACAGACTTCGGGGGCCGAGAAGGTCCCAGAGCAGCCTCAAAGGTCTTGTTTTTGGTGGAGGGGGTGATGGCTGATGCCCAGGGGCTGGGATCCCCTTCCCTCTCCTCGGGTGAGTAGGCTCTCTACATCCCAATCGGGAGAGCTTGCTGTGGAACTTGGAAAAGACCTGGGGATTTTCTGCTGTTCGATAGGCCTTGGCTCTGGAAGACCCAAAGCCTTCAAGAAACACACCCCTCCCATCTTCTAATGGGATCTCAGACACTATGGAGAGTTTAGGGTGGGAGGCATGTCACAGTACACCCAGCTGACAGCCTCCCAAAAGTAGAGCATGCATAGGTAGGGGGAGTCAGGGTGGTGTGAAGAAGGTCCAGGAAAGAAATTGCTGCATCCCAAAGGACCGATCACAAAACCGCTGAAAAAACTTTGAATAAAGAGTAAGAAGTGCCCCTCCCCCACAAAGGCAGTACAGGAAAGGGAGACAGGACTAAACGTTTCTTCGTGAGGAGAATTAGAAATAAAAACAACTGGGCCACGCATTCCGGTAGCTCCAGGTGTGAGAGAGAGCCCTCTTCCTCTTCTGGACTGGGGCACATGGAGGGTCCACCCCAGCACAACTAAAGTGGGTGACTTTGGGTCCCAAGCTGAGATTGGGGTGGGGGGCTTGGTGGCCTCTCCTGGTAACACCCGTGCTTAGGGTGCAGGTGAGATGGTGGGAGGAACATCTGGCTTCCCCCAAGATTTAGGATGCTCTTTTTGTTTCTCCTTATGGGACACTCTATTTAGTGACCCTGAGTGAATAGTACTTACAATGGTAGGAAGGAAGCCCTTTGCACATAGAATGACAGGGCCCTTGGGTGGGGGAAGGGCAGGAGGTGGAAGACTTGGCGACATTTTAAAGTTTACTTAAAAGAATAGCTGTGAGACAATAACCAGGGCGTTTTGTTAAAAAAAGGAAAAGAGGGAAGGGTACTTATCCCTCCACATGATGAAACATTATATAAAGTGACAGTAATTAGAACTGTATGGCTGGTGCCGGCTGAGACACCCAGATAAGGGGTCAGAAGAGAAATTCCAGAAATAGACCCAAATCTATATAAGCTCTCAGTATGTGGTACAGGTGGCATTTCAGCATGGTTGGGAAAAGAGCAGCTATTCAATAAGTAGGCTACCCAGGCTGAGACGGTTCTAGAGTCCTTGGCCCGGTACCATCATTGTCATTGGTCTCGTCTCAAAAGCAGGGCACCCTCCCCCTTGTCAACTCCGTGTTCTGGTTGGGACAGGGGGGCAAGGGGCCATGGTGAGGGGCTGGTGGGAGCAATGGAGGCTGCTTCAGAGTTAGGGAGTGCTGGCCTGAGTCGCAGGGAGCAAACAGTCCTCCCTGCCCACCTCCAAAGGTGGGCGATTCTCCAGCCCGAGGGGTCACTGAATGGGCCCCCTGCTCTTCTCTCCTCTGTTGAGGGGAGACAAGTTGCTGAGCTTAGACCTCAGAATGAATCTCTCTTCTGGAGCCCTCGCCCGGAGGACAGAGAAGCAGCTAAGTGGATGGTGCAGTCTCAAACTGGAACAAAAAGATCTAGTTACAGAGGATCTATTACTGCAGTCTGTTTGATGTTGGGTTTTTTGCCTTTTTTTTTTTTTTAAACCACAGACATTTCAGAACCACACTGTGGGAGTAAGGAGTCAGCAACTGAAAGCATAAGCGTTGCATAGTATTAAATGAACAGAGACGGTGAGTTCTTTATTTACAATTATTGTCTAGATAAAAAAATTCATAAAAACAGATGAATGGTCATAAATTACTTACCCCCTAATGGGGTGAACTGCCAAACGTACCCCATGCTGCTAGATATAGGACGCAGAGTGCAAGCTTTATGTACTACAGTGAGTTTTGACAAACCAATCATTTCCTCTGTGTGTGTGTGTGTGTGTGTGTGTGTGTGTGTGTGCGCGCGCGCATCCATCATCCCTGACAAGAAAAGACCAACACTGATGTCAGGTATCCTCGGTCACTTCCACTGCTCCCTGTTCCCCAAGCTAGGCTCCGCCCAGAGAAAGCCCTCCTGTCTTCCCTGTGTCCTGGCTCCGAAGGAACAGGGAGCGTGGTGGGCAAGCGCGGCTTTCCTGCTCTCGTGGAATGAGGTCATGGACACAGGATTGGAACCAAGAAGGTGGAGAGATGGAAAACCTTGAGAAAGGAAACTACAAAAAACACAATGTTCCAAAGCTGCTCCAGGTTTTTTTTTTTTTTTTTTTTTTTTTTTACATGTGCAGGTCTTTACTTTCTCGGCAGGAGAACAGCGGGCTGGCTTTTGGCGGTGTTTGTACTGGAATCCAATAAGCACGTCTGAGGGCTGGTCACCCCTTTGGGGATGCAGTTTCCTCTGCTGGGTACATTCGGAGAGATTCCTTCACGACATTCATGTGATGCTCTCACACACAGAAGGTCCTCCTTCCAGGAAGGTTTTGCCAGGTGGGATGGGCTGACTTGGGATCCCAAACCCTCAGGTTCCTTCACAGCCACCCAGCCGTAGGCCCTCCCAGCTGACTATGGCTCTTTTCCCGAGTGGCTCTCATCTTGTTTGTGGAAGAATTCTCTGGGCCTGGAGAAGGGAAGGGCCGAGCTGACACAGAGCAACTGTGGGAAGGGATCAGTATGAGGAATGAATTTCGCAAGCGAGGTGGAAAGCGTTTGGTTTTCCTCGAAGCATGGGACATCATCGATCATGGTATTCAAAATGTCTTTTGCACTGTACAAGTTTATGGAAAAAGATCGTATGCTGAAAAGTCTCAAAGCAAACTTTGTATTAAATACAAAAGTTCTTTTATGAAAAAAGCTGATACCCACAAAGTGCTTAGCAGTTAAGAGGCTGAAGTACAATTAAATAAGCTCTCATTAAGTGGGATTACTAGTGCTGTTATTGTCTGGGGGAAAATAACCACCTTTTCTCACCTGTGATACTGTAGGGTTTCAGAATGGCTTTCTGTCTGGGAAAGCAAGACTTGCTGTCAAAAGGCTACAGTATATATTGCGACTACAGGAAGACAATTTGGTTTAAAAATCACACTGAATACATCTCAATATACACATCATAAGGTTCGTTCGGATCTAAATAGTGCAGAGAAAAAGGCTATTCTTCTTCAAAAATAAAAATCAAAGCAGCAAGTCATAATGACCCTCATCCAGTATGCCAACAGCTCATACGCGCATTTGTAAGTAAATAAACCTCTAAATTACTAAAAAAAAAAAAAAAACAACAACACAGTAGCATTTATAATATTGCAACACTACCTCACCCTCTGTCCAGACAGTGCCAAAGAGAACCTCTTTTTGAAATGCTCTTAGTAAACTCAAGTGAGTTTCATCGAGAGAAAAGTCTTCGACCAAAGCTGGGCGGACCCCGTCATCCTCGGGCCGGGCCCGCCGTCAGTGCTGCGACCCTAGGAAGACTTCTCTCCTCCTCTCCCTGTGTCTACGGAGCACGGCGTTCACCCCCTCCAGATGGATCCTCCTCCTCGGTAGCGTTTAGCTTCTGCCTGAGCCTCCCGCGGTAGTGACATAATTGAACGGAAACAGCAGGCAAAAATCAGAGCATGGCTATTGTAAAACATCCAGGATGCAGTCCAGGGAAGTGTCTGTTGGGCTGAGCTGTTTTTGTAACATCTTAGCCGCCAGTGTTCTTAAACCGTACAAATAGCCAAAGACGTTATCTACAGGTTTGTAAACAAATTACATTCTTGTTTTAGGACATAAATAAGTTAAAATAGAGCAATTTAAGCGGAAACAAGGCAACATGCCGGCAAAAAAACTTTATATATCCGTGTGTGTATATATATGTATATATATACCTATCTATATGGACGTATACAGTCTTGGAAAAGTATACGTTGATATAGATACAAAGAAATGGATATAACCTTGTGAGTGTCTATGAAGTTCTTCGGTTCTGTTGGTGCAAATTTACTAGGTGAGTTAAGCTCTGCAGTTTCAAAAAGTTGTTAAATTAACCTATACAACTGAGACCATGCTGCGCAAGCATTTCAAAAACTCACAGACCAGTGGATTGGATAAATAGTCTCAAAAAGAGTCTGTTTGCAGTTCCCGCCTAAGAAAACAAACAAAAAACCCTCCCCGACCCCCCCCCAAAACCAAACAAGGGGAGGACTGGAAGTGTACAGTACATTCATGCAGGGGACGTGGTGGCCTGGCGGGTGCATGGCTGGTCCGTGTTTGGGCGGGAGCCAGGAAGGGCTTGTTGTGGGAAAATCGCTCACTCCCGTAAGCCCTCCGAGGAGATCCGCCCCTTGCCTCAAAGTGAAAAAGAGTTCAAACAGCATCGCAGCCAGAAAAAGGGTCCGTTGGGTGGAAATGTTGGTTTTCTCGCCAGTATTTGGTTTCCTGTTGTTGCTCGTTGCTGCTTGGGTGAGCTGGGGGCCTGGATGGGTGGGGCCCGGGGGGTGGGTGGGTGGCGGCGGGGTCCTCAGCTAAAGCGACGTCTCCAGGCTGTGGATGGGGCTCCCTGGACTTGAAGAGGTAGCTGATTTGCTTGTGTCGGTCGTCAGGTTGATCCCGCTGTCGATGGCGCTGTTGTTCTTGTTGAGCGATGACGGCGGGCTCGAGTTCTGCTTGAGCGCGGCATCTTCTTCCAGGTCGGTGTCGTCAATGAGGGGGATGTGGGGCTGTGAATCTTCGATCCGGAATTCGGGGTGAGCCATGAAATTATGGATGGAGGTTCGGGACTCAGGCTTTTCTAGACCTTCATAGAGAGAGCTACGGAACGCCTTCACGACGCGAATCTGCAAGGGAAGCACGGGGGTGAGAAGCTCTGTCCTGGGCGGGGGCCGGCAGCCAAGCTGGGTAGGGGGGACTCGGAGGAGGGGTGGGGGGAGGGGTTAGGGCACAGCGGGCGGCGGCTGGAATCCACAGTCGCTGGGTGTTATGAGCAGGGGCAGGAGGGGGAAGACTGGAAGAGGGGGCTCAGGTTATATGCATCCATGAGGTTTTAAAAACTGCTTTGGTTTTGGTCAGAACTACAGTATTAGGACGGGAGGAATCAAGCCCCATCGCAGAGACGGTGGGAAACAGTGGTTAGAGGAAGCATAGTCCACTCCACTCCGGCGGGCGCCCAGACCTAGTGAGAGACTGAGCCTTGTTAACTTTAAAGCAGAAGTTCAACCATGCAGAAGGGGAGCGGGACCGGGGGAATAAAGGAGGAAGGAGGAGAAGCTAGGTTTAGAACATTAATCTTAAGAAACCCACACGCAGTTAAGAAACCATACAACATGGAACAGATACCATGTCACAAAGAGAAAAGGAACGGGAAGGAGAGACAGTTGGCTGAGCCGGGATGGGAGAAGACACACGAGGTCCAGAGAACAGGAACATCAAACCGAAGGCAGCAAGGCAAACCAGAGCCGACTCAGGGCTTTCTGGGGTGCAGAGCGGAGGCAGCCAGAAAGCACGGAGCAGCTGGCGGACTGATGACATTCAGCGGCCAGAGCATGCCACGGTGAGGGGTCGGGAACCACACGGCACACACAGACAGACACATGGCTACACTTGGAAGCCTGGACAATGTGAACGGAGGTCTTTGTACCCAACGTTTCTTTCCTCATGCATTTGGGAGGTAAACACTCGAGTATAGACTCAAAGCCCTGGCCAGTCATTGGAGTTGACTTTGGGGTCCCTTATTTCCTGGGGTATTTTATTTCTTTATTTGTGCTTTGAAAACACAAAACCCCCCAAAAGGAGGCCAGAATCAGATGGCCAAACCCAGCCCTGGGTGACATTCTAGGGGGTGTGGACCCGAGCCACAAAAAAAGCATGCTCTTTCATTTTCTGTGTCAGAGTTGGAACCCGTGGTTTTCTGAAGAGTGAAAGGAGGCTGGACATCGAGTGTTCCAGGCTAGTGGAAGGAGCACTGGACTCAGAGTCCGGGAGACCCGAGTCTGAGTCCTGGATGGCTCTGCCACTTTTGGTGCCTTGACCTCGGTAAGACACACTGCCTCACGGGTTGTCCCTCTGTCCTGCCTCATGGGGTGCCGAGGAATAGGACCCCCGTGTTGGAGAGAGGGGTGCCTTCTCCAGATTCCTGGGAGGGGGAAGCTGTGCCTGTCATTTCAAGGGGCAGATGGGACTTGGGACAAAGGTATTTCCTCCTCTCTTCCTAACCCCAACTCAGAGCAGAGGCAGTGGTGGGGGAATGTGAGGCATCATCAGTGCCTCCAAGGAGCAGAGCGTCAGCCAAGGTGGCCGCGGAGTTGAGGGTGCCCTGCATGGCCCTCGCCGCAGAGCAGAGGCTGGCTGTGCACCACAGGCCTGCGGGCGGCGGCGGGAGGGGGAGGGGCAGAGGACCAGCGGGGTTCTTGTGGGGAGGCCCTTGTGGTTCCAGGACCTGTGGAACTCTCAGCTAAACCCAGGGGTGTCTTGTTGGTGGGGCACAGGTGGGAAAAGCCCTGTCCATGGAAGTAAATTTTCTAGATGACTGTGGCTGATGGTTTTAAGTGTCCTAGCGCGGGGTTTCTTTTACTATTTCCGAGGGAAGTGCAGCTAAAGCACGAGCTGCTCCCCTGCCTTTGGATTTAGCGTACGCAGAGAAGAATTTAACTTTAGGTTGGTCAGTAATCCATTCGGTCTTTTGTAAGACCCCAGAGTTTTGATTTTTTTTTTTTTTAAAGGTTCTCTCTTTGGTTGTCAGCCATTGTTACTCGTTCTGACTTTTCCTTGTTTGCTCAAAAGCATCTCTGTCCCTTTTCCTTCTTATGTGCTGTGGGTTGGGGACTCATGGGGACCCTGCTTGTTGGAATCATGTTTTAAATAACAGGCACCAGGCACCAAGCAAGAGCCAGTGGATGCCGTGACAGCCATTTGACTTCTCTGAGGCCTCTTTCTCCTTGGATTCCCTGTTCATGGCTCTGTAGAGATTATTCAATATTCTGATCTCCTGATGAGCAGCCCGCTACACCCTCAAGTAAGTCAAACCAACAAAAAAGGTGTCATGGGCCTCAGTTTTCTTATCTGTAAAATGGGAATAACTGTCATTATAACTGCCCAGCCTAGTGCCCAGTGTGTTCTGAGGCTGGTTCCAATAAGGTGCCAGCTGGAGCGCCTGGTGGAGGAGGAGGGGTGGTGGCGGGACCCTGTCATGGGACTGAAAATGCAAAGGGGACAACACACAATGAGATGCAGGCCCCTTGCCCTCCCCCTGGCATGGAGACGACAGAAAGAATGAACTGCTCTGGACAAGACTGTGGGGACAAGACTTTTCGGGACACCCCGCCACGGTCATCTCAAGTGTCCACTTCGGTTCTCTCCACGGCTGAAATGAAAAAAATATGGGAAGAAAAAAAGCTCTTCCGCCTCCCATCCCTGCCTACCCTAAAGTGAGATTTTGGGGGCAGAAGCTGCACTTGGGTACGGGGGGACGGGAGAAGGGAAAGGACCCGGCCTGTGGGACTTCAGACACTGTGGTTTCATCAGCACAGAGGGAGAGGAGACCCACGCATGTGTCGGACAGCTCTGAGAGAATGCGTCGGCCCTGGGCTGGGACGGGTTCGACATACTCGAATGTTTACCCGGCTTCAGGGAAGCCAAGAGTCTGGGATTGATTCACATTCATTTCAGGCTCAAGGTTAAAGACTCACAACCTCTTTTAATTTCACTCTCTCTTGCTGAACTCTGTCTCCAGGGTTCTCTAGCCCTCTAGGGAAACAAACACATGGAATATTCAGACAGTGGAGAGGTCTAGGCCCCCCGCCCCGAGAAGCAAGCCATTTTCTCGCCAACCCAAGATTGCACTAGACTCATCACCAAAATGCTAACGAGAGGCACAGCTTTCTTTTCTTTCCTTCTTCATTTCTCCCCTTCAGAGATGCGCACTCCTTGCCCTAGCAGACCTCAGAATCAGGAAGGTGAAGGGGAAGTGGCAGTAAGAGATGCCCTCTGTCTGGTAGTGGCCAGGAAGTAGCCGGTTCTAGGTTAGGAGTCTGATGTGCTTGGCCTGGTTGGTTCGAAGGAGGAGGACCTTCACTGACCAACACGGAGCCTGCTACAAACTTGTTAAATACAAACGTGGTTTGAGATCCGTTAGGAGTTTGAGGGGAATAAGCAGGAGCGGCAGGCGGCTTGGCCTCGGATCACAGAGCCAAATGCTCATTCTGTCCTTGATCACCTGCGGGAAGGTGCCTTTCTCCCCAGTCCCGGCCAGGCTGGCAGAAATTCCAGAAATTAAACCACTTTCTTGGCCTTCTAGAGCCCGGGGGATGGACCCCTTTCTACTTCGTGAGGCTGTGGGGATGGGCACTGGTTCTGGAATGGAAATTCAACCTCTGCAGGGTCCAGGGCTATGGGCTCGTCTGGAAAGTGGTGTGGGATGGTGGGGAAAACGAGGCACTTCGGAGTCAGACCTCTGGCCACTCACTTGTGTGATCGTGGCCATGTCAGGCCAGTCCTCCGAGCCTCAGTGTCTTTCTCAGTGAAATGGATGTCTCGTCAGGTCCTCCCTCCCGTTTCCTTGGTGAGGCATATGAGAAGTGAAGGGTATGGAAACTACTTTGGGAAATCTTGAGTGAGGCTTAAGTATAAGGCCTTAGGCATGTGCCTTTAAGTTTCTAGGGGAAAAAACAAACTCACTTTTGCGTCAGGCAGAAGAGGAAAGAAAGAGAGCGGACCAGAGTTCCCTCCCAAACATTCTGGATGCAAGTCTGACCTGCCTGTCATGTCACCGCATGTATCTGTCTGCCTCCTCACCTCCTCACAGTGGTGCCGGGGGAGGGATGGGGTGGGGGGCTCCTTATCCCAAGGTCATGAGTCAGAAGTCTGCCCCAAGCAGACACTGCCCCACCACAGGCCTTGGTGGTCAACTCTTGGTAACCCAGGGGACGGTGGTCTGACTCCTAGGGTTTATAGATTCCAGGTATTTTGGACTCAGCATGCACAGGGCCACCCTCCTCTGCTGGAGAATCCCCAGGAACAAGACCCTGCTCAGAGGAGGTGGGAGGCAGCCTACCTCTCCATCCCACCCAATCTGGGACACCTTCTCTTACTCCTGGCCACTGGTGTCACACCCCCTGTGAGAAAAAAGCCTTTGACTCCTGAAGGGACCCTGCCTGGTAACTAGAAGGCCCTCAGAGTCCTTGGAGACCAGAGGAGGTATTGTTAAAGCAACTATTCAGGTGAAGGAGGAACTGGGGGTATTTATTTAAAGTTCACACTGTGACTGTATTGATCAGATGTGTGTGTTGAAGCCACAGAGGTTGGGATCGCTTTTGGAACCAGTACTCTTGGCTAGGGGGATGGTCAGGCTTCCACAAGTCACCCCCAAATTACAGTCTGGATTCTCTGGTAGAGGGGAGGAATACGAGATGCTCAAGATAGCAGTTGGATGAGGGAGCCATGCCTGACCAGCCCCTCTGGGTCCTCAGAGAGAATGGAGGATGGGCAGACATCGGTGTCTCTCTGAGGGAGAAGTGTTGCGAGCCGGCTATTGCTTGACCGGCCTTACTGAATGGTTTTATAAAGGACAGAAGAAAAGGTGAGAATGATACTGCGGGTTTGAGATGACTGAGCTCTTCCTCTAGCTATGAGAGCTAAGGCGTGGGGCTAAGCCATGGGAAGACTTCCAAAGGCTGCATGGGTGCCCAGAAATGCCAGGCGGGCTCTGGCTGTGGCCAGTGTGAAGTACCGTGCCTCTGAGAGGTCAGACCCAGCCAGAGGGATGGAGGAGTCACCAGGAGGGATGGCAGGAACCCAAAGAAATGGATTCTTTCCCCACTGGCTCTCCAGACCGGAACCACCCCCCCCTTTCTAAAAGTGATCTCTATGCTCGAACCAGGATCAAGAGTTGTATGCTCTACCAACTGAGCCAGCCAGGCACCCCCAGCCTGGAACACTTGGTCATTGCACTTCAAGACAGGTGGTGGTGCTGAGCAAGGCCAGAGCGAAGTGGACGTAGGAGGAGGTCAACCGGGTGAGGCTCTCTGTGGGGGAGGGGGGGCACAGGATGAGACCAAAGTGTTTCCTGCCCTGAGAAAGCCTGGCAGTGACTTCCTAGTGATAGTCATGGCAACATGACTTGGACCCCATCTGCTCAAATAGATCTCCATTTCACCCTGGCTTGCCTGGCCTCCCCATTGCTGGGTTTTTGTGCTAAAGAATGAACCCAGAAATGCTTTTCTTCCGTTTTCTGCATCTTCCCTGTTACCCTGCATAACTGGCAGGGCTGCACCCACTCAAGGACATGAGCGTAGGCCAGCAGCAGCTCTCTGTGGCTCGTGTCTTCTGCCAGAGGGCTCAGATGGCCCACCTGGCATGTAGGTCCTCTCCCGCTCAGTGGGAGGGGATGTGTGCAGTGGCCGTACTGTGTTTGGATGGGGGTATAGGCACTTTATAAAGTATGGAGAAATGAAGCCCAGAGCCTGCTCCTCATCAAAAGCCTGAGGGCTGGAGCAGATAACATTGTGGCAATCTGAGAAGACCAGAACTGGGGGCTCCCCCACAGTTTGGGAGGGGGTGACTGAAGACAAGGTAAGGGAGGCAGGTGGTAAATAGAGACTTCTTAATCCCTCTGGGGCCTGAAGCCATGGAGGGGTTCAGAAAGATCTACGTAGGCCAGAGATGAGAGATCCAGGTTGGAAGTGGTGGCATGAGGAGGTGAGCTTGGCAGGAGGGAGAAAATGGAGGGGGCCAGAGTCCCTGGCCATCCCTCAGAGGAGGAAGGGCAGAAAACCATGGGTTGGACCAGATCCCTCAGGGCCTGCTGACACCCAGCCAAGATGTGAAGCGTGGTTCACCGTTTACTGCCTGAGGTCACGCTGAATGGGTAAGGAGCTCTGTCCTTTCTAGGAAGGGGTCAGACCTTCGGCGTGCAGGGCGTAGTGTGTGTAAGGCAGCTAATGCCATCCGACGTACAAGGGAAGAAGGCAGAGGTTTCTGAACTACTGTGGCGAGGGCCTCTAGGCTCTGATCTCCTTGGTGGCCTGGGACCCCTCCCCCACTGGGACCTCTGACCAATAGTAACCCCTCTCTTGGCTGGACCCCACTGTGACTGACTGTGACCCTCGATGGCCTTGACCCATGGTAACCCTTTGCCTAACTAACTGTAAGACTCTGACCTCCTGACCAGCTCTGACCTTGGCCTGTGGACCAGGCTTTTCCTGACTGAGTATGGCCCTAGACCAATTGGGATACTCCTTGCCATCCTGGCTGACTGCTTCCCCTTGGCTGCTGTGACCCTCTGGTGGGCTGGAGCATTTGATCACTGGAAACTCCCAACCAGATGCCGATCCTTGACTGACCCAGATCTTTTTGGCCACTTTTGACCTTCACGACCCCCTGGCTGAGTGGTTAAGCCCCTGACCCTGACCCCAGCCAACCCTGGCCCACCAAGGGACTGCCACCCCATGACTGGCTATGCTCTCCTGACCAGCAGGGACCCTTCTCAATGGCTATGGCCCCTCAGCCCCCTGGGCCTCGCCATGACTGTCTGCCCCCCGTGTCCTTGGTGCCCCGGCCCCTGCCCGCCCAGCACTGGCGTCGGTGGCGCCCGAGGCAGTAAGGATTCACACTCACGCCCAGCTGCAGCAGGAGGAAGGCTGGTCGGAGAGGAAAGAGCATTGGACAACGACACGCGACTAGGGCTAGAGAGATTGGCTACGTCCTGGCTCTGGCTGGTGACGGAGGACTGTCTCCGCAGGGCCCCCTGAAAGGAGGCCCCGCTCTTGAAAGTATTGACTACTTCAATCTGCAACGGAGGAGAGAACGAGACAAGTTGCGAGAAGAACGGACACACAGCTACACGACTGACAGGCGCAATGCCACGAGCACAGCCGCAGCCACGGTGACAACGACAACGTGACTTAAATCAAACAAAGACTACCAGACACACTCAAAGGCTCTGAAAGACGTCTGCTTGGTGCCAGGCCCCTCTGTAGACCCCAGAGCCCCAGGGAGGGCTGGCCAAGAGGGCTGCATGCTGGGGTTCTTGTGGAGGAGAACCCCAGCTGTGTCGGGAGGCTCTGGGTCGGACATCTGTCCCGCCCCCACCCCAGTTCTCTGAGAGGGCTGTCTTCTGAACCTCGGTCACCCCTAAAACCGGGGGGGGGGGCACTGTGAATGCCAACGAGAGGATGTTGGGGAGTGCCCTATGGGGCGTGAAACAGCTCAGACGATCTACTCTTTGTTACAGTGTGGTGCTAGGCACGGTCTAGGCAAGAGGCCCACCCTCTCTTAGTTTCTTAGTCCTGTGGCCCACACCTCACAGGGCTGTGAACACACAGTGTGAACTAGGACTCCAGCCCAGGCAGAGGGCTGTGCGAGAGCGTGTGGCCTGGGGGGGGGGGGGCAGATGGTGGCAGCATATGTGTCTGTCCTGGGGAAGAAACCCATCCCACACATGTGCTTGCCCTGTGTGCCCTTGCTGCACACGTATGTGTGAGTGTATGCATGGGGAAGACCCAACTTTGCTTCCGAGAGTGGCCTCGACACCGTGGTGGAGGCCAGAGGGCAGTGTCTGAAGGCCCTGGTGGGGGACATGCACACATGTGCAGAGATGCCCGGACCTCACAGGCTGACTCCCAGGCCCGGGAGAATCTGGGGTTGGCCCTGGCCTTACAGCGACTCGTGTCCAGCCCTGTGCTGGCCCTCCTGGTGGCTGCCCCACAACCCTGCCCAGAGCCCCACACTCACCTCAGCCCTCAGGCCTCCTCCCCACTTAGGGGCATCCCCCCTGGAAACCCATGGTGGGCGTGACCCCCCGTGTGACCCCTTTCTGGTCTGAGGGGTGAGATGGAAGGTTCCTGAGGAGCCCGTAGCTTCTTTAGCATCCACGGGAGCGTGCGTGTGGGGAGCGTGGGTGTACCAAAGGCTGGTGGGTGGTGAGAGCAGGGCTGGAGCCCCGTCCCTGTGGGCCTGTGGGGTGGCACGGAGCACGCCCATCTCCATCCCCTGCCTGCCCTGGCTAGGCGTGGCCCAGCCCCGGGAGTCTCCTGTACCTGGGTCTGGATCCGATTCAGGCCTCGAAACCACAGGATCTGGCCTCGCCGCAGTTCCCTCTCGGCGTGGTCTATCTCCTCCACATCCTCATTGAGCTCCTCCTCCGGGATCTCCTCCTTCTGCGTAAGCCTGCCCGCCTCCTTCAGGAACTTGAGCCTGCTGGTCGGGATGGTAGCGATGACCTGCAGGGGGTCCAGCGGCAGGTGATGGGGGCTGTCCCGCAGGCGGCCTCCTTCCCGACCTGCCACCCCAGCCGCTGGCCTCCCCCTACTTACCTAGTTATGTGCGGCTCGCTCCCTAACTCATCCGACCTGTTCCTCAACCCCATCTTCTATAATTTCTTATTGATTTGCTTTGTAATTCACTCACTCATCCTGAGTTGGGGGGTACAGTGGAAAATCTTGGCCTTTAGGAGTTGGACAGGTGTGACCTTGAATACCCAGACCTCATAGGTCATGTGACCTTGGGTAAGTCATTTAACTTCTCTGAGCTCTGGTGTTCTCGTCTGTAAAGCTGGGGGCAATTCTCACAGTTTGAGGATTAGGCAAGATGGTGTGTCTAAGTCGCTGTGCATGAACCTGGCCCACAGCTGGCCCTCACATCCCTGGGCTCATTTCTCCTGATCATTGGGTCCTGTGGCACGTGAGTGCGGGTAGCAGGGGCTCAGGGCACGGGTACTGTGGGGACAGCCAATCCTGGGACTCTGGGAATGGCTGCCCTCCCAGAAAGGGAAGGCAATACGAGAAGGGGATATGCTTTTATCCTTAATCGTACTCCAAAGGGCTTGTCCATGGGGCCGAGGCGTGAAAGGCAGGCCCTATGGGGACATGGAGGTGGCAGAGATCAGAGGCCCCTTTCATATCCTGTAGGGACACACAGGGGCTGGCCTGGACACTCAGCCTCACGGGTTCCCTGCAGGTTTCAGCGCTGCCCGCTGGCATCATCCTCAGGCATTAGGAGTCAGCTCAAGATGCCAAGAGCTCCCTGAGGGTGTGGGCTCTGGAAGGATAAAGGAAGCCAGGGAATGGGGTTGCTGAGTCAAATCTAGTTTATCAACTTTCCAAAGAAGCTCCAAAGTTTAAAGAAGTGCCTTTTGGATGAAACTAAATTTTCTTCTTTATCCTCTAGTTAATTTCTGCTACTGCAACTTCCCACTCCAGCCTGGAACAGCTTGAAGGCAAGAACGATGTCTCAGGCCAGTTGGGGCTCCCATTACCTGGATGATGGAGCATCTTGGGAATTGAGCCCCTTTGGCCCAGATCTGGCTCCAGGTACTTCTCATGAGCACTGCATCCTGGTTAGGCTGCAAGCGGTGAGTGCCGTGGAGGGGTGTGTGTGTGTGTGTGTGTGTGTGTGTGTGTGTGCGCGTGTGCATGCCTGCATGTGCACACACATGCCTAGGACTTGGGCAGAAGTAGGGAAGGGAACCAGTGGGAGAATGTTCTGGATCACAGCTGGAAGGGTCCCTACAGAACATCCAGCCCACGGTTCCCCAAAGCCGGGGAGGATGTCAGACACGGCACTGCATCACTCTGAGACAAGGCCGAGTTCACCCCTCCTACATTTCCTCGGAGCTCTCTGAGGGAGTCTCTGCTTGGTGTCAGACCACTTACTAATTATCCTCTTAAACAAGCAGCTGGCTTCAGGCTCTGAGCCTTCACGGGCCATGGCATCGAGTTAGAGTTTAATAATGTTGCTCTCATTACATTATTATTTTTTTGTTAGCTTCTCTTTATGACAAATGATACTGATTTTCTAATCATGTTAATAATATAAAGCTGCCTTTTGAAATGAATTTCAATAAAAACTGATTTGATTGAAAGAAAATATCAAATACATGACAGGATCGGGGTATATAGATATAAGGCAAAAAAATCACAGCGGTGGTACCCAAAAGACCAGTGTGCGGGACCTGGGCCAAGCCCCATGGCTCAGATGCCCAGAGACAGGGAGGGCCTTGCCTAGGGTCAGACGCTGAGTCCATGGCAGAGCCGGGACCCATTCCTGGGACTCCCGGATTCCCTGTCCAGGGCTCTTTCTCTTCCTCTGCCAAGAGGCACCTCCTACAACCCACCCGGAACTTACCTGGCCCCAGACGAGCTCTCCTAACCCGATGAATATGCACCACATCCACTGGTCCAGCTGCAGCGGAGAGCAGCTGAATGGCTTCCCCCCAAACTGCACGATCACTATCTGGAGGTCGAAGGGGAGCACAGGGACAGAGAGAGAGAGAGCGAGAGAGACAGAGAGACGGAGGGAGACAGACAGACAGAGAGAGTCAGGGGCCAATGCGGGGGTCTGGGCTCTCGGCATGGCCAAGGGCGCTGGCTGCTCACTGCCCACCCCGGCCCAGGTTGGGGTGGGGGCCTGGCTACCTGGATGGCAAAGGTGCCCAGCACAATGGTGCAGAAAATAGGGTTCCGGAAGATGCCATCAAAGACGTTGCGCTCGCCGTGGATCTTGCGGGCGTTGATCTCGTTGAAGAGCTGCATCATGACGAAGGTGTTGAAGATGATGGTGTAGTGCTCCGAGGGTGGCGAGTGCAGGGGCGCGTTCCTCCCGCTGTCGATCTGGAACATCTTCTCGCCTGCCGAGAGGGCGAGGGCGGGAGTGGGGCTGAGGGCCCCGGCTGGGGGAGACGCCCGGCCCTGAGTGGGGGGCCTTGTCTGCGCAGCCGGGAGGGTCATGCAGAGACGGAGGCGGTGCTGTGGATATCAGGGGGCAGGGTGGGTCTGCACTGTTGGGTGGTCCTGAGTGTGAGTGGAGGGGTGACAAAACCCTTTCTTCTCTAGGGAGAAAGACCTTCAGTGCTTTATCCCACTTTTCTGTGGAAATCTGATAAAGGTGGAATGCAAGCTGTATCGTCAGGTGACACTGCTTATAGAGTGACCTCCAGTTGGCAAACTCATCTGGACTGGGAGGACTGGGAGGACAGGGCGTGAACTAGGAATCCCTGGTGGGAGGCCATGGCCTTGGGCTTCCCAGAAAATGGTGCTTCTTGTAACCGACTCTGTCCCTTGCTGAACCTCTGGAAGCTTCTGGGGCTCTTATAGGAAATATCAATTGCTATGTGGAGGTTGGGGCTCCTAGGCCAGGCTGGCTCCACCCATGGGGCCTCATTCTCTTGTATCCGAGTTATCACATGATGGGTGGAGAGGAGCCCCCCGGGCTGCTGTGTGGACATGCACTGATGACAGGCCCGATGCCATTCTATATCTCTCGGCAAAGCTGTGTAAGCTGGTGTCAGGAGGGCTTGTGGGGTTTTCTGAGTGTGAGGTGTCTAGCTGAATCCAAGATTGAGAGTAGGTGCTCAAGGGGGAAGCCAGCAAGTAAACCAGGAACCCCCACCAGGCAGCCTTCTCTCCTACTTTTGCATTTTCAGGCTTCTTTGAAGACGCCAAATACGCTTGACAATAGTCCTGCCAACACACCGCCTTCCAATACAAGAGGACTGCCCTTGGAGGAATAGGGTCCATGCCCTACCCACATCTGTACCCTGGACTTTGAGGGCAAGGGCTCGTTGGCATTGCAAGCCCAGCTCCTCCCGTGGAGAAGCCTGCCCATCCTGGGAGCTCCCGGCTGGCCCGGACTCACCGTGTGACTGTGGGCCAGCCCCTTCCCATGCTGGGCCTCTCCGTGACTCAGGGTGGGCTTTGCCCACATCATCTCTGAAGCACCCAAGGAAACCAGGCCTGGTCTTCACCCAGACTCTGCAGTTCGCTTACAGGTCACCTCGCCTCTGTGTGCCTCAGGGCATGCAGGGCCTGCACCATTTGCCGGAGAGACCTAACTGCAGGAGCCTAAGGGAAATGCCATGGAAATGGCTGGCGGCGCTGCAGGCGTTTGGCCTTTCCCGAGGAGGTGTCAGTGAGGATGGCTGCATGGGGCACGGATGAGGTGCAGGGATGGGTCAGAGGAGGGGCAGGTGTGAGGGGCATAGACCAGCAAGTGGGTGCCACCCTGCCCAGTGCGTACTCAGCGTCTGGAGCTGTCATCAGTGGAAAAGCCCCAGCTTTGGGGTTGGCCAGACCTGAGACGGGGCCTGGCTCTGCCCAAGACTTGCTATGTGACCTTGAGCAACTCACTTCCCAGCCCTGGGCCCCTGTTACGTCACTGCCGGACAAGAAGGCAGATGTGAGTCCAGAACGTTGGGTCCAGGCCAGGGCGTCCCAGGTGGGCCGGTGGGGGACTCACCCACAAAGAGCAGAGTGAAGATGAGGGTGAGCTGGTAGACGGCGTGGCCCAGGATGTTCTTCATCATGGTCCGTGAGATGAGGGGCTTGTTGCGGCCATAGGGCTTCCTCAGAAGCAGGGTCTCGGTGGGCGGCTCGGTGGCCAGCGCCAGCGAGGCGAATGTGTCCATGATGAGGTTTACCCAGAGCATCTGCACGGCCTTCAGAGGGGAGTCCTGGAGACAGCAGCGGTGGGGAAGGCTGTCATGGGGGAGGCTGGCTGCACCCGCTGCTGCGAAATGCCGGGCGTGGGCCTCAGCAGCCTCTTGGTGGCCCTTCGAGCCGGCTCTGCCCAGTGGGTCTGCCCTCAGCTGGCCTGCCCGCTGAACAGGCAGGTTTGCTGGGCCTTCCCTTCCCTGGAGAACAGCCTAGACCTGCCCACCTGTGTTCTCCCCCAAGGAGAAAATTGGGTCTTCCAAGCATAATGGTCAGCAGCTCCCTGCCTTCTGGTAAATTCACCAACTTGCCCACCATGTGCCGTCGGCCCCTTCAGCCCCCGTGGACACATCTCCCCTGGCTAAGGCCAAGCTCTCCCCCGCGTCCAGCACAGATCCCATCTGCTCAGCCTCTGCTGCTGCTTTCCCCTCCACTATCCACGGCTCTGGTCCCTGCTGTCCCACAAACTGCCCGTGACCCCTGTCCCCTTGTCACCACCACCCAGTTCCTTCTTACCTCATTGTCCCACTTTACCTTAAGCAATTACTGTGTGTACCTAGGATTCCAGAAATAACATACTTCCATGTAGAAAGTTTGGGCAAGTAGGGACTAGCAGAGGAAGCTAAAACTCATCAATGATCTTGTCACTTCCAGGCGGCCACCATCCACATTCTGGTGTGGATCCTTCCATGCCTCTCTCTGGCTGAGACTGGGATCATATAGTTGTACCGCTCTGTGCACAATCACATCGTGTGGGGTACACTGCCTCGAAGAGCTGATCTACTGTCCCCTCCTCCCTTGCAGCCCCAAGTACCTTGTCTTTGGCAGCCAGACTTTGGCCTTTCCATGTCCCCCAAATCCCTTTCTCCAGGGTCACTGGCACCTTCCTTCTCACCAGTCGAGAGACACATTTTCCAGCCTCCTCTCACTGACCTCCCTGCCTCGCGTGGCCACTGTCTCCTCCTGGCCCCTAAACCCACTCTTCTGGCCCTCCTCCTCCTTTCTGAACGTTCCTTCTCGCTCTCCCTCAGGGCTCCTCTTCCATAGTGTTTTAACTCTGTGCCCTCCATGGCCCCTTCCCCAGCTGTGCTTTCCTCTCCACACTTGTCCCCCTGGCTTGCGGTGCCCATCTCTCCCTAGCGTCACTCTCTCTCCAGCCCAGACCTTCCCCTCTGGTGTTAGCTTCATCTACGGTGGAACACCTCCTTCAGGAAGCCCACCGACCCCGTAAGCCTAATAGGCTAAACTGAGCAGTTCTTCACCCCTCTATCATTTCTCAGTGCAGCCCCTGAGGCCCACTCTGCCTGCACCCCATACACTCACTCACCTCCTAGATTCGCCAGAGCCCCTTCCTCCAGGCTGCCTCTCCCACCTGTGCCCTGGAGCAGCCACCTTCCCCATGTCCTGCGGCTTTTTCTGTTCATCAGCCTTCTCTGTTTACATGTGCCTTGGGGTCAGGGCCCCCCATATCCCCACCATGGCCTACATGGCCCTGCCACCAACTCAGTCTAAAGCCTTAGGCAAACCGGTAGTCCTCTTTGAACCTGTTTCCCCATCTGGCATCAGTGGGGTCCCCAAGAAGCCTTGCAGCAGCGGCTGTGCTGTGGGGGGTGTTCCCCGAGCCACCACTAGAGGGAGTCTCTTGCCCACAGACCAGGAGAGGGCCCTTTCTGCAGAAGGGACCCACCAGCCACCTCCCAGCTCTGACTCTCAGGATAGGGTACTGGGTGCTGCCACATGCAGCCCCAGGGTCTCAGAATGCAGCAGAGGGGAGCAGCATTCCTAAGGCCACGAAGCTTTCCGGGGCCGCGCTGCCTTCTGGGTCTCTGGGGGCTCCTTTCTGTGGACAGGAGCTTGTCTACCCATGTGATTGTTGGGAAGCCTTGGAATACTGGCCCTTTCCTCCCCAGGCCAGGCTGGTCAGCCCCTAGGGGAAGGCAGGAGGCTGCAGGAACAATGGCAGGTTCCCGGCTGGTCCAGGCTCTGAGCCTCAGTTTCCGCTTCTGTAAAATGGGGATCATCATAGTTCCCGCCTCATGGGCCTGGGTGAGGAAGCAGAGAGGCTGAAGGCATGCAGGCCGGCTGGCTGGCGTCCCCTGAGCTCGGGATGGGGCTGCTCGTGACCCAGTTGGTGATCCTGACAGACGACTGCCTCTCCCAGTGACAAAGAGCCCCAACCTGGCCTCAGGGCCTCAGGCAAACAGGCCTCTCCTTTCACCTGCCTGCAGGAACTAAGGCCCCCAGGGCCCTGCTGGCTCTTTGCCCTGAGCTGGTCTCCTAATCCCCTTTGGGCCCCGCCCTGCCCCTGCCTCCCTCTGGGCCTTTGGGGGCTCTGCCTTTCTTTGAGGATGACCCCTTCTGCCTCCTGGAGCGAGGACCAGGTCGGAGAGCCACAGGGGTGAGGCTTGACATCTCCATTTGCCAGATGACCCTGGGCCAGCCCCCCACCTTGCTGAGCTTCATTTCCTCGGGCTGTGCCTGCACCCGAGGTCTGTGATGCAACCCGTGGCCCTTGGCGGGGGCGCCCCCAGGCTTTGGCATGCCCCATCCTGCCCGCCTGCCACCCCCCCCCCCCCGGAGGACCCACCTGCGTGATGCAGGCACCCGTGAAGGCCACGATCACAGCCACCACGTTGACCGTCAGCTGGAACTGCAGGAATTTGGAGATGCTGTCATAGACATTGCGGCCCCACATCACTGCCTTGACGATGCTGCTGAAGTTGTCATCCGTTAGGATGATGTCTGAGGCCTCCTTGGCCACGTCTGTGCCTGCGATGCCCTGTGGGGACAGGGACAGGAGCCTGTGTGGGGCGGCTGGGGGTGGTGAGCAGCTCAGGCAGCACTGTTCTCATCCCCTGCACATCCGCAGCCCTATACAACCCCCCGCACATACTCCCAGCTGCCCAGCGCGGCCAGACCACATGGGGTGTGTGCATGCACTCCTTACAGACCAGCCCCTCAGGCCAACTCTGCCTTCAGGAAGCCTTTCCCTGGCCCATCCTCCCCCACACCTATCATGGCAGGGAGCCCTCTTCCACCCTTCCAGGAAGACCCCGGGGGGCCAGGCTCAGCCTTGAGAGCACTGGGCACGTGAGGTAGATGGTGGGTGAGCTGAGTGTGAACCAGGGGTCCCCGCACAGCCAATTTGAGGCTGTGTTGCCCACACCCCCTGCCTATGGGGCCCTGCCGGGCACCACCCCGGGGCCCACTGTGAGCTGCCCCTACCATGGCGAAGCCCACGTCAGCCTTCTTGAGTGCAGGCCCATCGTTGGTGCCATCCCCGGTCACGGCCACCACCTGCCGCTGCTCGGTGTGTGTGCTGTCGATGATGCCTGTGGGGTGGGGCAGGAGTGTGCTCAGGGCCCCGGCACACTCTGTGGGGCCGAGGCCACCCGGGGCGGGCCCTGATCGTTGTGAGGACCTTGGGCCGGGCCCAGCCTCCTCTCTGGCCCCTGCCCTGCCCCCCTTCTTGTGTGGCTCTTCCCAGCTCCAGGCTTGCCCACAGCGGCCAGCACCTGCAGGGGGTGTTGGGCACCTGAGCCCCAGGCTGGCTTGTGGCCCTCTGTGGTCTGGGCCCTGACGGCCTCTCCAGCACACTCTTCACCGTCTGCAGCCCTTGGCCACACTGGTGGCCACCCCAGCTGGAAACGCCTCCCCTCTGCCTGGGTTCCAGGAGCTCCTCTGTTCTCCCACCATCTGCTCCCTCAGCACCTTCTACTTGGGGGTCCAGTCACTCCTGAGGAGGCCTGGGCTGTGCCATTTGCCAATGACCCCTGACCCATAATTTGGCCTTGACCTCTCTCCAGACATTCACCCTCAATAAAATATTCAGGGGCACCTGGGTGTCTTGGGTCTATTAAGCATCTGCCTTTGGCTCTCCATCTGCAAGCCCGGCCCCCTCTCCCCTGTCTGCTGGGCCGTTCCCTCGGCTAGCTGTGCCTGTCACACACCTGTAGTTTCAACTCAGATACCACTGCCCCTGGGGAAGCCTCTGTGACTCCTTGAGGACCCTCACCTGCCCCGATCAGATCACCGTAGCTCCCGTCCGTGTCTCTCCCCGTCCTGTGCCTGGCAAGCCGCAGCAGCCCATGGGATGAGGGAGTGGGGCCCCTGACTTGAGAAGCCTGTGTAGCCCCCAACCACTCCCCCAGCCTTTTGCGTGTGTCCAAGTTCCACCCTCTTCAGGCCAAGGTCCAAGGCTACGTGCTCTGGGAGTCATCCTGGGCTGCTCCCCCCAGCTGGTGGCAGTCCTGAGTCCCCAGCCAAGACTCAGCCTCCAGTCTCTGTCTACTGGGCATTCGACGCCCTCGCTCCTGCCGTTTCCCTCTACCTGCCTACACACTCCCCCAGAGCAGGGCGGGGGCCAAGTTTCCCTTCTGCCTGGCCAAGTGAGCGTCTTTCCACTTCTTGAAGGTATCTGGAAATCCTTGCCTCTGGTCTTTCACAGTGCAGTTCTCTGCCCCGCCTGAAACACAGGTCCTTTCTCCTGGACCCTCAACCCACCTTCGATGGCCTATGATGAGACATCCATCCCCAGCCTGGGTGAGAGCCAACAGGAGGCTCCACCCTTCTCTTCCACCAATACAGCCCCTAGGTCTGTGGAAGGAAACCTATTTAATGTCTGCTGGTTGGAATCTGGACCATGAACTCTAAGAGGGAAGGACCATGTCTGCCAAGAGCAGGGCCTAGCACTTAGTAGACCCTTCAAAAACATGTATCAAGAGAATGAGTAAATGAATGAATGAGTGATGGGTTGGGGGGGCCTCCCGCTCTGGTATCTATGATTCTGGGGCACTGTGTTTCTGTCCCCAAGCCAAGCCTGCCTCCATTAATGTCCTTGGGCAGCATTTTGGGAGAGGAATCCGAGATGCCCAGGGGATGACCTCAGCCAGAAACCTGCCCTTCTATGGCCATTTTAAAGATGGAGACATTGAGTCACAGAAGAGGAGGGACTTGCCCAAGGCTATAGAACAGATTAGTGGCCAAGCCAGGACTTGAAGCCAGGACTGTATGACTCTAAAAATGCCTAGCACCTGGCCACCTACATGGGCTCAACAAGTGGTAGGCTTTCTCTCTGGAGGAAGACAGGGAAGGGGAAGGATGCTAGCTTCTGGCCTCATCTCTCAGGTTGCTATTCCCAGGATAGCCTGGGGTCCCCATTACGGATGTTGGTTGGGGTCCTCAGAGACCAGGTAGACCAAGGGTCTCAAACTCACAAGCTCTGGGACAGACTAAGAACATAAATAAGCGAAATGGGTTGGATGGCAGACAATAAGTAGTGGTGAAGACTGATTCAAATGTCAGGGGAGAGTCTGTATAAAGCCATCCAAATTCAACATCGAAAAGGGCACTATACCAGCCAAATACAACATGTCTGTGGACCCTGTTCGACCCTCAGGCTAAGAGTTTTGGACCTAGACAGGCCCAGTCCCATTGCTTCCTACAAGAACTGGATCCCACAGAGAAGACTCACAACCTCCCCATCTCACTGTGGCCCTTAGAGGGCCTCCCAGGGCTGCAATGGGGTGAGACAAGGGTGTTGCCAGATGTGGAGAGCCCTGTGCAAAAACCCTCTGTCCTGGAAAGAAACTGTGGGCACCAGGAGAGAAGGGGATCCTGGCCTCAGAATTTCACCCCCCCCCCCCCATTTTACCTTTGACGAGGGTATGCTTATCCGTGGGGGAGGAGCGAGCCAGCACCCGGAGCTTTGGCCAGATCTTGTCAATTCGCTCCTGTTCAATCTGGAGAGGGATGGGGAGGGGGTCAGAGAGAGAAGCTGAGGCCTGGAGAAGGGAGGGGACTCACCCAGAGTCACTGGGCTCTGAGTGGCACACTGGCTGGCTTCTGCAGAGTCACGTGGTCCCCATGCCTCCCAGTCCCCCCTCCCCCCAGCTCATCTGTCTGAGGACTCCTTGTGCTGGGCACGTACCTCCCCCTTCTCGTTGCGGATCCTCCGGTTGAACTCCTTGCCCTCCAGGCACAGAAAGTCCTCCCCAGGATGGATGATGCCACACTTGATGGCGATGGCCCGGGCTGTGTTGATATTGTCACCAGTGACCATGCGGACGGTGATGCCTGCCCGCTGGCACTTGCGGATGGCTTCTGGGACCTGGCAGGAGGGCGGGAGCAATGGGGGTGAGTGCCACTGGGGCAGGCCCTCACTGCCCTTATGGATTCCAGAGTGAGCCCTGTGTACGAGCAGCTCCAGTGGGAGGGGCCCGGATGACCATGAGATACTGGGAGCACGTACGGCACGTGGGCCATCTCCTTCCTTCCTGTGTCCATGGCAGGCATTGTTAATTGGTCACAGGATCCTCTGATTAAACCCTGATGTGGTCTCAGAATTCTCAGCAGAGTCCCAGCAGCTACCACCTAACACTGTGATGGTCCCTTCTGTGATGAAACCGCTGGCTATCCTGATCTCGGGGCAAGGACTTTGAGAAAGACCTCAATAACACCCCAGGTGAAAGTCGCAGAGGAATGTGTCCCTGCTTTATTCCCATGCACAGTTCCTGCAAACTCAGCAAGGAATATGTTCACGTATTTTCAGGGTTTTTTTTGGGGGGGGGGACACTGCATTTGGGAGCTCATTTACAGAATGTGACACTGGGTTAGAATAAATACAAATGATTATACTTCATGTAAAATAGGACATTTCCATGAGAGAGTAAGGACTGCCTTCTGCCCTCTCTGCTGTAATGACAGACTGATGCCTGGGCCAATCAGGCCAGAGCAGAGTCAGCCGGTCAGGAGGGGGTAAGCACCTCCCCCGCTCCCTGCTCCTATGCAGAGCTGTGGATTTATTTGCCCAGCAATTAGGATGCAGAAACCGGCCTGGAGCTGCTGCAGCCCTTTATACACAACACAGATCAACTGAACAAGGGATTCTGACCCATGGGCAGTGACCAATGAATGATAAAATAATAAGGTAATATTTGCTATTTGCTGCAAAATGTCTTTGAGTGGAAGAGGACATATCAAGGGCAGAAAATCCCGTTGTACCAGAAGACCAAAGCACTTTAGAATCTCAGGCTTAGAGGCGCAGAGTCTGACTCCCACTTCTCTTGCATATCATAGTGCTTGGGGAGCTCACTCCCATCCCCACTCTGACAAGCCACAGCTAAGAGGGTCTGAAGACTGTTATGGCCTGAACTGTGGCCACCCCCCCCCCCCCCCGCCAAATACATTTAAGTCTTAACTCCCAGTGCCTGTGAATGTGACCTTATTGGGACAGAGGGTGCTTATAGAGGTAATCGAGATGAGGTTGGCAGGGTGGCCCTTGACCAATGTGACTGGGGTTTTTATGCAGAGGGGATATTTAGACCCAGACACACAGGCAGGGAGAATGTCACGGGACGATGAAGGCAGAGACTGGGTGTTGCTGCCACAAGTCAAGGAACCCTGAGGATCCCCAGCACACCCCATAAGCTTGGGGGGGTGCTGGGGGTGGGAGAAGGTCTGAGGCAGATCCTCCCTCACAGCCTTCAGAAGAAACCAACCCTGCCGACACCATGATCTTGGACTTCTAGCCTCCAGAACTGCGAGGCAGTCCAGTTGTGCTGTCAGAGCCCCCCAAACTATGCTTTGTTAGGGCGTCCCCAGCAAACTCATATGGAGAATTAGAACATTGTTCAAAACCTGACTGTGGACAACTCCTGCCCACTGGTCCCCTTCCTGCCCAAACAGGGATTGATCTTGAAAATCTTTAGCCTCTGTCCACCCCCATCCACAGCACCTGCTGCTCCTTCAACCCAGAGCACCACCATTCCAAGCTCGGGTCACTGCCCAGCCCCCCCCCCCCCAGTCTCCCTGCCTCCGGCCTTGCCCCTCTTCCATCGTTCCCCTACCTGACCACCAGCCACCTGCCTAAAGTTCAGCCTGGGTGTCACTCTCCTTCAGGCGCTCCCCCACTGCTGCTTGTAGAGAAAAATCAAGACTCCTGAGCATGGCCATCTTGTGGCACAGCAAGGAACAAATGTCGTGAAGAGGCCAGCTCCAGGCCAAGGTCAGGAGGCCCCTCCAGCTCCCAGAATTGTATTAGAGACCAGCTCTGTAGTGACAAGTAGTGATCTCCTCATCACAAGGGGTAGAACAGGGAAAGCTGACCACAGGTCTCCTCTGGGTGCATTTCCAGGGACTGGGGAAGAGGCTTCTGGTGCCCCCTGGGGCTTGGGGGCCAAGTGAGCAAGGCCTCTGCCTCGTGCCACAGCGGAGGCTCACCTAGGCTCTTTTTACAGAGCCAGGGAGAGTGGGGACGTGGAATGTCCAACATCCTGCTTACATAATTCATCCGTGTCCTCACCATGGCTGTAACCCGGACTGAAGCCCCCTGCTGTCTCCTGTTCCAGAGGAAAGGAAAGAGCCACTGCTCTTTTGGGGACATATGCCTTATTTGTCTCCTGCCTTCAAAGGAATAATTCGGGTTATATTTGATTCAAAGACGCTTGGGGTCTTGGAGTTGGAAGAGACTTCAGGTCATGACTCTGACTCTCTGCTCATTGTTCAGATCTCCGGCTAGGCATCCCACAGATGGCCAGCCAGCCTCTGCTTGCAGGCTTCTGATGACGGGGTGCTCACTCCCTCCAAGCCTGACCACTCCACAGTGGAACAAGTCTATCATATACTTTCACATAATCATTCTTCTTTCAGATGAGAGCAGGTGCTCTGGGTCTGACCTGTACTCTTGTAGGAGGCAGGGTCCTTGGTAGAGAGCTCTGTACAAAGGACTCTGGGAGCACAGAGGAGGGTGCCATTCCTTCAGAAGGAAGTAGATGGAGAGGAGAAATCTGGGAAAGCTTCCTGGAGAAGGGGATGTTTGAGCTGCTTCTGTTCAGCCAACACTAACTGAGACTCTGGTGCCTGGCACTGTGCCCAGGCTGGGGCTACACAGATGGCCACATTATTGTGGCCCAGGCCACAGAGAACTGTTCCATGAGATGCACTGGCAGAGAAGTTGGGAAGAGTGCTGTAGAAAGAACGTGACAGGTGATCTGGAGGGGCTGAGGCTGAGGAGGATGTGGGGCAGGAGCCGGTGCTATGAAGCTGGAGAAGGGCCTGTGGTCAGAAGGTGCTGGAATCAGGGGCTTGGTACCTGGTCTGGGAGCCATGGTAAGTTCTGAACTGGGGACAAGGTGACTGGCAGCATGTTCTAGAAAGACTTACACTTTCAAGGATGTCTCAGGGAGCTGAAGTCTGCCTGCTTGGAATCTCCACCCTCTGGGGCTCCCTGAAACAAGCTGGTTTGGGGAGAAAAAGGAGCAAAATTGGCCAGCTAATTTTTCTGGCCCCCACACTTCCCTCTGCCTCTGGGAGAGAGGGCTCAGGGACCAGAAGACCGGGTTGGGCTTTGCTCTGGAGATCCACCTGAGTGTCGGCTTCCTCATCCGTAGAGTGGGGATGATGGTCTGCACCCCTCAGCGCGGCTGGAAGATGCTGTGATGGGGGCAAACGGTACCAAGCACGGGGACAGTAGATGCTGGTGGGGGGAGCATAGGGTGGCTGGCAATGCACCTGACCATGGTCTTTCTTGTTTGTTCTTCCTGCTCTGGGAGACCGGGTGGGATGTGGATGCAGATGCAGTGGGGGGTGGGGCACAGCTGGCGTCTGGGGATGGGGAGGGGCAGCCGTTTGTTTGGGGTGGTGGGATGGTGTGGACACGCCACCGCGATTCCTGGGTCAGGTACCTTAGAGGCCTGTGTCCTGCCTGTGGGGGGGGGGGATTCCAGATGCACCTGGACACACCCGAGAGCCTCCTTGACCACCGTGAAGTACTCCAGCTCCTTCCTGGGCAGTGGGCCCTGTAACCGGCCATCTTTCTTGTACTTCAGTCTGGCTTTACACTCTCATGTGCTACTGGTCTACTTACTCGTCCCCTTTCACTGGACATTTCATTAGGCTGTAGGCTCCGGACTGCTCGGGACCCATCCAGGGGCCTGGCATAGGGCAGATGGGTCATCATGAAACATCTCTCTGCTGAAGTCCCTCAAAGCCTGGCCTAGTGAATGGATTTGGATGTGGACATGCCAGCCCCTCACAATTTAGCTCCAAGCTCCCCTCCTACCCATTTCTCCCATTAATCCAATGGGGTATTCACTAGACTCTCACCTGTCTGCATTTGCCCGCGCTTTTCCCCTCCACCTAGAACACCCTCTCTCCCTTAATCTGGGAGTCTCTCCCTCTTTCAGGTGAAATACCCTCTAATCATAAAGCCATTCTGGATGCCTCCAACCCAACGGGGTGCTTCCTTAATCTGTACTCAGCACTTCCTTGTACTACTCACTCGCTCATTCGTTTGACAAACAGCTACTGAGCCTCTAACTACCGGGCACTGAGGATCCCGACATGAGTAAGACTCGAGCCACGGAGGCACCGATCTGGTTGAAATATACTTTCCACGTAGACATAATAGCTGTAAAATTAAAAAAAAAAATTCCTTGTTTTGCTAAAATTATCCAAGATTTTTCTCACTGAGGAAAAACAGCCAGAAAATGGGCGCTTCCTGTTTTCATTAAATAAAGGCTTTTCAACATCTGTTGTTTCTGGTGACGCCCGTTATCTGTGACTCCAAGGGCTCCAAACACCCCCGGATAACCCAGCAAATCCCAGACTGCTGCTCTTCTCGTGGCTTTATCCGCAGTGGCTTCAATCGGCGTCGGAAAATGCACCTGAGGCAGCATCTTCTAGGTGTGTGTGGGGTGATCGGCAAGCCTGTTCTGTCTTCTGTCTTCTCAAGGGAGGAAGGCAACGTGATTTGTCCCCTTGACCGGTGGGAAAACTGAGGGAGGTAGTCTGTGTTCCAGTGGCAGCTATGAAAGCAATCTGAAACGTTTGTAGGGCCCTAGAGGTGGCCCAGGCTGAGGTTTCTGCTCCGGCCAGCTTTAGGGTTGCCTGGGAGAGCCTGCCCCAAGCTGTAGGCATAGACACCCCCCTAAGGTCACCCCAGAAGCTGGTGATGGTGGCTGCCTGTGAGGCGGAAACCAGGGGCCTGGCGGAGGCATGGGAGGCCACTTCACCTTGTCTGTGCTATTGAACCATTGGAATTTGGCTCCATGTGTATAAATCCGCCAGCCTAAAAAGCAAATAAATCCAAAGCCATCCCCACCCCACTGGGAAATGCTGAATCGACAGGTCGGAGCTTTTATACTTTCAAGTACTGTCACCAGCAGCCCTGCTGGTGTCCCTCACTTGGGAATGTCCAACTCTCTCATTGTTCGGATGGGAAAACTGAGACCCAGGGAAGAGGTGCTCCTGAAGAAAGTCTTCTGTGAGGGAGTGGCAGGGGCAGGATTAGAACGCGTGTCCCTTGACTCTGCTGTGTCACCCTAGTAAGTCTCTGCTCCCCAGCACAGCTTACAACACCAAAATCTACATTCTGGGGGAGAGCCCAGGCGAGAGAGGAGGTCACCAACAAGGATGTGCTCACCTGATGGAAGCAAAGAAAGTTGTCAGGGTAAGACTTCCCATCAGCCGGCTCAGAATGTTGGAGCTTGGCAGGGACCTGAGGGGCATCTGGGCCAACCTCCCATTTTACAGATGAGAAGGCCAAGACTCAGAGAGAGGAAGTGGCTTGTGAGTGGCAGAGTTGGGGCTTGGATCCAGGCCCCCTTTCCCCAATGTAGGGCCCTCTAATCTGGATTTGCTCAGCCGCTTAAGCAAGACTTTGGGAACACCGCTGTCCCTGCTTGGCCTCAGTGTTTTCGCCTGCACACTGGGGCCGTGGGGAGGCATTTGGTCTAGGTCAGCAGCAGCTAAAACCTGGAGTTGTGCCCCTTTAGTAGATTGCCAGATCAGTTTGGTGGGTGGCGACTAGCATTAAAAAAAAGAAAGAAATAGAAGAGAATAGAAAATTCTCACAAGTGCATCACATGACTTTGTCACATCCTTATTTTGGTTACGTGTATGTGCTTACTGAGTCATGATATAAAATACATTTGTTATTAGCACAGGTCATGGCCAAAAAAACGTATGTGTCTGATGCTGCTTCCCATCCCACCTCAGGGCTGCCTCTGAGGCAGGGTGACGGGCTAGGAGCTCTGGGATGGGAAGGCTAGGGGAGCCGTCGGCTGGCCTCGTCTGCTATGTGGACACTAGTCTCTGGTACCTCTAAGGAGATAACCCATCATGGGAAGCCTGAACCCGTTAGTGGCTGGTAATGAGTGGGCGTCCCCTGGGGAGGCTGATAAATGGTTTGTCCGTCCAGGGAGAGACACAGTCTGCAGGAAAACACATACGGCTCCAGGGCCAGGCACCTGGGGCACAAATCGCCTTTGCTGCTTTAGGCCCTGGGTGGAAGTGAGGAGGCCTATGGGGGTGTGCATAGTATTGGAAGATTGGTGTTCAAGTCCTGTTCATTCTCATTTAGGCATTCCACACTTAATCGAGCACCTTCCATAGGCCGAGCTCTGTGTTAGGGGCTGTTACCCGTCACTGGATCCAGAATTACGAATCCACTGGGGAGGGACATAGAGGAAGGGGCGCCACATTTAAGGGCCATCCACCTCATGCCAGACACCGCCTGTTGCCTGTATGTGCACGATCTGACACCTCCTAGTATCCTGGGCGTGTAAGTGTGGAGAATACTATTATTATGACGAAACAGAGGCTCAGAGAGGTTATATAACTGGCCCAAGGTCACACAGCTGGTAATGCTGGGACGCAGGATCCCAGGTCTGTCTGATGCCTGAGCTCACGCTCTTGACGACGCCTCTCCTTGCTGCTGAAATGTGAAAGTCCATGTCTGTGACATTCTAGTTTTGCTTGGTCTTTGGAACACACACTCTTAGAATATCAGGGCTGGGAATCTGGAAAACACTTTGTCTACCCCTTTTCACTGGAAAGAAGGGGAAAGGGAGGCTCCAAGAGGAGCAGGGAACAGCAAGAGACCCCTAGAGAATGGTGTCAGGGCAAGTGGGGAACAGTGAATTTGTCTCCAGTGGAGGAAGGTGGCCCTGAGAGGCCCCATCACTGAATTCCACAGCCGAGGCCGATCTGGGCCCAGCCCCGGCCGGCCTAGGAATCAGCCCCGGACCCGGGAGCTGTGTCAGTCCTCAGATGATGTGGAGGCCGGCCTCTCCTGTGCTTGGTCACATGTGCTGGGCTCTGCCGTCCAGGGACCCCAGGGTGAGGACACACTCTGCCTGCCCACAGCAATGTTCTGGAGATTCAAGGCAGCCCTCTCTTCTCCCACAGCCTCTCCAGCCTGGGCGGTCTGACTGAGCTGCAGCCATGTCCATCCTCCCCCAGCCCTGCCAATCCCCAGGCCTGAATTCTGTCCCCCGCCGGGTGCACTTGCAGCTAAAGGAGACCGCAGACCTGCGTGAGCTGAGCACTCCATGAGGCGCTCTTGCTACATCACCTTCCGGGGTCCTTCCGGGAGGGGTGCTGCACTCGCTTCTCTTCTGCCTGAGAGGCTGACCTTTGGTTAGCTTTCTAGCTCTGTGCCCCTGGAGACTGGGCAAAGGGAGACTGTCGGCTGCGTCACTGTGCAAGCCTTCTAGGGCACGCTGATTGGGGAACTGGGTCTGAATGAACAGAACTCTCCCTGCTGACGTGACATCACACTTGGGGCTTTCCTGAATACGGGTGACCTTAGTTTCTGGGTGTCTCCTTTACGGGCACCCTGGCACCTAGGCCTATGGATGTGTTATAGGAGATCCTGGCTCCTGTGGGGCAAGAGGCTTCTAAGGCAGGGCAGCCCCCGTGCTTGTCCCTCGGGAGCAAGGGGAGGTTTCTGGATGGTTGGGCGGATGGCTCTAGGGCTGCTTCTGGGGAAAAGCAACGCCTGCGGGCAGGCTGCCCGGTGTTCTGAGCCGACTGATGCCATGCATGGTGCACACTGGTCTTATGAGTCTGAGTGTTTAGGAGTAGATAAAGAGACAACTCTGTGGATGCTACAGGGAAACTGAGGCTCAGAGAAGTGAGGCAACTTATGCTAGCTTGCCAGCAGGCTGGGCTCCCAGCCTCTCCAAGCCTGCTGGTACGGGGCTTACCTCGGGCCGCACGGGGTCCTCGATGCCCACCACGCAGATGCAGGTTAGGTCATTGAGGATGTCATTCTCATTGTCCCAGTCCGGCTCAGGGCTGCTGGGGAAGTCACGGTAGGCCACACAGATGGTGCGGAGCCCATCGCAGGCCATGGGCTCGATCACCTTCTTCACCATCTCGTCCCGGTCTCGGGGCCGGAAGACCCGGGGCTCCCCTGCCCCGTTGAGGATTTTGCAGCACCTGGGGGTGGATGGCAGGGAGATAGGTAAGGTCCAGCCAAGGGCCCAAGGATCCTCCCTCTGACCAGCTCGCGCTCACCTCCCCCTCCCCAAGTGATGCCCAGCTGGCCGTGGTTGGTCATCCAGTGTCCGTCCAGTTCATCTCCCATAATGCTTCAGGGCTGGTCCAGGCCCCTGGGCCCCAGGCAAGGATGAAATCAGGACCAGCCAAAAAGAAATCAGGCAGCCTTCTTGCAATATCTGCCCCAGTTCATTCAGCAAGAGCACATCTACTTTGATCTGTCTTATATTCACAAGATTTCATCTGAAAAAATAGTTCCACAGCTAAAATGGTTTTCAAAGGTCATGAAACCTAGGCTAACGGTTCTGGACCTTGCTTGTACATTAGAATGGCACGGTGGGGGGCGGGGAACACCGAATAAATAAATATCCATGTGTGAGCCCTACCCCAAAGGTTCCAATTTATTTTTGTTATTTTTTTAGGGGGGGAGAGGCAGAGGGGGAGAGAGAATCTTCAACAGATTCCACACCCAGCACAGAGCCCAACACAGGGCTCGATCTTACCACCCTGAGATTGTAACCTGAGCTGAAATCAAGAGACGCTTAAGCGACTGAGCCACCCAGATGCCCTGTATCAGTGTTTTTTTTTTAAAGCTCCCCATGGTGATCCCAACGTGTAGCCAGGATTAAGAACCACTGGGCTAGACCAATCCCGTCAAGGTATGAGTGGGGAAACTGAGGTCCAGAGACTGGCAGTGACTGGCTTAGCTCTCCAGGCTTACCCCTGGCACCTGGGGCCAGAGTGGACTGGCTAACGATGAACATCACTGTGGTCAACCAACTCTGTGCTAAGGGAAGTGAAATAAGGGAGATTTAACAGTGACAGAAATATGAGAGATTTCATGGGTGGAACTTCCTGATGCTCCAGTGACGTAGGGAGGAGGCGGGGGGGGGGGGGCTCTCTGTGGAAAGTTTGAAGAGGAAATAGTGAAGAAAGCACCCGGAGGTGGTCCTGCTGTGGGAGGTTGGGCAGGCCCCCTTGCACCTCAGCGAGCCAGATGGCCCTCCAGCCGAGCCTGCAGGACAGCCTGCGCTGCACGACTTGGGCGCCCCGCCCCCCCGCGCAGCTTACTTCTTGAGCACGATCTCGGAGGCGCCCTTGCTGTACATGCGGAAGCTCTCGTCGGGCAGCTTGGTGACCGTGCTCATGGACTTGCGCACGGAGTTGAAGGTGTACACCTTGTACAGCTTCTCCTCCGGCATCTGGCTGCGCACGGGCTCGTAGTCCTGCTTCAGGTCCAGCACGAAGCCCAGCAGGCCGCACTCCGTCTTGTTACCCACCTGCCGAGGCAGGGCGCCCTCCTTCTCTGGCGGCTGCGGGGAGAGAGGCCGGGGCGGCTCACAGGGGGTCGCCACTGAGGCCCCAGGGCCGGGCTGCCCCCTTTCCCCGCCTCCCGTACCCTCAGCCCTCTCCATCCCAGACACAATCCTGGCTCTGGCTGAAAGGAGTTAAGCAAGATCAGCTTTTTAAAAATTATGAACTCTTTCAAACCTACAAGCTGGATAGAGAATAAGAAAAGAAACACTCATATACCCTCCATTCAGCTTTGTAGAACCAGAGCATTGTGCCGTATTGGCTTCAGATTTTTCTTTCCCGAGAAGGAAAACATGACAGATAAAGGTGAGTCCCCTGGGTATCCCTCCCTGTCTGCAGAAACCACCCCTTGTCCCAGAAAGAACCTGTCTTTAAAGTGGCATGAATTATTACCCTGTGTGTGTTTAAAATTTTTAAGAAATATTTATTTATTATTATTTTTCTACTTTAGAGAGAGTGAGAGTGTGAGAGAGCGGGGGTGAGGGGCAGAGGGAGAGGGAGAGAAAGAATCTTAAGTGGGCTCCACGCCCAGTGAGAAGCACGTCGTGGAGCTCGATCCCACCACCCTGAGATCAGGACCTGGGCTGAAACCAAGAGTTGGATGCCTAACTGACGGAGCCTCCCAGGAGCCCTTACCCTGTGTGTGTTTTAAATTTTTATTTTGACATGGTTCTAGACTGACATGCAATAAGAAATAGTACAGAGAGATGGCTCACACGCTTCATCTAGTTCCCCCTAGAGCTCACCTGTGTGTGACCATAGCGCATCACAGCCAAGATACAGATACTGCGGCCATCAAACCCGCCTGACTCAGACTTCACCAGTTTTATATGCACTCACATGTGTGTGTTTAGTTCTATGCAGTGTTTCGTGCGTGGATTCCTGTGACTACCACATGCAACAGTTCAGGGCAAGGATCTGATCCCTGTGCCACCCTTCTTGGAGCGGCAGGCACCTTCCTTCCCACCGCCTCCCTGGCCCTGGCCACCATTAATCTGTTCCTCTGTCTTCACAGTTTTGTCATTTCAAGCTTGTTATATACATGAAATCATACGGTATGTGAACCCTTTGAAGACTGCCATCTTCCCACTTGGCACCATCTCATTGAGGTCCAGACAAGTTATCGTGTGTACGTCAAGAGCCTGTCCCTTTTCCTTGCTGAGTAGTGTTCCATGCTATCGATGGACTGTCCCTTGAGAGCTCGACTGAGGTTCAGCCACATGAAACTGCTGTTGTCATAAGTCAGAATGGTCAATTACACGTAGCTTAACCTTCTGTCTGTACGTGTGTATGTGCAGTGCTGCTTTGCACGTTGAACACTTGATGTAAGGAGACCGTACACATTCTTCGAAAACTTGTTTATTCATTTAACTACATTTTGAGAACCCCTTGTGTTTATGGAGCTGGTTTGCTCTTTTTTACTGCTCTATCAATTCCAGTCTATGACTAAGCCACCGTTTGCTTTTCCTCTTTTTCTTCTCTCCACTCACTGATTTGGTTCACACTCGTTAGCACTGGCTAAGTGCTGGCCCTCTGCCAGGTGCTGGGCCACATGAACACAAACCCCCACCCTGGGGTCTCAGCGAAATCATCGACCACCTCTCCCCCAGCGACTCTCACTTTCTCGTGTGGCTGCCTGAACATGAGCTGTTTCATGCCTCTGTGCCTTTGCCCCTGCTGTTCCTTCCCCCTTTCCAGCCCGGCAAACTCCTCCTTGCTTTTTTAAAAGCCAACTCAAATATCTCCATGTCTTTGAAAATTGCTTCATGGGTCTGTCCCCCACTGAGTAAAGGAGTTATTGTATTCTTTTGCTTGCTACATTCTCAGGACCAGCACAGAGCCCAGCATACAGTAGGCATTTACTAATTGTTGGCTGGATGGTTCCATGTAGACCAGAGTGGTGGGAGAGGCGCAGGTTAACAGGTAAGATACAAGAGGACTCCATATGGGCTGATGATGGGATGAGCCGGAGGCTGAGGGAGGTTCCTATTTGCAGATGAATTCATGTCCTGCCTGTACCCCACACACGTGCATATACTCCTTGCCCAAAATTACGTGCAGCGTCTCAGGTGGAGGTGGTGTTGGGAATGGTAAAAGCCAGCGCGGATAAACCCAAACCCTAGCAAGATTTAGAAGAGGAATAGCTACCTACGAACATGCCCAGTCCACCTCCACTCCTCCTCCCCTGCGTTAGTGGCTTTTCATGGGGCGCAGACCAGCCTTGTCCAGCAGCTCTGCCTCCTCACCCTCAGCCCCCATCATGCTGCTCAGAAGGACTTCCCAGACAGGCAGAAGCTGGGGTCTGGGGGATGCTGGCATGGACCAGCTGTGCAGGGGACACGACAGTGACTGGACGTAGCCCTGGCTTACTCCCCCTTCCACAGTTAGGGCGCAGGCCCAGGGAGCCGACCCGTCGCTGTGGGGTCACTGGCATTGATAATTCAGGAAGGACAGAGGCTTAAGACCGTGTCCTCAGTTTCTCCGTCTATAAAATGGAGGCACTAGAGAGATGACTTCCAGCTGAGAGAAAAAACAACCCTTCTCAACCCTTTGCTTCAAGTGGATCATGCTGAGGGATGGTGCCTCAGTGGCAGTTGAGGGCCCTGGGGAGGAACAAGGCTCCGGACACCCTCCCTGCTCCCATGCCATGCAGAACGATTTCTCCAGCACCAGGGGCCTTAGAAGGCTCCCCACTCCTGAGCTCTTTGGTGGGACTGGATTTGGAAGCAAAGGAAACTTTGGTACAGCTTCCCATTTCTGATGTTTGTGAAAATGATTTGAAGCACTTCCCTTTGTCTCTATAGTATGGTGTTACGTTGTGCTTTTAAAAATAATATATTTATTTACTTTTAATTTTTTAAAAAGATTTATTTGAGAGAGAGAGAATATGCATGTGAGAGAGGGGCAGAGAGAAAGGGAGAATCCCACGCAGACTTCCCACTGAGCATGAAGCAGAGTAGAGTCGTGGGACTCCCACGACCCCAAGATCATGACCTGAGCCGAAATCAAGAGTCGGATGCTCAACGGAGCCACCCAGGCGCCCTTCTTTACTTACTTCTAATTTTTTCTACATTTTTATAATCAACCTTCTGGTGATTTCCAGAATTTTATGTCTTTTCCACAACAGTTTTTCTCCCCTCTCCACTAATGAAAGAAAATGACAACACAGAGGACTTAAATAAAAATGCCTAATTACTTATTAGCCCAAGAGAGCTGAGCATTTACGCCTTCAAAATACCCGGCATTTTATTACCCTCTGTGAAATATTTTAATTTTCCTCTAAAAGGATTTCAAACAATCCATGGTTGCAAATGGCAGAGCTGCCTCCTACGTAATTCAGTTTGTTTCCATGAACTTGAGCTCCGAGATCGCCTACGTGTATTACTAAGAAGCAGGGGCCCACCCCTTCTCTCTTTTGATTTTTTTTTTTTTTTTTAGATCTTGACAAACCCAGAGGTTTTGCTATTGCTGTAGACTTTCCAAGAGCCTTTTTATCTCTAGGGCTCCGATTCTGTAAGGGAGTTAAGGCGTTGGTATTATTTCAATTTTAACAGACAGGAAGCAGGCCCGGGAGGGAATTGACCTGCTCATGGTCACGACTTGCAGAAGGGCAGGCCTGGGGCTGTCCCCAAGCCCCCCAGCACATTTCCCTGTGTGGTACTGAGTTCTTTGGGAATGCTGGATGCAGCCACCAGGCATAATTTTGAGACGACAATTCATGTTCCTGTTTGGGGTGCTGGGGGGCAAACAGAGCCAAGAGGAAGGAATGATGACTAGAAGAGCTACAAGTTATAAATAACATCTGCAAAAATGAGATGAAAAAAAGTACAGCTAGGGGTGCCTGGGTGGCTCAGTCAGGTAAGCATCCAACTCTGATCTCAGCTCAGATCTTGCTCTCAGGGTCATGAGTTCAAGCCCCACACTGGGCTCCACGCTGGGTGGGCAGCCTACTTAAAAAAAAAAAAAAAGCGCAACTAGCCTGTACCACCTCACACTCCTTAGGATGGCTACTATAAAAAACAAAGTGGAAAACAAGTGTTGGTGGGGGTGTGAAGAAATCGCAACCGGGTGTGCTGTTGGTTGGGCAGGTGACATGGCGCAGCCGCTGTGGAAAACAGGATGGTGGTTCCTCAACAGATTAAACATGGAAGTACCATATCATCCAGCATTTCACTTCTGGGTATATACCCAAAAGAATTGGAAGCAGGAACTGAAAAAGATATTTGTATATCCACGTTCATGGCAGCATTGCTCACAAAAGCCAAGAGGTGGGGCAATCCACGTGTCCACCGGCAAATGAATGGATAAATAAAGTGTGGGCTATACGTGCAAGGGGGTGTTATCCAGCCTTCAAGCAGAAGGAAATTCTAACACGTGTGACAACATGGATAAACCCTGAGGACATTATAAGTGAAATAAGCCAGTCACAAAAGGACAGACACTGTATAATCCCACCTGTATTATGTACCTAGAGGAGTGAGATTCATAGAAACAGGAAGTAGGATGGGGGGTACCAGGGGCTGGTTGTGGGGGGAATAGGGAGCTCATGTTTGATGGGATGGAGTTTCAGTCTGGAAAGATGGAAAGTTCTGGGATGGATGGTGGGGATGGTCACACAACGTGAATGTACTTAACGTCACTTAAAAAACAGTTCAGGTGTCTCATTTGATGTTACACGTATTTTACCACTAAAAACCTCCAAAAAGTGCCCCCAAACAACCGAGCGACCGTAGCGTAGTAAACGGTAGCGCCTGTAATATGATGATGCTTCTAGGAGTGCATAGAAAACAACTTTCTGCTGAGTGGCCGTGTCCGGTGGCCTAGCCCGCTCCTCCTCACCCCTCCAGGACAGGCACTGGCGGGGAGCCTCCCCAGGGCCCGGATGAACCACCAGCCGGCTCAACAGGAGCAGCCGTGGCGTTCATTCAGAGTCTGAATGTAGACTCTGTCCTGTCCTTCACTGGGCTCGTCCCACGCATGGTCTGGTCGTACCCCCACAGCTCCCCGGGTGGCCGGCCACGAGTGTTCCCACTTCACAGCTGTGTACACGGAGGCCCAGAGGGGCAAGTCACCCTGCTAGTCAGCGGCCCAGCTAGGATTTGAGCCCAGTGTTCTCGGCTCTGAGCCCGTAGCACGTGCTCTCCCCACAGCCTTGCCTTCTCCACTAGCACTGGAGGTCTCTGCTTAACTAGGGAACTGGCTGATGAGTGATTTAGAGTCCAAGGGGGTGAGGGGTTGTGTCTGTCTTGCTTATCTTTATCTCCCACTACAGGTAACCAATGAATATCTGTGGAGTGAATAAGTGAATAATTCTGTGCTTGTATGTGTAGGGTGCTGCCAACGGGAGGCCAGATGGGGCGGAACTTTGCCCTCCAGAATTCTCATCTAAAGGCCTGCCTTCCAGGAGCTTCTCAGTGCTAGGCCTCCTGAGCAACACGAGGTAGCAGAGCCATGGGATCTTCTCCAGGGGCTGGGAAGGCAGGTCAGTGTGCGTCTAGGACAACAGAGCAGGACAGGCTGGGGAAACATGCTCCTGGAAAGCAGACTCCCTGGGGACCTTCCCAGGCTCAGCAGTGCAGTGTGTGTGTGTGTGTGTGTGTGTGTGTGTGTGTGTGTTTCTGTATGGTGTGTGTATGCAATTGTATGTGTGTGGTGTGTGTGCGTGGTGTGTGAGTGCAGTGTATGTGTGTGTGTGTGAGTGTATGTGTGGTGTGTGTGTGCATAGTGTGCCCAGTTGTATGTGTGTGTGTTTGCGTGTGGTGTGTGAGTGCAGTTGTATGGTGTGTGTATGTAATTGTATGTATGTGGTGTGTGTGTGTGGTGTGTGTAATTGTGTGGGTGTGTGTACAGTTGCATGTGTGTGGGGTGTGTGTGTGTGTGTACGTGCATGGTGTGTGGTGTGTGGCATGTGCATGGTGTGTGTGTGGTGTGTGCAGTGTATGTGTGTAGTGTGCATGGTGTGGTATGAATATATGTATGGTGCGTGTGGCATGTGTGCATGCACACATGCAGGGTGACAGGGTGTGATGGACGGATTAACGGTTCTGTTAAAAATCCAAATTCCCCATTTGGGATTATTTGCTTTAAACTCTTCTCCCAGAGATGGTGTTTGCAAAAACAACACAACACAAGACAACCAAAACAGTTGTTGAATTCAACACACAGCCCCTGCCATTTCACATACCGGAACCACAGCCCAACCCACCTGCCCATCCCAGCGCCCTGCAAAGTCACCTCCAGAGTCTTTGGCACCTTTTGGAACCCCTGGCTTGCCAGAGGCCACTCTCAGAGTGTGGCTTGACTTGGGGACTTTGAGGCTCATTGGAATATTCGATGGAGCCCTGGGTTTGGAGCCAGGAGATCGGAGTTCAAAGTTGGCTCTCTGCTTCCTGGAGTCCCTCTCTAAGTGCCCAAGTTCTAAGACATGGGAAATGCAATCAAGCAGCTCCTTCCCGCCTTGGAGGGTTACTGGGGCTCCCTGGGGTAAGGTGGCATCACGGCCACCTCAGCTTATGAATGGGGTACGCTGAGGTCCTGGGGTTTCTAATTAGGTGAAGTCTGGCTGATTTACTCAGGAAGACCATCCTGCCAGGAAAATCCTTTTTGCTCTTTCCTCCTGAACCACTCCAGAGGCTCCAGGGAGATTTGTTTTTCTCTCGACAGTTTACATGTTCAGAAATACGCCATAAACTTCCAACAATTCTGCTCCACAAGTCCCCATCCTCAAATGTTAGCAGCAGTGTCAACCTACTTAGAAAGAGGTCTCACAAAATAGAAAGTTAAGGTCTGCTTGGGTGGTCTCAGCAGGCAGAACACACGGTTGGAAAAGGAGAACGTTTTCCCAAGAAATCGCGAGGCCTCGCAAGCGAGGAAGGAGGTATCTCCATCTTAAAGCTCAGCTGTGGTTCTGAGAAGCAGCAGGGCGATGGAAGAAGCTAGCAGAAGTCCTGATGTTCAAAGGGTCGGAGACAACAAAGGAAATTGGAGGGTGTGCCAGGATTTCTGAGGCAGGGGAGCAATTTCTGACTCAAGGATGATTCACATAGCTTCTCTCAGAGGGCAAGTTTAGTTCCTAATGATTTGAAATTAGACGGGAAAGAAGAGAGCTTTGCCATCCTCAGAAGGGATGGGGCATGGGGTTGAGGCTGACCCTGTGGAGGGCCCCCCAGGCCACTTTTCCTGGCCTCCCTGCCAGCAGCATCAGCCTCACACCACTCTCCACCCCTGCCTGGGGTGCTTTTTCTGAGCACGTGAGCAGAATCCTTCTAAGGGCTTATTGGATGCCACCTAGCTCTCCCTCCACACCCCCTAGTCTTGACTCTCATCATTCCAGCCGCAGAGACATGCTCAGGCCACAGATCATCTGAGCCACGCATCGGTGGGTCTCCATGCCTTGGCAGTGCTGCGTCCCTGCCTGGAATGCCCTTGCCTGCTTGGTAAACTCCTCTAGAATTCTCTGGGTCCAAATCTGCCACTTGGTGGTCAGGATCAATCCTGGGCAGCTTACTTGATGTTTCTTCGGCTCAGGGTTTTTAACTGCAAGACAGGAATGGTCATATTTGCCCTGATTCCCTGGAAGGGATGTGGAGGCTCAAGCCAGACAGTGACTGGCAAAATAAACTACAGAGGATAAGGCTCAGGAATAACAGAAGTTACTAGAGTAATAACTAACGTGGCCTGAGCCCTTGCTACACGTCAGGCACTGTGCTGGGACATACATACTTTCTCATCTGACCTTCACAGTAGCCCTGAAGCTGCCTCCAGGCAAAGGTGCAGCCACATGAGTTGGGCAGGAAGGGGTGGTGGGCTGCACGGGCTCTGGGTTGGACAGACCTGGGTTCTAATCCTAGTTCAGCCTCTTATCTGCTCTGGAAATCTTTGAGCATGGTTTTTCACTTCTCCCACCTTCGGGGTCTGATCTATGAATTAGAGATGTGATGTCACCTACTTCCTGGGGTCATTGTACAAGGGGTACATGGGGGTAAGCACTTAGCATCAAGCCTGGCTAACTGAATGTTAGCAATTAGGATTAATTATATATTCACTTTACAGATTTGCAGATTGGGAAACAGAAGCTCAAAGGGGTTAAGTGACTTGCTCAGGGTCACACAGGTGGCAAGTGCTGGAGATGAGGTTTGAACTTTGGTTTGTTGGACTTCAGAGCCAAACCTCGTTGCTTCTTGGACTAGGTATCAGGACATCTGGATTCCAGCTTCAGTAGCCCACGGGGTGACTTGGGACAAGTCCCTTCCTATTTCTGGGCCTCAGAGTAAAGTGAGGGGGCTGGACCAGGGGGTCTCTAAGACCTGTGAATCCATGTAGATGACACCCACACAAACTACCCCTGCAAGTATTCAAGTAGGTTGGTGTGTTGTTTTGTTTTTTTTTTTTAAGAATGGAAGGTGCTAGCTGATTGGGAGTTCTCTGGATCAATGTAGACTAGAGAGCTGGGGGATCAGCTCAGTATGTTGGGGGAACTGACAGAACACTGGTATTGGCCACAGGACAGAGATGGGGCAGACTCCTACCTCTTGCTGCCACAAGAGCAGGAAAGTAGAACATAGGGATAGTCCTGTCCTGAGCATCTTACTAATTCATATTCACCCATCCACGGCCCACATACTCATCCACTCATCCATTCAACCATCCACCCATCCATCCATCTACCCATCCATCATCGACACATCCATCATCGACACATCCATCATCTGTCTCCCTACCTACTCCTCATCTCATTGACTATATATCTATACATTTATTCACCAATCAATTCACTTACCTCACCCACCCAACCAGTACTTCCCAAGAGCTATGCCTGAGGGAACAGAGATGACTCAAATGTGTTTCTCCCTCTCAAAGAGCCCACGTTGTCTATGTCAGACAGTAAGAAGACACGGGAGAGTCAGTGCTCTCACGGAGGAGGAAACACAGCCCTGTCTAAGGTCTGATTTTCCCAGGCCAGGCTCATCTCTGATCAAAGCTGATGGGTAGTGTGGTGTAGGGAGGATGCTGCCTGCCTTTACCTGCTTTGTGCTCTTTAGGAAGTCCTATCGTCTAGATTTCCTAGCCTGGTTTGGAGGGTGGCTGGACTTCTACTCAGGACTAAGCAGCCCTGACCCTTCTCAGAAGTCCTCTGGGCCTGGAAGGACAGTCCCTCAGAGACCCTTTGCCCTATAATGGCTGGCAGGCCCTGGCTGTGAATCTGACTCTCTGGACCCCAGGACTTCCTTCCTGAGACCACCTTATGCTAAAGATGCAGCAGGACTGGTTTCAGTGACCAAGAGCCAGGTCTGGACACCCTACTCTACAGCTGGCTTTGGAGGATCCGTAAGTTGGCTTTGCCACTAGTTGGAGAGACACTCTGGGTAAGACCCTTTACCTCTGTAGCCCTGATGCTTCTGGTATTTATCGTTAGCCTCAGCATTGCTACAGATGGAACCCCCTGTCGAAGCGTGATTTTACTGCTGAATAATGACCACACTAACCATACATGGTGCTGAATATGAGCCAGGCATTGTGCGAAGCACTTTTCACTTACTAACTGACTTCATCCTTGCAATAATCCTATCACTTTCCCCAGGAAACCGAGGCACAGAGAGCTTAAGTAACTTGCTTGCATTCATACAGCTAGAGAGGGGTTTGAAGCTAGGCTGCCAGGCTCCAAAGGATGAGCTTTAACAACTACCAGGGGACTCTGCTGTCCTCTATACTGATGACCATCAGCCCTCAGCAAGGAGAGCCATGTGGCTTTCAGGAAAGACCCAGAAAGAAGAGTCCTAGGATGCTAGGGATCAAGGCACATCAGGGGACACTGGTGCCTGAGAGGTAAGTGACTTAGCCTGAGTACAAACCAAGGATCCCTATTCCTGGGTCCCTGACCTCTCTCCAGTCTCAGCAGCTACACCTCCCCAGGTAGACTCCCTGACGCTTGTCCTTTAAGCCACATGGACCCAACCAACAGCTGGGAATGAGGTTTTAGCTTTGCCACCAGTGCTATGCAACACCGCCTAATTGAGATGTCCCCTCAGCTCTCCTGGCAGATCCCAGAACCGCTTTTTTCCTGTGATCACATAACCTACATCTCAATCCAAGCCCACCTCGAAGGGCTGTGCCCCCGCGGCCACCCCACCGCCCGAAACCTACTCTGGAAGTTGCCCTGTTCCCTCTCTGCCACATCTGCAGGACAAGACCATTAACAGCATCTCGGTTATTTTAGGAAGGCCGGGGGAACAGAATAAAACATTGCTGATCTCCCTTGATTCCCAAATTGGGGTGGGGGTGGGGTGGGAAGAAGACAAAACATCATCGTCATTTCTGGCATCACCCCCGGGGTTCTCGATCACCCCTGTGCACGTGTCCTCCCGACCTACTTTCTCCTCTCCTCGTGGGCCTCCCTCAGCCTGCAGCTCTGGGGTGATGGGGTGGCTGCTTGGCCTGGACGGTGCAGTTCTTGCAGCCCCAGCATCTGGAGGCAGAAGCTGCCTCCTCCCCCCTTCTCCCATCAGCCCTCAGCCCCCCGCTGCTGAGTCACACTCGCCTCCCCATTTGGATAAAGCTGCTGGTGGCTCCTACAACCCAGCCTGACCATGATGCTTCGAGCTGGCTCTGGGGCAGAAGGGAGAGGTCAGGGCTAGGGCACATTTGGGAGGTAAGCCAAAAAGCCCAGCCGCTTACCCAGATGCTCCCACTACAGAAATGCCCTACATCTGGCTGCCGACTGACTGCTGGATGGACAATTCTGTGTTTCTCTTCATCCAAATGTTTGTTAATTACAAAAAGGCCATCTGTGCTTCTAAACCAAATAGGGATTACAGCATGATAAGTCTACACGGCTCGGCTGAGAGAGGAATATGATAATTTTTCTTATCAGAACTTGTGATACTGCTACTATTACTAACAACGACAATGTCATTGGTGGTAGATCGTTCATAAAAATGGCCATAATTACTTCCCTCTGTAAATCCATGCCCTTTGCAATGTGACTTTGCAGTTCCCCCATCAAGAGATGGAGTCTATTTCCTCGTTCTCTGAATCTGCACAGGCCTCTTGGCTTGCGTTGGCCAACAGGATGCAGCAAGATGATGTGTGAACAAGCCCAGACCAGCCTGCTGGAAGAGGTGGGACCACACAGAGCCGAGATGAACCATCCCGGCTGAGGCCATCCCAGACTGGCCTACACTGCTGCTGAGATCAGCAGAGCTGTCCACACGAGCCATCACAGACACAGATGCGAGAGGGAGTCCCAGTGAAAGCAGAAGAGCCACACTGCTGAGCCCAGCCTCAATGGCCAACCCACAGAATTGTGAGCTAAATACACAGTTTGGTTTTGAGCTGCTGAGTTTGGGAGTACTGTAGTCCCTGCCTATTCTCGGGGGATATGTTCCAAGACCCCGAGGGGATGCCTAAAGCTGTGGATCATACCAAACCCTATGTATACTATGTTTTTTCCTAGACATGCATATCCATGATAAAGTTTAATTTATAAATTAAGCACAGTAAGAGTTTAACAACTGATTAATAACTGATAATAAAATAGAACAATTATTACAATATACTGTAGTAAAAGTTATGTGAACGTGGTTGCTCTCTAAATATCTTATTGTAGTGTACTCCCCCTTCTTGTGCTGATGTGAGATGATGAAATGCCTACATGATGAGATGAGTGAGGGGAACGACACAGCGTGTGCCAAGCACGAGGCGACTCTCGACCTTCTGACGATATGTCAGAAGGAGGGTCAGCTGCTATGGGACCGACGTTGACTGCAGGCAATTGAGAGCAGATAAGGGGGACTACTGTAGTTACATAGCAAAAGCCAACGAATAAAAAGTGTGTTTTTTTTTTCTTTTTTGTAAGGGGGACAATGATAGGATCTAAAAAACACAATTAACACTTTTTTTTTTTTTTTGGTCATATAAACATCATTGCTAAATCAAAGAGAAACAAGTTGCTTACTATACGACCACCCCAAAATGCACCAGCAGGATTCAAAAATATGAGTCACGTCGCTCCCTCTGTCTGGTATCTGTGCGTCACCCCACAGACCTCACTCCCTCCAGCGGAGACCGCACCACTCACCAGAATCTTGGTGGTGTAGGCGCTGTTGATGGCAATGGCGTTGACGAGCAGCTCCATGGTCTTGGCGTTGATGGAGCTCGGGTCAGGGATCTCCTTGTAGTGGACATCGCCGACGTAGGCCTGCACGACTGTCATGCGATTGGTGGTCAGTGTGCCTGTCTTGTCCGAGCAGATGGCGGTGGCATTGCCCATGGTCTCGCAGGCATCCAGGTGGCGCACCAGGTTGTTGTCTTTCATCATTTTCTGGGGGCAGGGGCAGGTGAGAGGGCGACAGTGAGGAGAGGGAGCTGGGGGGCCCAGGGCGCGGGGTGGGGACACTGGGGAAGCATGTGGCAGGTGGGACAGAGCTGCTCAATCCGCACCTTGGTTTCCCAAACATGCAAAGGACGTGGGTTGCCACGGCCTCGGACGCTGGGGCTCCGTGTGTGTGTGCAGCCTTTTTCTTCACTTTCATTATTTGAACCATTTAAAAAATTTGATGAATTGACTTTATTAATTTGGACTACAGAAGTAATCTGTATTCCTTATGGAAAAAATAGGGAAAAGGGTGATAAATTAAGGTTGGGTCCTTTACAATGACCTCAAATATTACACCCTAAGAGAAGTAGCCATTTTTTATTTGGTTAAGGTTTGTTTGTTTGTTTGTTTATTTATTTATTTATTTATTTCACATGTACCTTCTTTTGCTGGTGCCTGGTTTTCATGGTCATTTTTGGTTCCACCAAAAAGAAGTAAATTTAGAATATATGTGTTTATAGACATAGGACAGTATCTGGAAAAATGTCAAAATATTAGTGTCATTATTTCTGGGTGATAGAGGAGATTTATATTACCTTCTTTTAAAACAATCGATATATTCTAAAAAAAAATCCATAGATTCTATTTTTTTCTGCATCGAATATATATTATACCTTGTAAAATAAAAATCAAAAACTTCTTTTCAATATACAAACATAAAAAAGAAACAAATCCGCCATAATGCCATCACCCAGAACGGATATAGCTTATGTATCGACATCTTTTCTTTTTAAATTTATAACAAAAATGAAATCCCACCATACATATTATTATGAATTTTCTGGTATTTGCCTTCCTCTCTGTCTTTCCAGCTCCACTCCTAGCTTCTTCTAGGTTCTCAAGGAACTCATGCGAATGAAGTAATTCTCAAGGCACTGCCACACTTAATGCTGGCCCTGCTGACACAGTGACCCTATCTGTCAAAGGAGGACATGGAAAGTTGCCACAGGCTGAATCAGACATTGTTCTAGTCTGTTCCTAGGAATCTGATTTCCTTTATTCTTGCTCCCCATCATAACTCTTCATAAAAAGGGCAAAAAAAAAAAAAAAAGAGTGCAATTAGAATAATTTTAATAGCAGTTCATTTTGCTAAGAAATGAGTATTGGTAGAATTATATGCTATTGCAGTTTTCTCTTATTATAACCTGTGATAATAGTAACACTTCATGGATGTTGAATGCATGAACAATAGCAAGAGGAATCTGCAACACACTTTAGTTTGCAAAGTTCTTCCACACTTATTTTCCTGTCTGATGTTACAGGAGGCCTGTGAAACCTTTGAGGATTGTGGTCACCCATGCTAGCAAATGGAAAAGCCATGGCCAAGTGATTTGACCAGGATCATATACATAATGAGGGTTAAAGCTGAGAATGGAGCCGGGCTCCGTTTAACTTCACAGCCTGGATCAATCCATCGGGCCTCTGCCCATCTGTACGCTGGGAAGAGGGTTCGTCTGTTGGGCTTAAAAATATACAGGTGGCTACTGGGCACTGGAAGTGTGGCTGGTCTGACGTCAAATGTGCTGTATGTGTAAAAATACGTGTCGGATTCTGAAGACTTATATGAAAAAAGCAATGTAAGATATCTCACTAGTGATTTGTATATTGATTACACATTGGATTGCGAGTAATTAGACATAACAGGTAAAGTAAATTAGATTATTAAAATTAATGTCACCTGTTTCTTTTTACTCTTTCTTTTTAACATGACTACTAGGAAATTTAAAATCACACATATGGCTCACATTGGGTCTCTGAGTATCATTTCTGTTCTTTTGATGGCGGCTCTGGGGGGTGTATGCCAGGCTCAGAGAGGGGAGACTTTGCCTCTCCTGGGTTGGGGTGTTGTACTCAGTTTATCAGGTGACTGTATAAGTAACACGACCTAAGACAGCTGAAGGCACCAGGTGCCAGAGATGCGAAATGTAGACGGTGCAGAGGTCTAAAATGGTCTGCGTATGATCCCCCCAAACTACCTCTGTGTGACTTTCAAGACACCCCAAGCTTGGCTGGGTGGCCGTGGGGATCCCAACTCATGGCTTCATGAGAATCTCCATCTCTGGGCCCCAGGCCCCCAAGCAGCATCGTGTTGTGACCTGTTTGGGCTTTCGTTTGTGGGATGGAGTTTCTTCAAGAACCCTAAAACAAGGCGATGATAAGGGCCATATCCTTTACCCAGAGCTGCCACTTTCTGGCACCTGTCTGGAGATCTCTTTTCTGTATGAAATTACATCGGCGAGCCCAGTCCAAATTCCAGCTTGAAAACTGACGCCCGCCGCGCCCTCTGGCAGCTCTCGGAGCCAACGCCTTGTTTATAAACACGCCCAGGCCTTCATCCTCATGGGGACGTCCTGGCATTGGGGCCCTGGGACTGGGAGTGCAGAGCCCTGCCCTCCGAGGTGGAAAACCATGGGGCCGAGGGCAGAGAATGAGGCCGTGTTGTGAGCCAAGGTTGAGGCGCCCACTGAGATGTCTGGGCTTCATGGATGGCCACGGCCTGGGAACAAGGGGCAGTGGGGCTCTGCCATCCAGGGAGCATTAGGAACACACCCCAGACCCAAGTGTCCACAGTCAACTTTCAGGGGCTTACCACCCTTCATTAAACTGCTTTTAAAACCTCTTCCATTTTCAGCCCATCCCCAAGAGGAGGGGGCTTCCTTAAATCAGATGTCCTTTGGTTTTAGGCTCATCTCTTCCCAACTTCAGGGAGCAACCTCTGAGATAAGTTGCAGAAGCACTGCGGCTTTAGTGGGCTTTGACTGCAGATTTCTACTTACGTTGGTGGGATGGCGATGAGTTTGGGCCCGCACGGTGAGTTTTGCTTTTTACGTTTTTGCTTTTTTTAAAGTGGAGTTGATGATCAATGTTTAAAAATCAAGAGAGTTAATAATATTAAGTCCAGGTTTCTGGCTTCTCTGGAAAAAATGTGAAGAGTTGGCAATGGGAGGGGGGTCCTGCCTCTGCAATGTAACGCTTGGCTGGGGTGAATAATGGTTGTCCCTGTAGCCCAGGTGTGGCCCCCTGGGCTGCCACAGGCCCTGACTCCCTCGGGGCATATGAGCTCCGGGTTCCTGCTTATGTCTCCTCTCCCAGCTTCCAAGGTGTTAGCTCTACTGCAGGCCCCAGCGCTTGCCCCACGGTCCACCCCCCAGAGCCCCTGCTGGGGGCAGCCAATCCCCACTGCGCTGCCCAGTCCTCCCCTTCTCACCTTCACCGAGTAGGCCAGCGAAATGGTGACGGCCAGAGGGAGCCCCTCCGGCACGGCGACCACCAGCACCGTCACGCCGATGATGAAGAACTTGACAAAGTACTGCACGTAGACGGGCGTGCACTCGGGTAGCCACGGCTTCTTGTTGACCACGAAGGTGTCCACGGTGAAGTAGAGCACCAGGATGATGACCGTGATGGCCGACATCACCAGACCTGCAGCAGGGGTGGGGGGAGACCGCTCAGGGGCTCTCCTGGGGCTGGGGGCCGTGGGAAGTGAGATAGAGACCAAACACTTGGCCAGGCAGACCCTAGCTCACATCTCAGCTCTGCCACTTACTAGCTTTGTGGCCCGGGGCAAGACCTTGACCCTCACAGAGCCTCAGTCTCCTCCTCTGTGCAATGGAGATGCATGCTTATTTCAGTGGTTTTGCAAGGATCAAATGCCGTGAATGCACGTAAAGTGCCTAGCACAGTGCCCGGCACCTCGTGGGCGCTCCAGGAATGTGTGCCGAGACCACGTGGATGAGTTCGGACCGCCTGCATAGTTCTCGCACATGATCATGTGCAGCTGGTACGGTTTACGGACTCATCACCCAGGCGCCTGGCAGCTCCTACTTCAGGAACGAGGGACGCAGCTCTAGAGGGGACGGAGTCCCTGCCCTTGGGAGGCTGAGACCCTGGAGGGGGAGGCAGACAAGAAGCAGCAAGCTCGTGAACAAGATCACCCATAGAGGGATAAGGCTGTGTAGAAAACCCGCAGGACGGCAGGACCGAGCGCGACACGGGCTGAAGGTAAGAAAACCACCCCCACGTCCAGCGACAGACAAGTGGGTAAAGGAAGTGTGGTATAGACACACAGAGGAGGATGACTCAGCCTTAAAAAGGAAGGAAGCCCTGCCATTTGCGACCATGTGGATGGGCCCGGACGGCATTATGCTGAATGAGAGAAGGCAGACGCCGAAGGACTTACGTGAGGAATATAAGTAGTCAAACTCATAGAAGCAGAAAGTAGAAGGGTGGTTGCCAAGGGCTGTGGGGAGGGGCAGCCGGAGGGTTGTTTTTCAGTGGATATAGAGTTTCAGTTATGCAAGATAAAGAAGTTCTAGAGCTCTGCTCTACAGTCGGGGCCTACAGTGAACAACACAGTATTGTGCGCTTCAAAATCGGTAAAGAGGCTGGATCTCCTCTTGAGTGTTCTGACCGAAAAAACGGAAAACAGAAAACCCCCGGAAAGAACACAGGGATTTTTGGAGGGGGGATATGTTTTGTACCTTGCTTGTGGTAATGGCATCACGGATATATGCATATGTCCAAACTGACCAAGATGTACACTAAATGTGTGTAATTTTTTGTATATTAATTGTACTTCAATAAAGCTTAAAAAAAGAAAATAGAACAACATGGGCTGGTGGGGAGTGACTACTTCAGCTAGGGTGTCCAGGGAAGACTTCCTGGAGGAGGTGGTACTTGAGAAGATTGGGAATGGTGAGAAGGACCAGCCAGATGGTGACCTGCAGAAACAGCCTTCCAGACACAGGAAAGAGCAGGGGGCCCTTTTTTGGGTGAGGACACTGGGGCCAGTGAGGCGAAGGGACCTGTCCAAGGCCACAGGCCAGAGGAGCACCGCAGAGTTAGCAGAAGCGGGGGCTACCTGCTCGGATCACCCAGGGTCTCCTGGCCCGTTGGGGGTGCGGCAGACTCTGTGCACACCTGCAGCCTCTGCCAGAGGAAGTTCGCGCTTTGGAGATCACCGACTCCTGGTCAAGAAGTACCTGGGATGGCGCCCCGCCCAAACTGATGGCCGATATTCAATGGCTGAGCTGGGGGTCCCACAGCCCAGCCCCCTTGCTCCGAGGCCAGACGGATCCTGCCGACGTAGGTGGACACGGGGATTTCTCCAGAAAGTATCTGGCTTTTTCCCTGGCCCTGTTGAGTCTCTCACCCTTTATAGGTCTCACCTGAGAGCACCCTCGCCCCTAAAAATCCTGTGCCCGCCCATCTCAGGCTCTGCCTCAGGGAATTCAGCCCAAGAGAGAAGCAGGGGTGGGATGTGAACCTAGAAGTGCTCGACCCTGAACTCCACTCTTGGCCAGGCTGAGGAGGGGGAGGGGGATGAGCCAGGGCTTTGAAGGCCGTGGGCGGTTCTCATCACTCCGTTCCCTGCCCTCCCCATCCCGGTGCCTGTGCTGTGGTTCTGTGGAGTCTTCTGCTTGCCGAGGATGGAGGAAATCCCTGGGCCCATCGCTCCCCCGCCCCTACCTCCAGCTGCGGAACTTCAGAGCCGGCTCTATCCCCATCTGACAGTCGCAGGGGCGGGAAGCCAAGCTCCCAGCAGCCGGGAGCTATCACCAGGCCCCGAGTTTAAATATAGACAGCCAAGCCTGTAATTTGCCTCCCTTTTCCACGCTGTGGTGCCTATAATTAGAGCCGGGAGACAGCCAGGTGGGGAGGCCTTGGTGTTTGCATGTCCTCATGCGGGAGGAGAGGCCAAGGCCATGTCAGCTGGACAGGGCTTGCCTTGCAGCTGGGCTCAGCTTCCTGGGCCGGAGGGGCCACCACCAGCCATCACCTGGAGCTCCCAGCTCCGTGGGGAATCGGGGCTTGTGCTGAGGCTCAGACAGGAGGCTTCTCACTGGGCTCCTGGCACTGCCTTCAACCTCTTCAATCTTTCCTCTGCACTGCAGCTGGTGGGGGGGGGTGTCAGTCTAGAGCCCCAATCCGTCCTGGCCCTCCCCTGCTCCAACCTACTGCTTGAGCATAAGGAACTTGGCTGATTGCTGTGGTAGGAAAGGGTGGGTCTCAGGGACCATCTCATGCCAGCCCCCACTCTGCAGATGAAGCAACTGAGAGCCAGCTTGGGGGCAGGGCCCTGGCTGGGGTCCTGCTGTGTACCCCACGTCCCACCTTGCACACTGTGGCTACACGCTTACCCGCCTTGCCGATTTGCACAGCCAGCTTGGTGAGCTTGCCCTGCAGCACGGATTTCTCCTTCTTGTGCATGTTGGCCTTTTTTTTGTCATCTGCGTCTCCACCCTCGGCACTCTTGAGGGGCTGCATCTCCATGGCGGCTGCCCCGTCCTGCTGTTTGGCTGCAGGGGGCAGAGCACGCACATGCATGCACACACACACACACACACACACACACACGTGCACACACACACACAGACATGCACACACCCAGGTCAGCCGGCAGGGTGGGGATATTGGCAACCCCCCCCCCCGCCCCGGGGGGAGTGTGGTGACGCATTCACTCCCTTGCCTGGACCCCTGCATGGCTGGCACAGACATCCTGCAATATGGGGTCCGCCTCTTCCAGCTGGAGACCCTGGTCCCAGGGCCAGTGCCTGCCTCAGACCTGGAATCCAAGTGTGAACAAGGAGAAACACAGTTCCACCTTGGACACCCAGTAGGAGTAGGCTGGTGTCCCTTTTGGGGCTGAATAAGCCCACAGATCCTTCTCCAAATGGCCCCTCAGCTTTCCCACATTTAGACAACCCCCAGTTGGTTCTTGAGTATGTCGCTGGGATATTAAGTAGTCGCCAGACAGGAGGGTCAAAAAAGGGGGCTTAAAAGATAAAAGAGAGTGTCCCTATGCATGGGTGCCATGACCCCTCCTCCTTCAGTGAAGGACTGACTGGTGGGTCTGGGGCCTTACCCCTTAGCCCTTAAGGATCTCAAAGAACCAGCTTCAAGTCTTCAGCTAAATGGGCAGCGTAGCTCCAAGGCTGGGGAAGAGCTGGCTCACAGGTGTCCCCTGTCCTCACCAGTGATGTCTCCATTGAGCCTGGCACCATGTGAATCACAGCCACCCCCTCCCCCCCAAAGATGCCAGGCACCTGCAGGTACGGACCTGTCTGCTTCTAGCCTGACTCTGAGCCAGCGGGGGAGGGGCTGCAGGGACCAGAGAAGCCGATGAATACAAAAGGGTTACCTTTGCTCTGGCTGGCGTCCGCATTGCCATCCTGCATTTTACCTACACGACAAAGAATTTTAACAGACGACAGAGAACAGACAGCACACGTTGATCATCACAAAGACGCGACAGGGCCACGGACATTCACGTCACAGATGGAGCAAGGGCCAAGCCGACTCCATCCCTCCACATGGGGATGCTGGGGAGGCCCTGAGACGAGAGCAAACTTGGCCAACGCATTGGCCCCAGGGTCTGTCCTGATTCTCTGGGGGCTTGGAGAGAGGGCTTCAGTGGGAATTACTCCAGCCCTGACGGTACTGATTAAATGACAGCCTTTGAGGGTAAAAGGGACCAGAGTTGGCTGGCCGGAAGCAGAGGGGCCCTTAGGTCCCCAGTGATTAATTTGGTTGGTGCCTTTGGTGGGCTGAGAGGAGGCAAAGGAAAAGAGAGAGAGAGAGAGAGCGAGAGAGAGATCGATTCTAGAAAGGGGAGGACTTTGGTCACTGTGCTCCTTAGTTTCTGGCTCCAGGACTGATGTATGTAGACTTTTACTTTCTCCTTTTCCATCTGGAGGAATGTGAAGCCACAGCAAGGACAACCCCCTGCCCAGCCAGGGCCCTAGTCGATAGGGAAGTTGGGCTGGTGCGCTCCCCCCCGGGTGCCCCCCCTGCCCCGGCCCTGCATGCCAGTGCTGGGGAGAGGGCTGAGCCTGGGGCTGCTCACCTCCTAATCAGCGCTGCCCGGGAGGCCAGAGGCTTGTGGGCTGGGTTTGCAGCGTGGGAGGTACTGGTGGTCACTAGTCGGCAGATGAGACACCTGCCTTTACCTGCTGGCACTGCAGAGAGGGGGTTTCCTCCTGTCCCCTTGGTCTGCCCACTGAGCTCACTCAGAGCTCTGCCCACGGGCCTTGCCACCTCGAGAGGAGTCTGAGGAGGTCAGCCACCCTTGGCCATTTGCTGTGAAGGTGACTCTCACAGCTCACGTTCTGTGAGAACCCACCATGTGCCGGGCGCGTATAGAGCCTCCATGATGTCATCTAATCCACACCACGTCCCTACAAGGGCACTGCTGTACTGCACCCATTTACAGATGAGAAACTGCCTCAGAGAGGCACACGACCGGCCCGGGGCCCAGGGGGTAAACGGAGAGCTGGCCCCAAAGTGCATCCATGTTTCCACCCCAGCTGCTATCCCTCAGCCTCTCTAAGCCCAGAGGAGGGGCGTCAAGGCGGTCGTGGTGGGACTGGGCTCCTGAAGCCCCTGTTTTGACACCAACTAGTTGTGTGGCTTTGCCTCTCCCAGTCTCAGCTTCCGCTTCTGTGAAATGGGGGTGCGACATTCAGCTTCCAGAGCACCTGGCAGTGGCCTATAGTAATAACCACCTGTCCATTTCGCATTTTGCAGTGTGTGAGTGTCATCTCTTGCCAGTCTTCCTGAGACCCTGCGGATGGATGGGGGGGATTCTCATCACCCTCATTTTACAGACGAGGAAGCTGAGGCCAAGGGAGGCTCAGAGGCAGCTCTCATTTCTGGAGCACCCTGATGATAACCCTGTGGCTGCCTTACTGGGTCCATAACACCGTCATCACCATCACCGCACCACGCTCTAAGTGACTCAGAGGGGAGAAGTGGCTTTCCTGGATCTCAGCCCTGTGCTATCTCTCCAAGGGAAATGCCGGGCTCTTCCCACTGCCTCTCACAGCAAAGGGTCAGTGACCCACGCTGGGGGTGGAAAAGAGAAGGGCCCCTGTTGCTCTATCGCAAAGTTCTTTTTCCTGCATTAAAAACAAAACAGAAAGAGCCTTTTTAGAGCCAACAGGAATGAACTAAAACAATTATCTTTATTTTTAAAAATAATTTTACTAACTGGGCTAAAGGGCACAGGAGGACTCCTCTTGGATACTTGGTTTTAGACGACACAAAGGGGCCTTATTTGCATTGCATATTATCAGATGCAATAGCCCATGTGTGCGCCCATTAGCCAAGCTAGCAATTTCCTCTTTTATTTCCATAGTGTTCACGTGGCCAGAAAAATAATCACCAAGGCATATGTTCGAGGGAGGGAGCAGTGCTGTGGGGGTGCTTCTGTGCAGATGGCCTGGTTTCTCAGAAGCAAGGGACTTATCTGGGGCTTTTCTCAGCCAAAGTGGTGCTCGGCTGGCCCGGGAACTATGGGGGGACAGCCCGATCTGGCTCCATGCATGATCAGGAGGGGGGCTGCTTCAGGGGAGCTGGGATGGGGAATTGAGGGGGAGACTCGGAGCCCCTCTGCACCAGATGCCAGACGCAGCTTTGACAAATGGTCCGTTCTCTCCATGCATCGCCGGGGCCAAGCCTGTGAAAAGCCTGCGTGTGGATGCAGAGGATTCACGGTGAGGCGCCCTGATAAACAAGCCCTGGGGAGACAGAGCACTAACGAGGTGAACTGGAAGATGTTACTTCTCTTGCCTGTGCCTCCGTGACAATTTCAACCAAGGCGATGCTTATGAAAAGCACCACAAAGTGCCTTGTTAACGTCTGGAGTTCAGACTGATGTATTTCCTAATTGTGATTACAAGGAATGTATTGAATAGTGGTATGTTAATAAATGTAAAAGAAATAATAAAATGCTAATGAGCATCATAATGCCTCCAAGATGAACGGAACACACCGGCTTTCAGTTGGGAGGGGCTTGGTGGGGGTCAGAGGGACTACTGGCCGCTGAGTGTGTTTTCTATACTCACATCCTCCTGATTTGGCTCAGAGGAAAGAGGGCAAGGAATGGTTAATTCTCTCATTGACCAAGGCTCAGCCTGGTGCCTCTCAGCCTTTAGCGCACTCTGGCCTGGGGCCTGGAGAGCTTATTAGAGGAGATTGGGCGAGGTCAGGGTGGTATGGCCATAGACTATGAGGGTTCTTGTTCAGTGGGTCTGGGGTGGGGCCTGAGATTCTGCATTTCTAACAGGCTCCTAGGACGTGTCCAGGCTTCTGGTCCTCTGGTTACATTTTGAGTAGCGATGGCTTAGAGCACTGTTTCCCTAAGTATATTGCAGAGACATACCAACCCCACAAGATTCAGCCAGGAAACGTCCTGCAGCCAAATCAGCCTGGGAAGCCCTCCATGGCTAACTTTCCACTATACAGTAGCATATTCAACGTTCTGAGAAGTCCTGCAATAAGGAAGAGACCAATTCTGTCCCATGGTTCTTAAACATTTCTGACTACAGGATCCTTTTCTTGGGGGCAGGACCTATTAATAGCCCTGTGAAGTTTATAAGACACACTCCTTGGGGAAACCCTGGATCAGGAAGTGGAGTGTGCACTTAGAGCCAGCAGGCCTGGGTTCGAATCCCAGCTCCACTACTTTCTCGTCCTGTGACCTCTGGCTAGTGTCTTGATCTCTCTGAGCCTCAGTCTGCCCACCTTTAAAGTGGGGACAATAAACTCTGTATCCCAGGGCTGTCATGAGGATCAAATGAGGCCGTAAGCGGGAAATGTTTGCAAACTGCCTGGCGTACAGTAGGTGGTCAAGTTCCCCATCTTTCCTGCAGTTTTTCTCAGGATACTGGGCGTTTTCTGCTACAGTTTGGACATGAAGCTGCCTTACTTTGGGACCAACAAGCCTGGACGCTGTCTATACGTCCACCGTGCCCAGTGGGCTCACGGCTCTGGGGGAAGCAGAACGCTGGCTCCTGCGACCCCTGGGTGACTCAGTCGTTAAGCGTCTGCTTTCGGCTCAGGGAGTGATCCCGGAGTTCTGGGATCGAGCCCGGCATCAAGCTCCTCCGCTGGGAGCCTGCTACTTCCTTTCCCACTTCCCTTGCTTGTGTTCCCTCTCTCGCTGGCTGTCTCTCTCTCTGTCAAATAAATAAATAAAATCTTAAAAAAAAAAAAAAGAACGCTGGCTCCTGTTTCATTCTCTCCCTGCCTGGGTTTGCCTATATTGGTTCTCCCTGTCATCCCTCGCCACCCCTCCCTGACGCATGACACCTCCCACACCCCAAGCTGTTCTCCTTTCTCCTCCTGAGCCTGAAATAGACCCACACCCAAATTAGCAAGGCGCAGCTCACAGAAATGTCTTGCTTGGCCCCCGACATCTACAAGGTGCTTCCATCATTGGTTACTTTGAATGCAGGTGGCTCAGCCAGAGGCTTGGGGCAGGGGCTGGGAGTATGAGGTAGGACAAGATCGCCACGTCTTCTAGGAGTGGTGAGAAGGAAATGACATAATGGATGAGAAACCCACAGCCAGGTGCCTCGCATGCAGCAATGCTGCAAGAAAGGCTTTCCCCTTCCTTCGATTCCCTGGGGCAACGGTTTTACAACTAAGTCCTACAGCTCTCAGCCTGGGTGACTATCATGCTACCTAATTTGGGGACAGGGGACTTATCTGAGTACACAGAAGCCTCGTCACTCTGAAGATGGGAAGGTATAGAAACAAGAAATCCTCTAAAGGCTTGGAGACAAGTGAATGGGATTCCTTCTTGCCTGTGGGTAAGGAGGTTAAAATGCAGACCCCAGGTACCGTGGCAGCCCCCTACCGCCACCCCTCACCCCCGAGGGGGCCCGTAAGAATGCAGAGACTCAGGACAAATGCTCCAGCACAGGCAACAGCAGGAAACACCAGTCCACGTCCAAGGGACAGAACCAGGCCCGAGCCCAAGCGAGCCCCCTGCCCGTTTACTCCGAGAAAGAGAAGAGGAAGAAATGTTTATCAGTGGCTCAGCCATGCTATGGGGTGGGGCCAAAGAGCTGAACCCCGGCCTGGGTCCCCCTGCCTCGAGGGAATTTTCGAATCGAGGACTGGAGCCTTCACGAGGGACCCAGATGCCAGCTTCAGCCCAGGTCCTGACCCCAGGCCTTCTTCCCCAAGCTGGGGCCAGGAGTGTGCTTAGGAGAGGGCCACGTTGGGTGGGATGCCGCTTCTTGGGAGCCAAATCTGAAGCCCAGGGTATGTCCCTCTTCCGGGCTCCACTGGGGGGTTAAGGGCCCCACAGGAGCCAGTGCCATTTTGGCAGCCGCAAGCGGACCCGGCCATGCTGATTCCCCGGTGGTGGCTTCTCTCTTAAGCGCCTGCCCCATGTGGGAGGACAATTGTCCCAGAGCTGCCCATGCACATCCAAGATCTGTGCGGTCCAGAACAGGGAGAGGCAAGCCCAGAGTTGGGGGTGGGGGAGAGAGACGCCCATCCAACCGAGACCGAGAGCTCGCCATCGGAGACGTACCATTGACTAGGCTGGTATCTGCACTATCTGCAGCATTTGACCCTGCTGCACCATCGGCCGCTGTGGGGGTGGGAGGGTGGAAAATGCAGTGTGTCACCGTGGAGAAAAGCAACAATGCAGACCAGCAACAACAATAACGACACGAACCAACTTGCGGGAAATAACATGACTATATTCTTAAAAAAATAAAATCTCAGTTGGAAATCAAGAAACTTAAATTTGGGGGGGGTTGGAGGTGAAATGTTCCCATAGAGATGCCATAAAAATCAGGGAAAAAAACTCAGACATGGAGGGTCTTTGAAATAAAACATGGCAGATGATCAATGTGGTTAGGTAGGATGGCACCGTTCTGTGCTAAGGTCTGGAGCGATGCATCCCTCTGGCCATGCCAATTAGGCAGGTCCCCATCAGAGAAGCTTCTATGAGAGGGCATCTGGGTGCCCATCAGGGCCAGAGGGACCCATGGCCAGGTGTCATTTCGAAGCATTCAACAACCGGCGGGGGGCAGGCACCTGCCATTCTGATCAGGTACTTGCTGTGACCACCATCGCTGTGTCCCAGAGGGACCATCCAGTGGTGGTGGTGACAGAGGATTTGAACCATTGACTCAGGCCACTGCCCACGGCCACCTCCTCCTTCCTAACCAGCACTCTAAAGATCGCCTTGGTCACCCCCATACGAGATGCCCTATCATTGAATAGGTGACATCCAGCATGTCGCACTTTGTGCACGAGACAGAGAAAGTACTAGCAGGTTTTCCTGCTAAAAATGACATGAGATGGTCAAATGCACTCTGGTTGTTCCTTCTTGGTGGGGGGGAGGTGGGTTGTGTGGGAAGGAGACGGAAGAGACTCTAGTGGGTGAGGTGCCCATGCTGTGCGGTGAGGGGTGGCCGGGATGGGCTCTGCGGGGTGTGCGCAGGAGAGCAGGGCTGTGGGGGCACGTGGTGGTGAGCGGGGCACCGCACGCGGGTGTGGGGGACTGAGGGCTGTGTGGAGTCGGTGTGGAGACAGTGGGGGAGCCGTGTGCTGGCTGGCAGGGTAAAGCACCGGAAGGGCAAACAGGCAGAGTGAGGTGCTGGTGCCTCCAGCAGGGCTGGCATCACATGGGGGGACAGCGGAGGGTCTGGTGGGTCAAGGAGCCTCTTCCAGCTGTGTGCTGGCAGTCTAGGGCCATAGCTCGGGGGTCAAAGGCTGCTACTATTTCTAAAAGCCCCATCTACCCTGAGGGGTGTCTTACTGTACCTGGTAGCTGAAGGCCATCCCCCTTCTTCACACCTGTGTGATGATTTTTGAGACATGTTAATGAAGAGAAGCACATACAGCCTCACCCGCACGTACACACGCACATGGGCGCACGTGCGTGCGCACACACACACACGCATGGCCGCACGCCTGTGGTCATCCTGACATGGGGGCCCACGATGGAGGTGGAGGTGATGGGATGGGAGTGCAGAGGGGGCCCAGTCCCGGCCATGCTGCTCACGGGCACTTGAGAGGCTGGGCTGACCCCCGTCTTCCTCTGCCGTGGCCCCCCCACATCCCACTTTTCCCTCTACATGGACACCCCCGTCTCGCTGGGGTGCAGGTCTGTGTTCAGTAAAGGACTCTGACCTGTGCTTCAGGGCAGGAGAGGCCTGTCTTCCTACCGAAATCTTTGAGAACACAGGTCTGGCTTCTGCCCTTCACCAGGCCCCAGTGAGGCCAAGAAAAGGGGCAAAGCCTGCCTCATTCTGCTGTACCCTGCGCACTGCCCCTATCTGCCCAACTGCCTGCGCCCTGGGGCCAGAGCTGGGCCCAGCTTCTACCTCACTCTGTGGACGCTGTCCTGACACCCTCTGGGCCTCTTGACCAGGACTGCGTCCTTAGTAGTTTCAACCTCAGCTGTCTCCTGGTTCTCTCCAGCCTCTGGACTTCCCTGAGGACAGCTCAGCTCTACTGTTCCTGATGGTGGGGCTGCCATAATCTTAGGGGGTCCCCTCTAGAAAATGGGGTACTGCCCTTGGGCACAAGTAACCTTTGGTTATAACCCAGCCTCTGTGCTTGGCTGGCTGCAGAGAGCTGGAGGTAGCAGGGCTGCCCCTGAACCTCAAGGAGGGGCCATCTACATTCTCATCTCCTTCCCCTGGACCCCAGATGGTCTGGCTGTTGGGGACCCCTTCTGAAGCTTGGGGAAGGAGACAGGACAAAAGACTGAAGATGTGAGAGGGGTCTGTCCCTGAGACTGAGCGTAGGTGTTGGTGAAGGGGCCGGCTGTGCTGGGGCCAGAGGCCTGGACCTTCGGATTTGGGCCTGGCGGGATGGGGATCCCTCCCTCTGCTCTGAGAGGCCCTTGTAGCCCAGGCTACCAGCCTGCCGCGCTGAGGGGGAGCCCGGGGAGTAGGAATCTTATTTCCAAGGTAGAGGAGCGGCCAGGACCCAGGCAAGGTGGCAGCTCCGGGGGGTGGGGTGAGAAAGCAAACCACAAGTTTAGCCAACTTTCCTAGAACGTCCTCTGCCCCCATCTGGGCCAAGTCTGTGCTGGGGGTGGTTTGCAGCTCTGCTCTGTGGAGTTGAGGATAGTGGTCAGAGTGAGCACAGGTGGGGCTCTCTATTCCCTGTCAGGGCTGATGAGGCGACCAGGGCACACTTGAGGCTGGAGACTCAGCGAAGTGCTCAGCACCCCGAGCCTAGCCTGAGGGGGAGGGTCCTTCATGACATGACCGGACAGACAGAGACTGGGACAAGACCCTGGAGATGGAACAGACAGAGCTCTCCTGGCCCAAGCAGGGCCTCAAGGATGCAGGAGGCAGCTGTTGGCACAGGGCGTGGACACAGAAGGCACTCAATAACTATTTTGTTGAGTGAATGAATAAACAACAAAAAAAGTGACCTGAGAGCTCCTCTCCTGGTCTGTGAGGGGGTCGTGCTTACCTTTCTTGTCTTTCTTCTCTTCCTCCTCACCACCAGCCCCCAGCAGGGTGAAGATGATGCCAGTCTGAGAATTCACACCCACGGCAGTCACTACCATCCGTCCAGAGCCCTCCATCACGTGGGTCCCTGGGGAAGGGGACGAAAGCCAAGTTACCGTTGCATGGGCCCAAGCCCCCTCCCCAAAGGAGTGGAAGGAACTGGGTCCCGGGAAGCTCCTGGCTCTTTGCCTGCAGAGGTTCTGAGGTACCGCCCATGGTTAGGGTTCAAACTACGTATGTATGGCAGGTCCTTTGAAGAGGCTTTCACTTTGGGACAGAGCTGTAATGGGCCCAGGACTCAAACACCACTACACCTCACTTCTCAGGCCTACCACCTACTACTTTCTCCTGGAGAGTCACCTCCCCCGTCTGTCCTAGACCGGACTGGACAGGACCACTTAAAAAGGGGTCTACTCCCTCCTGAAGATCTGGGAAAGAACTCAGGGCTCTAGGAACTTGAAAGAGAAGACAATGGCATCTTTCTTTTCACAAATGTCTAGTTGAAATTTAGCATTTCCACCGGCTATGAACACAGGCAACCAACCGCAGGAGTGTCAGGGGCCCACAACGCCATCACATGCGTTACAAAGGGCACGGTTCTCTGTCCTATGATTTTGCAGTTGCTGCAATCATTTATGCTCATCCTGATCTTACAAGCACAGAGGTTGTTAGACCACCTGCTGGACCTTGTTATTAGCATGCTGACCAAGAAGCACATACGTTGCTCTATCACACACTGTTTATTATGTTAACTATTTCAATATCATGGACTTCGTGATCCAGTGTGTTTTATTTTACGTGTTTTAAAGCTTTATTCTGGGGGGTGGTACACGCTAACACTAGACCTCCCCAGAAAACCCCTCTGGTAGAATTTTAGGATTTTCAAACTGGGTTTTAAAGGGCCCTGGAATTCTTCTGAAGGGCAGGAGAGTGGGCTGAGGGGGGCGAGGGAGGCCTCTGGTCAGAGTGGCTCCACTTTTATTCATCCTTGGGGTTTCTGTGTCAGCCGCTGTGTGACAAGAGGGTCTCACTGCTACTGTGACACCGGCCCCTCCACCTGTCGGCGCAGGGGGCGGCTGGTCCAGGGTTCACTTGGGGGGTTCGTGCCAGAGTGAGGATAAAATGCAAAGGTAAAGCTGCTGAAAACTGTGCTATATACACACAATGGAATATTATTCGGCCTTCAAAGGGAAGGAAATTCTGACACAGGCTACAACACGGATGAGCCTCGAGGACATCACGCTCCGTGCAAGATACCAGGCCCAGAAGGACAGCTGCTGCGGATTCTGCGGCAGGAGCTCCGTAGAGCAGTCAAATTTGCAGGGACGGAGAGCGGAATGGTGGTTGCCAGGGGCCCGGGAGGGGGGTTTCGGGGGCTACTGTTCATCGGTTCTGGAGGTTCCATTTTGCACTATGAAGAGTGCTGGAGGTGGACGGCGGTGATGGTGGCACAACCGTGTGAATGGCCATAATGCCCCGGACCTGTGCACTTAACAGTGCTTAACATGGTACATCTTATGTGTGTTTCACCACGATAAAAGAGTTGGGAAAAGAAAAGCAAGCCCGCTGAAGCTGTGGCCTCACTGGGGAAACAAGGTGAGCCCGGGTTGGGGTGGGGGGCGGCTGGGACCCAGCCTGGGAAGTGGCCGACTGTTACGGCGGCCTGGTTCCGAGGAGATGCGGGCACAGCCAGCCCTCTGTCCTCAGGCTAGTGCTGGGGATGCATCGCTGTGTCCCAGGAGCTGTCACAGTCCCACAGGCCACTCACAGGGTTGACCTGTGTGGTGTCCCCTGCAGCGGGCTCCGGGCCCCCCGCTTGGCCTGCCAGTGGCCCTGCTGTTTAGTCAAGAATCCAGGTAAGTGCAGTTTGCACCTACAGGCACCCTTTTTTTTTTTTTTTTTAAATTTAAAATTTTCCTACCCTAGGTAGAAAGCTCTCTTCAATGCAGCATGCGTTTCCTTCCCCAACAGAGAGGGGACCATCTCAGGCCATCTCAGTCTGTACAGGAAGAACCAGACCCAGATCGGGGTTGAGGGCTAAAAGGCCCTGATGATTTGTTTTTGTTGTTGTTTTTTAAGATTTTATTTATTTATTTGAGAGAGAGAGAGAGAGCGAGCACACAAGCAGGGGAGGGAGCACACAAGAGGCCGAGGGAGAAGCAGACTCTCCACTGAGCCGGGAGCCTGATGTGGGGCTCAATCCCAGAACCCTGGAATCATGACCTGAGCCGAAGGCAGACGTGTGTGCACGTGGGTGTATGTGTGTGTTCTGGCCCCTTGCCCTCTAAGATCTCATGATCTCAATATCCTTTACAGACAGACAGATGGACACTCTCCAGGGAGTTCCTTCATGGTGGGTAAAGGTCAGTCTGTCTATCTGTGCGTGAGTAAACCAAGTCAGGCCGGCTCCCAGAGGGGGCACCAAGCCCGGCGAGCCGTAACAGAACCCAGATGTTCAGATGGTGAGCTCTTCGGCTGGCCCCTTATTCATTCCCAGGACAGAAGAACAGTGTTCTTGTGTCTCTGGGCAGGGAATAGTGGGGACCACAGGACGACCTTGGACACTGACCGCAGGCTGAGCAGCCCAGGCAGACCCTGGAGCCCATCTACTCGCCCAAGGGGCGCAAACTGGGAGAACCAGGCCCACTGACAGGACTTGGGAATTATAACTTGCTGACAAGACTTCTGTGCAATGGCTCAGCTCGTGCGGGGTAGGCACTGTGAAATACCAGCAATATTAGACCGATGAGGAGCCGGAGGTCCGGGGAGGTCATGTAGGGGGCTGTCACCGGATCTTTCGAGGTGAGGAAGGAACACATGACACTGATTCGGAGCGCAGACGCCAGCAGCCGTGGCCTGCGCTGACCTCCGTAGGACACCTCCTGTGTGCTAGGCACAGAGCTAAACCCTCACAGGCTGTAATCTCATTAAACCCCACCCTGACCCTGTGTTTACAGAGGAGACAACTGACGTTCAGGGAGATGTGGCTTGCCCAGGGTCCCTGGCTGGTGGGGGCAGAGCCAGGATTTGAATGTCTCTCTGTCTCTCGAGCTGATTCTCTTTGTCGCATACCAGTCCCCACCTCAGGAAGGCAGGACCTCGAACCCTGGTCTCAAACATCCGGAAAATGTTTGCTCTGCCTGGGTGGTAATGGGGAGGCCGGTCCCCACCTCCCCAGCCCTAAACAGGATGGAAAAATACACAGGGGGCCAATTTCCACCCAAGATAATCAGACCCCAAATCACCTTCTAATCTAATCACTCCCATCACAGCAGGGAGCTGGCAGCTCTGCCTCGGGAGGAGGCAGCCTCCGGCCACAATGTTGGACACAGGGTGTGGGGTCACGGGATGAAGGCGCAGCACGTGCCCTGCTCACCCTTAGATGAACCTCGGGGTGGTCTTCGAGGCCCCAGCATTAGATGGGCCAGGGGAGCTCTGCCCCAGCAGCTCCCCCCGCCCCCAGCCATGGCTCTAACCACTGTCCCCCAGCCGAGACACCCTCGGTAGCACCTTCAAAGTCCAGTACCTCTCAGCGCTCCCTGGGTGAGACCCCTGCCTGTTACCGACCCTTGACCACTGATTCCTGCCCGTGACCTCTACCCTGGGAGCATGCAGCTCACTAGGGATTTGTGTTCAGTCCCTCACCTTGGCTCACGTAGTTACCCCCTCTGACCGCCCTTCTCCCTCCTCTGGCCTGGCCCCAAACCTCCTCTAAGCTCGGGATGAAGGCCCCTTTTAGGAGGCCTTCCCTGACCTCCACTTCATCTCTCTGCTCTGAACTGCCTCCCCCGCAGTTTCCCCTGGGGGTGCTTCCAGGCCTGGCTCCCCCACTAGACTGTGCACTCCTTGAGGGTAGGTTCTGAATGCGAGTCTCCCCTTAGCAGAGCCCAGCTTGTAGCTGGAACTCCAGCACATTCTTTACTGCTACCTTCTTAATCTCCACACCCCTCATAAGCCAGCTTTATGGTTTTGCAAAAGATCAGATTCAACCCAGCCTTGCACTCTTCCCCACCCCTCACGGGGCCGTCCCCTTCCCCTCCCGGGACCTCAGAGCCTGCTGCCCCTCCTAGTAGAGGAAGAATTGAACGGACCAGGTCACCCCCTGCAGCAATCACACCCCAGCTCTAAAATACCCCTCAAAGGGCGATGTTTGACCCCAGGGCTGCGGCTCTAATGTTAGAACCAAGTCAAGGTCGATCGATTAAATCTTCCAAAGGAACACTCAGGGTCTCCGGGTAGTGACAGAGGTGAGAACCCTTCGGGTGTTGGTCCAGGGGTCCCTGGCAGGGCCTTGCACCAGGACCCCAATGTCCATGGTCCCTTGGCACCATCCTGTAGCCCCCACCTCCTCTAGTCTCACAGAGCCCCTCAGAATACGGGAGCACAAGGGGTGGGTAGATAGAGGGCGCTCTGGGCCAAGGGGTGGGTGGGACCTGGGAACCAGTCTGCTGTCTGCTTCTGCTTTGCTGTGTGACCTGAGGCCAGCCCTCTACTCTCTGGACCTCAGTCTGTCCTCTGGAAAACAGGGAGGTCTAACTTACGTCATCACCTCTCAGCGATGAAGTCTGGGCACCAAGGGTCCCAGAGAGACAGGGCCACTCCTGGGTAGGGTAGGGCAGCCTCCATGAAAACGCTGCATCTCGGGGGTTTGGATCTCGGTTTGGAGGGGGACAGGGGAGGCCTCTGCAGACAGACGGACCGAGTGTGGCACTTCCTGCCCGGGGCCACACTCAGTTGCTTGAGGGACACATGTGGCGGAACGCCAACTCTGTGCCAGGCTCCGGGGCCTGCAGGGAGGTCTCTTCCCTCCAGGAGCTCACAGTGTAGCTGAGGTTGAGGGGAGCAGACAGGAACACAGGCGAACTGCAACACACGACGACAGAGACCCTGGGCCTGGAGGACCGGCGGGGGCACAGCCCAGGGAAAGGTGGGGGGGGTGGTGGGACAGTGTGATGGCAGCAGAGATGCTGGGCTGAAGCTCAGGGCCGTGAGGGAGGAGCAGGAGAGAAGCTGGATCGTGGCATGATCGGAGCAGAGGGCTGCAGAGTTGGGTCTTCTTGGTGTTCAATGGGGAGCGACTGGGGAGTATTTCTGGGGCAGGGAAGGAGAGCATTAATATTTAGCGAGCGCTCCCTTTGTGCCAAGTACGAGCTGAGCTACTTTCTCCACGGGGCTGTCATAATCACCCTGCGAGTGACCGTCATCACTCCCATTTCACAGACGGGGAAGAAGCCCCGAGAGCTCATCCCTGCACCCAGCCTGGGAGGGCAGAGCCGGCGTGGCCTGGGGTGTGGCACCAGTTCTTTCCACCTTGCTGGGAAGGCTTGTAGGTGCAGTTGGAGGCACAGCTGTTTGGACTACACTGAGGAGAGAGATGGAAGCAGGGGAACGGAGGGGAGCTGTGTCAGCCACCTAGCAGCCATCCATCCATGACAGAGAAAGGAGCTCGGGCCCAGGGAACACTGTGGCTCCCACCAACCAGATGGCCTGTCCTGTCTCACCTGAACCTTCATCTCCTCCCTGCACAGGGAGTTCTGTGGCTTTTGATCTAGCAGCAGAGGTTGGGCCAGAACCTTCTCAACGGCTGTCTCAAAGGCCATCTCTGCCTTAGACTGACTCTGAGCAGCAGGAGACGGTCCCCGCCTGGTCCAGATGTTGGCTTACGGGCCCAAAGCGCCATGCAATGGCAAGTGGGGTAGTCTGAGCTGCCGATGGCAGAGCCGGAGGGGCCTACTTTTACAGAAGGAGGCTTCTGAGCCCAGAGAGGGCAAATGGCTGACTGAGGTTGCACAGTACACGAGGCACAGGTTGGGGCTTGAACCCAGGGCTCCTCACGCTCCTGGCTTTGACTTCTCAGGCCTCTTTCTGGACAGAAGAGGGGAGAGGTCTCTTTCTGGGAGAAGGGATAAAGACCATTTCTAGGAATTCTTATCTGCCTCCAGGCACAGGCACCAAGCAAAGCCAATGCAGTTCCCAGCCCAGGAGTGATTCCTTCATCATTATTGTTATCAACACAGTTAATAACAGTAATAACACATGCTTGCAGAGCACTAGACAGTTGGCAAAGCATTTCAGCTCCCACAAGCCTGTCCTCCTCACAACAGCCCTGTGAGGTAGGTTCGGTGCAAGTATAACCCCAAGCCCCTCCCCTCCCCGTGGCCTCGCTGGCTCAGAGAGGTCGAGTGATGGCCCAGGGTCACACAGCTGTGAGTGGTGGAGCCGGGACTTGAACCCGTGCTCTATCCACTACACCCCGCTGCCTCTCATGGAGAAGAGGCAGGGTAGTGTAATGGAGAGAGCGCGGGCCGAGTGGCAGACTGGGCCTTCCTGCAGTCACGGTGTCGTCCTAGGCTCCCTGGAGGCGGCGGCAGCGGTGGCAGATCCGGCTCTCCATGCCTGGCCTTCCGCTTGGCGGGCAGGGTGGGCAGCAGGCCTGAGAGGGTCTGCCGATGTCCTGTGCAACTTCGTGCTGTTAACACTCTGGCTCCAGGGGTGGTGGAGGTGGGTGGGGGTCCTGCTGGGGGCTGAGCCAATGGGCCTACTGGAGCTAGGCCCTGCTGCTTTCGGGGACAGCCCCCTCAACCCCGGCCCCCTGGCCCCTGCCCCTTCCCTGGTCGCATAGATGGCACCTAGCCATTGGTTTCCCAATGGAATTTAGTACAAATGCTCCAAACAGGCCTTGCTGCTGGGTCATAAAGTCCCAGGGTCCTCAGAGGCGAACTTGCACATGGAGGCTGCAGGGAGAGCTTGGGGCTGGGAGGTTAAAAGGCTGGGGTCTCGCTCTGGCCCTGCCTTCTGAAGTGCTTTACACTCCTGCTCTGGGCCTCGGTTTCCCCAGCTGCAAATTGAGACCAGACCAGGGTTCTCTAGGGATCTGCAAATCTCCTGGAAGGTTGCAAAGTCACAAGTCGGGGCATTTATTTCTCAGAAGAGGGATCACTGCTTCCATGGGACTCTCACAGGGATTTAGGACCCCAGGGCATTAGAAACCACTGGCCTTCCATGGAAAGAGGCTGAAGGGGCAGGCCACGTAGATGCCACACAGATCCTGCACCAGGTCCTGGCCCGGAGGACGCTGCGGGGACAGTCGATGGGTGTGAATATGTATAGAACCTTCTGGTAATGGTACTGCATCGATGTTGAGTTTCCAGAATTGCTAGCTGTGCTGTGGTCACACATGAGCATACGCTTTTCTTAGGAGATATGCCTGAAGTGTCAGGGGGCAAAGGACCATCACAATTGCATGACACAGCGAGGTTCTAAGAACAAATAGGACAAAATGGTAACAACCGCTGAATCAGAAGGAAGGGCATTCAGGTGTTCTTTGCACTAGTCTTGCAACTTTTCTGAAAGTTTGAAATGATCTTAAAGTAGAAAACAAAAAACAAAACAAAACAAAAACAAAAAAGTCCACGTCAGAGTTTGTACTCTCAGGCTTAGCCATATGCTGCTTTATCCACACGGGCTTTTAAAAAATGGGAATTTCTCATCAACTGTGAAACATTGGGAGATTTTTCATGAAATCTGGCTCCCCTTGCACTGTGAATGCTGCAGCCACACCGGGGCTGGGGGGCTTCTGTGGGCAGCAGCGAGAAGCTGTCATGCTCTTGGTTTGGTGCCTGTGCTCTCCCTGCCAACCCCATGTAGGGGGGACCTGGGACTCCTGAACATTCTACTTTGCCTGGCCTGTGTCTGCCTGTGTGACCTGGGAGATGAGCTCTAGGCCTTTGGGATTTTCTTTGTGCCCCGAGCCCTGGGCATATCCGAGTCCTTCTGAAGGCTGGTCTGTCCCCGTTTCAGATGGGGAGACTGAGGACCTGAGGGCAGAGGTCACGGCTGCCGACAGAGGTCTGGGGCCTGGGTGTTTTGCCTCTAAATGCTATGCTTCTTCCACACCACACAGCCCCTCATGGCGGTACCATTTACAGAGGACAGTGACATCCATCCATGCATGGGGTCCCCACAACAGCCCTGTGGGGTAGGCAGGGGAGAAGGGCCCCCCAGCAACTCCCCCACTGCAGACACCAACATGGGGGCTCAGGGAGGTGAATGGACCTGTCCAGGGTCACAGGCAGGGTCACAGGCTGGGCATGTTTGGGCTAACTGCCCCCAGCGCCAGTGTTCTATGCCTTCCTGTAGGCTGCACCAGTGGGCCAGATGCCCCGAGGGGATTTTCGCACTACCATGAGGACCCTGCAGATGCCCCTAGCCAGGTCCCTCTGACTTCCCTGGGGGGCATTCAACTGGAAGGCCCAGCGAGGCCTCCCAGCACAGGGAAAGGGTCCGAGTGTCTGTCATGCACAAAAACGAGCATCCAGATGGCAGTTACCCAGAGTTCAGAGCTCTGGGGAAGAGAACAATCAAGGAAAACCCCCCAGAGGAGGCAGCTCATGCAGGCGGAAGGTGGGGAGGAGCTGAATGGGGGAAACTCAGAGAGTGGGAAATGGGAGATATTCAAGATGAGAGAAGAGATGGGGAAACGGACACTTCGACACAACCTCCTCAGCTGGGGTCACCTCAATTTATAGGCGAGCAAGTAGAGGCTCAGACAGGGTAAGAAACTGGTCCAGGGTCTCCCAGCAAATGAGAGCAGTACGGATTTGAACCCAGACCTGTTTCACCCCCAAGTCCAGGCTCCAGCTGAGGAATGGGGAGGGAACCAATCCATCGTGGGCATCCGTCCACTAGCACCGGGCTAGGGAGGGGCTTCCCCTACATCATATAGCAGGGCATCCCTACTGTCCTCACAGGTCAAGAGAAGGGGTGCGACATGCCCAAGGCCACACAGTGAGTTCATTCCCAAGCCCAGATCTGCCTCAGTCTAGCCCAACCCAGCCTTTTCTACAACAGCCTCAGCCTCCTTCCTCTCTCTGGTAGGTAGTGCTTGAGCCCCTATGCTATGTGGGGCCCAGGGATGGAGCTGGGCTTGACCTCCTCGTAGCTTTTACGCTCAGGGCTCCCAGCTGCTGGACGGGTGTGGGTGAGAGCACCCATGTTCAAGTGCATCGCCACGGTGATGGTTCTGTCCATTTGCATATGGCCAAGGATGGACGGGGCCCATATAAGTGAGACCAGTAGATCTCTTTGGGAGGTGAGACTGGATGCATTTTACTCTTTACTTTATCTGATGTGGTTTGCCCTCAGCCAAACTCAGTCCACATTAGGGGGCTGTGCTCTAATGGGCCAAGCATAGCGTGGGTGTCATGGGGTGAAATGTGAGTCCCAAGCCGTCTGGGGGTGACTGCCCAAGGGCAGTGGTGGGCAGAGCAGGCTTCTAGGAGGAGGTGGGGCCTGAGTGCATGGACAGGCGTTAAATGTGTAACAAGGACGGGAGAGGGCCATCTGGGAGGAGGGAGCAGCCTCAGCAGGGCAGGGCAGAGGGAAGAAAGTAAGGCGCATCTGAAGCAGGGGTACACCGTGAGGGTGGGTGTGATGAATCCGTGACTTGTGTGCCTAGGAGAGCACTGAATGCAGTGGCCATCCAGGGCTTGGGTCTACCCTACAACAGCCCCAGCACCCCGCAGCCTGTCGAGGCTCTGCTCACACACAATCAGCGACTGGGAACTCACTACCTTTAGGCAGCCTCTTTTGTCCTAGAATGGTTCTAACTGTGATAGAATTCTTCTCTTTCCGATTAGACTGCCTTCTATTGGGCTGACTCCACCCCCTTCTCCCCAGCCCTCCCCCTTCTCCATGAGCCTGGGCTAAGCCACTTGCCCCTCCCAGACCCACGCAATTGTGCTTCTGAACGTCGGCGCTGCAGTTCGTGGCCAAGGGTCACTTTCTTCAGTCTAGCTCACCCTGCACTCTGGTGATCTTGGCGGGTCCTGCCTCTTGCTTTTTTTTTTGCCATCCTCCCTGCACTCATGGTCTCTGCAAAGTTGGAGGGCACACTTTCCATACGGAAACAGGACAGAGCTCCGGGGACGGCCGCTGGCTTACCAGCAATCCAAGAATCAGCACAAACCCACCAGAATCTCCTGGCCTCTAGCACATCCTGATGTCTCTTGCCCACAGGGTCATCACAGGAGACCTTGGCTGCTGTCTCCTGACATCCAGAGGCCCAGGGTCTACATTATTTACCTGTGCTTCCAGCTAGAAGTAAGGTAAACATCAAAAAAGTTGGTTTGACTTGGGCTGGCTAGCTGCCTTCCCATCCATCTCCACCCTGAGTCTTTTAGGCTCCTTGCACCTGTGCCCATCTCCTTGGCTGATACATTGGGTCAGTGATTCTGAACATTTTCTCTCCCCAGCCTCCTGCAAGGTACCTACCCCTCCCCTCCCTTCTCCAAACTGTCTGGAATCTTTGTCACCCATCTGTTCAGGCTCAGTGCCTCTACCTGACTTCCGCTGACCCAGATGACCCGCCAGGCCACTTCTCCCAGGGATGATTGCTTCTCTGCCAACCACTTCAGCTCAGAGGCCAGAACCAGGGCCAAGGGCCGTGACCATTTACAGAACCCTCATGTGGCCCTAAGTTCTAAGAAGGCATTCAAGGCTTTCTATGATCTTTTAGGTCCCAGGGTCTTTACACTTGCTGTCCCTCCACCTGGAATGCTCTTTCTTCTAATTGTGCTGGTTTCAGTTCAAATGCAACCTCTTCAGACAGGTTTTCCCCGACCAACACGATTCCTGTTCCCTTCCTCAGAGTCTCTATTTCATTATATGGTTTAATGTCTTCATCTGAGTATTTGAAATTACCTTACATATTTGCTTGCTTGTTCCTTTATTGTCTGTTTCTTTTTACTAGATTCTAAGCTCCAGGATGGCAGGGACCTCATTTGTCCCACTGGCACACAATAGCTACTTAATTAATGTTGGACAGATAAGTTCTGGATAAATAAATACCCCAGCTCTGATTCTCATTTCTTTCTACCACCCTACCCCGCAGACCTGCTGACCTTCCTCTTTGTATTGCAAGGACATCCCATATTCCTTCAGTCCTCCGTGTCTTTGCACACATTTGCCTCTGCTAAGAGATCCTTTCTTCACACTTCCGGTGAGCTCCTACTCACCCTTTAAAACCCAGCTCAATTCCACTTTGGGTAGTTCTGTTCCTTTTTTGGCTTTCTCACCTCTTCCTCACTCTTCTGCTGTGGAATTAGCTGTATGCAGGTCTGCCTCCTACCCCCCCCCCCTGCTGCCTCTGTGGGCTGGGGGCTCTCAAGGCCAGGAGGAGGCTCTGAATCATCATGGGTCCAGTGCTCAGCACAGGGCCTGGCCCAGAGCAGTTGCCCAGAGGATGTTTGCTGAGCAGTGCTGGACAAGGAGGCCCCTTGTGTGTCCCTGTTAAGGGGGTGTCTCATCCAGCTGGGGCCTCACCCCTGCAAGGTCTTTCTACCTCCTCTCCTTCCCCCTGCAGTAGCCAGAGGGAGATTTTAAAAATGTAAATGTGACCAGTTCATAGCTGAAAACTATTTCAGATGATCCTCACCACGCTTAGAAAATGTCCCAACTCCTGGCCATGGCCCATGACACCTGACACCTGGGCCCTCTACCCTCTCCATTTTGCTCACAATCTTCCTGCTTCAGGGCCTTTGCACTTGCTGTTCTCTCTGCCTGGTATGTTTCCCCCTCTAAAGTCACAAAGCCAGCTCTCTTCTCACTCACAACGCAACTCAAACGTGGCCTCCCCTGACCTCCCCAGCCACCTGCCTCCCATCGCTCTGCTTTATTTCTGTGACATAACTACCACCCTCTGGAGTTTTCGCAATGTCCGTCTCTTCTCACTACACTGCAAGCTTCTGAGGGCAGTGGTCTCATCAGCCTCACTCACTGCTGTATCCCCAGGACCCAGCCCAGTGCCTGGCCCCTGGTAGGTGTCCAGAATAATCGTCACCCAACTGATTCTCTCCTATCCCTGATAAGAACAGGCTTTGGTGCCTGACTTTCCAGAAGACCAAGTCACTAGAAAGTAAGTTCCTTGAGGGCAGGGATTCTGTGTTGATTTTATTTACTGTACTATCCCCAGGGCTTGAAGCAATGCTGAGTGAGTAGTAGGCTCAAAGTACATTTGCTGGGGGAAAGGGTCTGGAGCCAAGGAACAAAGTCTCTGAGAACTTTCCAGCCTCATGAATGGGATACAGCATAGAGGCGGGAACTGGCAATGGGAGTGAGCCCACCATCGGGCCGCATCTCACCTGACAGCAGCATGGGGTCCTTGTCCACGGACTTGCGCACCTGGTCAGACTCCCCCGTCAGGGAGCTTTCATCAATCTTGAGGTCATTGCCCTGGATGAAGAGGCCGTCGGCAGGGAGGAGGTCACCTAGTGGGAGGAAGGGCAACAGAGTCAGCTGAGTCTCAGGTGGCTGGAGAGTCTTGGAACATTCCCTTAAAGGTGTGATTGCAAGGTCAAGTTCACCATTGGACACCTGCTGCCTCAAGCTCCCAGGGTGTGGTAACTAAGATGGCGCCCAGCACAGGCAATACGCAGCTGAAGCCTGAAGCCAAGGTGAATGGCACAAGGCCTGGAGGACCGAGGCTGGGCCCAAGAACAATCTTAGCTTGAGTGGCCATGTACTTCCATTTATAAAGTGCTTCTCTTGGCATGTATGGATTTGGGGTCCAGTTTTCTCAATGATTCATGCTTCTCTGGTCTCAACTATGGTTTGGGAAATTGTTTTGGAACGGACTAGTCTGTTCTGACTATGCTGAGGAGACCCTAAGACAGGCACATTATCAGAGGAAACCAAGCCCCCTAAGGCAGAGTGAAGAGAGCATAGCAGTCTCTCCCCCATTTTCTGCCTCTACTTACCCAGGACATATCTTGCCTAAATCCCCTTTGGTGCCAGCCAGCCTGACCACTTTCTCCATGGCCGTATCACAGGCCTAGAATGTTTGCTCATCCACATCCACTCCCTACAACACCTCTAGCCCAACAACCATCCATCAACAGCCCAATCAGATGTAGGAAATGGATTTCATCTCCTAAAGCCATTCTGAGTGTTAGTGGTCCTTGGAGTATTGTGTTCAGAAGACTTCTGCGTCTAGGCTCTGAGCTGTGATTGATTACTAATGTCTGTTACAGGTGTAGGTTTTGAGAGCGGTAGCACGTGTGCCCTCTATTTGCCATTTCTGACTTTAAATGGATTCTGGAATCCTGCCTCCTCTAGGAAGTAGCCTTCTACTTCTCAAAGGATCTCAGAAGACATCCTGGCTCAGGATTAGCCTTCAGGGACCGACCCCCTTCCCTGGGCCAGCCTCTTTGGGTCTGCCTGTCCTGTCCCACCTCTGCCCAGACTCTAGCTCTAGCACCTGGCTCTGGGGCTGGGACACTTACCATATTTGACCTGGGCGATGTCCCCAACAACAATCTCAGCCACAGGGATCTGGACCACCTGGCCAGCCCGAACAACGGTGAACTTCTGCTCCTGTTCAATGCGGCTCTGCAGGCCCCGGAACTGCTTCTCTTTGCTCCAGTCATTGAAGGCCGTGACCAGGACCACACAGATGACCGAGAGGAGGATGGCCGCCCCCTCGATCCAGCCAGCCTCTGCCTCCCCTTCATCCTCTGCCCCGCCCTGGGCCGTGGCACATCCTACAGAAAGCAGAAGGAAGCAGGCAGGGCGGGGTCAGCCAGGCAGGAGAAGCCTACAGGTCTGGATCTAAATCCCAGCTCTGCTGAGTAAAAAACATTGATAATTAGATGAGCATGATCCAATTTATTCAATGCGTCTGGTGGCTAGCCCTTCAGTTTCCTGCCTTTGTTCTAGGTGTGAGATCTTGGACTAATGACTTCACCTTTTGAACCTCAGTTTTCACCTCTGTAAAAAGGGACGAATACTCTTTGTCTGGGGGACCTATTGTGAGGCTTGAACTTCAATGAGTTGAGGTCCATGGTGGCTGAGCACAGACCCAGCACAGGGGAGAGGCCTGATTCACAAGAAAAGAGAAGTAAGGATGTAAGAGAATGAAGGTGATCAGTACTGCATGTGCTTTAGGGTCTAGGGTGCAGTTTTGCTGATGTGCTTTCCTCCCATGTTTCTAGCAACTGTGAGGCAGGTCTCCAGAGAGCAGGCCTGGGGGGTGGGGCTGAGGGCGGGGGCAGGAACCACAGCGCCAGGCCTGATGTCCAACGGGCTGGTTCTAATCCTGCCACTGCTCCTGTATGATCCTGGGTAACTCACGGTCCTCCCTGAGCTGCAGTGTCCTCCTTTGCAAAATGGGAGTCCCTGAGACCTCCTTCCGGGTTCTGGGAGAGGACAGTGAAAGCCTCAGCCAAAGCTCAGGGCACAGCATTTGTGCGCCGCCCCCCCCCAGCAAGGACACCCACACTCCAGCCTGTGGGCTGCTTATCTGTCCTACAGTGACCCTGCATCCCACACCCTCGAACCATTGAACCTCCCAGTCTGGTTCCCCAGACTGCTTGAGGCCTGCCAGGCCCACCTTGTGAACAGAGGAAGAGCAGACCCGTCTGAAAAAAAGGCCTCAGGTCCTGCCCATGGGGTGCCGAGTAGGGTCTCTCCAAACTCTTCCGCACACCCTGTCTCCTGCAACCCCACAAGGATCCAGGGAGGGAGACTTATTACCTTCACTTGCAGATGAGGAAACTGAGGCTCAGAGAAAGGAGGGGACAGCCAAGGTGGGCGCTGCAGCCAGGACTAGCCCAGGCCCTTTTTCCCACCGGAAGGTGGTAAACAGCCTTCTCCATGGAAAGTGACCCCGAGAAGCATCCAACTATCCATCCCTGGAAAACTCAGAGAGGTTCCCTTTCAAGGCAGCTGGGCAGGGGACTGGACCATTGACAAGTCACTTGCACCAAGTATTCATTTTAATTCTCAAGCTGGCCAAGAGAAGTGGTTTGGAGAGGGGTGGCTACTCACCTGGGGTCACAGAGCAGATCTGGGGTTTGAATCTGACACTGGACCTGGCCTGCCCACTGTCCCTGAACCCAGAGGCCTCCTGCGCCATGTGCTGGCCTCACATTGCCAAAGACCCATGGCTGACTGTTTGGAAGTCCAATTCAGTCCCAAGGAAGAGTGGACAGTTTTGAGAGACCGCAGCAGGACCATCTGGGAAGCTGGGGGTCAGAAGCAACATGACAATAAGGCCAAGTGGTATCAGGGAATGCTTTCCAACTCTCGGAGGGGTGGAGGTCAAGGCTAGCTGGTGGGCCTAAGCTTGGGATGGTGCGGTATATGGGAACATGTGGCCCAGCAGTATATGTCCCTGGAAAATTCCATGGCTTTCACTGAACCAGTCACTCCTTGCAGGCTAGTAAACAACCACCTCACTGAACAAGGTCCTTGATGCCACTCTTTCCTTCTTTTGGAATTTCAGATTTTCCAATAATTTTACATTGTTTGGCTGGATCGGCCTTTAGTGCTAATGATCGTCATAGTCATGCTGATAACAGACGTCAGGCCAGCCTTGGGTTTGAATCCCAGCTGTGCCACTTCACTGCTGTGTGCCTGTGACCTAGCTACTTACCCAGTGTGCCTCAGTTTTCTCATCTGCAAAATGGGGGTGAGGACAGGCACTCCATCAGAGGTGGCCGAGAGGACAGAGGGACAGCTTTTATGTAAAGCACTCACCTCACTAAGCACACAGAATGAAAGCTGCTGTTTCTTGTTGCCCAGTGTACGGGGTGCATGAATGCATTCGAGCTCCGCAGCCAGGCTGGAAGGGAGCCTTGGGCATCCAGTTGGAGTTCAGCACCATGTGATGACTGGGGGAGGGGAACCAGGGTGCCCCACCCCCATTATAAATGACACCAATGGAAGCCCCAGAGACCGAGAAACTCAGGTGAACCTTGTTAAACAGAAACCCAGGCCATGGAAATGTGCTCTTTTGGGGTTCAGGGGAATGACTTGAGATGCAGAGTCCCAGTGCTTTGCTTTACAGGACTTTCATCACTCTCTGTCTTGCTACATGCTTTGTAAATGTGAAGACTGTTGTGTGCTTCATTGATGGGCCCCCCATTAGAGATTGCAGCACCTACTGGAGCATTTAGGACACTTAGAGATAGCCCAGGACCATGGTAAGCCTTTGGGTTCTGGAATTGTAAAGACCTGACTTCAAATCCAGGCTCTTCTGTGTGACCTTGGGTAAGTGACTTGGCCTCTCTGAGTCTCAGTTTGGACAGCTGTAACATGGGATGACTTTGGGAGCCCAGAGCCTAGTAAGAGCCTGTCATATATTGGATACATGATAAATGTGGGTCTTCTCTCAATTTTCATGAACTACTCTCCTTGGACTGGCTTCTGGAAGCCAAGGATCTGGTGGTTGAGCAGAGTTCACTCTGTTCCCTTGACTCCCAACCTTGGCTGTTGCCTTTGCCTATTCAATACCGAGGAGCCCTTTGGGTCCTTGAAGGCACTCTGCCAGCAAAAGCCCATTAGTTTTTACTTCCCTCTGAGAACTGTCTGATGGTCACACAGTGCCTTGGGATGGCCAGAAAGTGGGGTGTGGATTGCCGGCTGAGGTCTTGAGCTCCCAGGAGCTGCTGGACCCTGGGAACATTACTCCTCTGCCCCTGGTGCAGTTGGGGAGAAGAGATAAGGAAGGGGAAGGAAGGGGGCTCTGAGCAGGCCCTGCTGAGGCTTCCTCTGGGGGGCCCTTCAGACTGGGGTAAGGACAGGTTCTAGAGATTGTGGCTACAGAGTCTGGGGAGCCTGCAGCTGCTCTCTCTGGACTGGGGATTTGTAGGGTTTGGCTTTGGTCTATCGGACCTCAGGGAACCTGCTTGGCCTCTCTGGGCCTATCTCTACCTGTCCATCAGTAAAATGGGGAAGCTACTTTCTAGATGGTGACTGGGGCCTGGCATCAAAGAAGGGTTCTCAAAACTGGAAGAGACACAAACATTTTCTAAGCACCTACTAGACGCCTGTCACTCGGCTTGGCACTCTGACACTAGGGGAGCTATCATGGGTGGGGAGTTGGGAGCACTGAGTATGTTAATTCCAGCTCTGCCATGAACATGCTGTGTGACCTCTGACAAGTATCCTGAGGTCTCTGAGCCAAGAAAGCAAACAGGAAAGGGCTGTGGGTGCTGCAAGTTTCTACAGCCTGTAAGTCCATCACTAGCATCATTCTGGATATGACTGATGAAGCCTGAGTCTGACTTGGCAGGGGGGTGGTCCTGGCAACATGGAAGGTCCAGAACTCAGAGCTCAGGCTGGGGCCTGGGCACTGGGGAGTACATACAGCCTCAGAGTGCAGGAACTTCACTCTGTGGGGCTGGATTATGTGCAGCTGCCCTCATCTACCCAGATCCTGGCCTGAGCTAGCATCTCAGCTGGAGGCAGGGAGGGAAAGTGGAAGGCACCAGAAAACTGGGGTTTAAAATCCAGCCCTACTGCCTAATAAGCTGTATGACCTTGGGCAAGTCCTTCCCCGTTCTGAGCCTTGGTTTCTGCCTCTCTAGGATGGAAGGGGTTGCAGCCATCTGTTTGGAGGCCTGTCTGTGGGGAGGCTCCTCCTGGCACACACTAGGAGCTCGATCTGTGCTCCTACAGCACCCCCTCCACCATCTGCCCTCTGACTTCTAATCTCGCACTAAACTGGGTCACAGGAAGCTACTTATCCGGGTGGCATTGACTCAGTCCCATCCCTTCCTGAGGAAATGCAGCCGAGGAACAGGAGCATGGGCTCGGAAGCCAGAACGCCTGGGTCTGAGTCATGGTTCTGCTGCTTCCTAGAGTGTGACCTAGCAAGTCGTTTACTGTCTCAGGGCCTCGACTCCTACCCACAGGGTTGTTGGGAAGATCAAATGAATCTCTACTGTAAATGCTCCCAACTAGCAGTGGCTATAAAAATTGTAAGAAGAATTATTGTTATAATTATGCTTGTGTGTTGCACCCTTAGCTTAGTTCAAGGCTTTTTTCAAATAGCTATGTACAATCTTCTTCTATATTTTCTATGAAATTCCTGCAAAGACTGCTTCCCAATACGCAGCTCTTATAATGTCCTAAGTGAAAGTTCATCTCAGAATTCACTGTCAGGGGACAGGCTATCTTCCTAAAGAACCATTTTCCCTCCTTGTGGATAGCTTGAGCTATGTGCGTCATCCAAATTCCCTTTCTGCCCTGGCTGCCAGGAAGCTCGAACTCAAATTTAAATATCAATCATAGTAGCAAATATAGTTGGTTTATTTGCTTCCATCCCTTTCCTGTCTGATTTTCTATTTGACTTCATCTTGTGAGACGTGTCCTTCTTGTGTCTTTAAACCCTCTCTGGAAAGAGGTCATGCAGGATAAAAAGCAACTTAGTAATATTACTTGTGAAATTGAGGTAGTTGGCCTAATAGACCTGTTTATCTCATTTCATAGGCAATTCAGGCTTGGAAGAAGGTGAGGAGACAGATGTTCAAGAAATTTCAGAGACCACCTCCTCATCTGGGGAAAGGGGCCCATGATGGTTATTTCTTATAAGCGATTCACTTTTTATTTGCTTGCTTGAAGTAATGAACATTGTAGGATTATCTCTTTATGCAGTGCATTCATTAGGAAAATGCTGAATCATAATTAAAAACAAGTGTTTATAATATCCTACTAATGAAAAATCAGATTATAGAAATCTAACAAAACAATATATCTCATGTGATCCCGTTTATCTCACAGGGTGTGTGTGTGTCTGTCTCTCTCTCTCTTTTTCTCTCTACCTCTCTATTGTGTGACATAGGTTTGAAAGACTTTGCCATCATAAAGGAAAGAGTCATTGAGTTGATAAAGCCACAGTCCTTAGCAGGTGCTTGGTTTATGGAATGAAAGTATGCGGGAAAGTTGAGGTTTTCTATTAGGGGTCCTAAGTTCTGACTTTGAGAAGAGTGGGTCTTCTCCAGAACCCTCTCTGGATGAATGGGACAGTGCTTCCTCGGTCCACAGAGCAGTGTCCCCATTCCGAATGCAGGAACACATTTTGGGAGTCCCTCTCAAGACTGGGAGTCCTCACACGGGAAAACATACTTAGCATGAGCCCCATAAGCGTGTGCATGATACTGAACCAACCCTGGGATGGGACCGTGAAAGAGGACGAGCAGCGTGGATGCTGAGTCCTTCCCATGCAATGTGCAGAGGATGTGATCCAAGGGCAGCCTGGGAGGAGGAAGCCTGGGGCAGCCACACCCATGGTGATAGCAGATCCAGCACCCACTCAGTGACCTTGACCAAGTTAACACACTTCTCTGTACCTTGTTTTCCTCATCTCTAAAATGGGCATAGTGGTGGCCCTTCCCTCATGGGGTTTTAGGATGATGACATCCCAGCCCAGAATTCGACGTCCTGTAAGTGTTCAAGAAATGCTCACTGTGGTTATTCCCACTGTTGGTGCAATCCTTGCGTCTCACACATGGGAAAACTGGGGGCCAGGGGCTGTGGGTGAGGCCCTGCACCCCGGGGCTTGGTTCCCTCACCCGGGTGCCCTGAGTCTTGGCCAGGCTGCTTGTGGCAGGGTGGGGAGCGGGGGTCTTACCTTCATTGCTCTCGCCAGGTGGGTGGTAAAAGGACAGCCCCAGGGAGATGATGGCTGCGATTTCCAGAATGATCAGCGTCACGTCTTGTAGTGCCTCCCACACCAGCTGCAGGAAGGTTTTTGGCTTCTTTGGAGGTATAAAGTTTTGCCCAAAAATCTGCTTTCTCTTTTCCAGATCTGGAGCGGTGCCCGGCAAACCTGTGGACAGAGTGCAGAAAGGTTGGCCTGGGAGGCCTGGGAGAGACGCTCAGTTTCCTGGGAACTGTCCTGAATGGGGCCGGCCCCATGGAGAAGCACAGAGAAGGGGGAGCACACAGCAGGAAACTTGCAGGCACCAGCCAGGAGCCCGGCGCCCAACACTCACTTCCGGCCCACAGTGGGCTGTTGTGAAATGCCAGAGACACCATGCGGTGGGGTGAATAGTAACCCCCCCAAATGATCTGTTCACATCCTAATCCCTGGAAACTGAATGTGACCTTCCTTAGGAAAATGCTCTTTGCTGACGTAATTAAGTTAAGGATCTTGGGATGAGATTGCCCTGGATTATCCAAGTGGCCCCTAAACTAATGACAAGCGTCTTTTTAAGAGACAGAAGGAACAGATCCAGACCCAGAGGGCACAGGCTGTGCGAAGACGGAGGCAGAGATGGCAGGAGGCAGCCACGAGCCAAGCAATGCCAGATCCACGAAGAAGCCCAAGGAAGCAAGGAAAGGAATGTCCTCTAGAGCCTTTGGAGGCAGCACGGCCCCGCTGACATCTGATTTCCAGACTTCTCGTCTCCAGAACTATGAGAGAATAAAGTGCTCTTGCTCAAAGCACCCAGTCTGTGGTCATTTGTTAGGCAGCCACAGGAAGCAAATACCCACCACCAGGCCCACCTTGCATCACATCCTTGCTCCTGCTCTGCGTTTCCTCCTGCCCTTCCCGTGGAGCACAGACTCGGAAACCTCTGCCTGGGTTCGAACCCCAGCCTGTGCCTCCAGCTCTCTGGGCCTCGGTGTCCTCCTCTGCGATGGGGATGGTGACTGCAGCTAGCCCCCGAGTGGTCATGAGCATCTCAGGAGATTATCCATGGGTTCGGTGTTAGTTGAGCACCTACGACGCACCCAGCACTGTTCAGACACTGGGATAGGGCAGGGAGAGAAATAGGCAGAGAGCCCTCCCAGAGGAGCTGGCCTCCCAGTGGACACATGCGACTCGCTCCAATGGTGCCTGGGGGGTGGCAGACGCTCAGTCGAGGCTAGCGGTCCTGGCCCATCTTACGGACCTGGGGGTGGAGTGCAGTCCTCATCATGCGGGGCCAAGACACAGCGGTCTGCTTCCAACCTATCATTTCTTCACTTCCAGATAATTCTCCCTGACTCACCCATCCGATCCTCACTCCCTGCTCAGCGATTTTGGAGGCTCCCCACCACGTCCAGAATAAAGTCCATGTTTCCCAGCCTGGCACTCCGGCCTCTTGATCTGAGCCTCAGTAGCCGCATTTCCATTACTTGGCCCGCCCCCGGCCAGACCAGGCCAGTACTCTGCTGGCGTGGCTTGTGTGTTCCTCCTGCCACACATTTGGTCAGGTGTGGCCTTCCCCTGCCCTCCGCTTGGTTTGCCTGTCTGTAAGTCCTCTCCCACACTCATGGGCGCCAAGGTGTGAACGACCACTGAAAGATCAACCCGTCATGGTGGGATTCGGGGGTGTGACAGAGAGAGGCCAGCCTCACTGTCTACTTCGGAGGCCAGCCCTTCTCCTTGTTTCTTTCCTTCCTTTGATGTTACCCTGTGTTGCCCCAAGTCACTTGTGTCACCTTTACTTTTTCCACAACAGGTGTCCTGGCACACTTCCTGCCTTGCTCATGCTGTTCAGAGAGCCACGGAGAGGCATTCCTTCCATCTTCTAGGCTGCCTCTGCTGAAGAGCGCTCCCCTCCACCCCAAGCAGACAGCCGCTCCCTGCCTTCACCCCTAGGTGGCCTTTAGCAGCAGGGCTGACCTGGTCACTGGATCTGTGTCCCACCTGGGCCGTGGTGCCTTGGGGGCACACTGCTCTGCTTCCTGTCCCTTGGGTCCTGGCACTGAGGCCACCAACCACCTTTGAATCTGTTTACCCACTGAATGCAGGTGACATGCCCAAGTGTTCTGAACCTGGCATGGGGTGTCATCATGAGGAAGGCAGCACAAATGGACCCCCCGCAGGTGGGCAGTATCAGTCCTGTCCCTGAAACCAACCTAACCCCAGCTCACCTGTGGCTTAATGAGGATAGCTGGAGGGTGGACATGGAGGGGTGGGGGTGGGGGAGGCACACCGCCATCACACTTCTAGCCTTAGTCTATTCCAGAGAAGGGGGAATCTGAAGGGATCCCCAGAACAGTACCACTAGCATGCTGGGGTCAGAGTCCTAGAACATTCTGCTGCTACTGTTATGAGAGTCTAGTGGTTTATTTTATTTTACTTTTGTTTATTTATTAGATAGAGAGCAAGAGAGGGCACGTGTATGAGCAGGGGGAGGGGCAGAGAAAGAAGCAGACACCCTGCTGAGCAGGGAGCCTGATGCTGGAGCTCAATCCCAGGATGCTGGGATCATGATCTGAGCTGAAGGCAGATGCATAACCAATTGAGTCACCCAGGCACCCCGAGGGTCAAGTGGTTTAATATCATATGGTTCTAGCTTTCTATCAGTCATTCGTTAGCTTATCCATCCATCCATCCATTCATTCATCCAACCTGTGTTTCTCAGGCCTCCACTGTGGGCCCAGCCTGGTGCCGGGTGCTGCATGCTGGGGAGAGTGATGTGAAGGGAACAGCCCAGAAGCTCATGGACGTAAGAGTTCAGTGGTCCTGGGGGTCCAACAGCCTATGCTCAGGGGTACAGGGAGGTAGGCATGTCCCCTAATTCTAGGCACTGAGCTTCCTCTGATGCTGACAGTGAGACCTCTGTTGGGAGCCTCCAAGAGCCAGCCTGGCTGAGACCCTGTGGGAAAGCCTACAGGTGGCTTGTTCCAGGGGAGACCCCACACCAGCGTAGCAGTACAGGTAAGCTCTGGAGATCCAATGTCCTGCCTGTACAGTAAGAATGAGGGATCCCAGAGCTAGGTTATGCCCATTTTATAGATGGGAAAACTGAGGCTGTCATGAGACCAAACTGCTGTGTTGGAGCATCTTCCGGGCCCTGAGAACCCAAGTCGGTTCTGTCCTAAGCACATGGCAATGTTGCTCATACCCTCCCATGCTGGGGTAGCCATCTTGACTATCCACGCAGAGAACAAGCAGGCATGATATAGTGTGATTCTAGGAACTGCAGTAAGGTTCTTTGTCTTTCTTCATTTGTCCAATTCTACCCATAGTCTACATTTGAAATTATTTCACTTGGGCTTCGTTCCTTTAAATAAAAGCTCCAATTCCTTTAGATTCCCTGGAAGAGGGAAGCCATCATCAGTTCTGGACACCATGGTGTCATGAGCTTTTGGGCTTTTTCCTGGGAGTAGGTTTAGATAAAGGGAAGAAAGGAGAACTAGGGAGAGTGGTGGGCCTCTGAAGAAAGGGTCTATGACCAGTCAACACTGACCTGTGATGGCAGTTTGCTGGGCTTTGACTAGTTGGTTCCTTTCTCCGAGCCTCAGTTTCCCCATCTTAATAATAGGGAGTTCAATAGGATGGGCGGGCCCTGAGGATCCCAGGGGTTCTAAGGTCTGCAGGTCCTGAAGTGGTCCTGCTATGGTCTGTTCACATCTGGGGGCTCTTCATAGGTTTGGTATAAACAAGGGCTTTACTTAGAAGAAGCTCAGTGAGGCTGGAGCCAGCCCATCTCCTGGGCCCATCCTGATTGATTCAGAAAGAGGTGAGTCTTCTGAGGGTCTGTGATTCAAATGTTCTGGAGTCTATAGGGTGACCAGTTGAAAATGTGGGTGTTCTCCAGTTCTGGGAGTTTGGCCACGGTTCAGGGGTTCTGTCACCCAGGGGTTCACAGGCCTGGCATTGAGACCCTGGGTCCTGGGACAGAGCACAGGGGAGGGGTTGCAAATCTGCATAGCCGTAGGACTGAGCAGCTTTTGTGAGTGAGTGAAGTAGGTGGGTGGGAGGCAACAGGGAGTAGTGGCAACTGGGGCAAAGTGAAGAATCTCAGCCCCTCTAAAGGGGGCAGCTATTTCTTAAGTTCTGTGGGAGAATGTGGACCCAGTGTGGAGATCTGTCAGTCTTCCAGGAGAAGCTGGACACCTGGAATTCGATGTCAAATCTCCCCATTAGAAATAGTCCGGGGCCAAATACAACATAGCTGTGAGCTAGATTCAGCCCTGGGGTTGCTGGTGTAGGACCCTTAGGCTTTGGGTTGGAGAACAGACAGGAGTGTGGAGGGGCCAGAGCAGAACAGCCTCTCTGTCTCTTCCTCCTATTTCCTGGGCTTCCCCCTCCCCAGCAGCCACACTCTACCCTGCTTCCCACAGGTTCTGAGATCCCCTCTGTTTTTCAGAAATAACAGCTCACAGAATAAAAATATTTGCGTGTTCTGTAGGGCCAGTCTCACTTAGAAAGTGCTAGGCAGTTTCTCCATTAACAAATACCGCAGTGTATAAACCCAAGATGGGAACCTTGGGTGTTGAGGTTCACATGGGATGACTGAGGTGACAGATGGTGGCTGTGATGTCTTGTTCACCCTCTTCCTCTCAGGGGAAGGTGGGCTGAGCTGGAGCTGGGGCTACCAAGCCCCAAGAACTCAGGTGGGGTTTGAATGCAGATGTCACGGGTCCAAATCCTGGCTCTGAGTGCCTCAGTTTCCCCATCTGTAAATTGCAAGGAGCAGCAGGGCCTACTTCACGGGGCTGGGCGAGACTTCCGCAGGATGGCTCGTGTGAGGTGCCCAGTGCTGTGTGGGTGAGGACACTGCGTTATCATCCAGTATCAGATGGTGTGGGTGGTAATCATGACCTCCCAGAGGAGGAAGACTTTGGACAGGTGGGACTTCAGTAAGATGGGGAGGAGATGGTCAAGGTGAGCGCAGGAACAGCGGAAGGGCCATATGAGTGCAGATGAGCCACTTATTCTCTTTAGGCCTCAGTTTCCCCACATGTGACACGAAGGATTGGCCTGACTGAAGGCTGGTGGCTCTGATACCTTGTATCCAAAGATACTGGTTTTGAAGACCTACAGGCGGGACATCCCACTGTCCAATCCACCTATCACATCCCTCCAAGGAGTGGAATCGTGTAGTCTCCCCATCTGGCTGAAAATTAACATGCCTATTTTGGGGAGCAGAGACAACAGAAGGTGATGTGAGAGATGAATGGTGTTGGAGATTCAATTTAGATTACAGAGCATCTCACCATTTAGCATATTAAAAATTAACATTCTGTGTCAAATATCATTTGACAAATCCAGCAAGGCCTTGAAAATTCAGAAACACAGTGCTGAGGAATTGATATCAGAAGCTGTGTGGGGTTGTGGATTTCCAATGTGAATCTCTTTTTGCACAAGGGGCAGACAACAGAGCACTGAGTGAGGAGTCAGGTTTGTGGATGAACCGGGCCAGTTATTTCATCCCTAGGAGACTCTGTCTCCTCATCAGTAAAATGGGAGCAAAATAACCCCTAGACGGTGGTAAGCCATACACAGAGGAATGTGTGCAAAAGTTCTCTGTAAGTTGTACAGGCATAATGGTTGTGCCTTCATGGTAAAAAATCTCCTGCATTTGTGCAAATTCTTCTATCAGAATCGGAATTTGTATATGCTATTAGTCACGTAACAGGAGAAAGCTAAGTGCCGAGCATGGGAGTCTTTGGTTGTACAGGAATTATTTGTTGTAATGGCAACTTGCTATCATTGGCTATTTGAAGACTCTTTGCCCCAAACTTCTTCTGTATCCAGTTGTCCTGGACACAACTGGATTTTTCCCCAGCCTCTGAGCCCTTGCCCCTGCAGTCCTCATTCCTCTGCTTGGAATGCCTTTCTCTTCTTAGTTCTCTCGGACCCAGCCCTGAGTGCCGCAAATAGCAGCCTCAGGCCATCAGAGAGGACTTGTTTGGTCAGTTACACACCTGCACAGTGTTAACAGAATGATAATTTGTTGCAAACATTAAAAACTCAGGTGATTCCACATAAAAATCCCAATGTGTGGCTCAGTGAGGATCTGTACATGGACGCCAGGGAGCTGGAACTTGTGACCGAGAGCTCTCTGACCCCAACACCAGCCTCATGTTGGCTCTGGGGACATGTTTCCTGTTAAGGAAAGCTCAGGGGGACAGTGAGCACCAGCTGAAGTTCTTTCAGGGGTAGAGGAAGCCTTGGCATTGTCTGGACGCAGAGTGCAGACCTGGGGACCAGGAAGAGAAAGCACAGAGAGGGGTCCTGGTTTCCTTAGAAGGCAGCACTTTCTCACAGGTGGGCTGAAGTAGATGGATGTCTAGGGAGGGAGGGAAGGGAGAGCGCATCAAGAGGCTGGCCAACCCGCCCTGGTGTCCTTTTCCCTAGATGCCAGGCCCCCAGGGACTCGGGATCCTCTTACCTAAAAGAGGCCTAAGTTCCCCCCACCCCTATTCAACCCCTCTCAAGATAGAGAAAGTAGACAGGATCCTATTAGATAGTGTGCATCCAATCATCCACTTGCTTATTTAGTCAATCAACAAGTACTTATGGAGCACCTACTCTAAGCCAAACGTTGCGCTACATGTTGGGGATACTGCCGTGAGGAAGACCACTGTGCCAGGAGGGTTTTCCTGGAGGAAGTGTAATTGGCTGAGCTCAGAAGAAGGAGTGGGGTTATCAGGTGAAAGGGTTTGGATGGGGGAAGAGGGGTTGACAAAGGCAGAAGAAACCCCAAAGGGCTTGGAAAAGGCTGATGTGGCTGGAGCATTCCCGGTGTGCCCCTCAAGAGAGGGGGCAGATGGTCTCCATGGAAAAGAACACATCTGTTTGGTGCCACACGGGGTCATCATCATGCAGGCCTTGGGGTGAGGGTGTGCGGGTTATCTAATGAAGACTTCAGACCATGGCACTCATCTTGTTGCCCTCTTCCCCTGGCCTGCCTGGTAGCTCAGCAGTGAATCTGCAGTTCGCCTCTTGGAGCTGCATGGAGGACTCAGGGGCATGTGTCATGCCTGTAAATCATCATCTTAGTCCTCCTTTCTTCCCTTTGTCTGCATTTCCTCACTTCAGTCACTTAAAATCTTTTTGTATGAGACAGACTTTTACAAGCTGCTTTGGAAGTAGGACACGAATAGTTCATCAGGATAAAAAAGGGGGCGTTGAGGTAGGTACAGGTGCAGGGACTGAGTGAGAGGTCAGAATGAAGGAGCAAGATGAGGGAACGGGGCATATAATATGACTGACTTTTGGGCCTGGTAACTGGGAGCAGGGCTCTGCTCTTCCTGTGTGTGGGGCTTTGAAACAAGGCACCCTATGCCAACAGGGTAGGCTCTGTCAAGAGTAGGGGCCTCTGGGTGAGTGCTCCGAGCCATCCGGATGACCTCTGACCTCTTCTTCCCTGCTCTGAGACCCCCCCACAAAGCTGAGCATCCCTGTTCCCAGCAAAGGAGCATTAGAGAATGTTTTCAACCCCAGCTAGGAGCCATAATGGACCCTGCCCACTGCGTTTGGCTGATATTTGGGGGAGGGGAGCATTGTCTGGCTGAGTGAACCTGCCTGCCTGCTGTCTGAGCACATGATTTCAAGTAAAAAGTTACTTTCCATCTGCTGTTCGGTGCTGGTGCAAAAACAAACTGCTCCCCCAGATGATGGTGCTTGGCACTTACTGGCCCTCATAAATCATAGATGCAGTTGTTACCACTAACTACCACACTACCACTAACTACCACTAACTACCATGCTACCACTAACTACCACGCTACCACTAACTACCACGCTACCACTAATTACCATGCTACCACCAATTACCACACTACCACTACCACGCTACCACTAACTGCCACTAACTACCACACTACCACCAACTACCATGCTACCACCAACTACCACACTACCATCAACTACCACACTACCACTAACTACCACACTACTGCTAACTACCACGCTACCACTAACTACCACACTAACACCAACTACCACACTAGTACTACCTACCATGCTACCACAAACTACCATGCTACCACTAACTACCATGCTACCACTAACTACCACACTACCACTAACTACCACAAACTACCACACTACCACTACCACTGTTCCTCTGGGCCTGGAATGTGCTTCCTGGATGTTTCTGTCAGCATTGCTACTGTGTGAGATTGGACCTACCACTGCAGCCACGCCACACCCCTGCCTACGTCCCGAGACTTGGTTTGGACGCATCTTTACTTAGTCACCCTCTCTGGGGGGCCCTCAGGTTGTTTCGCTTGAGGATCAAACAGAACCAAGACTCCGACAATGCTTTGTGAACTGTGAAGTTCTTCCTCTATTGCGATCACCCATTACACAGGTATGTACACTGAGGCAGAGTCCTTCTGCTGGGAAGGCAACTGAGTCAGGCCCCTTGCCACAGAGCCTAGGGGTCACACTCGCCCTGCTTCAGCCTGATCTAGTTAGGGGTGGGCTGTCTGCTCAGAACAAATGCCCCACAGGGACCTTATCTGAATAAGCCAACATAAGTCATTGGCTCACACCAGCCTGATCCTGTCAGCTCTGGGGTGCTAAGGAAATTTCAGATGAAACAAATTGCGAGTGCTTCCCTAGGAGGGCCAAAGATGGCTTCATGGCCCTTACGAAAAAAACAGAAAGGTTGCACACTAGGGGATGCACCCAGAAAGCAGGTGTGTGACTTAGTCGCTGAGAGAGGCTGTCTGGGCAGGTGCGTGCGCACTCAAGGGTGCGGCTGTGTGTCCGTGCATAGGTGAGTGGCCCGGGGCTTCACGTAAGAGGGGGAGTCCACATGCTCCCACCCTGTCAGAGGCCAGGGAGAGTGGGCCGCTTACAAAGGCATCCCTGCTGGGATGTTGGGGAATTCACAAGGTTCAAGACAGAATGGTGAAATGGTAGGAAAGATCTAACTTTGAGCCTTGCTTAAGACTAGTCCCAGCTCTGTGACCTTGGGCAGGTGACCTTCCCTCTCTGGGCCTTAGTTGCAAGTTCCTGGTATGCAACTTGGGACTGAGGACAGCACCCACCTCACCCAGTCACCGCGGGGAGGGAACCCACCGAATGTGCTTGGTTGCACGGGCACCTGGCTCGGGGTAAAGGCTTGATAAGCAGTACCTGCTACTGTCGCTGCAAGCCACTAGCTCCCAATCTGGCGGTACGTCGGCGTCACCAGGGAGCGTTAAAAACATATTGATGTCTGGGCCCCAAACTTAGCGATTCTGACTGAAACGGGCGGGGGCGTGGCCCGGGCCTTGGGAGAGCTGGGTAGAGGACTTAGTGGTCCCCAGACCAGCAGCTTTGGCATCACCTGGGAACACGTGAGAAATGCGAATTCTGAGGCCCACCCAGACCTACTGACTCAGCTACTCGGGAGCGGTCCCGGGCATGGGCGTGGTGACAGCCCTCCTCCGGGGACAGGCTAAAGAGGGGGAGAGGGAGGAGAGGGCGTAACAAGCTGGGGGCTTTAGGCACGCACCACGCTTGAGCCTCACCAACAGCCCTGGCACGTGGGGGTTTCCGTCGAGGCTCTGAGAGGGCAGTGGCTTGTCCATGTCACACAGCAGGTGGGGGACAGAGCCTGGACCCGCCTTGTCTATCTTTCCCTTTCTTCAGCAGGGGGTGCCAGCTCCCTCAGGGCTGGTCTCTCTCCCTGAAAGCTACACATGCATGTCAGGCTCACAACCTGCCTTGAGGCGGCAGAGGCAGGAATTCACGCTGTGGCTTGAGAGGCTGAGACCCAGACTTGAAGCCGAGGGGTTCATGGAGGCCATAGTCAGACCCTCTGTTCCCTGCTGGTGGCTGAAGGAGCTTGGAGAGAAACTAGAAACAAGGTGAGGAGAGAAAGGAGACCAGAATAAGAGATGAGACCAGGAGCTCATGCTCAAGGTCGCCCTGCCCTGCTATACAACCTTCCATGGCTCCCCATTCAAGACTGTGACCAACTCCTGTGCTCATGGCGGCCTCTCTGAGCTTGTCCCAAAGGACTCCTCCCGCCGCACTCTCAGTCCTGCTGTGTTTACCCCACGCTGTTGCCAAGCTCCGAGACACGTCTGGCATTTGCTGGTGTTTGTCTGTGTCTTGGCTCATCTGGCTCCTAGCCCAGGGGGCCCACCCCTCCCCTCTGTTGAGCTATTCAGTCTTCTGAGACCCAGATGAAAGTTTACTACTACCTCTTGAAAGCCTTCCTTGATTTACCCAACAAGAGCAATCTATCCTTCTTGTCCTTCACTGAAAGCGTTTGTCACCCAGTCATTCACTAAACACTTACTGGACATCCCTCCTGCGCCAGGTTTTGGACCTGAGGTCCAAGGCCGACTGAGACCCATCCTTTGCTACCACTGTCTTCTAGATTCTGATTCCAGCACCCCCTAGAGGAGGCTGTTGGTGCCTGGCATAGTAGACCTTTCGGAAACTTCCCTCCCTCTCCTGCCTCTCTGGGGCCCTGGCGTGGGGATGTGGGTGCTGAGGCTGTCCAGGGAACCCTGAACACATGAGAAGCCACATGCCATCTGTAAGAGCCTCTTGACAAGCCCGGGCTCACCAACCCCTCTGCAGAACCACAGCCCGTACCGCGGGCAGCCCATGGTCTGCATCTGTTTCTGTCTGGGCAGGCGCTGTGAGCTTCGAATGGATCTGATGGCTAGTTTCCAGTGTGCGTGGCGGGCATGTGCATGATGCCTGGGTTCCTGACGGACAGGTGCAGGGTGAGGGGCGTCTCTCTGATATGTCTTGGCCCCAGGTGGGGTCTTCTCCAGACACAGGGTCTCTAATGATTGTGGGTGGTGATGTGCAGGCAGTGTTTACCAGTCCATGGGCTCACACACAGGCCAGACATGCGGCCACAACTGTGGAGGCAGCATTTGACAGCAGCTGTGAACACGCACAGCCACAGCACTGGCCACTTTCTCCAGAACACACAATGCAATGTCCACTCATTTGTGTGCACACACGTGGATGCGACACGGAAGGCCACCCCAGACACTGTCCCTCTAACCAGCTTGACACGCATGTGGACACAAACTTCACTGATTTAAATTCACCAGCTGTCTTTTCCCTGTCAGGCCATGTTTCCACCCCTCTTCTCCACTATAGGAATTATTACACCTGTAACACCTCTCAGCTACGGCTCCAGAATATCTATCTGGGCAGGGCAGTGGGGATGGGGGGGGGGGTATGGGAATGGGTGGTGGGGATCTGGTTGGGAGGTGGGTGGCCAGGGGCTCACACTGAAGCTATGAACCTTGAGTAGGGTTGCCAGTAAAATACAGGACCCCCAGTTAAATGTGAATTTCAGATAAACAGCAAATATTTTTTTTTAGGATAAGTTCTATCTCGTATAATTTTTGGGACACGCTATTAATAAAAGCATTAATTATTTTTTGTTCATCTGAAATTCAAATGTAACTGGACGTCCTATAGTTTTCTTTGTTAAATCTGGCAACCCTATCCCTAAGGTTCCCCCAGTCCCCTCCCCTGGCTTCTCCTGCTGTTGCAGCAGGACAAGTCTGTGGCCAGCCAGTCTCGCCCTCCCATTTAAGGATGAAGGAAACTAAGGCCCAGAGACAGGGAAGTGCCCTGGCCCAGATACAGGGTGATTCAGCTGCAGCACTGCACAGGACTCCTGAGTCCCAGCGCAGGCCTTTTTCACCAAGGGAGGGGATGCTTATTTTACTCGAAGGAATGTTGAACTTCAAAGAACCGAGCTTTATTGCACACCCCAAAATGGTGGCCATTTCATATTCTCTCTCTGTGTCAATCTCATTTAAGAGATTGGTCACCCTAAGGTTACCTTTGAGAAGCTTTTAGCTCATCCCCTTGGAAAAATGGAGGCCAGAACATCCATTTTTCTCTTTTTCTTTGACAGGGTCTTGACAGTTGAACATAGACATATGAGAGCTCATCATGAGAGGAGTTTCTCTATCCCTCCAGGAGGGGGCGCTCTGCACAGCGGCTGCCTGCAGCCTCCTGGGTCAGGAGGATGAAGGTGCAGAGGGCCAGTCGTGACCACTTATTGAGACCTGGGACAAATGGCACCCTCTCTCTGAGCCTCAGTTTCCTCGCCCGCAAACTGGTGCAGAGGGATAACCTAGCTCTGTCCGTTGGGGTGAGGTTAAAAGGAGAAGCCATGTGGGAAATGCCAGGCACACAGCCGATGCGGAGAATTAGGCCAGAATATCCCTTTCTTCTCTTTGAACTCAAATGCCACCCCCACGTGACATTGCCAGAGTGGCAGAGTATTCATGCCTTCTTATTGTTCAGTGATCTCGAGTGACCCCTTCAGTGTTAGAGGGGCTCCCTGCACCCCATTCTCCCCACTACACTGGGACTGCAGACTGAGCCCATGTATGTGTTCTTATGTGATCATTACTTTATACATGTGCCTTGCATTTAATTCTCCTGGCTATTCTATGGGTTCTATCCATTTTATCGTTGGACAAACTGAGGCTCAGAGAGGTAAAGTACCTTGTCCAGGGTCACAGAGCTAAAGCTGGGATTTGAATCCTGATCTTTGAGGCTCCGCAGTGGTACCCTTTCCCTACTGTGCCAGGCTGCCTGCTTCAGGACGTGGCACGGAAATCGAAGCCAACAACTCTACCATTCTCCTGTTGCTCTCGAGACAGCCTTTTGCTATAAACAGAGACTTGGCAATGGGCAAGGGATAGCTTCCAGGGATGCCAAGCACCTGAAGGAAAATGGGAAAACTTAGTCACCAGGCTGGGTGTTGCTAAATATTTGTGTTGTCACTGCGGTCTGGATTCCTCCATTAACATAAATAAAAGTCTCATATTTTGAAAGGAAAAAAAAATCCATGAGCCCTTCAAAAGCTACAACATGTATAGAAAAATGCATTTCTGTCTTTGGAAAGCAAATGGGCTCAACTGCAGTATAACCAGTCCATAAAATACTATGCAACAGTTTAAAAAAATAAGATGCAGTCATAGGTACTAACATGGAAGGCTGAGACAAACTGTCAAGTGAAAAAAACAAGTTGCAGAGCAACGTGTATAGTCTGATTCCATATACGTAAAACAGAAAACTCAACAAAACAATAGCTCATTTTTCTGTGGGTACATATATAGGTGAATGTGTAGCTGAAGGTCTGCAAGGATCTGCTCCAAACTCATGAAGGTGGAACCTCTGTGGAGGGAAAAAGGTACTATGGTTGGTTCCAGTGGTCAAGGGGCCCCTCTTTTTGAATGAAATATATTAATTTTAAGCAGGAGAGTGTGCTCATATTTATTTGAATAATTCAAAGTTTAATTTAAAGGGGAAATCAGGGGCGCCTGGCTGGCACAGTAGGTTAAATGTCTGACTCTTGGTTTCAGCTCAGGTTGTGATCTTAGGGTCATTGAGATCGAGCCCCATGTCGAGTCTGCTTAAGATTCTCTTCTCCCTCTGCCCCTCCCAACTCTCTCTCTCTCAAATAAATAAATCTTAAAAAAATAAAAGGGAAATCAATACATACTATAAGAAAATACAGGTTTGTTTCCATATAACTTTTGGTTGGAGTGGGCTTGTGGACAAATATGCTGGGATTAAAAGCTTGGCTTCACTATTTACTGAGAGAACACACACCTGTGTGTCTTTGAGGGTCGGTTCACCTCCTCTGTTGCATGGGCTGCGGTGTCTAGCCCAGAGCCTGGCTGTGCATATTAAAATGAGGTAGCAAGACTGACGTGCCAGACACATAGTAGGTGCGATATGTAGATGCCCGTCATCTCTTTCCCTCTGGGTCCTGTCTTCATCTCCCATCAGGGTCCTCTCCCACCCCTGACCCTATTACACTACCCAGTAGACCTCCTACGCCCAAAGTAAACATTGTTGCAGATCCGCCCACTCCCCTCTGTGAACCGCACTTTGGTCTAGGCCACCATCACTGCTCTCCTGGATGGCTTTGGTAGTCGCCTCATTGGTCTCCCTGCTCCCGCTCTCAATATTCTTCACCCAGCAGCCAGAGGGATGTTTCAAAAGTATAAACATATAGTGTTAATATCAGGCCCTTGCTCAAAATGCTCCAGTGGCTTCCACTGCACACGGGGAAGATCCATGCTCCTTGCCAAGATCTGAAAGGTCCTGTACAGTATGGCCTCTGCTCTCTTCTGAAGACTCATTGTTTCCTCCGACCACTAGGCTCCAGTGACACTAGCCTCTTTTCTGTGGTTTCAACACAAGTGCTTTACTGCCACAGGGCCTTTGCACATGCTGTTCCCTCTGTCTGGAATGCTCTTTCCCCCTCTGCACCTACCTCGGCACTTCTTTTGGTTGAAACTATCCCTCTCCTTGGCCCTAGGTGGGACCCCATTTTGAAAGTTCTCATAGGTCTCTGAAAATCCCTTTCATTTTTATCATGATTTTAATAATTAATAATGTAATTTGTTTTTCTTAATGTGTGAGTCCCTGATGACTCTAAGCTCCATGTGGGCAGTGAGTGCATCTGTCCTGGTCTGATACACAGTAGACCACAGGGCCACTCCTAGATACTTGTGTGGGGAGAAAGGAGGCGAGGATGGGGCAGTGTGTAACTTCAAAGCAATGCCTGCTCTGAGACACTTTCTGGCTGAGGATTGAGGGGCAGGGGACACACTTGGGGTCTCCTCAAGTCACCCCCACTATGTCCAAGGCCACACTATCATCACCTCAGTGGACTCCTCCGTCCTTGTTGCTGATGGGAGGGATGGAGAAGTCCCCAGCCAGCCCCCACAGAGGGACTTGCTGGGGAAACACTCATGTCCAGCGTCACCCTGGGGCGTCCCTTGCACTTGCCACTCAGGGGCCTGAAGTGGCAGCTGGGGAAACCATTGGTGAGATCTCATGTCAGACACAGCCAGGCAGGTGGAGGCCTTCAGCTCTGTGACAGCAGCTTCTCTGTTGTTAAAAAAGGCAGCTTCTTTGAGGACTAAGAGGCATCCCCTAGAAATAGATTCTCCCTCAGGATGAAAGAATCCTGGGGGCAGGGGATGGGGGAAAGGTGAAGAGAAAAATGGTAGCGTGACAGCTACAAAGCCCATCGGAAAACCCACGAAGACCTCAGAAAGCTGAGGGTAACTCCCCGTGAAAGCTGTAAACAGCCCCTAGCAGATCTCATGTTGGCACTCCTCTCTTCCCTGTTGTCCCCCTCCCTCTCTCACTCCTGGGATCACTCCCAAATATACCCCCTGCACCCCATCCTTGACTCACACTCTGCTTTAGGGAGAACCCCAAAGAGGACAGGTCAGTGAGACCTGTATGGAGAGTGTGTGAGATGCCCCGGGGTCTGCTCCCCAAGCTGACCTTCCTCCGGTCACTGGCCGGGACCTGGCTGGGCCCCCGCTTCCGTTCCACTGAGGGGCTTGGGTTGGCTCTGGAAGGGCCCTTGTTGCTTGCAAATTCCCAGATCCTCCTGCACGCTCCTCTTGTAACCGTATCACTGACTCATGAAGCTGTTCATCTTTTATGAGGGGCCTTCTAAGGCTGCTGGGTCAGCACTGGGGCCCCTCTGCTCGTGGAGGCTGCTACCCAGGGATGAACAAGCGCTGCATGTGGGGCACACACGGAGGGTCCCGTGGGGTGCAGGGTGCCCTGTCGATGATGTCACTCTGGTGGCAAACTTCTTATCCCCTGGCCCTGCCTCCAGTGTGCCGTTCTCTCTCTGCCTGGCTGCCCTGCTGGCTCTCATCCTTCCCGAAAAAGGTGCTGGGAGCCACCGCTGACCAGCCCCACTTTGACCCGATGGCGCCTTGCTACTGCCTCCTATCTCTACACAGCTTATTACGTGGTATTTTAACTGACTGTTCTGGTTACTTAATTTTGAGCTCCTGAAAGGCAAGGCCTGTGTCATTTCATTTTGTGTCCTTGGTTAGGGCTGGACACAGTACACACTATGTGCTTGCCGACGGAGGGAGGATTGTCGGCCGTGCTCGATTGCAACATACGTACGAAACGCTCTCGTCAACCACTCATCCTCACATCACAACACTCGGTGTTCTCCCTGTGCCAGGCTCTATGCTAACTGCTCCGCCACATATAAGCCCATTTAATCCTCCAAGTGACTCCTTGGGGGGGAGCTACTGTTATCCCATTTTACACACAGCTAGGAAGTGGCAGAGCCGGACTGGAACCCAGGGAAGCTGGCCTGAGTTCTCTTCTGAACTACTACAGTGTTTGGGTTCATTCATTCGATCATTCATTCATTCGGCAAATTGCAGCAGTGAGAACCCCTATGCTAGCACTCCCCCAAGCAGTGGTCAAACACTGCCGAGCAGAAATGGCAGTTCCCACCCTCTCTGGGTCTTCTACACCTGGCTGGAGGTCTAACTGCATGCTGCCGTTACCTTAGCTGTCTCAAAATCTCCTGGAGGCACGTGGGACATGCAGTTAATTTTGATCCTCTGGGCTTCGCACTGTGTGGTTACAGCATCCAGTGATTAACCGTGATTCCAGCTGTACCACTTTTAAGCTGTGTGGCCTGAGGCGAGTCCCTCAACTTCTCTGGGCCTCGTGGGTAATAAAATGGGAGCTCCTGCAGACCCTGGAAGCTGATGAGAGGATTATGTGAGGGAATGCGTGGCACAGAGTGCTTGTCATGGAATGGACGTTTGGTAAGTATTACCTAAAGTCACCAGCTGGATGACTTCAACTACGTAAGGTCAGTAAGCCTCGTCTGCCCTCTCCGGAGGGGGAACCTGAGCTATTGGTGGCACAGCCAGGACGAGAACCCCAGTCCTAAGACGCCGAGCCCCGTGCCCTTGCTGCTGCTCACTGCTCCTCGCTGCTGGTGTGTGCGTGTCTCTTTTGGGAACAGTAAGCATTTGCAGCCTGTGTCTGTCACTCATGCTGATGCTTAACACTGTTGGATGTTCTCTTGCTACTTCGATGCTCCATTTGTCTCTCCAATAATTTGACAAAGGCCACCCCCACTGCTGCCCACGACAGGAAAGTCTCTTTCGTTTCATACGTTAGATCCTTCCTGTCTGGCAGGGAGCCGGCTACTCCCCTCCCTTGCTAGAACCCGGTCACATCCTCCCTTTGAGCGCTCTTTAGAAGGCTGTTGTGTTGGGAGAGAGAGTGCTTCCTTCAGTAAGCTGTTTCTGAAGTTTTGCTGACTCCCAGCATGGGACAAGATGCATGTATTTGGCTTCAGGGATCCAGTTCCTGGGATGCCTGAGGACCCACGGGTCTCTGGTCAACCCCTCGGTGGCATTTCTGTTGGGAGGCAAGTCCACCCCTCTCTGGGAGAGAAGAGACAGTTGCTCCACTGACCAGCCATGTCCCTGCTCTTGCCGGGTTGAAGGCATGGACGCTGGAAGGCCAGCTGTGATGCTTTCTTGATAACTGGAAGGAGATGGAGAACATTCTCTCTCTTTCTCTAATTGTTAAGCCGACAGTGTAGAGGAAGAAAGGTTGTTGAGCCTGGCCACTGCTGAAACCATAGACAGCTCTGAGGTGGCTGTTGCCCTAGTTTGCCAGACTGTGAACTCCATGGGGAGTTCACATGACTGTCCTGTTACCTGGAACAGAGTTCAGCACATAATAGGTGCTCAATAAACCGGTGTGGGCAGAATGGACGGCTGGTAGGCCGCAGATCTCACAGCAGAAGAAAAGCACCTTAAAGTCTTTACCAAACAATAAAACTGAAATCAGTTCAGAATAGTTAGGTTTATCTGGAAAGTTACGGAATGTGCTCTAAGAATATTATTATTCATAAGAATGAATGCCTTGTCACTAATTGGAATAAATGAATAATTACAGCTGGGTGCTTGCACTTAAAAAGAGTTCTTTAAAAAAAAAACTCTTGAAGAGTTTAAGTGTTTAAACTCTGTAAACCTTTAAAGTCTTTCTTTGAAAAAGAGTTTCAGGCATACCGAGGGAAAAGTCATGGTTCTGACCTTGACCTCAAGTAGTTTACACCCTGACCTTAACTTCCCAGGCTCACTTCTCCCATCACTGTTCCTTCATTGCCCCCATCCCTCTTTTATTCTGACTGTCAGAGAGTGGCCCATTCTGAAGGCCCCCCTCACATGGCTGCTGGTCCTCCAACAGGGGCAACGAATAGGCTTCATCTTGCAAGTCAACCATGATTGATTAGTAGAGTCTACCTCTAGTTGAGGGTGAGGAGTCTGAGCACTGGGATTGACGAGTGATGTCTGCCACAGATGTGGGTTCAGGAAGTAGAGGACTGTGGTATTTGCTATGTCTCTCTTGTCTTCTCTCTTTCAATCCCTGGGCCAGAATTTCATGGGGCTCACAAGGTAGCCCCACTTGGTTGTTTTGTCCATGTTTCCAACTCAGCAAGTCTAAGACCAATTTCATTGTTTCCTTCAAATCTATTCCTCTTTCCAGTCATACTGACCAGCCTCCTTGGTATTTCTAGATTTGGCCTTTCTTCTTCACTCTTGAGATCATCATCTGAATTTGGGCTGCCAGCACCTCTCACTTGGCTACTCCTGCAATGCTGCCTTAGTGAGTTTCTGTCCTCCCAGACCCATGGCCACTGACCCACAACATATGCTACTCTGATCTCCCATAAGTGCCCACTCTCCACGCTGGAACTTGCAATGGCTCTCAATGCTCAACAAATAAGTATCTAACATCTCCTATTTGAGAGTTAAGACCAATCTCATTCATTCATTCATTCATTCATTCATTCATTCATTCCTCATTTCTTTCTTTTTTGTTCATATATTTATTAAATAAACATTTTGTGATTGCTGTCATGGAAAATGTCAGATATGTATTTTCTCCTAAAGACATAAAGATAAATTACATACAACCTCTGCTTTGAGGAGCTCATAGTCGGGTGGAGACAGACACCTAAAAAATTAATTCCGATCCAGTGTAATAAAATGACACTTGAAATGCCTCTCTTTCCACTTTTGGTTCCTTTCCAGGCTGGGTCTTTCACCTTTCCTTTGGGATCTGCCTCAATGCCATCCTTCCCAGCATGTTTTTCTTCTCTTCTCTCATGGCACCTGCAACACTCTGGTAAATAGTCTAATGGCCTGTTTGGGTCCATCAGCTTCTACTCCCTTTCCACCAACTGGAGGTCTTTTTGTCATTTCTGTATAAGACAAATTGTCCAGCACACAGTAGGACCCCACTGAGAGTTGAATGGATTCATTCCAGTTTTTGAGTAAACCTCCCATGTGTTCTATTTGTCCTCTTCAACCCCAATCTGATCTCTCAGATGGACCGTCCATCCATTTGCTTTGATGCTGGGCTTGGGGCCAGACTGCATGGCCTAGCTGCTTACAGGCTGGGCATGCTAACCCCCAGGTGCCTCAGTTTTCCTATCTTTAAAATGAGGATTATAATAGAACCTTCCTCATGTAGGTTAATGTGCTTGGAACAGGGTTTAATTTAGCAGCTAGTAAAAGTGTGGGCCACTACTATGGTCACAAAGGACTTTTCCTAAATTTTGGAAAAAGGCCTTTCTCTTTATTTTTCCTTTTGGGCTGAACCCATTCAGTGTTTGCTTGGAATTATCACCGTCTTCTGCTTGTGTCTATCTTGTATTTTGTCCCTCTCATAGTGAGTCCCTGGCGTTCTGCCTGGGAGGGTGTGGGCCTTGGAGGATTGTGGAAAGGGAAGGGGGATGGACCAGTCACTCTGTCCAAAAGAAGCCCCCACTTCTCACAAGTCACACCTGATTGCCTAGCAACTAGGAACATACATCTTTGTAGCAGCTTATAATTTTATGGGGAAACAAAATGTTCCCAATGAACCCTCAAGTCACATTCCATTGAGTTCTATTTGGCCTGAGCCACATAACCAAAATGAACAGAACAAAGCACCAAGGGAGGTGGGGGGCAGGGCACTGTGCTAGGAGACTGGGGCTTGGGTTCCCCCAGGAGGGTAGGACGGATGCAGTGGCCCTCATCCAGGTATGGGTTCAAAACGTGGCCTTGCCACCTCCTCACCGGGTGAGCCACTTCTCTTCTCCTCACTTGCCAGAGCCAAGATTTAGCACCTGCCCTGCAGGCCTCGGTGAGAATGACTTGAGATGAGGCCCCCTGCCGCTCCCTGTTCTCAGCCCCCAGCGGCTGCCTGCCTTAGAAGCACCCGTGTGCACCTCCACAGGCAGCCCCTGCTCACTCCCCTAGCTTCACCTCTCAGGTCCCACTTCCCAGCCTCTGCTCAGGCCACTTCCCACTCCCTGCCTCCCACATGCAGCCTCCTCTCATTTTCCAGGTCTTCTCTGCCTCCCAATCCCAGGGTCTCAGAGGAAAATATATCTACGATCCAAGGGCATCTGGAACACACTGAAAGAGCAGGGCTTTGGGCCAGGCAGGCCTGGGTCTGATGTCACCCCTGCAACTTGTTGGTGAGTGACCTTGGGTGCACCGTGCCTCAGTTTCCTCATCTGTAAAACGGTGGTCATACTGAAAGGAGGATGTGGTATTTAAAGGGCAAGTCCTCCAGGCCACACCCCCATGCTCAGAAGTAAACCCCAAGGCTGGGACCCATCCCAGCTTCGGGTGGGGGCTCCATTAGATTCCCATCTTGTGGCTGCACTTTTCTCGTTACTGTGCTGAGGCCTGAAGTATGGCTGGCTCCCTGAGATGGTAATTGTTAGGATGATTTAGGAAAGCCTTTGGGGGTGACAGAAAAGCTGGCAGTTCCAGATCAAACAGTCAGCGGTCTCATGGGTCCATCAGCAGAACATCAGAGGGACAGTTTTGCAGCCTGGCCTTGCGTTAACTGCAGCAGTCAAAAAACTGATCGTTCCAAACCCTGGTGCTCACTTGCTCAACACTTTCTCCTTGTCTGGGTAATTAGATCTCCCAGGACTTCAAGAGGATGCCGGCGGCTTCGTGCCAGCTCATGCGTCCTTGAGGCTGGCAAGGGGGCGGCAGGAGGAGCATCTCTGCTAGTCAGATGGCAGCCCCTCCCCGGCTGGTACCTTCCCCCAGACCCGACCTCTGGGTGGGGATGAAAGGCACATACCTCTCCACGTCAGAGACAGCAGGAATGCCGGGAAGTCGGGTCAGGGCATGTACAGGGAGCTGGTGGATTGCTGGGCTTTGACCAGGGTTAGTCTCTCATATTTCCGTGGTCTCCATGCTGAGCTGGGTGGTGGGTTCTGGTTGGGGGGAGGTAGACTGAGGAGCCTTCAGGCCGCACACATGCACACATGCATGTAATCATCACTCCTGTTTTCACTTACTTAGCATCCCACTAGGTGTTTGGGGTTTCAGAGGCAAATGAAACTGCCCCTGCCCTCAGGAAGCATAAAATCCAAAAGTCTAGGATGGTGCCTGCCTACCCACCAAATACTCTATGGAAGAAAATGCTCTCTCCTTTTAGGAGTAAAGCCAAAGCGTGGTAATTTACAAAGGTACCCTCAGTGTTCTACAGTTTGCCTCTGCAGGGATTCCCCCCCCCCGCCCACAATGGGGCTTGCCCAGGATTTTCCCCACATGCTTATGCCTCTGGGGTTGGGCCAGTTTTATAACCCCTTTACCTTACTGAGCACTCAGTGGCCTCTTGGGACTTGGTTCTCTCCCAGCTGATGGCTCCAGGCTCTAACAGATTAGGGGAGTTGTTTTCTTTTCTTCTTTCTTTCTTTCTTTTCTTTCTTTCTTTCTTTCTTTCTTTCTTCCTTCCTTCCTTCCTTCCTTCCTTCCTTCCTTCCTTTCTTTCTCTTCCTTCCTTTTCAAGGATTTTATTTATTTATTTGAGAGAGAGAGAGGCAGCAAGAGAGGGAACACAAACAGGGGGAGTGGGAGAGGGAGAAGCAGGCTTCCTGCTGAGCAGGGAGCCTGATGCGGGGCTCGATCCCAGAATGCTGGGATCATGACCTGAGCCGAAGGCAGAAGCTTCATGACCGAGCCACCCAGGCGCCCTGGGGAGTTGTTTTCTGAGTTGTTTCTGACACGGTGATTTCTCCAAATACATCCCAGCAAGAAAAGAGGTGGGGGAAGGGGCACAGGATTGGGAAAGTTAGCAGACTCAAAGACAAATCCCCTCTGTCACCCATCACTGTGCAAGTCCTGTGATCCTGCGCAAGTCCTCTCTGAGCCTTGGTTTCTTTACTATAAAACGGGAGGCTGAACATGTTTATCTCCCAGGGCAGCAATGATATAAAAAGAGACCAGGAAGGTTACAGTGCCTAGCAGAGTGCCTGGCAGAGCCCAGGACATGGACACAGGGGATCTGAAAACACTGAACAGCAGGAGCCTGACCAGAACTCACCCTCAGTCAGCCGTGGGGTTGCAGCATGCTATTTGAGGCTCGGGTTAAATACCACCTCCATAGGGAAGCCCTCCCTGACTGCCCATCTCAGTCGCCTCTTCCCATGGGTGCCCTCAAAGTCCTTATCCACCTGATATATTTTCTTTTTCATTTATTTGTTTCTGCATTTTTTGTTGGACTCCTATAAACTTTGTGAGGAGAGATATCTTTGTTCACTGCTGTATCCCCAGCACCTAGGACAGCACCTAGCATCACATAAGTACTCAATAAATGCTTCTGCAAAGGACAGATGAATTAAAGGAGTGCAGTGATTCTCAGCCAGAGGATGGCGCACACCCCACCAGGGGATGTGTGAAATTTGGTGGGGGTTAGTAAGGGGTAGGGCATCTATAGTCTCAACATTATAATTATTATCATTTATTTTCAGTTATCTTTAATTTATTCTGGAATCCCAATATGGCATTAATAGAGGGGCAAGCTCTCTAGTTTTAAAGGAAGCTCTAGGGACCCTCATCTCCTTTGGGCCTGGAAGCCTATCCTTGAGGACCTTAGAGTCTCTGGGACTTCCAGCAATGATAATCGAAAAAAAAAAAAAAAAAGAAAGAAAGAAATAAAAAAGATATAAGAGAAAAAATGCAACTTAAAGAAATTATGAAAGAGAAACAAAAGCGGGTGTTGGGTTTTGGCATCCAGTGGCTTCTTCCTTCCTCTGGGAAATCAGGTTTCTTCCCCGGGAGGAGTCTGGGTGGCTGTCCCTCAAGATGCCCCTCCCCCCGCTTCCTGCCCTGGGGTGGGGTGGGCACGTGACCAAGCCAGGCCACTCACTGGCCTCTCTCCATGGACTTGGAATCAGTGATGCCCCAGAGCCAGCCCATCCGCTCATGAGAGCCAACTGCTAAATTTTCAGGTATTTTTGTGAGCTGGTTATTCAATGCAGCCATCACTAGAATTAAATGATAGAAACTTACACTCTATATAAATTATATGGGAAAAGGCCACCGACACCTCACGCTCGTGCCTTCCTAAGTATTTTACTAAATGTCACTGTGATCTGTTCTCTTGAATAGAGGTCCACTGCACCTGCACAGAATGCCTATACAGCTGAGCGTGGCTGCACCTCTCTTCCCAGCTCTGCGTTCTGAGCCATCGTGTTGGTGACATGGTGCCAGTGTTGACACCACAGAAAGCAGCCGTGCTACAGATAAGGACTCCTCCCTCTCCGCCCGAGTCAGCTGCACGCTACACATCTTCCAGCACAGCCCTGCTTGGAATCCTGAGTAATACAGGGACCCGGACAGTTGGAGTGGACTCTTGCCCACTCCACATTCCCCAAAGGGACATTGAGTCTGTCCGTCCTGCCACTGACCCCTGCATGTCCCAATTTCCCTCTGGGAAACTGAGCTCGGTTTTCCAGCCCTTGCTCCAACTCGGAGCATTCTGACCGGGGATCTTCCTCACGCTGCTTGGGCGGCTCCTGTTGCTCATATCCAGTGTGCCTCAGCTGACCCATCCCAGAACCCCATCCCCACAAATGCAGAAGGAGACGCTGAGAGAAAACCCATCACCCGCAGTCTCACCCCTTAACCCCAGCACCGGCCCCTTCGGGATGCTGTCTTTACGTCTCTTTTCCCTTGCATCTGTTTTTGTGAGGCTGTTGCCATGGTCACTGGTAAACCCCACTGTTTTCATATCACCTATTTCAAGACCTCATTCACACTGCTTCACGTTCTTGGCCACTACCATTTTCCACAGTGCTCCACACGGCACGTGGAGAAGTTGAACCCTGCATTGAGCTTGGTGCTCAGCAGGGACTCTGCTTGAGAGTCTTCTCTCTCTCCCTCTGCCTCTGCCCTTCTCCCCCTCGTCCTACTCACACACACACTCTCTAAACTAAATAAAATAAAATAAAATAAAATAAAATAAAATAAAATAAAATAAAATAAAATAAGATGAAATAAAAGCCTGCGACTGTGGACTGGGAGACCTGAGTTCTCATTTGCTGTGTGAGCTTGGGCAGAATTGTTCCCTCTCTGGTCTTCACCTTCTTAAACCTATGTGAATGATGACAATGGTAATGAGAATAATAATATGGTCTCCATTCCCTGCGGGCTTCCTGTTCTGTGCTGTGTAATCTTACACGCACTTGCTCATGTATTCCTCACAGGGACCCATGAGAAAGTACGACTTCACAGATGAGTAAACATGTTCTGAGAGGTGAAGTCATTTGCTTTGCACAGCACAGCGAGGAAGTAAGTGGCACAGTAGTGATTCAGACCCGGGGCGTCTGCTATTTAACACTTAGGCTGCATCGCTACTTCCTAACGCCCAGTGTGCAACAGGCTCTTGGACATATACGCGCTCATACAGCGGTGAGCTCGTCTGCCCCCACCACGGGCCTCGTCTGTTCCCATTTATGTCCCTGCCTGACAGGAGAGAAGCTGTCTTCAAGTGCAGAAGTGATTATCTCGAGTGACACTGTTTTGGGTCGAACTGTGTCCCTCCACAACCATAAGCTCCAGCACCTCAGAATGTGACCATGTCTGAAGACCAGGTCATCACAGACGCGACGAGTTACTAAGTTAAGTCGTGAAGGCAGGACCTAATCATGCATGACTGGTGTCTTAAATGTGGACACAGAGATGCATGAGAAGACAACGTTAAGACACAGGGAGAAGATGGCCATCCACAAGGCAAGGAGAGAGGCCTGAGCAGATCCTTCCCTCACGGCCCTTGGAAGGAGCCAACCCTGCTGACCAACACCTTGACCTTAGACTTCCAGCCTCCAGAACTGTGGGACAACATATTTCTATTGTTTAAGTCCCCTGGTCTGTGGTCCTTTGTTACAGTGGCCCCTGGAAAGGAGCACAGAAGCAGTGCAGGGATGGACAAGAGAGCAGGGGTGGGGGCAGAGGGAGAAGGGTGGATGCACTGGGGGCAAGGTGGAGGGACTCTGCCCTCTTTGCCATGTGTAGGGATGACTAAGGGCTCCCCCTCCTGTGAGCTGTGTGCTTGGGCAGGTCCCTTCCCTGCTGGGCCTCTGTTCCCATGTGTACCCTGGGATTGCTGGATGGTCCCTAAGAACTGTTCCAGGCCTGTGGTCCTGTGGGTCTGTGAGTCCCTCAGGCTTTTGTTCTATCTGCTCTCAGCCAATTGAGCTGGTGTGAGCAATGGGGAGTAGTCCCAGGGAATGCTCCATTTTGCTGTTCTGTTCAGCAGACATTTCCCAAGACCTCATTCAGCAGCCTGTCCTCAAGGCTGTTGCTCTTTTGCTGTCCTCCTTGAACCTCTCTTGACAACCTCTATGTCTAACTGACTTCCTATCCAGTGTCAGACACCTTGATCACACCCTACCTGCAGGTGACTCTCTCCTTATACCTCTCTGCTATCTCCTGCTTTGCCGGCTGCCTGCTCCCTTAGTAGCTGGTGCTAAGGACCCGTGCTTGACAAGTGCCCCAGGTGAACTCATTCCTGCATGTTTATTGAGTGTACTCTGTGCTGGGCACTATTCTAGGAGCTAGGATACAGCAGTGAACACCACAGGCCCACATCTCTGCCCTCCTGTGGCTGACCTCCCCTCTGCGCAGGTGTGGGACTTGCAGGACTTCTCTGTCATCTAGGTGTTTCACCTCCAGGTCTAGCCTCTCTGCTGGGTTCCACGCCTGCTGTCCTCTCCTCCAGACCCCAAGAGTTCACGATGCCCATTATGAACCTTTCGTCTCGCCCTCAACCTTGCTCCTCTCCTGTTGGCCATTCTCCTTCACGAGCAGTCAGCTGCTGTCCTAAAAACTGAGTTGCACTGACATCATTCTCTTCTTTGACCAGCTATCATAGGCTGAGTCCTGCTGCTTGGCGCTCCCTCCTCTCCATTACCACCACCCTGGCCAGGTCTAACTCTGTCACCTCTCCCTCAGATGCCTGTTCCCATCCCCCTGCACTGGCTTTATCCCCTGGGGTATCTCGCAATTCCAATCAAAATCGGGGCTGCCAGACCAGTTGTCTTGACCACATTGCTCTTCTGCTCAAGAACCCTCAGGGGCTCCCCCGTCTCTTAATTTAAGCCCAAGTCTTCGGCTCAACATTTAGATCCCTTCATAGAGGTTCCTAGTTTGGGCTCTGGGGTTGCCTCCTGGCATCAGAATCCTGGTTCTTGCACCCTTCAGCTGTGTGACTGTGGGCAAGTGATTTAACTTCTCTGTGTCTCCATTTCCTCATTTGTAAAAATGAGGATAATCCTAGTGCCTACCTCAGAGGGTTGTTGGGAGGATTAAATGAGGTAATGATGTATGCAAAGCTCTCAGGATGGTGTCTGGAAGATCTATAATGCTCAGTTATCCTCAATTATTATCACTGCTTCTAGGCGCTCCCTCCCTCAAGTTCCAGCCAAACAGAATGAATGGCTCTTCCTTTTACACATCCTTCTTCTTTGCCTCTGTGCTTCTGTTCCCTCTCCCTGGAGTGCCCTTCCCCATTGCAAACCCTGCCCTAGCCTTCAACATCTTGCTGAAATACTGCCTCCTCCATGAAACCTTCCCAGATTCTTCAGCTAGAAGGGCTCACTTCTGCCTCTCAAATCCATGGAATCTTGTGCAAAGCTATCCCGCAGAGAGCAGAGCCTTTGCTGCTCCTAAGTGGTCCCCGGGATCATTTGCTGGGACCACGCAAACTTCCAGGGGGCCTCCCGCTGGGGTGGAGGCTGATGCTGGAAGGGGGCTACTAGGGAACCAGCAGCCGAGGCATGAATTTCCACGGACTATAAATAACTCTGGCTCTGAAACTGCAGCAGGGGCCTGGGTTGCGCCAGGAGGAGTAAGATAATCATTGTGCAGTGAGGGGGGGCCTGTGTAGATAACTTACCTGCCCCGTCGGGGCCTCTCATGTGACAGGCGGGTCTGGAAGAAGAGGCTGCGTCAGCTCTCTCAAGCTTTGTGCGAGCCAGGCTGGGTGGACAACCGAGGCAGCCCTAACACCGGAGACAGTCTAGCCTGCAGGTACTGAGCAACATCTCTCACCCTCGGCCCACCTGGCAGATGAGGGCCAAAGTCAGGCTGGTCCCCCCAGCTCAGTGTGTCCGCTAACACAGGTTGGTGGCCGAGTGTCCTTTTCCCGCACCCCCTGGGGACCCAACACATGAGGTCAGACAACCCTCTCCTGAGGTCCCACTGTGGGCCAGGCCCTGCGTGTGTCTTCTCATTGAGTCCACAGACTAGTATGGGCCCTGGAAGCTGGATACTACCTGCTCCATCCTACAGATGTGAAAACTGAGGTGCTGAGAACTTACATAACCTGGGCCCCAACCCAGGCTTTCAGATACTTTAGTTTACTGCCTTTCTCCAATTTCATCAAGGGTTTTCAAAAATGTTTTCTTTTTTTTGAAAACTCTGTTAAAAAAATATCTTACCAGATGCTTCGCCATGCAAAACAGATAAAAAAAGGAGCTGCTTTGGTACATGGTGGGGCAGGAAGCCCAGAACTTCACCTACTTATCTCCTTGTCTCCTGGGGCGCCACTGTGGAACCCCAGAGAATCCAGTATAAAAACCACCTTTCCAAACCCTCAATTTCCCTACATTCAGCAAGTTCTTTGGCTCTTCTGGCCGCTGGAGAGGGGCTGTACTCTCCCTGCCTGCCCCCAACTCCATCCTACCTCATGTCCATTTTACATTCTCACAGACAGCACAGACAAATATAAATACCTATTAACTAAGCCAAGTCTGCACACAGCATGCACAAACCAACTAAAAGTCACAGTCTACAAAAATCAGTGCCTAGTCTGTAGGCTGGGATTCTGTGGCCTTTGAGATACATCCTAGGCTCCAAGCACAATGAATTCCTCATTTCTTCCCATGACATTCCAGGTCTCACCTCAGGGCCTTTGCTCATGCTGTTTCCTTTACTAAGAGTGTGCTTTCCTTCCCATGTCTGCATAGTGCTCCTCCCTGGCGTCTGAGACCCAGCTCAGAGAAAGCCTCTCCTGGATTTGTCTCCAATGGGCATGGATCGGATTGCCTCCTCCTACGACCTTCAGCACACTCCCTCTGGCTGTAGAGTTATTTTTGTCAGCAGGACACAGTAGATTAAGGGGATTATGTGCGCGTGTTCAGGAGCCAGCCTGTCCGATACCGATCCCGGCTGGGCCCCTGATTACTAGTGTTCCTCTGAGCCTCAGTTTCCTCATCTGGAAGCGGCGGATATGAGCAATTCCTGTTTGAGAAGATGAAATGAGGTAGCAGCACGGATCCTCCGCGGAGAGCCTGGTCTGCAAGCACTCAGTACGTGGTAATGCATCTCCAGGATTGCAGCTGTAACTGGTATCATAGCTAGACTGGGAGAGTCTTCAGGGCAGGGAAGTTTACAACCCAGCTCTGCGCCCCCCTGGAAATCTTTAGGGAGCTCTGGATGGGGAGCTCCGCCCTCCTCCCCTCTGGCTAGACTGGCCCCTGCCCCTGCCCCTGGCTGCCCTTTCCTACTGGTTCTTGCCTGCCTCTGTGACCTTAGAATTGTCTCCTGTCTGACATCCCCCTCTCCTTGCCCCTGATCCTTGGATGGTGAGGGAATGTCCCTGTCTTGGCCTTCCCACCTGTCCTGCGTACAGCCACAGCACACAAACACTGCTCCTGAGCGGCATGCAGAACGCCTCTTCCCAGGAGAGCAATGTGGTTCGAGCCTGCACATTGTAAGTGCACGGTACATGTGTGTTCGACAAGTGCGTGTGTGTCAGCCTTGTTGGCCTACATCACCGCTTGGCATGACCGAAGCAGGGGAAGCAACGGGACACTCACTGAACACCTGTCTCCATGGTTCCAGGAGGTGGGAATTATGATCATGCCCTTTACGAATGGGGACACCGAGGCTCAGAGGGATGGAATGACCTGTTCAAGTCCTCAGAGGTGGAATTGGGACTCAAAGTCCATGTTCTTTGCATTCCCAAGCATATAGTAGGCACTTAGTGTTTAGTGCATATTTATTCTGCAGAGCAAAGATGTCTTCAGAGTAAGAATTGGGGCCCCCTTTCTCTCTAAGCCTTTGTTTCCCACTCAAGGGGCTATTGTGAGGACCACATGAGGCAACCTAGTGGAAGGGCCTGGCCCTGAGGAGTTTGCACACAGTAAATTACAGCCGCCAGGTAGCTCTGGGATGCGGATGTTTTGCACAGTGGGTCTGCATAGTGTGAGGCCCACCTGTAAATGTTACCCATGGTGCTTATAGCCTCCACCCCTTCTCTGGATGCCTGACTACACAAAGCACCCACGAAGCCAAGTAGCATTGTTCATGGAACAAGAAGTTCGTCTAGACTCACTGGAATCCACCCAGAAGCCCTTTGGTCAGTGGTGGGTCGGGCCCTTCCGCTAACTGTGCCGTACCCTTCTAGCCACCCCCCTGCCTGTGTGCCTTGCACACGTTCTGCTGCCCCAGCCTGGGAAAACAGATAGCATGTATCAATCAACATGTGGGCTTATTTTATTGATGATTCAGAAAGATGTGCGGGTGGCATTCTGGAAAGCATCCACACGTGATTCATCAGGCTTTCACAGAAAGCTAGTGCTTTTAAGGGATTTCTTTTTCCTGGTGATGGTGGCGGGGGGTGTATAAGCACTGTAAATCAGATATGGGGCTTTATTTATTCAGTTTTTAACCCCCAGCCTCACACGTGTTGCCTGAGCCCACTGATCTGCCCAGATAAGCTGTCTTTCTCTTCTCTGCTAATGCAAACCCAACTTGTCCCTAAAGTCGCACAGAGAATCCCGAGCATAGAATAAGACAGCTCACACGGAAGCAGCACCTGCCACGTGCCAGAGACCAAGCACTTCACGCATGTTACTTAGATCCTCACAGGAGCCCCAAGAAAGAGGCACTCTTACTGTCCCAAGTTCCAGATGAGGAAACAGAGGCACAGAAGGGTCCAGTGTTCCACAGTGGGTAAGTGCAGCCGGGATTTGACCATGACACCCCGCTGGCCACTTCACCGTGGGGACACTAGTCATATCCCTACTTTCCACGGACGGTCCCAGCTATGCCTGCTACATGGGTGTGAATGTTAACAGTGCTGGGGTTTGGCTGCGATCACTGCGTATTTGGTGCTCCTGAACCCGCCTTCGCTCCTCAGCCACCCTTTCTCCCCATCCAGGCCAAGCTCTCCTCAAGGGCGCAGAGCACGCCCGCTCTCTGTCCACACCATCCCCGGCACACGGAGGGGCCTTCCACACAGCAGGCCCACAGGCCCGTACGGCTGGTGCTCCCACCCTCTGCTCCCTCCCGCAATCTCCACGTCGTCTGGGTGGACTGACTGGCACCCCTCTGGGGTGAGCACATGCCTGGGGTCTGACCTATCAGCCTTCTCCATCCTCTGGCCACAGGGGTTGGGTCAAGAATGGCCACATGATTCCAGGTGGCCCACTGAGAGTTTGTTCTGGGACTTAGAGGAGGGGACCATGAGGAAAGAGGCGGCTTTGGCGGCTCGGGGGCCAGGATGGGAGGGGGTTAGCCTGAAGCTAACAGTGGGAGAGCCTGCCCGAGAACGAGGCCAACAGGGAAGGCAGTGGAGGTGAGAGGTAGCAGGAGAGAGATGGACAGAGTCCTCCTGCGGTCCTGGAGGCCTGGACCCAGACTCGCCTGAGGCTAGAACTGTCCCTGCACCTTTTGGTTGCACAGGCAACCAAAAAGGGAAAAATCCCTTTTTCACATAAGCCACTTTGAAATGGGTTTCCATCAAACAGAATCCTGAGGGATAGAAATACTCAGTGAATACTGGAGGATGATTCTTCTGTAGAAAACTTTCAAAGGATTTTCGGCTCACTGTCTCCAAATGGCAGAGAGTGAAGTAGATCATTTCCATTTCACGGAGGAGAATATAGGTCCTGGGAGTCTAAGTATCTTGCCCGAGCTCAGGAGCCTGCTTGGTGACAGACGTGAGGCCAGAACACCTCTCCAGCCTACATGCCTTCCCCGCCTCCATCCCTGCATGTATCTGAGAAGGCAGCTACATTTCCTCAGCCTCAGAAGTATTTTGATGAACTTGTCTCCTCCAGACCTTACATGGGTCACTTCACCGGAAGACCCCGGGGAGAGGCGTTCTTGCGCCCCTCGGGCCAGGTAGTGAATTCCCCACATGCACCCTGTGCCTGAGCAGTTCCCAACCTCACCCTGCCTGGGATGCTGCTGAATCTGTGGCTGCCTCGGTTTCCCCATCCACCTCTCTGGGCCCCAGTGATGCCTGGGGAAATGGAGCACAAGGAGAAATACAGCATCACAACGACAGACAGACGACCCCCACAGCCTGGGCCTGGGGCCCAGAGACACTTCAAACACACACTGCCTTCACACCTTCCCCCGTGCCCAGCTGGTGACGGCTCTGTGGATGACGACACAGGCCCTGCTGAGTCCGAGGGGCGTTCTGATTTAACATCGTGTTTATGCAACACGAGGCACTGTCCCCATGATCCACCGTCCTCTCCTCCCTCAGCTCCACTCTCTCCACCACCTGGGCAGGCTGTAGGATTCATACAAAATTAACCGGAGGTTCTGTTTCACAACACTCCAGTATCCAGTTCCCACCCCCCACGGCTGCCCCCCCACTTTGTTCCCCTCTCTCCCCCACCAGGAGAGGCACAATGCAGGGAGCACCCAGTGGGACCTGTCTGAGCCACCCCTTCTGACAGCCTGAGGTGCGGGGGTCTGGAAGTGAAGGACAAGGGGTGTGCGTGCTAAGTGGCTCAGGGCAGTGCCTCTCGGAGCTTGGGGATTGAAGCCAGTTGTTCCACGGGTGACACCAGCTGTCCTGTCCCCCGGCTGAACCCTTCCATCCACACAAGGAGGGGGGCCCAAGGGCATCCCCTACCTCTCTGTCTTCCTCCCGTCTTTCTGTGAATATTTGTGTGAGCCCCCCCAGGTATTGTACCAGGTGCAGGGGACACAGTGGAGAAAGACAAACAGCTCCTGCCTCTGAGGCCTCACAGGCTACCCCAATACCTATCACCCATCTTTCCAGACTCATGGCAAAGCAGCCTGCTCCGGGAAACCTCCCCTGCTAGCATATTAACTCTGTTTGGTACTGTCTTATTTATTATTTATAGATTCATTTATTTATTTTAGAGAATGAGAGAGAGAGAGAGGGAGAGTGAAACTGCGAGTGCAGGAGCGAGGGGTAGAGGGAGAAGGAGAGAGAGAAGCTCAAGCAGATTCCCCGCCAGCGCAGAGCCCGATGCGGGGCTTGATCTCAGGTCCCCGAGATCAGACCTGAACTGAAACAAAGAGTCAGATGCTCAACGACCATGCCACCGAGATGACCCGGTACCATTTTATTTAAGTGCCTATTTCTTTCCTGGGGATAGAGCCCATGCACATTGTTTTTTATAAGAAATATTTGTCTATAATAATAACAATGATAATGAACATCATTTCGGCAGGGTCTAGGGTATGCCATATACCACAGTAAGTCCTTCACGTGAATTATCTAATTTAATATTTGCAACATCCTGTGAGGTAGGTAGTGTTATTACTCCCATTTCATAGATAAGGCAACTGAGGCTTGGAGAAGTTAACTGAATTCTTTCAGTGTGTCCCTTGAGAGTAAATGTCCCTTGAAGAATAAGCCTATCAGGATTTAACCCTGGGTGTTGGGCTCTACTGTCCTATGCTGGAAGGGTGTGGAAGGAAAGGAAGCAGTGGAGGGCAAGGAGGGGAGGGCACTGCTGAGTGGAATGGAACCAACAGTGGAGGAGGGAAGGAATGGAGTTCAGATCAGAGATGGAGGCCACTCCTGGCCTCACAGGGAGCCAGGTTTACCCCCTGTTGTCACCAGAGTCAGGCCTTCATGGGGAAATTCCGACACTGCCAGGCTGTGGGAGCTGAGACCCTGGCCTGTGCTGGCAGCAGGTGGTGCCCCGGGTGGGAGCGGATTTCTCACAGTGTCAACCCCCCTCTATCACTTGCAGAGATCTTTTTGCCTAAAATTAGCTGGATGTGAAGGGGAAGGCTAATTTATGCGCGGCCTGGAGCAGTTTCCTGTAGTGTGACTCAGAGGCCGGCTCTGTGCTCACGTCAGCAGACGAGGGGCACAGGGTGTGGAGAATGGCCAACCCGAGTCGCTGTCTGCAGATGGCACAGCCCCAGACCATGTGGCTTTTCAGCTGGGGGCCGGGGCTGGAGGACCAAGCATTTCTCGAAGTCATGCCAAATAGGGCATGAATGCTAAACATGAGAGAGAGTAAAGAAAAGTTCCTTGGTGGCCCCAAACTACTCAGGCCCTCATCGGACAGAAGGCACCTTTAGAGGACTGTTCCCAGGTGTATATGCTTGGCTCAGGCATGAAGACACATCTGGGGGTGGTGTCCAAGGCAGCTGTGCTCAAAGTCTGCTCTGATGAGGACAGTGGTGGTGACCTTGAGCCCTCATGCTTCTCATCCATGAAATGGGTTAGCAACACCTGCTTCTAGGAACACGTGTAATATGAACTCAGCACAGCCTGGTAAAAAGTGTCGCACCATTCACAGAGATTGGCCAGCATTCCAGAAGGGTCAGATTCCACCCTTTCCAGAGAATGTGACTGCTTCTTCCAGAGTTATGATAACCATAATGAAAACAACAGCAACAAGAGCTGACATTTATTGAGAGTTAGAGACTGGGCACTTGGCCTAATCTTATTCAACATTCACAACCTATTTACTGATGGGAAATGGAGGTGTTTAGTCTCTGGGCCTGAATCCTAACACATAGCACTATCCATGGGCCAGGCATTGTTCTAAGCCATTCACTGTGTCCATACCACCTTATGAGCCAGTCACTCTTATTGTCCCAATTTACAAATGAGGCAACCGAGGCACAGAGGGGTTGATACGTTGCCCAGAATCCCATAGCCGGTAAATGGTAGGGCTGGGATTTGAACCCAGGTCATCCAAGTCTGAGGTCTGTAGCATTATGTTCTTCTGCCTCTCCTCAAACCTCTTCCAACTCTACCTGCACCCTGGGAGACCCTTCTAGGGACCAACACAGCAGGGGCTCTGGTTAATCTGGTTAATCCTACAGGCTTTCTCCTCCTTCTCAGAGATCTTTCCTCAGAGATCTCATTTGGTCCTCATGAAAAATTAGGAAACCAAGTCCCAGCGAGGTCAAACCAAGGCCCCAAAGCACCCACAGCTGACAGGCAGCTGAGCTATATTCAGAGCTGTCATGATTCCTTCCACTGTAAAGATGAGAAAACCGAGTCTCCTTTATTTTCCACATAATGACTACCTTCTTGCAGTGCCCTGGCATGCTGTGGAATTCCATCTAAAAAATGCTGCTCTATGCCATGCTACATGCTTTTCCTTCTCTTTCCTCCATAGCCAAGTTCAAGTACCTCCTTCTCCAGGAAGCCTTCCCTGACCTTCCCTGCCCACCCACCTCACCTCTCCTCTGAGCTCTGGGGTCCATGCTACACCTGGGCTGGATTATATGCTGTTTTGGCTGCTCAGCAGCTTCCTGTGGGCTGGGGACTCAGTGGCCATGTCTCAGGGCTTTACTGGGCACTTATCCTCCCTCTGTATGCCAGGTACCGGACGGGGCACTAGATGTACGAGAGGAGCCGGACAGGATCCCTGCCCTTTGGTGTGCGCATGCTTTTCCAGCAGTACGCAGTGGGGAACACAGTGAACCAAATGGTGATGGCCCTGCACAGAGCTGGAGCCTGGCCACGGGCTGCTCAGTTTCCCAGGGTCCAAGAGCCTGTCGGGGGTGGTGGTGCTGGGGAGGCGGGTTTCTCCACACCGTGCTCCATATGCCAGGGTCCATGGCCTGGCTTTGAGGGGCTCTGCGAATATGCTGACAGGGTGAGCCACATCTGTAGTATGCAGGTTTTTGTTTTTGTTATTTTTTTTTTTTTTCTGGGAAAAAGGACCACAGCTTCCAGCAGGTTCTCTGCAGGGTCTGAGACCCAGAGACATTTAAGACTTCCTGACTCAAGAGAATCTCCTGGTCCCGTTGAAAAAGACAACGACTACTGGGGTGACCCTGCCTCCTAGCAGGCTGGGTGTGCCAACCAGATGCGTTGGTGAGCATGGGCCATTCTGCCACAGACCGATGTTCACAAGAGGCCCAGGAGCACCCAGGCAGAGCTCACTCCCATCTCAGGGAGTGAGCACATGTGGCCGTTCTCAAGCTCCGAGCTAGAATCATTCAGTCAAGAAGGGATGTTTCCTCTATTCTCTCTCACTCTACTCCTTGCCCCAAGCAAAACCAAACACCACCAAGAAAGGAAGGTGTTTCTAAACTTCTGCCTAGCTGAGTGCCTAGGTCCTCAAGCAGCCTCTGTAGAAAATGCATTGAGGACTGGTGCCCAGCAGTGCTCAGGGTATGGGGACTGGCATCAGGAGACAGGACAGGAGGGACTTTTGGCCCTGAATTTCTCATCTGTCACATGGGGATAAGAATTCAGATGCTGTCTGCCTCCTGGGTTGTAATCTGTACTTGGGGGAGGGATTGTCATCCGTTCCTTAGAATAATAATGGCTGCCACTTATTGAGCACCTACTGTATGCTTAGGCTTCTAGTAGGCACTATGAGGTAGCCATCGGTTCCATTTTCCACAGGAAGAAACTGAGGCTCAGCAAGCCTCTTTGCACAAAGCTGTAGGACTGGGGGGTGCCAGGGAAGAGCCTCACACCCACACGTTTGGGGTTTATGCAGGGAACTCTTCTCCCTAATGGTGAGGGGAAAGTAACTGTGGGGATGGGGACCCAAACTTGACACTCTGGTGCTCAAGCTGGGCTGGTTTCTCTTCCTTCTGCCCAATAGCAGATGACCTGGCTTTGGTCCCCTTCAGCAGAGCCTCCAGAAGCTGAAACCCTCTCTCTCCTGAGGTGCTAGGTCGGCTCATTTTGGCAGTTACAAGAAAGCCCTACACCCATTCCCAGGGCAAGACACACACAGGTATCCGTCCCCTTTCCCTAATGGCCCATCTTCCTGCCAGCTCTGTCTTCCAGCAGCTCCATAGCCTATGGCTGCCCCAGACACCTATGGAGCCACCATCAGAGTTTGGATTTGGGACAGTTGGACACAACCCAGGCCAGTGACATGGGTTGTGGAGCTAAATTTGAATGCATGGTGGCACCGTTGTGGTCCCATGCTTAAGCCCAGACTAGGGGGTTCCTGGCACCTGGGGAAGGAAGGCCAGGGCCTGGGCTGGATCCCAAATCCAAGTACTGTGTTCAAATCTTCCACACCTACCTTCGACAGGTGACGTTTTGAGGCGCCGGCAGATGGCTTCAGTGTCCCCATAAGTCTCCTTGATCTTGACCACAGCCTCGGTGCCCCGTAGCTCCATGAGGGAGCGGAGCTCCTCCATTGTGCACCCGAACTCGCCCCCATGGCTCGACTCATTTCTTTGGTTTTTGGAGTAAAAATCGCTGTTGGTCATGTCACCCATGTTTGCTCCAGTCCCTGCTCGGGGTGGGCCCGAGAGTCAGCGCTGGACAAGAGGCTGCTGGGCGATGGCTCCGTGTGGCTGTCCTTAGCACAACCTCACTGGATGACTGTGGCTCCTGGTGGCCGACTTTGGGTCCCAGGGGGAGGGGGCGGCCGAGGTGGGCTGGCGACTGTGGTGGTGAGCTCCAAGGGATGTCCCTGGGCACGGGGCAACGTCCAGGGGCCGGAGGGGCTCAGGGCTGTAGACCCAGGAGTCTCCATTCAGTGGGGCCCATGCTGCTCCCTGGAGCTGGCATCTACATGGTCAGGGGCGGTGGCTCCTGTGGGGGCAAGCACAGAGTAGTGACAAGGGTCAGGCACTGGAGGCTTCATGGGACAGGGGCTCAGGAAGGCCCAGGCCGTATGTGCTTGTACACACACAGACCACCCCAAATAACACCCCTACATATACACAGACCCTAACACGGGTGTTTCCTACAATACCCCATAACACACCAGGTCACACTAAAAATCCAAATACATATAAGCCACCTGGGCACTCTACAATATACTCTCCCCAAGGCACAGCCTGATGTACCCCCAAAACACACCCTAACCCCCTAACTGTCCACTGTGCTATTTAACACACTGCCTTCATGACAGGCATTCTGGTGTATGCACACCCTGACACACACGACTTAGGGTGCTCTGTAACACCCAGCCTGCCTACTTTTAGGGCCCACTCCACCGCCATACACACACACTAGTACATGAGTCCTACTTCACACACACCCTGGTAGACATCCCCCTTCCCACCATAAACGTTATCCCACGTAGCCACACTTCTAGGAATACATCTTCACATTCCCACCCCCTCTCCTCAAAAATACCTGTGCTCACAGTCTTGTTTACATGCACACCATGCTCTCACAATCTGGAGCACAATCCCACCCCCTAAGTAATAACCCCCAGGCTCCCCAGCGTATATGCTTCCTCCATCCATGCCACGTACGTCTGCTGTTATACTGTTGTCCCCACTCTAGTTTCACAGGCATGGGAATGGGAGAAAGCCGCCCACCTTCACCCGCAGGCCCCAACAACATTAATCAAGGCCCTGGGCCTGGTCAGAGGAATCAGCTCACGCATATTCACCAGGACATTACTGAGCCCCCCCTCACCCCCTCCTTGGCCCTCAGCATGAGCTGGGGTCCATGGAGCCCTCACCTGGGGGCCCCCACAGTTCAGCACCACAGATAGCGGCTAGGACATCCCTCGGGGAGCCCAGAAGGAGGAGGGAGTACCGGCTTTTCCCTGCCGGCCGGCCCGGCCACCCTTGCAGAAGTGCAGCATCTGTGGGGCTGCCAGGAGAGAATCCAATCCACCCTGACACCCAACACCAGTGGCCAAGGTCCCCGGCAAGCGTTGGGTGACAAAGGGCCTCTGCTGAGCTTGGCGGGGCCTGGCATGGGGATTGGCCCCACCCAGTAGGCACAGACAGCTGGCCATCCTAGGTCTGGGACAGTAAGGGGGAAGGTGTGGGGGGAGGAAGATGGGATTGAGCCCCCGACTCAGCCCCAACTCCTTCCCCTTGTCCCCTGCCCCATCTCTTTGCTTCGCCATGCTTTCCTCTTGCAAAATAGTGCTGGAGGCATTTTAGAGTCAATTTCATTTTCCTAGTAAGGAACCGGAAGCTCAGAGAGGGAAAGGAACTTGTCCAGAGCCACACAGCTAGAGTGGAAGGAGTCCAAAGGTGGGCTCATCCCTGGACTCCCAACCTGGTGCTTTTTCCCCTTCCCCTAGGGGGCGCTCACTCCTTACTCTCCAAAGAGCGGAGGCTGGTGGGTGACCAGTGCCTAATGGCAGTGAACAAGACAGGCTCTTGAGTCAGAGCAACCTGGTTCAAATTCAAGTCCTCCCAAATCCTGGCTTTGGGACCCTTGGCAAGCCCCTCCCTTCATTTTTCCAAGGCTTTGTTTCCTTATCTATAAAATACTAATCGTCCCCTGTCCCTTTGCTACCTCCCAATTTATTGGGAAATAATTACAAACCATGTTCAAATTCTCTGTGTTTCCACCTGGGTTATGGGGCTTCCCAGCCATGGGTCAGGGGGTGCTGGAGCCACAGGAGAAATCTGTCATGCCTTACAGGAGGGCACCTTTACTCAAGGATGAAGTAGAAGCCTTGTTCTTACACTGGGAGCAACAAGTATCTTATAGAGTGGTCCTGATTCTGCAAGCAGAGACACAAGACACCAGAGAAAGAGTGTGCTTGAGGTCCCACCCCCAGTCCTGTTGGAGCACACATGGTCCTTGGCCATCTGAGCATGTACCACCTCCAGAACCCATAAGTTTTGACCCCAACAGTGTATCCCTATGAGAAGCAGGTGAGGAAAGGACCAGGGATGTCTGTGTGGAGATGTCATAGAGGTTAACTGCAGGGGCTCTGGAAACTACAGTCTCTGGGTTCAAATTCTAGCCCCTCCACCTCCCAGTAGAATGGGAAGAAAACCAATTTTAGTTTTATCTTATAAAAAAGGGAGGGGGAATAATAGGATCTACCTCATAGGTATTATGAGGCTTAAGTGAGTTATTTCATATAAAATATTTAGAACCAAACTAAGCATATGGGAAGCACTCAGCAATTATTGTGATTATTACCAATCCATATAAGCACTTTATGAGATGGGTAGTCTGGTTATTCCCATATAACAACATGAGGAAGCTGAGGCCAAGAGAGGTGAGGCAACTTCCCAAGGTCTCATACTTTGTGAGTGCCAGAGCTAGGATTTGAACTCAGGCAGTCTGGGTCCAGACCCATACCCTTAATCAGGACACTTTGCTGCCTCCCCTTGTGAATCTATCTCATGGGGTTCTTACGATACGTAAACGAAGTGCCATATGTGAACGAAAGTGCTTTGCAAACCACAAGGGATTTTCTAAACCCAAGGTGCTGTTTTTGATCTGTTCCCCTGCTACCTGTGGCGTGTCTTACGGGCACTGATAATTACATCTCTGACAGCACGAGCTATGAGAATTGTTAGGAGTAATTATATTTACGATGACAATAGTAGGCATGAGTTAATGGGCTACTGGTGATTTAAACTATTGTGTTAAGATGAACAATGATCTTCAACCATCTATCTACCCATCTATCCGTCCGTCCATCCATCCATCCACCCACCCACCCACCCACCCAATCATCCTTTCAATAATGGTGTTTCAGGCACTTACTCTGTGCCAGACACTGGATGATCCAGACATAGTTCCTGTCCTCCAGAAGCTGATGGTCAGGAGGAAGGACAATTACACGAGTGACTTCTATAATATGATGGGTTTGCCATGATAGGGAGTGACAGTTACTATAGCTGTCCAGAGCGGGAATATCTGATCTGGCCCAGGGTATCAGGAAAGACTTTTCCTCTCAGTATGAGTAGGGAATATTTCTTCCCCATGTAGGTTAAGCAGACCTTAAGCCAAAAGATGAACAGAAAAGAAACTCAAATATGTTATGAAACAGTTGGGAGGGGCATAGTAAAAGGTGCAGGAAGGGACCTGTATGTATGGAGGGATGCAATTCTGGGATAACAAAATTAGTTTGAAAACAGAAGTCTGCCTCTGTAGGTGATTGATCTCTAGCTTCCTTTTTTGAAAACAAAACAAAACAAAACAAAACAAAACAAAACTTTCTTCTTTGAGATTTCCCATCGCAGCTACCTCTTCTGATGTGGCCCTTTCCCCACTCCCTCCTCCCCTGCTCCTGCATTTCATGCATGCATGAGACCTCCATGCATTAGGCCACCCCTGTGCTGGGCATCTTGGTTTGTCCAAACTTGCCGAGCCCACTTTGGTACTTGATCTGACTGTGGGATTTGCTTGATTTGAGAGTATGAATCCACTGGCACAGAGGCACCGGTATGATGCCACACAGATGATCTTCTGGCGGGCAGAGCTGAAGTCCTGCTAGCTTGTACGGAATTCACCAGCTGACTGAGAACTCCACAGTTGCCCCGTATCTGTCCTAGAGCGCTCTCCACTACCTGCACCTTCCCCACCCTGACAATGGCCTGTCCTGCTCAGCACAGTGTGCTTTCCTTGGAAGCCTTCCCTGACCACCCGGGACTGTGTAAATGCTCCCAACTCCGGATGACTCTGGTATCATCCCGCACTTCACACTTTATTGCTTGGATCTACTCCGCTGTCTCCCTTCCTCGGGAGCCTGAGAGCTCTGTGTGGGCAGTAGCCATGTCTATTTTGTACCTAGTATGGGGCCTGGCATTCAGAAAGCACTCAATAAGTGCTTGGTGAATGAATGGATCAGCCCTTGGGTCATCTGTCCCTGGGAGGTATGACTTTAGCTAGGTCCTTGAACCTTAGTTTCCCCGTCTACAAAATGCAGCTGTGATCCTATTCCATCAACATTACAGGTTTGTTGGGGTCTGGAAAGATATCAGAATCAGTACTTTGATTTTTTTTTCTTTGAGATAATCCCCACCCTCCACTCCCCAGTTTCTCTTTGTTATAATGAGGCATGGGTGTGAGGCTAAAGCTGGAGCAGGCAGCCGTCTCCTCAGCCAAAGCCCCCAGACTCTGATTTTCTTGCTGCCTCACTCAAATACCACATGAGCCACCACTCTATGGCTTAGAGATTACACAAGCTGTGTGACCTTGGAGAAGTCACCTAGCCTCGCTGGGCCTCATCTGCAAAGTGGAGTTGACCCACCTGTCTTACAGACTGCTGTGAGGACTCAGGGATACCCGTGTGAGGGTTCTGCGTGAGGCTCTGGGCCTGGAACGGACACTCTACAACACTGGCTTCTGTGCCTCTGCCGGAGCCCCTCCCACCCCGGTATTTGCGAGTGCATCTCTCCCACGGTTGTGATGAGATTCACTTGCAGCCAGCACTCAACTTGGCACGGTCACCTCTGCCCAAAACGATGGGCACACAGGCTGGTATGGACTGAATGTGTCCCCTCAAATTCATAGGCAGAAGCCCTCATCCCCAGTGTGATGCTATTAGGAGGGGGGGCCTTTGGGAGGGGCTTAGGTCCTTTGGCTGGAGCACTCCTGAATGGGATTAGTGTTCTTCTGAGGAGATGTGCGAGAAATCATCTTCTCAGCCATGTGAGGACACAGCAAGAAGACAGCCATCTGCAAGCCAGGAAGAGGACTCTCATTAGGAACGGAATCTGCCAGTACCTCAATCTTGGATTTCCCGGCCTCCAGACATGTGAGAAACCAACTTCTGTCATTTAAGCCACTCATTGTATGGCATTCTGTTATAGCAGCCTGAGCTAACTGAGACATCGGCTTGCGCAGGGCATATAGCCAGGGTCCAGAGAGGGTGAGCAACATATCAGGGGTCACACAGTCAATAGGGGTCGGACCCCACTGAAAAGCCCTTCTCTATTTTCCAAGCTCCAGCTGTATGACCTTGACCAAGCCCCTTTTCTTCTTGGGCCTCAGTTTCCCCATGTGGAAAGTGAAGGAATTGGATGTGTTCTCTGGGGTCCCTTTAGGCTGTGATGCGGCTGGCCCTTCAGAATCCAGGAGAAGGTTCTGATAATATTAGATTTATGCATTTCGGTTTCATCTTATTAGCATTTAAATGACTGTATTGTTACATTTCAGTGACTCAAGAATAGGTTAGGGACGCCTTAATAAAAAGTCTTTGCCAGGAGGGATGCTGACAGGGAAGGAGCAATGTTTTTTTGGAGTTAATTTAACAAAGAAGGAATCTATCTTTTGAAGGAAGGATTAAAAAAACTCCACCAAAACCCCAAACCAACAGCTTTTTCAATCCTAACTGAAGGATGGGAGCTGGGACAACTACAAATGAAATATGTGCTAAAAATAACTTTCGGATGCAGAACCCTTCTGTTTTAAGATGTGCTGAATTTAAATGCCACCTTAATATGTATTTTTAAAGTTCCCTTTCCCTCTGAATTGTCAGTAGTACCAATGACAGATGTGAGGGACACAGGTCCTATTTGGAGATCTTGGGTGATGCCTGGTGCCTCCATGTGATAGTTTTGTGGCTTGGGCAAGGCTCTTAACACCTCCTTGTGCCTCCATTTCCTCCTCCCTGAACAGAGCCAACCAGATAGCCTACTTCATAGGGTTGTGTGAGGACTCATCAAGATAGAACTTAGCCCAATTCCTGGCACAGAACTTGGTAAATGGTGACTGTTCTTACAATGCTAACTTAACTTACTCCTTGCCTCTGTCCTCTGCTCACCCATGTTGTCCCCCACACTGCTGTCCTTAGCTCAGAACTCAGACCAATTGTACCATAGTCACAATGCCACCAGCACTGCTCTGAAGGCTGGGGAGGGTCCTAGCTTGTGTGGCACAATACACAAGGCAGTTCCTTTCTGCTCTGGTTCCAACTAACTAGTTCCCTTGGGGCAGGACCTTTTCTTTTCTCTCCTAGATGCAAATTCTGGCCTTTCAGTAGGGCCTCCCAGCCCTGGTGATGGGAATCCTCCTCCTTGGTGCTGATTCAGGGAAATGGGTGAACTCGGCCAGGCAGCCTCACCTGGAGAGTCATGGTCCCTCTGGGAGGGGGAATGTCCTTTATGTGTGTGCATGTATATGAGAAGTAGAGAGCCTGAAGGATCTGGAATGACTATGGGAGTATGGGTGCACACATCAGTGTGAGTATGCAGGGTTGGTGTGAGTGTGTCATGGTGGACATTCGGCACAGCCAGTTTGTAGTCTGGGGGCACATCTGAGTGAGAAGGATTGTGAAAACGGTGGTGTTGGGTTGGGCCCAGAAGTGATGTTGTGCGTGTGTGTGTGTGTGTGTGTGTGTGTGTGTGTGTGCACGCACTAGGCAGTCCCTGTGGTATGTCAGGAGATGTGTGCTTGGTGTAAGTGACCCTGAAGGACATGGTTTGCTGCGCAGGTCTACTGGAGTATGTCAGCATGAGTGTGTGTCTGTGAGTGTGAGTGAGGCAGAGATGTCTGTATCCATGTCTGTCTGTCAGTGTGCAAGCCCCACGGTATGTGTATGTGTGTGCCTGCACGCATGGGTGTGCATCAAAGTTGGCAATGACAATTTCCGCTTGGAATTCTTGCAGTTGGGGAGAGAGAATGAAGAAAGAGGAAGGGAATTGAAAATGAATACCTCAGAAGCGAATTTAGTGCTATTTTTAGAAAACTCCTATCCTGTTAACTAGAAAAGGAAAATCTAAAAAAAAAAAAAAAATCCCACAGAAACAGCCACGCATCAGCCTTGAAGTCACAGATGGCAGAATCAGGGCCAGGGGGTCGGCTGTGAGGGACCTAGGGTTTCTTGCATAGCTTCTCACCCTCTTGTCTGGCCTGAGGGTGGGTCAGTTCAATTCTTAGCTGCCCACCAGGGTCAACTCCCTGCACTATCCTCTGTTCTCCAGAGGAGCTGTCAATGGTAGAAAAAACCCATTTCTGGTCCTACAGGCTCCTCATATATTCCCTCATCCACCCTCCCCCCCACCCTTTCATCCATCCATCCATCCATCCATCCATCCATCCATCCATCCAGTCATCCATTCTTCAGCTGTCCATCTGTCTATCTGTCTACCTCTCTAATCTCCCATCTGTCCGTCCTTCCACCCACCTAATAAACCTGAGGAGGTGCATCTCAGACCCTGTCCTGGGCACTGAGATTCTAAGGAGAGCAAGGAAAGTGCTCAGACCCCCCCTTCCTGCCATTTTAAATCTGCTCACTCTGCCGCAAAGAGCCCCAGTAACCCCATGATCAGAATCTGCAGACTGAGTCGAATGATTCCTTCCAACTTTTGCTTCAGATTTTGGGATGATGTAACCCAAATGGTACTTGCCAGATCTTCTGGGTCCCAATCTTGGCTTGACTATTACTATTAACAGTGATTGCTAGTAAATGCTTCCATGGGCTGTGTGGTGTCACTGGCCCCACCTTAAGGATGAGAAAGCTGAGGCTCAGAGATGTTATAGGTAGCCAAGGCTATATGGATAGGATCTGGAATAGTTTAAATTTGCCTGTTCAAGTCCAAATCCTCTGTTTTTTTCTCTGTGTCCCATTACCTTTCACCAGTTCACAGTATGGCCTTGGACCAGTGCTTTCTCCCCCGTGCCTCAGTTTCCTTTTCTATAAAGTAAGTGGGTAGGTTGGACGGATGCTCTGTCTCTTTTTTAACGCCACCTTGAGGATTCTCTCATCACCAGATACTTGCTTTTCAGGGTATACGCACTTCCCTGGCCCTCCCTGCTGCCCCACTGTCTTCCCCAGCAGGAGTGGCCACCCAGTTGTAGGCCAAGTCCTGCTTGGGTGGAGACAAAAGGAAAGAGAAATGCCCTGGAACCTGGGAGTCACAAGCTGATCAGAATTCATCTGCTACCTCTGACATTTCCTGCCCCACCTTGGACCTCTGCACAGCAGTGTCTGCCTTTCAAGATTTGTACCCTTTATGTGCTACTTGTTTAGAATTCTTCCCTTTAAAAAAATCTTTGAGAGTTTTCTGAGAAGCTAAAACAGTAAAGTCACTAGCAGATGGAGAAAAGAAAGCCTAGCTGAGGCAAAGTTAGGTGAGATTTCACTTTGGGCTGCAAGAGGGGACATGCAGTGAGAAAGTTGGGGATGGAGGCTCTGCCTAGGATAGATCTGCTGCTTTGGACAGTGTTCTCTGGTTTCAGCCAAATGATTTGGCCACCTCCCCAGCCTCATCTCTTACCCTGCACAACTCTCCCTATAGATACATTGAACTCCTGAAGGCCCCTTTTGCAGCCCTGACTGCCTCCATTCTCTAGATTCTAACTGGCTATCGTGACACTGTCCTCTCCTGTTTTTGTCTGCCTTCTTCCCTCCCACCCCTTGCTCTGTTCCCACGCATTATAAGCAGAGACCTGAAGGAAGAACAAAAAATCATGATAACAGCAACACTGTTCTGTTCCCATGAGTTCTGTGAGCAGGGATGGGGAGGTGACCCCAGTGATTTGGTGCAGATGTGTAAAGCCAGGTTCTCAGGCAATGGGGTGTCCTAAGACAGGCCTGAGCCAATAAAATGATACTGTGCAAAGGGCCACTTGGGGGCCATTTATGTACACATGCGTAAGACCCACCTTGGCTCATCAGTGCCACCTGTTAGATCATACCTACTACATGCTGAGCACTGTTCTATGCACTTAATGTTTGTTATCTCATTTAGTCCTTCACAACAACCATATAACACAGGGGCTGCTGGCACTCCCATTTTACAGAGGAGAAAACAGAAAAAGAGACTACAATTATTGGTGTAAGAGCCTTGGTTAGGGGGTGGCAGAACCAGATATCAAACATATACATGCAGACACTCTTAAGATTGCCCCCCTCACTAACATCCCTCTCTCCACCAGACCAGCCTCCTGCCTTTTTCTCTGGCTTCCGATAGTAAAGCACAGGGTTCTGCTTGTTCAGTGCTCTGGACACACACAACAGATCACTGGGTGGTTGGTGAGTCTTCAGGCTTCACCTCTGACTGTGGAGCAATGGGGCTCAGGGAGCTGTCTCTGGGGATGAAGTGCTGATGGATGGACAGAGGTGGGTGCTGGGGAGGGATTGGGTGGCTGAGGTTAGGAAACCTGAGAACCCCAGGCCCCCTCTCTTCTGCAGGCTGACCGGCAGAGGCTGGGGGTGAGTGCTGTCTATGTGGTCATGGTGCTGACTGACAGGCTCCCCACACACACCCTAGGGGAGGACAAAGAGGAAGGCACTGAAGAATGGTATCCACTGGGAGCTGTCCCAGACGCAACGGTGCTGACTGTGGATTAGGGTGGGCTTTAAGGACCACGTGCCAAGGAGCTGTCCATGTGTTACGGTGCTGACATAGAGCAAAGGGTTATTTGTGCCCCTAGGAGCTATCCAGGACTGTAGTGCTGACCAATGGAGTGTGGGATTGGGGAACCCGAGGTTCTGGATGTGGGTGGAGTGGGGAGGGCACAGGGTTTTTCCCATGAGTTCTGTGAGCAGGGATGGGGAGGTGACCCCAGTGATTTGGTGCAGATGTGTAAAGCCAGGTTCTCAGGCAATGGGGTGTCCTGAGACAGGCCTGAGCCAATAAAATGATACTGTGAAAGGGCCACTTGGGGGCCATTTATGTACACATGCATAAGACCCACCTTGGCTCATCAGTGCCACCTTTCTCTGATGGCAGAAATCTCATCATTAGTGATCTATTCTTTTGCATTGTAGATGCATTTGCATCTATCTCTGGTTCCTTCTGGGACCATATTTAAGTGGTGGCATCTCAGTCTGATTTTGTTAATTTTTTTCTTCTGCAGAGTGTGGTATTCATCTCCAGACCTGCCAGGGGATGAGTCTAAGTTGGGAGACTACTGAATAGTTGTGTGAGTCCTTTGGGGTCCAGATGAGAGAATAAGCTCCCTAAAGCTAGGAAGAAACTCATTCTATATGGCTTGAGAAGGCAGAGGCCAGGAGACAGAACGAATGGAGAGGGGTGAAAAAATCAGAAGGACTCCTGGATTCAAAGGAGGAGGGGAGTCAGAATGATGCAGGCACTGGCAGGGACGGTGTGTGTGTGTGTGTGTGTGTGTGTGTGTGTGTGTGTGTGTGTGTGGTGTTTTTAAGATTCTATGTCTCACTACTGTGGCCAGTTTTCTAGGCTGAAGCAGAGCTGCCCTGGTTTGGTGACTGTGCACTCACTGGCTTCCTTGCCTTAGCCCAGGTTATCTCCCCTGGTCTCCCTGGTAGAGAGCTAGAGATCTCTGTCAGGCCACTGACTTGACCTCAGAACTGAAGGAGGTGAATCAAAAGGCCAGGAAGTCAGAGGAGCAGTTGAGAGAAGGAGCTGCCTCCCCCAGGGCCAAGGTTTCCCCTACTTTCTCTTCTGATAAAGGCTTCTCTGGGTGGAGCTTGAGGACCCCAGAACAGGGATGCTCCAAGTGCAGTTCCCTCAGGGCCACCTGTGTTGGCATCACTTTGGGGCTACTTGAAGAACAAATCCCTAGCCTTAAGCCTGCAAAGATGAGTTAGGCTGGTGGCAGAGTCCCACTGCCCTAGCACTTTGGGGTTCTCACGCCGGCCCCTCTTTCAGCTTTCTTCCTCTTGTAACCAACACTCCCCCAGTTCTGGGTTCTAGAATCTTGCCCTGTTCTTGTGGCTCGGTCTCTGGCTCACAATCACCCCTGGCTCCTGTCTCTGCCTTTCCAAATGCTACTTCCTGCTAGGGGGCTTCTGGGGACAACTCCTACCAGCCAACTCCAGCGCCCTTTTCAGTCTTCAAACCCTTGCCATGCTGATGGCCCCCACCCCTTCTTCTCAATTTCTTATGGCCTATGTGACCAATTCTGCCTAGAGGTCTGCATGACTTCTCTGTTTGGGGTCAACTACAGACTGTAGTCTTTTTCTATAGTCCTACTCTTGACCCTCTTAATGACCTACCCTCCCTGGGCAATGCCACCCACCTAGTATCAACATTCATCCTAACATAAGTAGTTCCCAAACCTACGTTTCCACCCTGCCCTTTCTCCCAAGCTCTAGAACCAACCTTCTCTGACTACCAAATGTATCCTCTGAAGGTCTTGCAGGTCTTCAGATTCCCCTAATGTTCTCATCCTTCTGTGAACCCTGCGTCACTTATGACATCTAAAGCACCTTCCCAGTCCAAGGATTGACTCAGGGTCACCCTTGACAATTGACCAACAAGGTGCCCAGACCCAGAGAGCAGCGGGGTCAGGGCTCAGGCTCCCTCATCTTCCTTGCCACCAGGGTTCCTGACCCTAGTTCAAGGTCCTCATTCACAGCCTCCCAACTGGCCTCTCACTCCCCCTCCTTCACTCTCCTCCAAATGATGCTGGTGATGACTCTCATTTCCTGTGTGGCTTCCATATTTCAGGAATTGTGCTGGCTCTGAATGTATATATCCCACAATAACCCCAGAGGTAAGCATTATTATGCCTATTTTACAGATGGGAAACTAAGGCTCAGAGAGGTGGAATAATATCATGCCCAAGGTCACACAGCTAAGGAGTGGCAGAACCAGGAGTAGAATTGGTGTTGCCTCTTAGATTTGAGCATACCGCTCTTTGGATTAAAAACCATTGCTGGGTCCTGGTACCTATTTTTTTTAAAGATTGATTGATTGATTTTACAGATTGAGAGCATGAACAGGGGGAGGGGCAGAGGGAGAGGGGGAAAGACTGAGAAGCAGACTCCCCACTGAGCCCAGAGCTCTATGCAGGGCTTGATCTCATGACCCCAAGATCATGACCTGAGCCAAAATCAAGAGTCAGATGCTCATGGACTGAGCCACACAGGCATCCCTCCTGGTACCTATTTTTAAAAAAACATATTCATGACCATGGCATTCAGTATCCTACCTGATTGGCTTGGAGCCAGCTTCCCTGGCCTCTGGTCTAAGTGGACTCTTCGCTTTTCCTGAACAACTAATGCATGTTCCTGCCAAACACTGTACCCTCCATCCTGGATTGTCTGCTCCTGCTTTTCCATTATCACAAACCTTCCTCTTCAGGGCATAGCCCCTATGTCAACTTCTTCGTGGAGTTCTCTCCAAATCTTCTGCTTCAAATTTCAGCCCCCTTCCCGTTGCCAGCCCATCACTTGCAGTTTGTTTCTTGACTTCATACTCTCTATCCCCAGTCTTGGGGTGGGTTTTGCCAGCTTGCCTCCCTTGCTAGATCATGAACTCTCTGAGAACAGGGCCTCTCCAGCCCCCAGCACAGGACCAATCTCCACCAATGCTGGCTCCACTACTGAGAAATCAATCTGACTATGGAAAGACACTGGGGACAATGAATCTTAGAGTGCAGGCTGCATTTGAGAAGTGGAAACTGGTCAGCCAGATGGTAGAGAGAGCTGATGCTGAATGCATCTAGACAGCATGCCACAGCCTTACAGGCATCAACTTGGCATATCCACAGCTAGACCCTACAAAATAGCTGTTACCAGCATCTCATTTTACAGGTGAGCAAACAGAGGCTATTCCAGGTTAAGGAGGGTGCCTAGGGTCACATAACTGTTGGATCTAAAACTCAGGCAGTCTGCTGTCAGAACCCCTGCTCACAATCAACAGCCTAACTCCTTCCTGCAATGACTCAGAAGCCCTGGGTAGTGGTGGCTCAGGCAGTGGGACCACACTGAAGTGTTTGGGTTCCAGTGAGAAGTCCTAGCGCTTCTGGATTACACTGGTCAATCCTGTGTTCTCTCCCACACCAGTGTTAGGTCTCAAAGAGGATCCTTGTAAGTCTGGCCATTCTCCACACAAAGCTGGAGGTCAGGGTAGGGCATTCAGAACCTGCCAGGAGGTAGGCTTGGGGACCATGTGGGGTGCATGGGGGCACTGGACACACCACTATGCTGAGTTTTTCCTCTGTGTTGGCTGCTCTGGCTCCAGAGCCGCCCTACTGGCAGCCCCAGACCCTAGCTCCCAGAATCCCACACCCTGAGGGCTTGCAGAATCTCTTTGGCTCCTTCATCTAGCAGGCCAGCATGCTAATGATTAGTGACCGTCCCAGCCGGCCAGTTCTGCAGCTCTTCCCCTGACTTGGCATGGCTGTCCTGGCCACTGCAGAGATGAACAGAATCCACCCGGCACCTTGAACAGATGGTGCCACTTCTAAAAATAATGCTGCACCACGCTCCCTGAGCAGCCTAGTCCCAGTGACAGAAGGGGGTGCGGGTGGGGGTAGGGGCTGCTAGCTGCACTCACCAACCATCTGTACGGGGACAGATGCAAATGCAGCCTCCCGGGGGACACAGGCCCAGGGGACCCCAGCCTCACTGAAGTTGTGCAGAGCCACAGGCCTACTGCTGATGCTCCAAGCCCTGAAATGAAAGTAAGCAAGGCCATGGCAGGTGTGTATAGCTTGGCTTCCCTCTATCCCCATCATCGGAGCTGCCTCTGCAGGCTTACCTGCACATGTCGCATGGCTGGAATCCCTACCTGGAATGTCCTCTCTTCCTTGTCTGTTGCATACTACCCTGTGTCTGGGTCCCTAGATCCACAATCTCTAGGGCCATCTCCTCTTGGGAATTTCCTCCTGTCCCCCAAAGCTCCTTCCTTCTATGGATTTTTTTTTTAAAGATTTTATTTATTTATTTGAGAGAGAGAGAGCATAAGCAGGGAGGAGAGGGAGAAGCAGGCTCCCTGCGAGCATGGAGCCCGATAAGGGGCTCAATCCCAGGACCCTGAGATCATGACCCGAGCTGAAGGCAGATGCCTAATCGACTAAGCCACCCAGGCATCCCCTTCTATGGATTCTTTTTTTTTTAAATTTATTTTTCATTATTATGATATGTTAGTCACCATAGGATTCTTAAGCCACTTTTCATTTGACTCATACTTAGTAGGGTCAGAATTCCTCTGGAGTTTACAGTCAGAGAGATCTGGGTTAGAATCCCCACTCTACCATCACTGAGTGACCGTGGGTAAACCAAAGCAGCGCTCTGGCCTCAGCTGCTGCATCTCTAAAATGGAGATGATAATCATCCCCACCTTTCAGGGTCGTTGGGAAGATAATGTGAGTTCATGCAGGGCATAGGGCTCAGCCCAGAGACTGGCCAGTGAGGGACACACAATCAACTAGAGTGAGAATGATTTCCACATGGGGAAGTGGAGGCCCTGAGGTGAAAGGTACTGCCCAAGGCCACAGAACAGGTGCTGGCAGATCTGGGCTCAGGCCTACGGCCTCACCCTCCTGATCCATTCCTTCGATTCCGAGGATGCTCCAGGGATGAGTCTCGCCTTCATCCTTGGGCAGGATTTTCCCTAAGTGCCAGTCCCTTCTCCAATCCCAAGAGCAGGGCTGGGAGGACTAAAGGTTGCCCTGAATCCTCCATATTTTTTGCCCTGAGCCTCCTCTTGCTTGAGCCCTGCCCCATCCCCTCTAGCTTCTCAAGAAGGTTCAAGTCCCATCAGAAAGTTAAAGAGCTCAAAAGCCAAAGTGCTTCCAAGGCCCCAGGAGACCCCAATCCTTGGACCCTGAAGGTATCCACATCAACAGACCCCCCCCCCCCCAATGGCCTGCAAATGCTGTCCTCCCTCTGCTTTTCTAGCTTTGCCATCTGCTTTCCTCCTTCCAGGTTTGGTGATGGGGCAACTTGTAGGGGCTGGAGCCCTGCTTCCCTCTCCTCCAGGGAGACATGGCCCAGCCCTTTTGTCACCTTATTCTGCCTTTCAAAGGTCCTTCTCCAGCCACTTCTGCTCTTCCTTTCTCTCCTGGGTTTCCTAATGGCTCTGGGGATCTTCCTAAAGAGTAGGGGGATCCCTGGGGGCTGATCCAGGCCTGGATTTTAGGCCTCATGTACAGTCTCTGAGGCATCTGTGTGGGATGTAATCCAAGGGAGTTGGGTTTGGGTTTCAGATGCAGTTAGAAGCTAGGTTCAAGTCTTACACAACTCCGAGTCAAGGGGTCTTTCTCCAGCCCACCTTACTCATTCCCTGCTTCTCTAGATATTTCAGTCCTTGACACCCCACTTTGCAGTGCCCAAACGAGGGCTTCTGCTACCCTGGCCTCCTTGTTACAAGGGACTGACAAGGCCAGAGCTGCTACCTTTCCCTCTCCAGATTCAGACCTGGCATGAAATGGGTGCCAGGTTTGGGGGGCTCTGGTGTGCACATCCCTAGTGGCTGATACCCCATGACATCAGGCCTACACAGAGCTGGTCCCTGGGCACCCTGTCTTGTACTATAGGGCTACCCCAGGAAGACTATACTCAGAGCAGAGACCACAAAGGGGCACCATTATTTGCAAAGCTTGACAGAAAAGTGAGAAGAGGCTCTGATTCCCTGAGCTTACTTGAATCCAGAGACCAGAAGGGACTTCAGAAGTCAAAATCCCTGATGCCCAAGCCCCTTTATAATACCTGTGTTACATCCTGCCTGTGCTTGCATGTCTCTCTTGACAGGGGGCTCACTCCCTCATTCCACGATAATCTGTGCCAATGTTGGTGGTTACAAAGTTTTTTAGGTTGACCTGAAATATTCTTCTTGCCAACTATTTTTAGTTTTATAGTTAATGGGCATTTTCTGACTCATGCAGAATAACCCTACTCTCTCTTCTTTACTGGAAGTTCATGACCATGAGTGCATAGATACGTGTGTGTGTGTGTGTGTGTATGTATGGCTGTGCAATCAGGCATACATGTACATATGTGTGTCTGTATGTGTCAGAGCAGGGTAGAGCACACATGTGGCTGCATATGGAATGTGTATAAGCCTGCTTGAGCATATCTGAGCAGCGGATGTGTTGAGCTGTGCAAAAAGTGTATGTGTTTCAGAAATAAGACTCTAGACCGTGTGTGTGTGGGGAGTTGTGAAGCCATGGGTCATGGCAAAAAGTTTTATTACTTTCTTGAGACTGTCTTAGTCTCCCAGTTTGGGAGGTGGGTGGGTAGTAAGAGAGGGTATCCACAGAGGCTCCAGAACAGAATAGAAAGCCAACCTGTCACTGTCTCTGGGGCTGTCTACAGAGTGGCCCTGAAATTTGAACCCCCAAATCGTGCCACAGATGACTTCAGCTCTCCGGGAACTCTGCCATTAGGGTTCACCCTGAACAAAATGATGGTGATGACAAAATGGCATTTTAAAAGAGTTTTCATAAAATGCTTTTCAGTTTGAAGTTCATAAAAAACCCATTAATTATTTCCATTTCCCAAGTAGGAAACTAAGGTTACAGAGACTCAGGGGCCTGTGGCAGGTCCTACACAGAATGATATCTCTAGAGGACAATCTGTGGGCTCAGGATCCTGAAAGAACATGTAACTCCAGGGCTGGTCACCACCAGCCATGGGTGGATAGGTCTTGGGGAAGCCTGGCTAGGAGGTCTGCCATTATCTGCCCTGCTCAACTGTCTTCCTTCTTTGGGTCTTGGTTTCTCCATCTGTAAAATGAGGAGGTCAGATTAGATGGCTTCTAAGAGACCTTCACGTGATAAGTCCTGGACCCTGGATCAGACCCGGGGAAGAGGGCCTCTCTGGCTCCTAACACCCCCAACCCTGATGGGCATGGGTTTGCCCTTGGATCGGCCAGAGTCACCTTCTGGGCACTGAGACATCTATGGGGGAAAATTTCTTGTTTTAATAATAAAAAAGCAACTCAGAGCTTCCTTGTGGACCACCAGCCATGCCTTAGCACAGGGTGTTCCCTCCCTTCTTGCTTCTCTGCCTGGTGGGCTCCTATTCACCCTGCAGGGCCTAGCTCAGAGGGCTCCTCCTCGATGAATCCTATGCTGGCCCCACTCTCCAGACAGAGTCAACTGACCCCTCCATGAGGCTTGACTGTTCATGCCCTAGAGGGCAGGGGACTGTGCCATCCATCTTCAGGTCCTCAGTGTACCTGACAAACACAGTTGGTATTTAGCAGAAGTTTGTTGAGTGGTTCTGGGAACCTATAGTGTGACCTCAGGAACTGAGAGAGAATAAGGTTGCCTGGGTCATGGACTTATCTACTTCAACAAATGCTTGCGTTTGAATACAAAGGCAGAGAGCATGCATTGAGTACCTACTGTGTACTCAGCACTGGCCTCCAGGAAGGATGGAAGCTGTGACTGAACTAGGAAACAAGATAACATTTCCAGCAGGGATGTGGCCACAGTTGTAACTGCAAGTGAGCAGTAATAGTAATAAAAATAATCATAAAAGCAGTTAAGTTTTATTACTACCAAGTGTTACTCCTTACATTCAGATTTTCCACCCATGATCTTGCTCATACCCAAAACAGCCTCTCAGGTAGATGCTCTTATTTTCTTTATTTTACAGATGTGGAAACTGAGGTTTGCAAGGTGGGGTGACTGCCCAAAGTCTCATCAAGGTCAGAGTCCCAAGGCTGTGCTCTTAAATGTCAGCACTCAACAGATTTCTAGACCCAGACCAGCATAAATAGAGCTGCCCTGTGGTGTGGACACCAGAGGAGTGGAATGTAGTGTTCTGGGGGAACTGAGAAAGCCACTGTGGTCCTCCTATCCAAGGTGGAGATATAGTGACAGGCATCCAGCAGGGCCGGGGGCTGGGGGATGGAAAGAGGTTCCCAGGATTTTGCCATCTTTAGAATCCACTAAGGAAACCCCCAGTGGGATTCTTCTCCCCTACACTGCTGACAGGTGCGAGGCGGGGGCTTTGGCTGACCTGGCAGGCTGGGTGTGAGGGGTGGGAAGCAGATCGCAGCCCCTTCCTGTGTGTGGAAGAAGTCAAGAGTGAAATCCTGGAGCCGTCAGCCTGGCCACATCACCTGCTGTTAGAAATGGCCCCCAGGCCAGAGGGCTGGCGGCTACCCAACATGGTTTTGCTGATGAGTGGTAGGCCCGGGGAATCAGCCCAGCCCTTTTCTCTGGGTAGCTCGGCTATGCTATTGTAACTAAGGATGGTTATTAGAAGGTGTTTTTCACAGTTTGGCCCTTTTTGTCTCGCCTGTGACCCTGGGGCAGAGGGAGCAGAGTGCCCATTTTATGTTATTTATTTTTTTAAAGAGGGAGTGGGGGGAGGGGCAGAGGGAGGGGGAGAAGGAGAGAGAATCTCAAGCAGACTCCCTGCTGAGTGCAGAGTCTGATATGGGGCTCAATCTCACAACCCTGAGATCACGACCTGAGCCAAAATCAAGAATCAGACGCTTAGCCGACTGAGCCACCCAGCTGCCCCAGGGAGCCTGTTTTAAAGACAAGGAGATTGAGGCGATAGTGAGGCAGGTGGAGCGCCTAGGGTGCACAATGCAAGGAGGTGCTGGCTCTCAGGTTCCTATAAATGCCGAATCCCCACCCCGCCGCCAGTTGTCTGCCCTGCGATTTAAGTCCACCGTGATTACCCCTACGCCTGCCTTCCTCAGCCCCACCCCAAACATGGGGCAGAGACTGAAAAGTTACAATGAGATTCCAAACCCATTCTGGTAACTTTGTGGATGAAACAGCCACAATAGATCCTAAGGAATACCTGGAATTGTAAAAGATATTTAAAGTCAATGTCTCTACTCTCAGCGCCCCGAGCAGCAAAGGATTCCAAGGGAAACAGTTCATTTCTCACCGCCGCTCATTTGGCCAACTTTTGCTGAGGGTCTGCTACATGCCAGGTCCTGTGAGATGCTATATGGTTAGAGTGGAACCAGACCCTGCCCTGTTCTCAAAAAGTTTTGCCTCATTCCCTCCCCATGTGGTACAGTGCCTATGCTTTATAACAATTTAATAAAAACAATCATGATCAGCTAACATTTACGGAGCATTTTCTATGGCACATTTGTGTATGTCATCTCACTGGATCCACACAATTCCATGAAGCACGTATACTTGTGACCCCCATTTTGCAGAAAAGAAAACTGAGGCAGAGAGGTGACGTTGCCCGAGGTCACTCAAGCAGGACACAGTAGAGCTGGATGAATGCTCAGTAAAATACTTGTTGGGTGAATGAATGAAAACGGGAGAGGGCAAACAGGTTATCATCCAAGTAAACATGAGGGTGATAGAGTTCAGTAAGCGTGGCCATGAAAGAGCCCCAGGAGCTCCAGGAGATAAGGCTTCCCGGAGATAGTGCTAAGAGAGGGTCAAGAATTCTTCATGCTTTTGGGCAAACTTAGGCTGCAGGCTTCCAGGAAGAGGGTGACAGTGACAGCTGCCCATATCAGTTAGCAGCGCGAGAAGGCTCCGATTTCTCTGTCTCTGAGCCTGACCACGTGTCCCACCTATAAAAATATCCCAGGCCAATGGCCCCCTTTACTCTGAGAGAGTGGGCTCAGAGACAGACTGGACCTGGGCAGGTAGGAGGGGAAGAGGAAGTCCCCTCTGGGCTGGCCCAGGCAAGGGCCCCTGCCCAGAGCCCTCCCACTCCCTGGCTGCCCAGGGATGGGCCTCTGGCCTTCAGGGAGGGGGCTGAAGCTGGACACCCTGACACCCAAGCCTCTTGAGCTGGCACCTTGGTTGCCAGGCAACTATGCAGCTCAAGTTTCGGGCATCAAGGACAGGGCCCGGGTGAGGGTGTCAGTAAATAATAATAGATACAGCCCAGCCCAGTGGGTCTGCTTGAGATATATCAATCTCAGATGCAGGCAGGGCCTGAGTGGTCCTGCTGTCATTTCGGAGATGGGGACACAGACCCGGGAGGGAAGGGGAGTGGCCTGACATGACCAGTGGTAGTGAAGGAGCAAGGGCATCTCTGCCGCGAAGGCTGGAAGAGAAGTAACAGTTCAGAAAGCGATGGCAAGTTTAGCTGCCATGTGCAGGGCACTGGCTTTGCGCCCAGCACTGTGCCAATGGCTCCTCACACCAAGGCCCAACTCATCCACAAAACAACACAGTGAGGTGTAGATGCTGACTTTATGCCCATTTTATAGATGGGGAAACTGACACTCAGAGAGATTGTGCAACCTACTTCAGATCATTAGCTGGTGTGACTTGAAGTCTGTAAGATCCACCCTGGACCTGCACTGGCCCCAGGGACACAAAGGGTATAAGTTGAGGACTGAAGGACCTCATAACTGGTAGTCTTTGATCTCTTCAGCAATCTCCTCTTCAGCAAGGGGAGGAGTATTACTGTCTTAAGTAATACTTAAGCTCCTTAAGACAGGAGCTTCCTGTCTTAACAATGAGGATGCTGCACTCGGAGGGTTAAGTGGTGGTCCTCAGGTGACCTAAGCAGTAGGTGGGGAGGTGGGATTTGAACCCACATCTCTCTGGCATTAAGTCCTGGGCTGACCTGCTGCCCAGTTCACTGGCAGAGGCCTGGGGCAGTGCCCCTCTGCCAGGCCTCCCAGGGTCAGACATCTCTGCCCCATGTCCCCCAGCAGGGTGAGAATTCTGAGGGATAGGACCCCACTCCCCAGCCCCTGAGAGAGCCAGCAAGCCCCAGCATAGAGCAGTGACCTTTGATTCTAGGCCACTGGACCTCTTCCTGGGTTGCCCGCACCCCCACCTCCCGCAACCTGAGCCTGCTGGGGACATGCAGGTTACCATGGCGACAGCACATCAGATACTGACCTGGGGACCCGCTGGCAGCACAGGGGAGGGGCAGGACTTGCCTCAGAGGGATTGCTGGAGGGGTGGAGGACAGGGGGCCTGGGGTGCCCTGCAGCGGCCGTGGTTGCTCTGTGGGTCAGGCCAGGCACAAGCTGCTATTTATAATTCTGCTGAATGGGCCCAGTGACCCGACCTGCTGTCTGACTGCCCGAGGAGCCCAGCAGCTGCACAGAGGGGAGGAAACTGCTCAGGGACTTCCTCCTGGCCCCCAGCTCTGACACGGGGGTGAGGGAAGGTGGGGGTGGGGTGGGGGTAAGGACAGGACCCTTCCCTCTCTCCCACAATCTGCATTAGTCTCAGCATCCACCCTTCTGGCCAATCCTGCCCTCATCCCTGTGTTCTGGGCCAGGCTGGGCCAGTATGTATATGTTGGGTGGGGGGCTGGTGGTGCTGAAGCCTGGGCTTTGGTCTTACGGGGGCAGAGAGAGGCTGTTCTGGGGTGCCTCGCACGGAAGGGAGAGGGGAGAGGGGGGAGGGAAAGAGAAAGGGGAGAAGGAGAAGCTGTAAGACAGAGGGAACTTGAGAGCCAGCGGTGGGAGGGAGAAGGGGAGGAAAGGAGGTGGAGGAGGGAAAGAGAGAAGAGGGGGAGGAAGGTAGATAGAAAAAGGGAAGAGAAGAGGGATGGAGAGAGGGAGAGGGAAGGAATGAGGGAGAGGGATAGAGGGATAAAGAGCTAGAGGAACTGGAAGAAAGGCATGGAGACTGAAACAGCCACACAGGCAGAGGAAGAGGGAGGGACAGAGTTCTTTGGCCCGGGAGGTCAAGCCACTGGTCCAGAAGCCAAAATGCAAACATGACTTGGTCACAGGGCAGCTCAGGGGCCTGTGAGCAGGAGGAGAGAAGGGGGTATGCCGGGTGCCTGTGCTGGCCACCCAGCCCCCTTGGCCAGGGCCAGCACTCTGGTCCCAGCCTCCTGCCTTCAGCCGCTCTTGCCACCTGGGGGCACAGGGCAGGGCAAGGACTGTTCCAAGGTCACCGGAACCTGGCCAGGAAAGGCACAGTGGCAGCTCCTGGGGCTTGCTGGGCTGTCCGCCCTCAGATGCGGGTTATTTTGGGAGCTGAGCAGCCAGAACACACCTCCCTCCTCTCTTGTTCCTGGGCCAGTGGCTGCTGACTCAAAATATTCTCTCAAGGAAACTATCTCCCCCAAAACCAATGTCACTTCTTCTAAGAGGCCTTCCCTGACTTTCCCCAGACTTAATGCTCTGCTCACACAGGGCCTGGCTTAGACCTTCAGCTCAGTACTTGTCCTAGGGAACCATGGGCAGAGCTATGTACCCATCTCCCCTATTAGACTGTGAGCTTCAGGACCAGGAGGGCTATTTCCCTGGTACCACGTGTGATGTCTGCCCCTCACAGTCTTATTAAGTAGCATGAACAACCCTGAAGTGGCAGTATCGGCCACTGTTTATTGAGCACTGCCGAGGTCCTGAGAACTCTCCATGCATTGTCTCCTTCTTTAACATCTCAGTACCCCTGTGTGTAGGCTTTGTTAGCTGGCCGCATTTTACAAAGGACGACACCGAGGCTCAGACGGGCTATGTGGTTTGCCCAAGGTCTCAGTTGGGGAGCTGTTGAAGCAAGACCTGACCCAAGGCAGTCTGATTCCAGAACCCAATCCCATGACTACTAGACATACGGTCTCCCCAGGTCTAATGATCGCTTCCACTTCTCTGACTCTGTTTTAGAACTCTCTGTGGCTCCCCAGGGCCTCTCAGATGAAATCCAAACATCCTGCCTGGTGCTCTGTTTGCCTTTATGTGCCCTTCTGCTGGCCGGGCAGGTCTCATTCTCCCTCCCATGATCTCCTGCTTCTAGGGCCCCTTCTGCTGTTCCTGGGTTTATCCGTTCCACGACTATTTAGTGAGCACTTATTGTGTGCCAGGTGCACTGTGCTTGCTCTACTGGGAAAGATGGACCGTGCAAAGCACTATGAAGAGAATACGGCACTACGACCAGCTGCCTGGGGACCTATTTCGCCAGGTGGATGTGCAGAGAGCTGGGGCCAGTGTGTTTCAGGCAGAAGAAACAGCATGGGCAAAGGCCCGGAGGTGGGAAGGGGCTGGGTGCGCTTTTAATGATCCAAAGAGGGCCAGTGTGGCTGAAGCTTGAGTGAAGGGCAGTGAGCAGAGGCGAGCTCAGAGGTGGGCAGCGGCCAGAGTGTGCAAACCTCGGATTCCATGAGGAAACTGGATTTGACTCTTGGTGCAGAGGGATGTCTCCAAAGAACTTCAGGCGGCAGACTAGCACAGAGTTGTTTGTTTGTTTACAGATCCATCATCCATCGGAGAACGGCTGTCAGGGTGTGAGAGGGAGAGTGGGAGCAAAGCAGCTCCTGCGTCACCCAAGAGGGTGTGGACAGGGCGGCTGTGGTGTTGAGGAGTTACGGGCGGGTGGGAGTTAGGAAGTAGAACCAAGAGGGTGAGCTGGGGCCCGGGGCTGGGGGGAAGGCGTGGATGATAAAGGCTCTGCCTTCAGCAGCAGGGTGGATGATGGTGGTGCCACTTCCTGGGATGGGAAGTCGGGGAGGGAGCGAGTTTTGGGGGTGGGTGGACATGATCAAGAATCCCGTTTTGGACTTGTTAACTTTGAGATGCTTGTGAGAAATCCAAGCAGAGATGCCAAGTGGCCAGTTGGATGATGAGTTGGAGGTGCAGAAGGGAGCTCTGGCTAAAGATATAAATATGGGAATCAGCAGCTTAAGGATGGTATTTAAAGCCACAGGATAGGGTGAGATCATCGAAAGAGAGAGAGAGAAGTAAGGGAAGGGAAGAGGCTCAGAGTTGAGCCCCCAGCAATTTGGAGGTCAAGCAGAGAGAGAGAATGCAGCCACACTGGCAGGCCTGATTAGGTGGCTTCCTGCTGTTCTCAGGACAGGGTTCAAAATCTGGAGCCTCATGCACAGGCCCTGCCTACGTCTCCAGCCCCTTCCTTTATCCTTCCTTCCAATCACAATAAACCCCTTTGTGAGGCTCCACACCTCCAGGTGTCTGCCCAGGCAGCTGCCCCTGCCCAAAGTGCCCTCCTCTAGGCTACTTCTTTTTTTTTTTTTTTTTTAAGATTTTATTTATTTGACAGAGACAGACAGCCAGTGAGAGAGGGAACACAAGCAGGGGGAATGGGAGAGGAAGAAGCAGGCTCCTAGCAGAGGAGCCTGATGTGGGGCTCGATCCCATAACGCCGGGATCACGCCCTGAGCCGAAAGGCAGACGCTTAACGACTGCGCCACCCAGGCGCCCCATGGCTACTTCTAACTCTTGCTCTTCCGAAGCTTTCTCTAACCTCCTCGGCAGATTTGCAACACCTGTCTCTGCTTCTGTGGCCTTCTGGACACACCACACTGTCATTGTCTTCCTGGGAGCTTGCTGGGGGAGGTGGCTGGTCGGCCTGTGTGTCCTGGACCTGGCGCGGCTGCGGCCCACAGTGAGCCCTCCTGCACTCAGCGTCTGTCCCCATGTCACCCACTAGTCTGAAGTGCATCATCAGATCTGGGGTGGGCTGAGAATGTAGACTTCATCACTTCTGGTTTGAGCCTGGGCTGCCACTCTGAACAGACTCAGAAAGGGACGTTAACAGAGGGAGGAGGTGTGTGGGCATGAGAATGAGTGGTGGCCGCACTGGGCATTTGCTGGGCCTCCCACTTGCCACTGCAGCAAGGGGAGAAAGAAGTAAAAAGACAAAAGCAGAGAAAAAAGAGCAACCAAGTTCATCTTCCCCCACTCCTGCCCCATGCTCATAACAAGAGACTTCACTGTGTAGGAAATCAAAGAGCTCACTGGGGAGCGGGGGACCTGGCCTGAAGGGGTCATGTCAAAGCTCCTGCATCCTCCCCAATTACTTTTATTCTGTCTTATGCTTGTTGTCACCACTTGCAGGCTCCTGAAGAAAGCCCCTCTGGCTGGGGGGACTGAGGAGGAGCAACTTGTCCATCTATTAAGCACCTACTAGGTGTTGGACTCCCTGCATTTGGTCAAGGGCACAGACTGAGGTTAGGCAGACTTGCATGCTGATGCCAGCTCTGCTACTGGCCACATAGCCTTGGGCAGGCCACTGACTTGCTCTGAGCCTCAATGTCTTCATCTGTGAGATGGGGCTATTTACACATGAATAGGGAATTGGGGAAGGTGATGTGTGACAGTGCCAATGGAATGCAGAGCATGGTGCCATTTTACAGACAGGGAAACTGAGGCTCAGAGAGGCCCAGATCGTGGTGCTAGGATGGACAGAGCTGATGTCTAAGAGCATTTCTTCCTCTGAAGCCAAAGGCTCTTCCAGTCTGCAACGCCCCATGCATACACTCTTTTTTTTTTTTTTTTAAAGAAAGGGAGGGGGACATGAAAGGCAGAGAGAGAATCTTAAGCAAGTTCCACACCCAGTGCGGAGCACAATGTGGGATTCAATTTTACAACCCTGAGATCATGACCTGAGCTGAAATCCAGAGTCAGACGCTTAGCCGACTGAGCCACTGAGGCACCCCTCCCCCATGCATACACTCTTATTTGTCATTCATATGGCTGATCCTGGGGCCTTGGGTTGGTCTCTGGATATTCAAAGATGATTCAGACAAAAGCTCTACCCTCTGAGGGACAGGGCCTCCCACCGCTGAGTGCTTCATAACCCCTTCTCCCACTCAGAGAAGCTAAGGGTGGGCACTCCTGACTATACAGGAGAAGAAGGGGAGTTTGGGAATTCCAAGCTCAGAGGCCCAGTTACTTCTTTCAGGACAAGGCAGGCAGCTTGGGCTACCCCTCCGAGCCTCGGTTTTTCCACCTGCAAAACGGGCACAATCCTATCTCGCCCAGAAGATAACCAGAGGGCAAAGCAGGAAGGCACTTTGGGTGGCCTCAGTGCTATTACGGAGAGCCCCAACCACTCTGTCTTTAGTTGAGGCCCATGTAAAGGCCCATTGTAGAGATTTGTGTAGATTCACATTTTTCAGCAAAGGAAGCCAGTGTCTTTCACCAGGTGCTCCAGGGAGTCCCTGACCCCATCACTCAATGAAGGCTAAGCATCACTGTCCAGCAGGACCAAGCCAACTTCCTGCTTTCCCGTGAATGCTGAATACAAACAGCACCAAGGTGGTGGAGCAAGGAAATGCAGGGGTCTGGATGGTTAGAGACAGCAAGGTTCAAGGCTGGATCCCCTTGCCTGGAGACCCTCAGTAAAGCAAGGACACTTGAAAATCACCTCTCATGCCATAGCTTTCCTATGGTCCAGTGGCTCCAAATCCTGTAGTGACCCTCCACGCCAGCATGGCTACGAAGAAAGAACTCGGGTGCCGTGCTCTCCCATGCAAAATGCAAAGCTATTTTTTTTTCCAGACGGCAAGTTCCTGTAACTGTAACTGATCAGCCTCCAGTTGAGAGGAAATTAGATTTCATCTGACTCCCCATTAGTCCTGGGGACAGAAGTGAAGGCGACAGAGCTGGGCAGAGAGCTGTTATCACAGCGCACCCCAAGTCTGGCCAGAGAAACAGACAGATGGTCTAAGTCACACCCCAGTGAGATGCTAACTAGAGCAAGTACCTTGGGAAAACACTCAGGCCTTATCTGCTTGGACATCCACAATGAGACTCATTCCAGAAGTGGCCCAAAGTCACTTAGTCTAGTCTGGTGGGTCATAAGGCAGGTGACCCATTGTGGGCCCCAAAGGCACAGATGTAGCTTGACATATCAGCTGACTGTGGGAGCCTCACGCATGGTCCCTCCATCCCAGGCCTCACCGTGAGCGACAGACACCAGCTTCCTACCTGGCCTTTCTACCTGGATGTCCCCACACCTCATACTCAACAGATCCCAAGTTCACCTTGCCAGGTTTTTCTTAAAAATGATGAGTGTTTTTTATATTTTCTCTGAAAAATCATTTCTTCTAGGTGGCAAAGATGTTCGACATTTTCTTCTAGAAGCTTTATAATTGTAGCTTTTATATTCAGATCTATGAGTTGTCTCAATTTAATTTTTTCCATCTATTTTTTAAATTGTCATTAAATCCATGTAACATAAAATTGGCCATTTTAACCATTTTTAAGTGTACAATCCAGTGGCATTAAGCATATTTACACTGTTGTGCAACCATCCCCACCATCCGCCTCTAGAACTCTTCCATCGTCCCAAGCTGAAACTCTGTCCCCATTAAACACGAACTTCCCATTCCCCTCCCCCCGGCTCCTGGCAGCCACCATCCTACTTTCTGTCTCTGTGAATTTGACTCTAGAGACCTCACGTAAGTGGGATCCTACAATATGTATGTGTCCTTTTGTGACTGGCTTATCACACTTTAGCACAACATCTTCAAGGTTTATCCAAGTAATGTGTCAGAATTTCCTTCCTTTTTTAAAGCTGAATAATATTCCATTATAAGTATAGACCACATTTTGTTTATCCATTCATCTGTTGATAGACATCTGAGTTGCTTTCCCCTTTTGGCTACTGGGAATAATGCTGCTACGAACCTGGGTGTACAAGTATCTGTTTGAGTCCTTGTTTTCAGTTCTTTTGGTTATATACCCAGAAGTAGAATTGCTGGATCATATGGTAATTCTATGTTTAATTTTTTGGGGGAACCACCACACAATTTCCCACAGCAGCTGCACCATTTTACATTCCCACCGACAGCACATAAGGATCCCAATTTCTCCATATCCTTGCCAATACTTGTTATTTTCTGCTTTTTGTTTTCTGTAATAGCTATCCTAATGGGTGCAAAGTGGAATTTCATTGTGGTTTTGATTTGCATTTCCCTGATGATTAGTGATGTACATCTTCTTTGGAGAAATGTCTATTCAAGTCCTTGGCCCATTTTTTTGAATTGGATTGTTTGTCTTTTTTTGTTGTTGAATTGTCAGAGTTCTTTATATATTTTGGATATTAATCCCTTATCGGATATATGATCTGCAGGTATTTTCTCCCATTCTATGGGTTTTCTGTTGGTAGTATCTTTCGATGTACAAAAGTTTTCAAGTTCGATGAAGTCCAATTTATCTATTCTTTTCTTTTGTTGCCTGTGTTTTTGTAGTCATATCTAAGAAATCAATGCCAAATCAAATGTCATGAGGTTTTCCCCCTCTGTTTTCTTCTACCTCAATTTGATTTGTGCATGGTGTGAGGTAGGGGTTCTAATTTAACCTGTCTGAAATCTAACCCTTAAGTTTTCCCACCCCATCTCATTTTTCCCTGGGGTTCACTGTCACCTAAAAGGCCTTTTCTTCTAAGTGGACAGCTCAGAAAACAGGTTACCACTGTCACTTTCCTCTCCAATACCCAAGTCCCATTGATTTTGCTCTTTCTACATTCCTTAAAATTGTTCATCTCCCAGTATCTTCACAGCCCCTGCCCTTATTTTTCTCATCTCTTGCCTGGATGATGGTAGTAACTCCCTAACTGGCTTCCCTGCTGCCACTTGGGAGAGCAATTTCAATCATATCACAACCTCCCCCAATCCATCTTGCTCTTAGGATAAAGACAAAACTCCTTTATGTGATCTTCTAAGCCCTAGGTGGCCTGCCTAGGCTCCACCAGCCCCACCCAAAACCCCATTCTCCTTACTGTCTCTGTTCAACCCACACTGCTCACTTTCCCCACTAGGCCTTCATCTGTTCTGTTCTCTCTGGAATGCTAATGCTGTTCCCTCCCCATCATCACCTAGTAAAGTCCTCCTCATTCTCCTACTCTCAACTTCAGCCCACCTCCTCAAGGAGGCCTTCCCTGATTCACTACTCTATACTCTCTGTCATCACATGGTTGCATTTTACATGTATTTGTGTGACTGTTGGATTCATTTAGATACTAGATCACTGAGGGCAGGGCCTGTGTCTGGATTTGTACTGCTAAGGCCTAGCACAGTGTCTAATACATAGTGGGTCATAGTTGGGGAGGGAAAGAAGGAAGGAAGGAAGAATAAAGGGAGGGAAGAAAGGAAGGGAGGAGAGGAGGGATGGTGAGTTCATGCAGTGAAAAGATTGATTTCCTTTGCTATAAAGGTTCTTCCCAAAGTGGGAAGCTATGACATTCAGTGTATGATCTCCAGGGGGCAAGGAAAAAATTTCAAATTTTCTGGAAACGTATTATATGAGAAACACCATGCAGGCCCTTTCTCAGCCTGTTTCCTCATCTATAAAGTGTTTCCTCATCTGTAAAGTGAATAACAACACTGCCCTGCAGGGTTGTCCTATTAGAAGGGATGATGTGTGTGAAAGTGCTGAGTCCCATGCTCCATAGATGACCTTGAGCCAAGCCATGCTCTCCAATACAACCAGACTCTCCTGGGTTCTCTGTGCCTCAGCCTTCTCTTCACTAGCTGCCAGATCTGGGCATGGACATGTTGCTAGAATGGTACACGGATACCCAAGTACCTTCTGAAGCATGCAGTCTTTGAGAACTGCCCCAGGTACATGCCCTAGGAGGCTTAAATCAGCTACACCTGCATCTGGCCATACCTGAAACCTGGGCAGGACAGAACCTCAGAAAAATGTTCATGGCCCATCTACTTGGACATCTAAAAGTAGACCCATTCTAGAAGTGGCCCAAGACTTAGCCCAGCCTGGTGGGTCAGAAGGTGGATAACCCCAATGTAGGTCTACTGTCTCTGAAAAGTCTAGGCTCTGGGTAATTCTTCCCCTCACATGTGACTTATGCCAATCTTCCTGGTGGGCAGGGGAGACCCTGAGCTACCCTTAGGCACTAGGTGAAGGCCAGAAGAGGTCCCGAGGAACTCTGGGACACAGACTGGGCCTTCATATTTCTTTCAGGGAATCTTGGCCTGCCCTGGGCCCGGGACTGGAGGAAGGGCATGTGCTCATGGATGAGTACAAAGTTCCCTCAATTATGGGTTTCCTGTTCTCTGTTGGGTAGGCTCCCTGCCCTCTCAACCCTCCATTCCTCATAGCTGGGGTCATCTGGACCCTGCCTGCAGACTCTAGGCTCTGGGCCCAAAGGTAGTCTCTAACTGGGAAGGGATTCAAAGATCCCAGGCCTTCAGCCTAGGGGGCTTGTGTTATGTTGGTAAAGAGGCCCCAACTATAGGGACTGGCTCTTGCCTTGTCTCTGGCACAGAGCTCCCTCCCATACCTCGGTTCTTTTGGGGCTAAGGCCCTGCCAAGTTCTTACCAGGGTTCCAACCCCCACCTAGACCCCAACTTGCTCCAGGCTTTCTCGTAAGTGGTTCTCAACACCATCCTCTTCTCCGTTTCTATTTCCATCATCAATGCCCACCTGGATGATTGCACCAGCATCCTCATCGACCCTGCTGCTGCCCCATTGCTCCCACAACTCATTCTCCACACAGCAACCACACATATCCCTAAAACAGAAACTGAATCACATCACTTCCCTGCTTAAAACCTCCCAACAGCTTCCAGAACACTCAGAACTAAGTACAACATCCTCACTGAGATCTGTAAGACCAGCTCCAGGTACTCTGGCCCACACTCTCTGCTCCAGCCACATTAGACTTCAGTCTGCTCCAACCTGTCATTCCTGGACCTCAGAACAGAGCATCTCTTTTTGCTGCAGTTACTGATGGGGAGGGGTGCTGTAACCCTCCTGAGAATGAAGGTAACACAGATGCAGGCTGCGCTGAGAAATGGAAAGATCTCATTTGAGCACCAAGATACAAACATACCTGAAGCCAATCTTCCCTGTTCTTTTCCTGTTAAGTTAGATAACACATCCTTTTTTCTTTTTTAAAAAAGATTTTATTTATTTTTGTATTTGTGTGTGTATGTATGTATGTATGTATGTATGTATTAATTACACAGGGCTTGGTCCCATGACTGTGAGATCATGACCTGAGCCAAAACCAAGAGTCAGACCCTCAACCAATTGACTCACTCAGGCGCCCCTGCAACTTTTTTTTCTTAAGCAAACTTGAATTGGCATTTATAGTACTTGCTTCCAATTAATTCAACTGGCCTACCCTCCCTCATCGCACCCCATCCCTTTTTCTCTTCTTTCAGCATGCCAGCTCCCACCTCAGGGCTCTTGTCCATGCTGTTTCCTTGATTGGTGGTGCTCTTTCCCCAGATATCTACATGTCTCATTCTCTAACCTCCTGAGGTCCCTTCTCAAATGTCACCTCCTCAGGAAGGTCTGCCCTGACCACCCCATTAAAAATAACAAGCTTCATCATCCCCTACCACCTCACTGTGCATTATTTTTAAAGTAATACTTTAACCACGCATATTATATATTTACTTATTGTCTGTCTCCCTCCACTAAACTTTAAACTCCATGAAGTCAGGGATTGTATGAGGGTGACCCACTGTCCTGGTTTGCCTAAGAGTGAGGCGTTTTCTGGGATGTGGGACTTTTGGGGCTAAAACCAGGAATGTCCCAGGCAAACCAGAACAAGTTTATCACCCTAGACTGCCTTATTTGTTTACCATAAAATCCCCCTGCCCAGGCCAGTGCTGCCACATGGCAGATGTTCACTATACAGCTGAGTGCGTAAATGAACACAGGCCCTAGCCCAGGAGGTGCCATACATGATTTCTGTTTCATTCCACCCTGACAGCCCACCTAGGAGGTGAGCCCTATAGTTAACCCCACTTTACAGATGGGAGCCTGGCATGTGGGCTCTGCCGGCCGCAGAAGTCAAGCTCTTAACTGGTCCGCAGGGTGCACCTCCCAGTTACACCTGCTCTGCTCATGCCAAGGGACCCTCAGCCCCTGTCAACCAAAAAGCTACAACTGGGCTGAGAGAAGCCCACCTCTCACTTTTCCCCACCCAGGTGGGTCAAAACTGGCTCAAGGGCAGCCTGTTTCTGGCCAGACTGGTGGTGAGGGGAGAGGAAGGGTGGTCAGTTCAGGGGCTGGTGACAAGCTGCACAAAGGCTAGAACCCAGAGTGTGGCAGCCACTTCCCCTGGGCTGTGGAGACCTGGGGCTCCACCAGCTCCAGGTCTCCCTGAGTTCTTGTCAGCCTGCCCTAACTCCTATGACAGAGCTGGAGAAAGCCTGCATTCTGCTCACCTGCAGGGCCTAAATGAAAACACTCTTCCCTCCTCAGTCCAGGGAAAGGCCCCCCTGGGGAAACTGAGGCCCAGAGAGATGAAGTCGCTTGGCCAAGGTGAAGACGCTCCCAAGGGGATTCCCACAGATTGTTCAGGGCCGTCTCCCAAGCTCACGTGTTCTCTATTTTCCCTCATCTTGCTGGCGAGGGTGATGATGGAGACGACCAAAGTAGCTGCTGTTCATGGAGCCGGCTCTGCATCAGCTCTCATTTCAAAACACCTCGTGTGGTCAGTGTACTCGTCTCCATCTTACAGATGAGGAAGTTGGACACCACAGGAGTGAAGTGACCGACCAAGATCACGCATACGGCACGGATGGTTCCTAATGGGACCAAACTTACCCTGCCCTCTCTCCTTCCTATCAACCTACCTGCATACCTGCCTAACAACCAACCAGCATTTATTGAGCACCAACAAGGTGCAATGCCCTGCCCGTACTGCCGACACCACCCCGAGCACCGGTGGTAGGAGGAAATCCTGGGCTCCCATGGCAGCCCTGGCTCCTGGCCAGCGGCAGCTGGAAATCCTTTCCTGAGGGACCTCCTGGATTCCACACCAGGATCCCCTGGGTCCCATTAGCAATCCCCTCGGGAGTCTCTCGCTGGGGAATTCTTCTCTGCAAGTTTCATTCTGAAATCACAGCTGCTCTGTCCCCTGCCTGGCCACCAAGGGGCTGTTTTTCATAACAAAGTGGAAGGGGAGAAGGGCCACAGGAGGTTTTAATAATTCCATTGTCGGAAATTTCCATGGAGGTGTTAAAGACCTGCTGGCTGGCCTCCAAATGCTGCCCTGGAAAAACTTCAAAAAGGAATTGCCCCCTGCAGCCCAGAAGGATGCTGGAGCTGCCTACAGAAGGGCTCTGTGGTCCGTGCATCGGCATTAGCCCCTGGCATAGAGCTGGGCACCCAGAGGCCCATGGATAAAGGAAAATGGGGACCCCTTTCTCTTCTGGAGGGAAATGTGAAAGAACAAGGAAGGTCCTCCTTTTGGGGGGGGGGAGTCCCAGCCCAGAGTCCATTTCTCTGTGACTTGCTCACTGTGTGACCTTGAGTTGTTCCTAGACTTCTCTAAGCCCAGCTTCTCCCTTGTGAAAGAAGGTAATTGGCAGGATGCTAAGGTCTGAAGCATTAGTGAGGAGTGCTGGCTCTGACTTTGGGTCTCCTGAGTTCCAGGGACTGAAGCCAGAGAGGGTGCAGAGAAATGGAGTTTCTGGTAACTCTGGAGGCCTCCAAAGGGACCAGAGGCTTCCTGGGAGGGAGAAAGTGACCTGAACACCCTTCAGGTCCTGGAAAGTGCTAGCTGGGGGTGGAACAGGCAGAGTCCTCACTGCCCAGCTGCTATCTGCCTCTCCCACGGGCATGTGGTGTCCCCAGATGCCTCTCCATGAGGGAAGGGGGATGGCCTGAGGGACCTGCACACAGGTGAGGGTCCTGGGATGCCCCCGGTGTCTCCCACAGCCATCCCACTGCCACTGGCTCTGGGGGTCTCTCTGGCATTCTGAACTCTTCAACGCCCACCAGTTCTCCTGCCTCGGTTGCTTCCTCTGTCCCAAGGCTGCCTTAGCCCAGGCTCTGTCTTCACTCCTGAGCCAGGCTGGCCTCTGCTCTTTCCAGCTCTGATGCTGTCCTGCAGAATGCCCTGCAGGGGCCCCAGGCCCCTCACTTCCCAGCTACAGCAGAACCAGAACTGGGCACCAACCCAGTGCCACACCCCTCCCTTCACCTGACACCTCTCCTTCCAATGCAGGAAAACCCCCTTACACATCAGAAGCCCACAAGAATACAGCCACACGCAACGGCCCAAGAAGAATCCCCCGCAGACCAGGAAAAGAGGTGGCTGCCTACGTAGACCTGGGTTGGAGCCCCAGCTCCTCATGTTCTGTACAGATTCCTTTGCAGCTCTGTGCCTCAGTTTCCTCAGCCATGAAATGGGGATGAGGCCACGTCCCTTGCACTGTTGTCATGAGGGTACGAGGAGAATGAGGTAGAAGTCCTGGGCACAGAGCAGACCCTGGGTAGGACTGACGTGAGTGGGACCCCCTCTGTGAAAGTGACTGGGTGAGGCTTCTGTTTGAAGGTGGGAGGGGTGAGAGGAAGGAGGCAGGGTGGGGGCAAGAGGTGAGGGAGGATGTCGAAGGCTAGGGAGCCACTGTCATCGCTGACATCATAAAAGCCGCATCCGCTTTTTCAGCTGAGCACTGAGGATGCGCCAGACACTGAGGTAAAGGCTTCTCGTGTCTTCCTCACCGAGGTGCTGCCTGGGAAGGTTTATTACCTTATTTTACAGCTGTTGAAGCTAAGGTTCAGAGGGGTGAGGTCACCCGGCTGATGAGTGACACAGCTAAGGACATTTCCCCCTGAGCTCTACCCTGGGTGAGGGCACAGGAGGGAGCAGGGCAGTGACAAGAAAAACTGGACAAGGAGGGGATGGGGGTGATTACTTTATCTGTATCCAAATTTTCTCCACAGACGAGGGCAGGTGGTGGGGGTAGAGCAGTGTGGGGGAGAACCTTGTCCATCCCTGCCGTTCGCCTCCACAGAGAATCACAAAGGCCGGGGCTGAGCACTGGCTGTCCTGGCCTTTTGTGTGGCTTGGCAGGGGCTTTCCTGCTCTGGCTGGCCCTGTGGCCAGGACTCAGCTCCTAGGGCCTGGGAGTCAGGGGGTCACTCTGCGACAGTGCTGTGTGTCAATGGCAGGGGAAGGCTTTTGCAGAAGCTTCTGACAAAATCCTGTGAAATCCATGCTCCTAGTACCCATTCCACAGTGGCCCCAAGTGCACACAGGTCCAGGGCATCACAGAATAAGCCAGTGCATCTGGAACCTACAGCTGAGGGGTGGTGAGTGAGATGAGGGGGACGGTCTGGTCTCAGGGTGTGGAGGCGCTCGGGGCAGGAGCCAGACCTGAGCACCATGTCAGCATTCCGCAACCCTACTTGCACCACATCATTTGCTGGTCCAAGATCCTTCCATGGGTGCCCATTGAGCATGTGCAGGATTTGGTCATACAAAGTGGATTCAAACCCCACTCAGCCCACTTATTAGCTATGCAACTAGTTTCTTGACCTGGAAAATAGGATTTTTACCACCAATTGCCCAGAATTGTACAGGGATGTAATGAGATGACATTCCCTTTCCACACAGCAGCCAGAGGGGTCTGTGTATGTCTCACCCCTCCTTGAGACCCTTCAATGTCAGGATCAAATCCAAACACCACATGTGACCTACAAAGCCCCACATGATCTGGCCTCTCACCGCTTCTGCCTCATCTACTTCTCTCCTCTTTGCGCCTTGCACCCCAGCCACAGTGGCCTCTGACCTCCGAACAAGCCTCGCTCTTTTCCATTCGGGGCCTTTGCACATGTTGACTCCTTTGCTGGGATCACTCTCCCCCAGATGGGACACAGCCAGGAACTTCTCATCATCCAAACATCATCTCCTCCTCTCCCTGACCACCCTACTCAAGCTGTCCCAGGCAGCCCCTTTGACCCTCCTGTTACATTTTTTCCTCATAACAATCACTATTGCCCAGAATTACATTATTTTATTTATTAGTGAGACCTCCTCTGTCTTACTAATCCACACGGCCTTACATGGTGCCCGGCATGTAGCGAGAGTTCAATAAATACTTGTTAAATGAACAAATAAATATGTAATGAATCTGAAACACAGTGGGCCTTGAATACATGCTGGTCCCTCTTTCCTTACCCATTCCCAGTGCAGATTCCCTCCCTACCACCACCACCCCCAGTGCGTGCGTGCACACACACACACACACACACACACACACACGACCAAACTAAATCCCCAAATGGAACCAAAGACCAAACCCCAAACAAGAAAGCCCTGTGTTAGGAAGGGGATGCTAGGGGTCACTAGGGTTCTAAGACAAGTTGTAAGGCTTTGCCTGGCTTACTTGAGGCTGTAAGCAGTTCAGGTCACTGGAAAGGGCCCAGGGCAATCCCTCACTTCTCAGCATGAAGCTGGTAGGCCACTGAGCCCTGGGAATAACCTGCATTCTGTCTCTGGTTCTGTGGCCTTATGGGGGGTGAAGAACGTGTATTGTGGGCAAGGACGGGTCTGGTTCATTCACACCATGTCCGGTGCCCTCAGCTCAGAGTAAGTGCTCACTGAATGCTTGTTAATGAATAAATGAATGAGGGTTGGGTTGGACAGCAAAAAACCAGAGGGGACTGGCCACTAGTGTCCATGGGCATCACCAGCTTGGGACATGGTGCCAGGTACTGCCCAATGCCACCAACTGAGAGTACCTACAATAATATATCCTCTGTCATGCCCCTGCTCAAGAACCTGTAATGGCTCCCACTGACTCTGAGAAAAAGTTTGGATTCTGTAGTCTGGCGTTCAAGGCCTGCCTACTTTCCTCTCTCCCTGCCTCCTTGCCTCCCTGCCTCCCTGCCACTTTGCTTTCATCCATTCATCCATCTCTCCATCCCTCCATCCATCCACCCACCCATCCTTTCATGCAATATTCACTGAGTGCTCACCAGGTTCTAGACAATATGCTAGGTGCTGGGATCACTTCTGTAATAAAATTATCTCACCAAATATCCATCTGCAAATCCTGTCTGCTCTACCTTCAAAACACACAAACAGTGTGGTTACTTCTTACCACCTCCACAGTCTCTGCCCTGGCCCAAGCCACCAGCTTCTCACCAGGCTCACTGCAAAAGCCTCCTCCCTGGGCTCTCTGCCTCTCACCCCTGCACCCCGCCCCCCCATCTGTTCTCCACACACAGCCAGAGGCAAATCAGTCCCTCTTCTGTTCTGAATCCTCCTGTTGCTCCTGTCATTCACCAGGAGAAACCAAAGTCCCTACAATGGCCCACGAAGCCCTGCATAATTTGCACTCCCCACCCCCCTGTTACCTCTCTGAACAACTCTCCTAACCTCCCCCTTGCTCACTCCCCTCTCTGGCCTCCTCACCATTCCTTGAATCCAGTGAAAATGCATCCACCTCAAGGCCTTTTCACTGGCTGCTACTTCTGCCTGGAACCCCCTTCCCCAGACAGCCATGTGGCTTCCTTGGGTCTCTGCTCAAACGCTCCCTTCCCAGGGAGGCCATACCTGACCCTCTCTTCGAAACAACTCTCTTCATCTTCCTTCCTCTGCCTTATTTTTCGCCATACTTGACGTGCCACTCACTTATGTCTTGCTTCTTTTCAGCCCCTTGACTGCAAGACCAGGAGGCAGTGAACTGGCTTGTTGCACTTAGCGTGACGTCCTCAGTGCCTGGAGCACAGTAGGCCCTCAGCAGACGGCTGTTCATGGAGTGAACGACCCCCCCCATTCCTTAGGTATGGGTGGTTATTTTCTTTCTCAGAAGGACTTTCACATTCCTTCAGTCAGTGGTTCCCCAGGGTCTGTTGTAGTCACCCCTTTGGTCTCTCATTAAGCAGATTTGCAGACCCTTCCCCAGCATCAGATTCACAGGTTCTCCCCAACCTACTTTCCCTCTCACCATCTCTGGCCCTTTCTAAAAGGCCCGCACACCTGCTGGGACTTCCGTGGCCTCTCCCTTGATGCCCCATCCGTTCCAAAAGCCCCTTCAGCTTGCCTGTCTACCATCTCGTGACCGTCTGCTCCTGTTCACCTGGATACCTGACCAGCCTCCTCATGGGCCTCCAGCCTCATCCTTCCAACCTGCTATCCCCGCTGGGGCCACGGGATCTTCCAAATGAGCCGGTCTGGTCACATTAGTCCCCAGCTTAGAACCGTTCAGCCCACTGCCCTTGGCTTGGCCTGGCTGGCTCTCCGGCCCAGCACTCACCGCCCCCGCCTGCCGCCTTCTGCTCTGGGCGGCTGGTGGCGGGCGGCTTCCTCCCCCGCTCAAGCTGCGCTTTTGCCTGGAGCACCCTTTCCACTTCCTACCTTCCTTCCAGTTGACTAGCTCTTATTTATCCTTCCACTCGGCTGCCATGTGAGGACCCCTTGAGGTGGTTCCCTAAGAGCCCAACAAAGAGCTGGTGGGGGGTGCCTCCTCTGGGTCTGCCCCCGCCCCCCTCCCCCACCCCAGCTTCCCCAAGCCTGGTTGATGGCACACGGTTTGCAATGACTGGTCACCCTGCCAGACCCAGACTCTGGGACTGTGAAGCGACTGTCGTCACGGTCAGGCGTTGGGAGTCAGGCTGCTGGCTGGGTGCCCTTGGGCGGCTCGCTGTCTCAGAGTCTCAGTTTTCTCATGTGTGCAGTGGGCTGGTGCCTGCCAGAGGCCTGTTGTATTAAGTGAGCTGCAGAGCACTTAGAACAGCACCTGTGTCTGTGCACCTGTGTCTGTGTCAGTCGGCAGCATCATGATTCGGAAACTGGCCCAGGGAAGAAGCCCGGGGGGCTCTGACCTGTAGGGGCGTCTGGCTGCCCAGGGCCTCCTCTTGTGTGCTGGGGGGCAGGGGCTGGGTTAGGGGGACAGCACATCACCTTGGCCTCTGACTTTCTCCTTTCTAAGAAGCTTCAGTTTGCTTCAGTTGATATTTTAAAATAAGAGCCTGTTCTCTGACTCTACCTCCTGCCCTGGTTTGCGCATGGCTTTTTTTAGCCGATCTATTGCATCCAGCCTTTTTACGGGAGCCAGATTCCTTGCCCCCCCCCCCCCCCCGCCCCCGGGTCTCAGGGCTACTTGTTGGGGAGTGGGTGATGACGTACCCTGCTGTGCCATGCCATCCGCCATCCACATCATCGAGGGGGAAGGAGGGAAATGCCCACCCCCGGCGCACCCCAGCCAGACTGCACTGGGCACCGCATGGACGCTGGCACCTGACTGTGGTAATGAGGGCACGGAGAGGGCGTACCACAGCCGGTAAACGGCAGAGCCGGCGGCTTGCAGGCCCGTGCCCTCTGCACTAGCCTCCACGGCCTCTCATTCAAGGACTGCTGAGGGGCCAGGATGGCCATAGTACTGGGACAGAGTAAAGTCACAGGTATGAGTACAAAGACCCCACGGAGAAGGAACAAAACCCCTAGGAACTTCTATCTGCCAGCGAGGGAAAGAACAAACAGGAGAAGGAAGCAGCAAATTGCCAGATTTTGATGAATCTACGTTGGATTGTGAGTGGCACCAGGACTGTACATACCATTAAGAAAGAAAAAGCACTTCCAATAAAACCAGGGTGCGCCATCAGCTGCAAGACGTATCCCGGACTCGGGGAACGTGACCACGTGGAAAAAAATGTGCGTCCCCATATGGACAAAACGTTACTGACCGTGGTCACATCAGGTCACTGTGGGATGTGGGGAGAGGAAAAGGCGCCCGTTGTAATGGACCCTTCTGTAGCAAGCCATGTGTTTTAACAAGCATGCCCTTAGTTTTGTAATTCAAATGACTGCAGTTTAAAAAAGGAAAACAGGGTTTTCCAAGTGGTAGCTGCCTGGTTTCCTTTCTGGCTACCTCCTGGCCTGGGGACACAGTAATTGGCAGCTCTGGGTGCCCTGCTGGGGACTTGCATGGGGGAGGGCAGGTAAGCACCAGGCACGCTCTTTCCAGAGCTCGGTCTGTGTGGGTCTAATCAGCAGAAATTTCCCTTTATTAAGGCCTGGCCCCCAAACCCATCATTAAGTGCTCTTCAAGCTTGAAAGTCCACAGTGGACCGACCACAAACAATGTGACAAAGCCCAATTTCCCAGAGAACAGGACAGCTGAGAGCTCTTCCTCCTAGACCTTCCTCTGCTTTATTCTGCCTCATCCCGTGCTACAGACCTACAGACTCGTCTGTCCATCTGTCCTTTACCGCCCTCCGCCCAGCTAGAATGTAAAGGGTGGGAGACGCAGATGGCATTGCTTTCACTGAAGGCTGCACAGAGAGGCTCACTAAAGGCAGGGGAGTTGAGTGTGGGGTCCTAGGCAACTGCCCACAATCATTTCCAGCCCCTCCTGTAGATACTAGGTCAAGAATGAGTTTGCACAAAACAGAAAGCCTCCCCCAGGGCTAGCCCTTGAATGCAACAGTCAGCCAGACAGACAAGCTTCCTGTCCTCAAGGAGCTGATTGTCTAGAGGGGAGACAGACAACAAACAAGGGAATAAATACAGAAAAGAATGTCAATGTGATAAATTCTGTTAAAACACAAGTGCCATGACAGGGGAAGCTCTTTTTAATAGATGAGGGATGGCCTCAGTGGGGAATTGCCACTTATCTTGATGAGAAGGAACCTATCATATAGAGAGAAGGAGAGAAAGCATTCTAGATAGTGACACAGCATATGCAAAGGCCCTGAGACAGGAAAGAGGTGGATAAGTTTCAGGAATGGGAAGGAAGCCAGTAAGCTAGAGAAGAGTGAGTGAGGAAAAAAGGGTGGGATGAGTGGCCAGACACTGAGAGGCTATGAAAGGAGGCTGGGTTTTATCCTGTGCCTCATGGGGAAGACTGCAGAGTTTTAAGCAGGGAGCACCACAGTCTGATTCGTATTGTTAGAAGAGTCCATCTGGCCACTTAGGGAGAACAGATGATGGGGGGCCACAAGAGAGGATGGGGGGAACCAGTGAGGGAGGTCGCCCTTTCATTTATTCAACATGTGTTTATTCAACAAAATTTTAATGAAATCTCTGAAAAACACAAAAATAAAAATAAATGAAACTTATTGGCTAAGGCACATCTCCAGAGGCCCAGTGTCTGCTGCCTGGGTGCTTATAATAACAGGAGAGTCAGGAAGGTCTTCCTGAACAAGGAGACATTTCATTGGGGTCTTGAAGGATGGCTAAGGGTGTTCCAGGGGTGGGCATGGCTTGGGCAAAGCCTCAGAGGTGACGGGAAAGGTCAGTGTGAATGGGAGCTGTGCTCCAATTTGTATAAATGACTAAATTCCTGACCAGCTTAGTGCATGAAGTAATTCACTGACAAAGAAGTGGTATGAAGGGGAAGTGTGGAAGATGCTGGAAGGGTAGGTGGGGGATAAATCACAGATGGGGGCTGAGGAGACTTGGCAGTGGGGAACACTGAAGACCTTGACCAGAGTGACAGGCCAAATGGGCATTCTGAGAAGGCGTCCCTGGTGGCCATGAAGGAAACTACAGCAAGATTCAGGCAGAGAGAGCAAAGGGGAGTGCAGGCTCGTCTTCCCACTCTGAATCTATGAATAATAACAATACTAGTACTACTGACAATAGATGCTTCATAGAGTTTCCTGTGAAGAGCATCAGGTACTGTTCTAAGCTCCTTACACCTATTAAATTATTTAATCTGTGCAAGAACGCTATGAGATGGGTACTGTCATTTACTCCCATTTGCAGGTGAGGTAACTGAGGTACAGCCAGGGTAGATCACTTGCTCAGGGTCACACAGCGAGGAAGCACTGGGGCTGGGAATCAAGCCCAGGCTTCTAGGCTCTAGAGTCCACTCTTAACCACTGCCCTGTGCTGTCTTCTCCGTTTTACACCCCACAATTCTCCATCCTGGGATTTTGTCTCCTTGACAGAGAAAACCCCCTTTGGACAGTGCCTTTGGCTGCCCTCCGAAGCCCTAAGAATACAGCTACACATCCCTCCACGTACACTAACTGACCAGCTCCCACTCACAGCACAGTTGCTAAGCAGGCGAGTCCCTGATCCTCTCTGAGGAAGCTGTGTCCCCCTCTGTAGAGTGAGGATAGAATGCCATTCACACGGATGGACATGAGAACTGCGTGTCAGACACTGGTGTGGTCATCACAGTCGCCACCAGGCATGGAGCAGGGGCTGGGCAGGGTCTTTGACTCCCATCTTGCATCATCTCCACAAGGGCGACAGCCATTTCCCCCACCAACACAGGTGACAACACTGAGGCTCAGAAAGGAACAATAACGCACCCACAGAAACAGTTTGGCAGAGTCGGGATCTGAATTACAGTTCCCTCAGTAGGGCCTAGGAGGCGCTTAAGGCATTGAAGACTTCTCTTCAAAATGTGGATCTGGTGTGACTCCAACCCTACGGGGGTACTGGGATGTCTTTTAGGGAATGAGGATGAACAGCAAGGATGTGGCTGATTCCTGGGGCCTGGGCCTGTCACTGCCAAGGGGTCAGCCTCAAGGGTCTCCTGAACTTGCTCCCATGCGCAGTTATGCTGGGGACACAGCCGGGTATGAATGGCCCTCCTCCCGGCTTAGGGTCTGGCCCAAGGCCTTGCCCTTTCTCCTGGAGGGTTGAGGGGTATGGCAGCCGATATCATGATGGGATCCCGGCCTTCAGTACTCTCTGCAACCTCAGGCAATGCTGCTCCGGGCCTCAGTTTCTCCTTGAACCCAAAGGGCACAGCAGGATGATAAGGAGCTGGGTTTCCTCGCAGCTCTAAGAGTCTGCCCAAACCACTGCACTTCTCCAAGACTGGCTCTCCTCCCCTCTAAATGGGACCACTGGCACTTGGGAAAGGTAAAGGAAGGCACGCTTGCTGAGCGCCTAGCACAGCCAGTGCTCGCTTAACAACAGCTGCTATGATTATCCCAGCTTACCCCCAAGGCTGCAGCAGGGCTCAGGGGAGCTCACCATGCAAAGGCTTGTCGGCCACTTTCCAACACTGGTGTTTGCATTCGCTTTAAGCTGCTGCAGTCCCATTGTAGAGGTTTGACTCGAGTTCAGAGAGATTCCCTGGAGAAGCTTTTGGAGGGCCCAAGGCAAGGGAAGCTGTTGGAATTCCCTTCTCTTGAGGCCATCGGGGCAGACTGTGGCCCCTGAGAGGGCAGAGGACACTCTTAAACAACTCTGGAGCCCAATGCTCAGCCACACTGGGCATGAGCACAGGGGTGGCCGAGGCCCCAGACTTCTTCCTCTACTGGTCCCATTTAACAGATGAGGAAACTGGGGCCCCGTGAGATCCAAGGACTGTGGTTGTTGAGGCAAAGTCTTGGACACATAAGTTACTCATGGTCCGGTCCCCAAGCTGGACATTAGCTCTCAGCTGCCACCTCGCACCTGGGGCTGTCCCGGCTGTCTCTAGAGCTAATTCATCTCCGGGTTTGGCCAGGAACTGGGCACACGGCCTGGCACAGACCAGCTACTCAGCCAATATTGGTTTTATTGATTTACATTCTCTTCCCTCTTCAAGATCCTCTGAGCTTGGAAACTTGAAATTGGCTGGAGGTGGGATGGAGAAAGGCCTCATTTTAATCTGAAGTGAGTCATGTAAGTTGATAAGTTTAGAAGTGGCCTAAAGAGCTCTTGATCTCCTGCCTTCAGATAGTTGCTAGAAGAGACTGGTTCTCAGCAATCTTTGCATTGCAAACGCACATGTAAGCATGGACACTGTCGCGCTCAGCCTGGGTCCCCCCCATGAGCCTGTGGAGCGGGTACCCTGGCTGCTGGGCTGTTATACCTTCTCTGCAGAATTGCCCTGGGCTGAACGGGGGCTGCTGCTGTCTCAGGCTTGCTCCTGAGGACCTCCACCCCAGATCCACACGTGTGTGCAAACACACAGCCACGAGCTCCTTCCCTCCAGCCCTGTCCCTTGCCTATGACCTTGACTAGCAGCAATGCCTGGGCAAATTTGAATCTTAGCCATTTAAAGTCCTAGGGGGCACATCTGGCCCCAAAGTCCTTGTTTTAAAGATGGAAATTAGTGCCCAGAGAGGGACGGTGATGGGTCCAAGGTCACTTGGGCTGTTCGTCAGGCTAGGCTGCACCCAGGTATCTCCTTCCGCACTCCCACTTCAATCCATTCTGTGGCCCTGTCTGCCCAGTGACTGGGCCAGGCAGCTAACCACGGCTTTTGCTCTCTCCAGGAGGGAGTTCTGCTGCGTCAACCCTGCAGTAGCCACTGAGAAGGCCGGGAAGTGCTGGCTGGTAGGCATGCAGGGTGGCCGGCAGACTCTGCTCACCTTCGGCATGGCCCAGCTCAGCCCCCTCCCCTGTACAGTGGTGAACAAGCAGAAATGTGAAGGGAGAAGGAAACCACTTCTGAAGAGAGCCCTGACCCAGAGGGTGCTGTATCTGGCTGCAGCTTCTTCTAGAAACCCGCCCTCCCCGGGCAAGGACCGCTTTTCCATAAGAATCAGAGTCCTAGGGAAAGATGGCAATATTGAGCTGCAGCCTGGACACTGGGGAGAGCCAGCTGTGCGACCTCGGGCATACCCACATGGCTCTTGGCCTCAGCTGCCCCATCTGTAAAACAAGTGCAGTCTGTATTGTTATTATTTTATTGAGCCCAGTGTCTATTTCAGCTGCCATTTATTGAACTAGAAGAGACTCATTAGAAGTTCATCAAAAAACAATTGCCTTCACTTCTGCCAAGCATTGCCCTAAGCACTTTAATTTTACTTAATTCTCCTAGCCATCCTATGAATTGGAGACTTTCGTTATTCCATTTTATAGATGGTGGCACTAAAGCACAGAGACGTTAAAACTTGCTCTAGGTCACACAGCAAGGAAATGGTAGAGCAGGAATTGGAATCCCAGAATCTGTAATTTAAACTCCTCCCTGTACTACAGTCTTTGTTGCTTGTTTTGAGCTGCCAATTACTAAGCACCTACTGTATACAGGCACTCTGCTAGGTACATGATTCACACATAAGCTTGCCGACTTCTCACAATAGCCCTGGGAGGAAGAGGAAACAAAGGTTCCTGCATGGTGCACAGAAATGCCCAAGGTCCCACAGTGACTGAGCTGGGGAGGCAGGCAGGAGACTGGCTTGTTCCCCCCAGCTTGGTCCTTTATAGGTTTTATCTTATTTATCGTATTTCACTGAATCTAAGGTGCATCCATTGTAAGATGCATTGCTATTTTACATATACTTCAGAAAGAAAAAGGCATGACTGGCTCTCCTGTGACATGCCACCAGTTATAATAGGTGCCCCTCTTTCCGAGATGTCAAAACATGCATCTGGGAACCTACACAATTCAGCTGTATTCACAAGAACCCTATAAGGTGGGCACTATTGTCCCCATTTTACAACTGAGGGAACCAAGGCTCAGTGCCCAGGTCTTGGCTCTGATGCTGCATCCTGAACCACCTGCTAACGTGGCCGCAAAGTCAGCCCACGGGGGATATGTACCCTGCCCTCAGGCATAGGTCAGGGCACTGAGAAGACGCAACACAGGCAGCAGAAGCCCAGCACCCCTTGCTCTGGACGAGGCCTTCACCCAGTGCAGAGGCCTCAGCCAGACTGGGGGATACCCCAAAATGGTTTCTTAAGGATCCCCCACTGCTTCACAGCCTTGACAGAAAAATGTGCCAGCTCAGCTTCCCATGCCACCCTTGACCTCTTGCTCCAGCCCAGTGAGGCGGGGGTTTGAGGGGGCCAGGCTGGAATGAGCTCTTCTGAACATTCCCCACGCCTCCTGCAAAGCAGTCCCTGGGGTGGCCAGACGTGGCTCTCTGGTGCAGCCCAAGCCAATGTGGAGAACGCCACAGCTTTATAGAAAACTGCTCTCGGGGTGGGCCTGGGAGCCCCACAGAGATCTGCTTCCTTCCTTCAAAGCTCTATGGCTCATGGACCCAAAACAGGGTCATTCATGCCTGGCTTCTTCCCACAGGCTTTTCAGCCTCATACACTCCACCACAGCACAACTTCCCCGGGCCTTTGCAAAAATTAAATCCACCTGCCTGCCTCCCCTGGGACTAGGACTTGCCTCTTCCAAGGCCATCGTTAAGGAAGCCCTCTGGGGGCCTTTTTCCAGAAGCAGGAGAGAAGTTCAACATTTCTGAACATCTGGCGTGACTGGGGCTGCATTTGTGACAGTTTTCTATCCATCACATTACACACTGTCTTGTTAGGCAGGTTGCTTCAACTCCACTTTGCATGTCAGGGCGCCAAGCTCAGCAGGGCAGAGCTACTGGCTCAAGGTCACAGCAGTAAACACGGGCATTAGGATTTAAATTCAAGTCTTTCCGATGGCACGAGAGGAGGCCGTTTTAATATCCATCTCTGGACAGGCCCTGAGCCAAGTGGTCCCTTAGCATTACTTTACTCAACCCTTACAGAACAAATAATAGTATGATGATGATAACACTATTGCTATTTCCATTTTACAGATGACGAAACATCCTCTGAGCCTTCAATGGGCCCATAACTCCAGGCCAGGCACTTCGGCTGAATCCCACTTGCCTCTCATGACATCTGGGAAGGTGGGTACTTTCACGGATAAGTAAACCAAGGTTAAATCTCTAGTTTGACCACCCGGAGCTATCTAGTGGTGGAGCCACTTGGATGAGGCCTGGAATAAGCAACTACCCTCCCACACCTGAAATGAACAAATATTTGTAAAGTGCTTGAGGATATATTTTAGCTATCAGTAATGACTATTATGATTATTAGCATTTTAGAACTTGGCGATTACCCCACCAGGTTGGTGCTGCTGTCCCCATTCTCCAGATGAGAACCACGAGGTCCACAGAGAATGAATGGCAGAGATAAGAAGGCACTATGGGCTCTCAACCCTGTGCTGTGCAGGTCTCCTGGGCCTAGTATAGCCCCTTCATACCTCCAAGCTCCCCTGCCCACCTCCAGCTCTCCTTTCTGGAGCTCAAGAGCCGTGGGTCTGCACAGGACGGGCTGGAATGCCTGACCCATGGGTTTCTGGTTATGGGCAGTCCCCAGCCAGCTCTAAGAAGATGGAAAGGAGAAAGAGCACCTGAGACCTGGGCTCAAATCCCAGCTGTGCCCCGCACTTGCTATGTGACTCTGGCATGTTCTTAACTTCCCTAGGCCTTGGTTTCTTTATCTGTAGAATGGGTGTTTGTGAGGAATAAATGAGACACCGTACAAAGGACTTCCCAGCAGTAAAGTAGTAGAGTATCAGTGATTAGAGTGGGCTGAAGTGTCCCTCCCCAAATTCATGTCCACCTGCAACTTCAGAATGTGGCCCTATTTGGAAATGGGTCTTTGCAGATGTATTTAAAGATCTTGAGACAAAATCATCCTGGAGGGATGGGCCCTATGTCCAGTGACGGGTATCCTCATAAATAGAAGAGAGGACAGGGAGACACACCGAGAAGGTGATGTGAGGATGAAGATGAAGACAGAGATTGCAGAGAGGCAGCCACGAGCCATCGAATGCCAGGGATCGCTGGCAGGCCCTGGAAGCTGGGGGTGAGGCAGGGAGTGCAGTCTCCCTCGGGGCCTCCAGAAGGATCCGGCCCTGCTGATCCCTTGAGGTCAGATGTCCAGCCTCCAGAACTGTGACAGACTACATTTCTGTTGTTTCAAGCCACCCGGGTTGTGGCCATTTGCTTGGGCGGCCACAGGAAACAGACTGTGACAGCAGTTCGTACCTCAGCCTTGCAGTGTCTCAGACCCTTCACCCCAGGGCCAGCTGACAGGAGAATGTGCCCTCACTGAGGACACTAGGCAGGCAGGATCACTGTTCCCTCTTTCCAGGGGAAAGCATGAGGCCAGGGGGCTGACATGACTTGCCCGAGGTCACCTGTCCCTGACTGACCTGGGCCCAGAAGCTGGCTCTCCTAACCTTTGGACCAGGCTTCCTCCCTCAGATCGGGGGACCTCTGGAGCCTCGGAGACCGCAGCCCTGGCCTCCTTCCCCTGCCTCCAGCAGGCCGGGCCATCTTGCCCTCCACTCCTCTGACCCTGTAGGACTTTCCTATATTGCACAGGATGCACCTAAGGCCTTGAAAACGCTCCCTCTGTCCATGGCAGGGCTTCCTCCTGCAGACGCAGGTGAAGCCCTCACACATCCCCTGGCTTCCAGTAGGTTCTCAGGGGTTGCTGCAAGTGTCACCTATTTTGTCTTGTCCTCCTACAGCAGCCCTCTGAAGTGGGCACCACCTCCCATTTTACAGATCAAAAACCAGGGCTGGAAGAGGCAAAGTGACTGACTCAAAGGTCAAACTCTTCAACGGCCAGGGTAGGTTTCAAACTCACACCTCTGATTCCCAATCCAGACGGATTCTCGAGCTCCACAACGTCCATTCACTGAGCCACCCGTGCAGACCGCGCCCTGAGCCCAGCCCTCTATGTCCATTACTTTTCTCACTTGCCCCGTGCAACGACCTGAGTGATGGGTACACTTCCTGACCATCCACAGACGCGTGAACTGAGCTTCCACACTATTTACTGCCTTGAACTCCAGGGCTTTGCTCTCTTCCCCATCTCCCACCACCACTGACTGTCTGGGTCCAGGGGCACATTCTCCATAAATATTTTCTTGTTTGAGGCTCCCACTGGAAGGGAGAAATGGATTACTGCATGTTCAGTGTTCTGGCCTTGGAGGGGGCAGGGTGGACCGGGGGACCCAGATTCCAGGCAGAAGACCCACCCCTGCCTCCCACACTGCTCTGTGTGCTCCAGGAGGGGCTGGGGAGGGAGCCTGCTCACCCCCCACAAAGTGTGTATGCATGTGGCATCCAGCACCTGCACCCTAGACTGCTCTGCTGCAGCCCCCGGGAGCGAAGGGGGGTTGAGGGGAATCATGCTGTGCACCTCAGTGTCCCCCACGGCCTCAACCTTCACCCTGCACCCATGATGTGCCAGCTGCTTCACACACATTACTTAGAATCGTCCCTACAGCCCTGCTTTAAATCTGTTCCCCTTCTACAGAGGGGAAGATCGAGGTTTACAGAAGATGAGCCATTTCCCTCACTGTCACAGAGCTGGGGAGAGCCATCACCACGACTCAACCCCAAGGCTCGGTAAGTCTCTTAGGAGCACCCCGCCCAGCCACACTGCTGAGAGATAGCCTTGTTTGCAGCTGGAAGGTTGACTGGCCCTCAGAAGGGCCTGATTTAGCTGTGCAGGGTGCAGCCAGAGCCTGGCAGTGGGATGGGGACTGGAGGGCTGGAGACCTGAGCATCCATCTCACTTTGCCACCAAATTGCCAGGGGACCTCAGTTTCCCCAAATGTGGCAGGAGCTGGTGAACAGCATGGTGCCCAGGTTACCCCCAGCTCTCAGAGCCTCGGAGCTCCCCCAAACCTATTCTTAATGGCCTCGGCTCCCCCAGGTACAAAGCTATAGAGGTGAGAACCCTGGGACACCTGTGAAAATGCAGCTCTCAGGACCTCCTGAATCATTGGGTGGGGGGACCCAGAAATTTGTCCTCCACCAGGTGATTCTTTAGGTCCAGTAATGCTTGAGCCCCACCAGCCTAGAGATTTCCCTTCCTTGCTTCCCCTCCTGACCTTGGTCAACTGCAGCAGCAAGGTGCTCCCCTGCTCTGGCTCCAGGCCCTGATGTCAATCACACCTCTATGCACAGCCCTCTATAATGCTCAAGGCTCTCGGACAGCTGGGGGGTAAGGCAAGGCAGGAACAGGCATGTCGGGCACAGAGGAGGCGGCTGAGGTGCAGAGGGACAAAGCAACTTGCCCAAGGTCATACAGCTGGTCAGAAGTAGAGGCTGAACTGGTGTGCTCATCATTTTAACTCGGAGTCAAACATTTGGAGAAAAGCAGGGGTCAAACAGGCCCCTGTTGCTTCATGCCTGGGACCTGAGCGAGCTGGTAAGTATCCTTCTCTCCAGCAAACACAGTGTGATCTTTGACAAATCCCTTCCCCTGACTGGGTCTCATTTCCCTGTTATGAATGGGTCCAGGCCAGGTAACTTTTTAGAAAGCACATGTCTGCTTTGGCTTTCTAGGTGCCTTCGGTTCCACCAGGTAAGAGGGTGGCACAGCTGTCTAGGACAGGGCCACATGTGCCTGTGGAGGACTCTGCTTTTACCCTCAGGAGACTCTCTGGACCCTTTCTTGGAGCCTCATCTCCCAAATCCCAAGTTCTTGGACTGCTGGTTCCCACGATGTTGGCACCCCAAACTGGAGCTGACCTCACGGAGAAAGGGAGGGGAGGGTCTAAGAGGGCAGGCAGGGAAACTGACAGCCTGGCTTCCACCCTGTCTCTGCCATGTTGCAGCTGTGTGACTTTGGGTAAGTGTCTCCACTTCTCTGTGCAGCTTCCTCATCTGTGGCATGGGAATAACATGGCTATGGGAGGCCCCACGGAGGTGATGGATGCAGAACAGTTAGCTCGATGAGAGCTAGCTGGCTTATTATTATTCACCCAAGTCTCCTGACCCACACCTGTGCTAGGTGCAGGGAGAGGGGGAGGGGCCCCAGCACTGCTGTCTCTCTACAGCATAAGTCACAGGCAGCTTTTCTGATCTGGGGTCTGGAGAAGACTCTGGGGGCTGCTGGCGGGGTCCTGGGCCCCAGCTCTCAAAGACTCCACACCAGTGGGCTAGTTTCCTCGGGCCAGAGAATGGGGGTGCTGGGGCCAGTCCAGACCCCTGGTAGTCTGGGCCATGGACAGCAGCTACTCCTTCCCTCTCCTCTGTCCCCTTTCTAATTCCAGGCAACCTTCTCTGCAGCACATCAAGAAGCTAAGGCGGCCTTTGCTGAGCCCCATCACAGCTCCCTCGGAATCTGGGCTGGCCCTTGGCTGGCCAGTGTCCCTCTGTCCTCACAGGTAGGTCCCCAAGGGCCAAGCCTGTCCCCAGTGCCCACAGAGGCACCTTCACTCGCATGGAAGATGCCTGGAGGCTGAGGGGTGGACGTGTGCACGCAGCATCCACAGAGGTGCTGCATCTGCGTGCCTGGGCCGTCTTCGTACATGTGCAACCTACATTCATTCACCTGTGGGCACGTCCCAGCATGCCAGGTGCCTGCTAACGTGCAGACAGGCGTGCAGATGGCATTCGGGACACCACATACGTGCGCTCGTCATTTTCACATGGGGGCCAGCCCTCACGTGGCCACGTGCCACACTCGTGGCTGCCACCGGGCATCGTACGCAGGCCAGTTAGCCCCTCGGCAGCCTACCGCGTTCCCGTGAGCAGGCATTAGAGCTACAGCCATGTGTGGTATGCCGCGGGCACAGGTGTGTGTGTGCATGATGCATTCATGTGCATGCTGTAGTTTGCAGGTGAGCGGGTGCTCTTCAGGGATATGAGTTGTATTCACATGTGCTGAGGTGTGTCTATGGGAACAGGAACTCGATGCGTATATGATTTGAACATGTACAATACACTACTACGTGTACTAGATTTGTATATGTGCATCTGTGCGGATCTGTGGCTGTGTATATGCCCTGATGAGAATGGGACTGGGGTACAAAGGTAGCTAAATAACATGGGCCTTTTGTATCTCTCCTGCACTCCCCCTACAGGGTTCCCCCAGAGCTGTCGTAGCCCCTCCCTGCCACTGCCCCTTCAATGAAGTTAACAGGCGGAGGCCCCCCGGGGGCCTGCGCTCCAAGCCCCCTCCTACTGCACACGTCAAAGGAGAATTTCTCCGGATGGCGCCTGCAGCTCCTGGAAATGCCCCAAACGTCAGCTCTGCCTCCTCCCCGCGATTTGGAGAGAAATGCAGGCAAGGAGGGGAGACCACTCTGTGCTGGGCGAGGGGCACTCAGCGTCACACCAAGACCCTCTGCTGGCTGAGCCTGCCTACTAGCTTACCCTTCTGAAGGTCGACCCTGGCTGGGCCTCTGCGTGGGGACCCCAAGACCCCTGGGGGCACTTCCCTGACTGGGGCAGGCCAGCCACAGAGACCCCTCCCCATACAACCTAGGTGAACACAGAACAGCCATGGAATGGCCACTTGGCTAGAAAGGGTGGCTGCCCGCAGTGGCCCACCCATGGGGAGTGCAGAGCCCAGCTGATGGGTTTCCCAATCCTGATCCTCCAGGGGTCAGGGAGGAGCCCCAGGTACCTAGCTCTGAGCCAGAGTCCACCCCGACTGGCAGAGGAACTAGGCTTCTGGGCTGAAAGTGCTAACTTCACCACCCAGCATGACTGCTGCAAAATGGCCTGGCCATCCCACTCCTGCCCCCCTTCTGGCCATCTTGGGGACCTCGGGACTCATCCCTGTCACCACATGCCTTGGCTGGCTTGACCTGGTGGTCCTGGCACATGGCAGCCCACCTGCTAGGGGGACCCTCTGTGGGAGTCTCCCCCTGCCTCTTTCCTGGAACCCAGTGGGGGCCGGGCAGGAGGCACCCTCTAGTCCTTTGCGTCTCCCTGGGACGAAGCTCAGACGGAAGAGAACCTTGCCCTGCTACCGGCTTGCTGGTCCTTGCATAACATCCATCCAGGGGCATTTGCTGAGCAGACGCTGCCGGCATCTACCTGAGACCTTGGGCATCCGCCTGTCCAAGGGCCCCTGCTCAAGTCCCCAGCACCCCAGTCCTATCCCCCAGCACACGGACCCTCGCAGTAGTGTCTCCCTCAGCGGCGGCTCCCAATGCAGCCTCAGCTGCTGCCAGATAAACAAGCCCGGCTCCCACCTTCCCCCCACCCCTTCCACGCTGCCGCCACCACCATCAGCACTGAAAAAAATCAAATGAAATGAAACAAAATAAAATGGGTGAGGGAGGAAGGGGAGAGCGGAGTGGGGCGCTTTTTATTTTTTATTTTCTCATGCTGGGGGATGCCGGTACTTACTTGGCTACGAAAATCACCACAAATCCAGCACGGTTTCCAGGCGGGCAGCCCCGTAATCTCGGTGCGGCAGCTGGTGCCGCGGCTGAGCCCAGCCAGCGTGCCCGGGTCCCTCTGCAGACTGTACCATCCTGCCCGAGCAGGTGGGGGGGCGGGGGGGGGCGGAGGCGCCGGCGCCGGCTTCTAGGAGAGCATCTCGTTGGCAAAATGCAATCTCGGGGGAGGCAGAGGCCGCCCCAGCGCTGCGCTGCCGGAGGCTGGGGGAGGGGGCGGAGGACGGAGGACCAGGGCGGGACGCGGGGAGGGCTTGTTCTGGTGGGGGGACTGGGGGAGGAGAGTGGGGGCAGGGGTGTGTGGACCGAACCACCACGGTGTTGTTTGCGGTTTTAATTCCTCCCGTGGGATCATGAGGAACTGAAGCTGGCAGAGTCCCAGGAATATGCCCGCTCTCCCAAAGTAGGAGGGAATGTCAAGGGCATGGTGAGGGTAGGGTTGAGGCTGAGCCAGGTCGGATTGGAGGGTGTCCTGGGACTGGTGGTGGTGGTGGGGGGGAGAGTAATAGGGGAGAGGAAGATTTTGCTCCAATGGACCCAAGTCATCCCCTACTTTCTGGGGGACTCCTTCCACTGTGTAGGGGGCTCTGGTTTCCTTCTCCTTTTGGTCAGGACACCCCCAGACCTGGGGGGGGCAAAGGTCACATGGGGGAGCAATGGACTCAACACAGACTAAACACATCTGTGGTTGCAGGTCCCACACAGCAGAGCCCGCACTGAGCTCCCTACTGCCATCTAAACACTACCCCTGCAGCCCTGCAGCCCCACCTCTGGGTACCCCCACCTGCCTGGGGGCTGCTGTTCTGGCAGAAGACCCTCTCAAGAGGCTATTTATCTGCTCACAGATGGCCACTGGCAGGGGTATAGCCACATGTCCCCTGTATGCACATAATCTACAGGGACATCTGTGATGTGTTGAGGGGCTGATCATGTTGGGGGGCACCAACCATGTCCAGAGACTCTAGGGACCCCCAGCAAGGAGTCTGCAAGCGTGCAATCCTCCCCGCCAACTGCCCACTTTTTCCTGCCTTGTATGCTACCAGTTTAAGTCTAGACCTGCTGCCCCTTTAAATCCAGACTGAGGGGAGGACGGACCTAGGAGCAACGTTAGGAGGTCACAGTAGGTGAAGGGGCTTCTCTTGGATTCTGAAGCCCTGCTCTCTACTGCCCTGCCCCCTTCAGGAGGGGAGCCCTGCTTGGGAGGAGGGCACCGAAGAAGGTGGCAGGACCTTCAGGACTGCTGTCTCAGGGTACCTGTCAGTGTGGTGGGGGCACATGTTGGGGGAGGGTCAGGGCTGGGGGTGGCCCGGGAAGGCAGCTCCAGATGGAAGCTGCCTCCTTCCCCCATCCCCACCCCCTGCCCAGTTCTGAGCTGCCCACCGAGCCTGAGCGTCCCGAGCTGCCTCTCCATCCCTGGGCTGGCACAGAATATCAATTTGTCTCGTTAAGCTGAAAGTCTGCACTGCACCAAAATCAGAACCTGGCCGGGCAGAGGGGCCGCGGGAGGCAGAGAGCTGGGAGTGAGTGAGCACCAGCGGCAGGGCCTCCATCAGCCAGGCCACGCTGGTACCCTTGCTCTTTATCCCCTCAAGCCCACCAAGGGGTCCCCTTCTGCTCCTGGGCCAGGCAGAGTGAGATGCAGGGAGGATGCTGAGAAGCTAAGGGTGCTGAGTGCTGGGCGGCCCTGGGCTCCACAGTGCCAGGGTGCCAGGCAGGGAAGACTCCTGGCTGGGGTTCCAACAGAGCAGCCCAGGACACAGCTCAGAGAGGCTATTGCCCCCACCAAAAGCCCGGGACAGGGAGCTGCCACATTGGCCCCTTCTTGGGGGCACGGGGGGGGGTTCCACTGGTCCCCCTCCAGGCAGACTTCTAAGTTAGACCCCACGGCAGGAGGGGCCAAGCCAGGAGTTCCTCATGCCTTCCCCATGGCCTAGAGGCAGCCCCTATCCCCCAACACAGGGTCACATAAAAGCATTCTGAGATGGCCAGGGTGAGGGTGGGCACAAAAGGGCAGAGGGTGAAGGGCCCATTGCATCTTACATGTGGTCAGAGTAAACGTGTCTGTGTCAGGAATCCCACTGTCATTTCTGTCACATCAGGGGTGGGGGGGGGCGGCAAACTGCTTTTCCTGATTACAAAACAAACAGCCCCACAAGGGGCCAGTTATGAGCCACCATTTCCACAGGAATAATCCTTTCTGTGTCCAGCACACTTTACAGTTTGCAAAGACCACTGCAGAACAGTGAGTTGTTTGATCCTACCACTAGAACGACTTCTGTGAGCACCTGAATGACAGTGAGGAATTTGTGTGCAGCGGGCGAGCAGGACACGGTCTCTCAAGCCAGGAGGGGGTCAGTCAAACCCGTCACCTAAGCCTGAGGACTCCAAGCCCATGGCTCCCCCCCTGTGAAGACCAGCATGGTGTGTGCCTGTTGGGAGCCCCAACACTCATCCACTTGAAAGTCCGGAGTCCTGCCTGCTCACTGGCCCCTGTTTGGGGTGGGCTGGGCCTTCACCAACAAACACCAAACTCTCAAACTCAGGAGCTCATGGATTTTGGTTCCCAGAATCTAAGACTAGAACTGACACCTGGCTAAACTCCCATCTCCTTGGCATTTCAGGCTCTGTTGCAACACAGCCTCTGCATCCACAGCCCAATGATAGGACACCCCCTAATTTCTGAGGCAGCCCAAATGTTGACCAGCAGAGTCTGAAAGTTTTTCATTATGTTCGGCCCATGAACTCCTATTCATCCTTCAAAGTCCACCTCAAATGCTGTTTTCTCAGATAGTCCTTTCCAGATTCCACCAAGAGAATCAGTTCATGCAGACGTCTGGCCTGGCTCTGACCACACTGTATTGTGATGGTCTATGCATCTGTCTCCCTCACCGAGCTGTGACCACATCGGCTATGTCTCCAGAGCCCCAGCTCCCAGCACGTGGTAGGTGTCCCAATAAAGGCTTGAAGGAATCTGCTGCTGTGTGATTTTGGTTTATCAAATGTCAGAACCAGTAGGACCTTCAAGGACTCCTACCCAACTCTCCCATCTTATAATTGAGCAAACTAAGGCCTCAAGAAAGGATGTAAGGGGCTTGCCCAAAGTCATCTGGCCACAGACATTCGTCCCCTGTCCTGCCCCCGTGGCTCCCCTTCCTGCAGCAGACATACCCAGGGCATCTGGCCTGTCTTTCCAGGATATGTTGGCGGGCAGGGGGTACTGGGCAGGCAGAGGTGTTGCGAAATCTGACAAACAATGGTGCTAGTGTTGAAACTCCGGGAAGGTCGGAAACGGCAAGTCAGGGTGACCCACGGGGAAGAGGGGGAGAGAGGCAGGAGGCAGGCCAGGAGGATTACTGATAGCTTCTGCCTCCAGCATGATTTGGCTTATGGTGAACATGGATTGAGGGTCAGGTTGGGGGAAGGTATGAGAAATAGGGCAGGGGTGAGGGGAGAGCCAGCCCAGTCTGATTTTCAAACAGTCTTTAGTTGTCCAGACCATGTTTGGGCAAACAAATCCCAGGACCAGAGAGGAGTGGGAGTAGAGGGTTAGTCTAGCTGGGGATGAGTGTGGGGATGAGGTCGTCTGATGAAGGCTATTTGCATAAAGGAGACAGATGATGTAGATCCAGACGGGTCTGAGGGAGGCGGAATCAAATGCAATCAGAGGCCAGCTGTGTCCTCTCCGGGAGACACAGGTTCTCTTTTGCTTCCCCTCTTGAAGGGAAGGAGGAATGAGGGCTACATCTGCCTTTGCCTTGCCCAGCTCAGGGTCTTCTGACACCTGGGGAGGGGTCGTGGGGCAGGTTAACTGCTGTCATAAAGAGCTGCTGGCTGGACCCGTCAGAGGCTGAGAAGGTAATTCCAAAAGCTCCTCACAACCCTGCCTTGTCTGACCTTCACAAATCACCCCTGGAGAGATTGGGCTTCTTCCCATTTTATAGAAGAGAAAAGGAGAGAGACCTTAGTGACTTGCTTGGGAGGCACAGAGTCAGTGAGGGCCAAGGTCGAGATCTGAGCCCAGATCTGACCCACTTGAGCTTTAGACCTTTCCCTCTGTCCCAGCCTAAAGGTCCTCAAATTTGAGGCACACGACTCAGGCTCTTCTAGGACCATGACCTTGAGGGGCCATAGAATGTGTGTCTGGGGACCAGGCAGCCCAGCTTGTCCCAAGTCTCCCAACCACCTTGGGGCCCTATACCCATTCCCACAAAGGTCCCAAACTTCCTCAACCCACCTGATCTTGGGCTGTTTTGTCGCCAGACAGATCTGGGGTCAAATCCCTGCTCTTTCATTTCCTGGCAGTACTTGGGCAAATGACTCAACTTCCCTGAGTTTTCTCATCTGCAAAATGGGGACAATAATACATATTTGGCAGGGTCACAGGCTAAAGGAGAATGGTAGTTGGTATTAATAGGAAAAACACAGAGGGCGAGATTCTTCAGAAGGCCCCTGGGAATTGCGGGGTGGTGGGTCTCTTCCAGCCCCTCATCTTGTTGGATGATAGTTCTCTGATCCCTACCCCTATGGAGCTCGGGCAGCACTAGCCTTTAAGACCTTGACAGTCCAGGGCAGCCCTCTGACACGCAAACCCAGGCCCCCAGTTCCTGGCTGCTCCCACTGGTTCTTGCTCCCTCAGTGAGGAGGGTGCCAGCCAGTCTGACTTCTAACTTCAGCCGCCATTCCTATCAACATCCTACTGTGCCACTCACCGCATAAGCTTCACAACATCCTGGGAGGTAGGCCCTATTTTTCATTCCCATTTTACTGATGAGGAAAGTGAAGTACAGAGAGGTGAAATGATGTTGCCCAAGGTCATATAGTGAGTAGGGGAACTGGGGCTTGAAACCAGGACTACGTGAGGCCCCACACTGAGCCCACGGACCCCAAGGGAGGTGGGTGTGAACCTAGATCCAGGGAGCCATGGGATTTAATTTCCCACAGGTCAGAAAACCGGAGTGCAGAAGGCCTAGACTAGCCTTCCAGTGGGGCAGGGCAGGTGTGTGGTGATGGTTGACTCTGCTGCCCCTCTGTGAAGCCAGAGGTTAAGAATAAGGGCCAATTAGGAAGCTGGTACTTTTCTCCTGGAAGAACACAGAGCCTGGGGAATCAAGAACTATTCTGGGAGGACTCCCTGGGGGAGGTTGCCTTTTCCAGGCCTGGGAAACATGGTCTCATCCACGCTATCCCTTTGGTAATGCACATGCAAACACACTGCCCACTCCCATCTGTCAATCCTGCCTCCTCCCCTTGGTCTCCCTGCTTCTTCTCCTGCTATCCTTCCCCTGTTTACCTATCCCCTGCACCTTAGAGAGCTTTCTCAACTCCTCTAAACCCTTTTTGGCTGCCCTGTGCTCTCAGCATAAAACGCAAACTCCTTCCAAGGCTCATGAGGGCCGGATGACTATTCCAGACCCCTCCCATTATCCTCCATCCACTTTCCCCACACCAAGCCTCTCCTGCTCCTCACACATACTCTCACATTCCCTTGCCTCTGTCTTTGCATGCAACATCCACTCTGCCTGTGATGACTTCCCTTCCCACTTTTCTGCTGGGAGAACTCCTACTCATCCTTCAAGGCTCAGCTCCAGCAACCCCTCCTCTCTGAAGCCTTCCCTGATTTCCCCTCCATCATATTGAACCCCCAAGAAGAGTCCGTTGCTATTAACCTTCTTATGTGCATCTGTCACATCCATCAGGCTGGGGGAGTCCTTTGGGATAGGGAATGGATCTCATTTGCTTGTTGTATCCTCAGCACTGGGCACAGAACCTCAATAAATATCGATTGAGCTGATGAGTGCAGGTTCGTTGAATGAAAAAGCAATTCCCCTGGTGGTTTTGAACTGGTATTTGCCTCTCTCTGTGGCTCTGGAAATATTCTTTGCACTTGCTGGAGGTCTTGTTTTAAGATTTGCTATTTCCTGAGCCTGTCAATGAATGGGGCTCTCTCTGCATGCCCACTTTATGAAGAGAAAAAGGAAGACGTGAACTTCACTCCAGGGTCCCTCAGTGATGTCTCACCTGGGACAAGGATGCTGAGCCCTGGGTTGAACTCAAGGTGAGTTGATCACCTGGAGAGGAGTCCCTATCCCTAAATGTTCCCTTCCAGCTACCTATAGCCTGACATTTTACCATTAGTAATTCATTTCTTTGGATTATTCAATCTACAAATACCTACTTAGCTCTCACTGAATGTGAGGTACTGTGCTGGGGTTCCTAGTGAACATTTGTGTATTTGTGTTTTCACTCCTGCTGGAAGGCTGACTCCCTGGAGAAAGAAGAGAAGGAAGGAGGAAACAGAAGGAATAGGGACAATGTGTTCAGGACTGTCAGGAGAAGACAGAAGGGTATTTGTCATTTGCTGAGTGCCTACTATGTGCCAGGCACTTAATACAGAGCTGTATTTACTCCTCATCATGACCCCAGAATTCAGTGTTATCAGCCCTCAATTTAAAGGTGAAGAACAAGCCCAGAGAGGGTGAGTGGCTTGCTTAGGGGAGCACAGCTGTGGGGTATAGGACTGATCATTCAAACCTAGCACAGTATGCCCCACAGCCTGCCATTTCTCTGGATGTCCTGCTGAGGAGTCTGTAGGGCCCAGCAGGGGGAGAGGGTTCCCAGAGAGGACAGTAGCTGAAGAGTGACAAGTGAAAATACCGCAAGCCCAGAGGTCCACCTGCTGACTGACTGGATGGCTGGACACTGCTGGGATTTTAACCAATAAGGAGTTTGGGACTGAAACGCAGCCATCCTGCTGCCAGTATGTCCTCAAAATGGGTTGAAGGCCATGGCGACCACACCAGCCTTCTCTGCTGAGAGCTTTCCTTGTATGCTAGCGCACATATCTATGCACACACAAGTAACCTGCTTTGTGGACAGACAGTCTCACTCCCGTTTTACTGATGAGGAAACCGAGATCTAGAGAGTGGAGCGAACAAGCCCAGGATTACATAGCTAGAGGCAGAATTAGAACCCAGATCTTTCCTGGAAGGTTCAAAGAGGAGCAGCGGGGTTGTGAACTCACCCCTAATGAGGTTTCCAAGCAGCCAGGGCTCTGAGGGGGACCGAAGCTCTTGCCCTGTCACTCAAGCCCTCTCCCTTTGGGAGCTTCTCTGGCTCAGTCCTCCAGTGCACCCACAGGTGGCAAGGGAGTGGGGTGGGTCCAAAGAGCTTGGGAGCTGGAGCCCCATGGACTAGCTCAAATCCTGCTCCGGCCTGATGGGCTGTGTGATTTTGGGCAAGTCTCTCGATCTCTCAGGCCTCAGGCTTCTCATCTGTGTAATACGCATGGCGTCACCTGCTTCCTGCTTCTCTGTCTGCTCATTTGTTCAGCAAGTACCCACTGACATCCACCACTTGCCAGATTCTGCGCTAGGTGCTGAGGATACAGCAGAAAAGCTCATGGTGTCCACTTTCGAGGGGATTCAGAGACAGATATGAAATGAATGCACAAACCCATGTGAATGGACAAAGGGTGTAAGACAAAGGGGCAGAGGCCATGAGCACATTCCACAGGAGGACCTGGCCACCCTTGGTGGGAGCGCAGTGGGGAGTTGCAGAAGGTTTCCCCAAGGGGGGTGGTCACTGAGCGGGGCTCTGAAGTCTGAGCAGTCACTCACCAGGTAGAAGGAGAGGTGGTGTTCTGGGCAAAGGCCCCGAGGCTCAAAAGAGCTCAGCAATTCTCCAGGAACTGAAAGGGGGCCTGAATGCCTAGAAGGGAAGAGTGCAAGCAAGGGGCAGGAGAGGGGTGGGGGACTTAGCGATTACCCTCCAGATTTCTGTCCTTACCCCGGGAGCAGAAGGAACCTTAGAAGGATTTTAAGAATTAAACAGAATGAGGACGATGAAGCCCTTGGCGAGGTGCCTGCCACATGACAGAACTCCACGTTGTTAGACCGCTGTGCCACGGTAACATCACACCTGCCACGGGTAACACGGTCATGCAGCAGACCATGATTGCGGCAGACCCTGAGCCGGGGACTCATCGGCAAGGAGGAAAGGGCCTGCTGGCACTGAGTCATGGCTGTGAGGAGAACATCCAGTGGGCATGTGCTGGGAACTGAGGGGAGCCACCTGACAGAAGGGGACACTGAGGCCAGGAGAGGCAAAGGGCCCCTGGCCCTGAGTGTCAGGGGTGATTGAGAGACAGCTGTGGGTTCAGGACTCTTAATCCAGTGCTCCCTCCAGGACCCTGGACTGCCACAGGGGTAGCTCTACTTGAGAGCCGCTGGGCAGAAGAGATGGTATCGGTCTGCATTACAGTAGTACCGACAGGTGGCAGTGCCTGGACAATTACCACATGCCAGGTACTATTTGTTCTAAGAACTTTCCATGTTGTGGCTCATTTAATTCCTACCCTTTAAGGAGTAATTGCCATCCCCATTTTACAGATGGCGTAACGGAGGCCCAGAGAGGCCGTATACCTGGAACGAATTTGTCCCCCTGGCAGGGGTGTTGGGATTTGGACATAGCCCTTCTTCCCTACCCTGCTGTAAGTATGGGGAATGCCTGGGCCCTGCCAGGGTGTCCAGCAAGTGGTCAAAGGGAGCAGGGTTGAAGTGGGATGTGGAGCTGGAGCTGGGCCTGAGGAGGGAGGATGGGCAGACAAGCTTTCTGCCCTCGGAACACAGGTAGCGCCGATGCCGCCTTAGCGGCCTTCAAAGGCATCCCCGTGGGGGTGTCCCACTTTCTCCCCAGAGGAAATTCCCTTTGGGATCTGCCTATGAAGCTGGTTTGTGTGGAATCATGGTGCACCAGGGCTGAGAGGTGCTGCCATGCCACTCCATCAGCCCTGTCCTTCCGTTTTGCAGACGGGGATCCTGAGGCCTGGACAGGGGCAGCCACCTGCCTTGGACACATGCAGCAAAGCCAGGGCTGGGAGGCAAGTGGTGGCTCCAGGACAGCCCCTTCACCCCGTCAGAATTGCCTTCCCCCCCGGCTCCTGTCACCTTGTGGGGCCACCTTGCTCAACCTGTCTTTATAACATATGGCTCCAAAGAGTCCCGGCACAGGGGCCAAGCCACCCTCCAAGGAGACCCTGCATCACTGGGGATTTCCAGGCTGGGTCACTCCACAGGCCCTCTGTGGATGGGGCTGCCCTTCAGGCCGGGCCAGCTCTCTCACTACAAGGCCACTGACAGGTGGCCCGTGGAGGTGAGGTTAACTGCCGTGGGCCAGGGAGGTGTCCTGCTCTCTCAAGCCCTTCTTCCTGTCCCCAGCCTCCCTGCACTGGCATCCCACAAGCCAACATGCAACAGCGAAGTACAAGAAGGAAATGGAAGGGTCTTGACAAAGCATAAGGAGCTTCTCAGATACAAGGTGCTATTTCTTTCTGAGGCAGACAGCACATAGAGCGGAGTGTTTAGGGGTCACAGAGATACGGGATTGAACCCTGGCTCTGCCATTTACTATTGCGTGGCCTTGAGCTAATCATTTTGCCAATTAGAACGTCAGTTTCTCTATCTGTGAAGTGGGAATAATAATAATATAATCGATCTGGTCTTTGATTTCCAACAAAATAAGAGAGAATATGAAGGTATCACTGGTTCATTTCTTCAGCATTGAGTACCTACTACGTGCCTGGCAGTTGTGGGGACTGTTTCCTGGAACTGGGTTTTGTAGGAGGGGACTCAGTTGCAAACAAGGGAAGGTGGAGGACAGGCTGGGAGAGCCCTGCGGGGTGTCAGGTGGTGCCCCTGCTCTGTGCCCTCCCCGTGTGGGGTTGTCTCAGATCTCTCAGGACTTCTCTCAAGGGTTGTGACCATTTCCTCTGAGACTTGGTCAGGCCTCTCAGCTCCAGCCCCACAGAGGAACCACCCCCGAATCCCTGCCTGAAGGTCCTGCCCCGGCTCTGGTCCCAGAACTACCCCGGCTGGAGGCTGCGTGGCATGTGGCTGGGGTGTGGACTCACACACACCTGGCTGCAGATTCAGGTGTCACTGGCTGTGTTACCTTGGGCAAGTCACTCTACCTCTTGGAGCCTCAGTTTCTTCATCAGTAAGCTAGCGATAACGTCTGCCTCCGAGGATGTACTGAGAATTAGTTGAGATACTGCCTGTCATGTGTTACATGCACGTGTAGCTGAAAGCGGCCCACAAGCCCCTCCTCTCTTCCCTGAAGCGAGCAGGATACAAGTACCCCACCCTGGCTGGCTTGGTGTGGTGGGGTTCTGGGGTTGCCCATACTGGCTCCCGAGAGCCAACATTGTGTGTAAGTGACGTCACGCGGCAGCCGCGATCTGCCAGGGGTGCGGGCATGTACACCACCGAACCTGGCGAACTCTACAAAGCAGGGCACCTGCTCACCGGCACACCACTGAGCCCTGGGTGGGAGCTCAACACTGCTATCTGGAGTCTGTTTCCCGGGGACCCATTTCTGCCCTGGCGTCCCTTGCTCCGCTCCTCTGATGGCCCTTGCCCGTCCCCGCGCTGGTAACCTGCTCTTGGGATTTCTCTCCTATTCTCCTGCTGTGGGCTTGCCGGGATGGTAACCCTGCCTGAAGGGATTCAGTGTCAGATGGGGTGAGCCTGATGTGGCCCTGCTCTAGAACATGGTCAGCCACTGACCTTCTCTTTCCCTGTCCCCCTTGCCACTCTCAGTGCTGAGCCCTTCCTAGACTGCCTCCTCTCCACCCCCTGCACCCCAGCCACCACCTTCTCACTCAGACTCCCATCCCAAGGGGTCCACAATGCCAGCGCCCACTCCTCTGATCTGTCCACACCCACCTCTCCTCCCTCCAGCCCCGCAAGTCTGCTAGCAGCCAGCAGGTTACTGCATTTAGAGACAGGTGACCCAAGGCAGTCCTGGACTTTATAAAATAAGTACGGGGCACCCCAGTGCCCGCCTCTCTCCCTGTGTGGCACTGGGCAAAGCTGCTTCACCTCTCACACACTCTGCAATAGGGACAGTGACAGATGTCAGGCTCCTGCCATCAGTCAGGCCCAGAGCCGGTGGCTTCACTGGCCAATCTCATTCCTTATTTCCTCATCTGAAGAATGGGGACAATAAAAGTGTCTCCCCCCAGGGAACCGCATGGTGATTGCAGGCAATAGCTTTTGTGAGATTGGCTCAGTGACTGTAGAGTGCCATGCTGATCTGTTATTCTACTTTGAAGGGCAATGCTTGTTTAGACTGACAGGTTTTAGGGGTGTGTGTGTGTGTGTGTGTTTAATGCCATAGCCGTGTTATTTATAGTCAGCTCCCATATAGGTTTTTATCATTCCTTGCCTGCTCGGCTAAAAATAACAAATGACAAAGGTCATGTCTGTTCCTACCTATCAGAGGAATCTACAAAGAAAGAAGCTTTTGATTCACTGACTCGAGGAAGTAAGAACTCTCCTGCTGGCCACCACCCCTGGAATTCCTTACCAGGTCTCTCTGGCCCATGCCAAAGAAGGGAGGCGGGAAGCTTGGGTAGGTATGTCTGTCTCTCTGGGAAGGTGAGTCCTGGGTGGTCACCTCTTCCCCCAGCCTGGGGAGGACGGTGGTGGTGGAACAAGGGCAGATTGAAGGGTGGGAGTCCCAGGCCCTGGTTCTAGGGGTGCAGCGTGGGCCTCAGTTTCCCCATATTCAAAATGAGAGGGGTGGAGTAAGTAGGTGCTGAGAACTTTCTCCTGATCCTAAATGCAAAGGTGCTCCAGTCTCATTCCCTCCCCTCCACTCTGCACCACTGTGGACTCACCAAATCTCCATCGGCCCTTGATAACGATAATAGCCTTGATGATTCAAATGACCAGAGCCAGGATTTGCGGAGTCCTGATGACATGCCAGGCACGTGCTGTTAGGCAGCTTTAGGTGAAGTAAACTCACTGACTCCACACACCCACCCGGGGAAAGGAAACTTGGCATCCCCATCTGACAGAAGAGGGAGGGGACAGAGCCCTGAGGGCGAGGCTACATGTGTGCCAGCTGACACCATGCAAGGATGGCTCCAGAAAGTGACTGTGTGTCTGCCTCCTGGCCATGTGCTCAGCCCCAGGTATGGAGCTGGGAACAGCAGGGAGGAAGACACATGGCCAGAGCTTGCTTTCCCCATCGCCGAGGGAGCAGTGGTCCCAGCGATGGAGACTCTCACGCAGCGTGGGGAGTGGCGCAGAGGGACAAGGGAGGAGGAGGCCTCTGTATGGTCCCATGGAGGCACCGGAGGAGCTCATTTCACCTGGTGCTTGCCGGTGGAGAGGTGGAGGGGAAAGCATTCCAGGTAGTGGGCACAGTGAGAGTGAAACAGGGGACAGGAGCAAGGGCAGGGATGTTGGGAAAAGGCAGGGCTGGGGCGTGGGGCGGGAGGCAAAGAAGATAGCTGGAACCCCAGGGCAAGGAAATTAGCATTTTGCCTGTGGGCTAGAATCCCCCAAACCTTAGTATGGTGGTTCAGTTCCACGAGCATACATTTTTAACAAAATCAACTCCCTCTTAAAAAAATGTATACACCTACTTGGTATTATCTTAAGCATTTATAGCCACGAGATCACGGATTTGCTTTGCCAGTTGTATTTTTTTCCTAACACATTAAAATAAGTGCACAGCTATTAAAATAGAAAGGATGCCCTTGTTCACTCCCCAGCACGGCGGCCTGAGTGTGCCCTTTGGGAACCACAGCTGGGCCTCAGCCCGCGGGTGGCTATAGGTGGCTGATTGGATCTGGGTTGCGGTAGGACTTCTCAGAGATTAGAAGGGGCAGGAGGGACCTTCCTGGGGGTTGGCCCCTGCCCCTCTGACCAAGGTCTTGGGGTGCCAGTGTGGCCCTAGCTAAGCGCTGTTCCTCACCCTCCTTCTCGACCTCAGCTCTCCGGCTTCCCCTGAGCCCGGGAGAGCTCACTCCTGGATATACTCTTTTCCCAGCCAAGAGCTCCTGCGGCCTGCTCTGACCTCAATGACTAACACACATTCCTGGCCTAGTTAGAAAGCCCCTCGCCTCTCATATTTATAGCCACCTCCCGACTCTGCTTGAGCCTCTGAGGGAGGCCTGGGCCTTCTGAGCTACCCCCGCCCTGCCCTGAGCCCTCCTTGTCCTGACAGGCACTGTCAGACTCTCCTCTTTGAGAGAGCCGTGGAGCAGGCGTTTAGTTCTGACAGTGGCCCGGTGGCTTCTCCTCCCCAGACTTCATCTGTAAGGGGGAAGGCATCAGGCCACCAGGCTGGGCTGGCTGTGGTGAGGGGTGAGAAGCTGGTTCTGAAATACCAGGAATGACTAACGCTTGTGGAGTGCCAACTACAGACCAGGCCATGTTCTAAGCTCTTGGCCCCTCGGAGTTCATTGAATTCTTCTAACAACCCTATGAGGGATATACTATTATTAGCATGCCCATTTTGCAGGGGAGGAAAGAGAGGCACAGAAAAGTTGGGTGATTTGTTGGAGGCCACACAGCTAGCTGAGATTCAAAGCGGACTGCAGACTTGGCTCACAGAGTGGGTCCTCATCCATACAGTGCACTCCCCCCCATTGGTTTCCTGCTTTGGGAATCTCCTTACTTAGTTGAGCATGTCACCCCTTCTCTGCAATAAAGTGGCTGGGTAGCCACGTGCTGGCCTCAGGCATTGCCCCCTTTGAGGAAGTTGGTGAGGACATGGCTCATGAGGGAACAGAGCAGGAAGGGGCTGAGAATCACAGCTGGGACTTCCGTCAAGGCACCCCTCTTTATATCGAGGGACTCTGAGGCCCAGAAAAAAGGAAAAGCAGGCTGGCATCTGGTAGCAAGTGAGAGGGTGGGCCATGGGAAGGGATTCCTCAGTTCCCACCCCCCTAACCCCACACACCTCTGACTTCCTTGGCTCTTGCCTCTCAAAGGGGGAAAACATGCAAAAATTGATTCACCTACAGGTTTTCGGCGACTGTGTCCCATGAGTGTTTATAGTAACAAACACACGGGGATTCCAAGAGGGACAGAGAACTCACATTGCTCGGGTGTTCACTCTGTATGTGGTACTTTGTAGTCACGTGTCCATTCCACAAACATGGCCCAGCACCTGCTCTACACTGGCTGATTTACATGTATCTCATTTAATTCTCAGCAACGCTGTGAGCTAGGTGCCATTATAGCTAGGGCACAGAGAAGGGGAGCACGCTGCCCGGGGACACTCGTCTAGTAAGTGTCGGGCCTGGGATTGAAGGCAGGGCTTTGGTTCATGTGCACCATCCGAAATGGTGGGGGGTGGTGCATCGGCGCACTGGGGGAATTTCTAAGGAGCAACTGTCACCTACTTTGTCTCCTCACACGTTTTTCCCCAGCTATGCAGATCTGGGCATGCCTCAGGTTTCCAGGCCCCCAACCTGGTTCCATACGGTCACTGTGACATGGTGCAAAGGAGCATTTGAGGAAATGTCCCATCTTGTTGCTCCTCCTGAAATCAGCCTTAAGAGATAAAAACCTGTTCTCAAACTCAAATGAAGCTGCAAGCCGTGGTTTCAGGATCCTGGAGTGGAAGAAAGGTGTCGGGCTGCCTGTCCTTAGCCAGAAAATGGATGTCCGACCCTGATTTAATTAGCTTTTCCTTCCAATGATTTAGGGAAGCCTGTAATTAGCTCGGGGGCCCAGAGGGAGAGGCTGGGTGTGGGAGCCAGCATGGGAGCAGGTGGTAAGGGGTGGGGGTGGGGTGGGGCTAGTTTTAAGCTCAGACTCCCAGGCTTGGCAGGTCATGGAGGATGGGCAAACCCTTTGCTGCCCATGGCAGATGGGTAGACAGAAATCCTAAATAAATGCAGAGGCAAGAAAAGGGGGCTCGGGGGGGGGGGCAAGAGTGAGCTTAGAGATTGTGCCTTGACATTCTGACTTGTATTGGACCAAACTATGTGACTTCTGTAGGTGATCCAACATGCAGGTTCGGGGGCGCACTGAGGCTAAAGTGCTGCAGATAAGCTCTCTGAGTCCCTTGCAGATGGCCATGGAGCTCCTCCAATGGTGGCAGGCATTAAAGCAGCATTTTCCCAGCTAGTAGCAGGGGAAACGTCTCCCAGTTCCCTGGAACAGGGCCTGCACTGCATGTAGGGTAAGGGGACAATAGCCAGACATAGGCAAGCTCTGTCCTGAGACCCTTGCCAGGTGAACTTCAAGGGGACACACATCCCAAACGGGCAGGCTGCCCCTCGATGGGCCCCTGGCCCCTATAGGCCCCAGCATAGTGGGTTTCCTTCCAAGCCCTGCATCTGTCCCCAGAGGTCCTCACAGGGAAGCAGAGCCAGTCCCACCTTTCAGGAATTCAACCTGACCTCAAGGTACCAGAGAAGCACCCATAAATCATCAGTCCAGCAATGGCACAGAGTTTACAGGCCAATCTCAAGAATAAGACCTGGGATCTGGGACCAAGAAGTCCTTCATTCATACACTGTCAACCTGAGAACTTTCACAGACACTACCAAACTCACAGCCAGAGGATGGTTTAGTGATTATGGATGGGTGCTTTAATCCCTGAGCATAGTTTGTTCCTTGGTCAGTGATCTGCCTGTTGATGCTCATTTTTGAGGTGTTTTGTGGACGTTGTTGGCCCCACCATGGCCAGTCAATATAGGAGTAGTGTGGAAGCTATGTGAAGAGACTGTAGGGACAGACGTAGCAATGCATCCAGGTACCAGCCTGGGTGCTTGTGTCATCTGAGAAATAAAGACACATTGTGAGTGCCTTAGGGAATTTGGTCTGTGGGTGCATGGAAAGGTCAGAGGTGGCCATGGGTTACTCTGGTTAAGGACCAACTGCATGTCCGATGCCACCTTCAGAATGCCTCCTATGTGCCAGGGTTCATGCTAGGTGTTTTCACATGCATCATCTCTAACTTCTACAGTAAGTCTGCTGGAGAGGCAGGATTAGCCCATTTACAGAAGAGAAAACAGGGTTGCAGAGGGGAGGTAACCTGCTCGATGCTACCCAGCCAGAAGGACAGAGTTTGGACTTGAATCTGAGTTTGTCAGTACCAGAGCCTGTGTTCTTCCACACTGCACAGAGGTGGGGTGGTGGGGCTGGAGACCAAGAGATAAGGGGGACTAAATGGGTGGGCCTGGGGCAGAAAGGAAGTGGATATTAAATTCAGGGTTTTGAATGCATGCTGTGCACCTACTGTGAGCCAGGCCACCGAGATGAAAAGGACGTAGTACAGTGCTCCAGCTGCTCATGGTCCAGTGTACGTGTACTGCTGAGCCCTACTTGACCAAGCTTCCTTTCCAGTGTACGTGTACTGCTAAGCCCAACTTGACCAGTCTTCCCTACTATAGCAGCTGACCCTTCTCCCCTGGGCGCCTCTCCCCAGACTCTGGACTGGTTTCTATCCTATTCCCCAACCCCAGCAATGTCTGCAGCCCTAGTATCAGACTTGGAGCTGGTCTCACTGGATGTTTGTGGATGCCCATGCTTTGCTTCTCAGCTGCCTTGTTGATCCCCTTCATCATAACAATTCTCTGTGTGAGGATCAGAGAGGTTAACTAGTTGGCTCAGGTTCACATAACTAGTAGGTGGAAGAGCCAGGATTTGATCTCATAACTGTCTGACTCCATAGCCTGAGGCCTTCTCTGTGATCCTGTCTCCCCTGTGACCATCCTGCCCGTTTCCTTTCTACCTCTGAGGTCATTCCACTGGAAGGGACTTACTTTGAGCAGAGCCTCTGCTGAAGCCAGCTTTGCACTTGTTAGCTGGAGGGAGGAGACACATTTTGGAAACCACCCAAGAAACAGACACTCGAAATAACTTTTCTCCATAACTCTTGCTGCTAAAATGCACTGAGCCCCAAATGGGAGCAGGCTTCTGCAAGACTCACATTGATGCTGTCCCTTTGGCTGGGATTTACAGCTGACAATGCACTTTCCAAGTCATTACCTCATAGATCCCCACAGCAGCCCTGGGATGGGTGTCCTGAACCTCCTTTGACAAATGAGGAAGCTGGAAGCTCAGGACGGTAATGGGACTTGCTCAAGGTTGTGTCCCCACTGGGGGTGACCTTGGATAAGTCATGTTCCTCCCAGAGCCTCAGGTTGTTCCTCTGCAAAGACGATGATGGCGTTGGTTCCCCAGGGTTGCTCTGAGGGTTAAGGAAGAGAAAAAAGACAGAAGGGTCTAGCACAGAACCTGACCCACAAGCAGTGCTCCACAGCTACCAGAAGCACTGACTCTCCAGACAACGTGAAGGTCACCATCACATAGGCAGGGTAAAGAAAGGCCAAGAGCAGAAGGTTCCCAAGCTGCTCCCATGCACGCAGGCAGGCTGGCTGCGGCTGACAGTGAGAACCCAGGCTGATTTGTATTGTTTAATCCTCTGCACACACCATCTCATTTCACCCTCATCGCCAGCTGCGGGAAGTGAGTACAATATTTATCCCCATTTTACAGACGAGGAAATGGCGGCGCAGTCTGGTTAAATAAGTGGGAACCAAAGGGCACTTTTCAACAAGAAAGAGAAGATGACACAAGTTCAGAGTACGACAAGCCTATAAAATTAACTCTCTTCCCCCAAAAAATTCCTCTAAAACTTCTCTCCAGAACACGCCTCCCCTTTTTTCTCAACACCTCTAGCTCTCGCTTAGTGACCTCCTTTACAACAGAGCTTACTGCTGGCTCCTCCTTAGCCACCACCGAGTGGCAAACGGTAAGATTTAGGAACGAACGCCCTGGAATCCTGGCCCCCTACCTGCTGAGCCGGGGCTGGGAGTGAAGCTGGAGCCTGTACACTGCAAATCTCTGCATGGCTTCGGAAGTGGGGGTGGTTCAGGCTCCACACTCAGCTGTACCCCTGATGCACGGTGCACACGGTATTTAGTTCTCACACGTCATATTTCTGATATGCTACTGAAAGAACCCTGGGCCAAGGGGAAAATTCCCTTTTGATCTCTCTTCCCTTACCTGGTCCAAAGTCTGATTGATTAGCTGGGGAACCCTGTGCTTGCAGCCAGGAGAGGGGAAGCAGCAGAATGCCTGTTGACTCCACTAAGTGGTCAGACACAATGGGTTCCAGCATTTCTTTCTGGGCCTCGGTTTCCTTTCCTCCAAAATGCAGGAGAAAAGTAAAAGAAAGCAAACTGGCAGGACTGGACTGGGGTAGAGGCTGCAAACCAGCCACTTGGGAAAGCAGCCAGCTTAAAATAAATTTGTTTGTTTTGCTAAGAGCTTAAAATAAAATTGAACTAAGTGCCAATGTTTAAAAATTGAGAAATTGTGGATAAGAATCCAGATTTCTGGCTACTCTTAAACTATTGGAAGTGCTGCCTATCCTGGGGTTGGCTAGAGGTGGGTGAGGCCATAGAGATGGGCAGCCGGTCACCAGTTCAGCCCCCTCCCCATGTGACTTCATTAGGGCAGATTCTCACCTGGATTCAGAGGGTGAGTTTACAGTGCCTGGATCTCGATCTCTCCCAAAAGTCAGGGCCCCCTCCAGGGAAGACAGTGGGCTTCCGGCATAAGACCTTTCCTCCATTTTATAACCACTCCTTATATGCCAGGTGCTGTTTTGAACATGCCAGGTATAGTCCTAAGTGCTATACACATAGCAGTCAATTACTTAGTCCTCATAAAACCTTGTGAAGTAAGTACGATTGTTACCACACCCATTTTACAGGCGAGGACACTGAGCCACAAAGATACTAACTCACTTCTCCGAGGCTACATGGCTAATAAATGACAGTGTTGGGATTTGAACCCTGGCAGCCTGGTTTCCAAATCTGTGCTCTAAGCTCTGTATGATGCCACTCACCCACCTCTTCTGGGTCAGTGGCCAGTCGTATGGCTTTGTCTAAGTTTCCATGTCCTGATATGAAAACTAAATCATCGCCCCTCCCCTATTTTTCTTCCCTCCTTTCCTATATTTATTACTTCCCTCCCACACAGGTACCGCTATTATCCCCATTTTAAGTTGAAGAAATTGAGGCACAGAGAGGTTAAATAACTTGTCCAAGGTCATGTGTCTGGAAGCTGCAGAGCCAGGGCTCAACCCAATCCATCTGGCTGCAGCATCTGTGCTCCTGGCCCCCTTTCTCTCCCTCCACATACCCCTAATTACCCACCCTTGCCATTTATTTCTTCCCTCCTTCATTTCTTCACTCACCCATCCATCCAGCACTCAACTCAGATCCTGTGCTGGGCATAGGGGACACCCAAAAGGTGCATCAAGGCTGGCTGGGATGGGAAGGTGACATCCTGCTTCCAGAACAGGAACTGCCCATGACCACTCCCTCTGGGGCTGAGGCCAGTGGGAGAACTGGTTTCTAACTGAGAGCCCTGGAGAGCTCAGGAGGAAGCAGCAGAGGGAAGCTGGCCGGCCCCTGGTGGCTTCTTGCAGGGCAAGTCCTCAGCAAGGCACTTAGAGATCCAGGGAGACACTGGCAGCCCCCACGTTCACACCCCATGCCCCACACCCCACTCTGCAGCTGGAGCCCTGACTGGCCTTTTGGTTCAGGCTTTGCCACTGACCTGATGGAGGGGGCTTCCTCTTTCTGGGGCTCAGTTTCCCCATCTGTAAAATGAGGGCATTATAGCCCTGGACATCACAAACTGGCAGCTCAGAGGACAGATCCTTAAAGGCCTATAGACATATTTTGCTGGAGGATTTGCAGAGTGCTTTTTTTCTTTTAATAAACTTCGTGTTTTAGAACACTTTTATATTTACAAATAAAAAATTGCTAAGAAAAGCTCCCATCCTCCCCAGCTCCCCCGCCAGCTAGTCCCCCTAGCATTAACAGCTTATACTAGTATGGTCCACTTTTCACAATTAATGAATTAATATTGAGATGTTAATATTAACTAAAGTTCATACTTGATTCAAATTTCCTTAGTTTTTAACCTAAAGTCCTTTTTTTTTTTTTTTTTTTGTTCCAGGATCCCATACAGGATCTCACGTATTTAGTCATTGTTTTGTCCTTGGGCTCCTCTTGACTATGATAGTTTTGCAGAATTAAAGAAATAAAAAATAAATTAAATTAGAACACCTCAGAAGGAATGTTTTGGCATACTAGAAATAGTCTATATGTTGATTTGGGTGGTGGTAGCACATGTATAAATATATGTAAAAATCATCAAGTGGTACATTTAAGATGAGTATGCTTTACCACTTCAATGTATGTATATCATACATAAAACAAAACAAAATAAAACTGAGTGACTCTCTGCAACTTGCCACAGTCCCCAGCACTCCCTATTATACTCTAAGCAGAATTCATCATTCTCTTGTATCATCTACTTGGCATCTGTAGTCTTCACAACCTCTTCCGGTTTACTCATCTGTAAAATGGGTATGATGATATTTTTACCTGATAAAGCTGAGGTAATATATATAAAGCTCTTAGTGCAGTGCCTGGTGCATGGTAAATATTCAAGAAATAGGAACAATTATTATTATTGCTCAGGTACTATTTACATTATTAAAACAGGTACATAGCTCATCTTTTCCCTAAGCAACCCCCATCCTTTCCTTCCTCTACCTCCCCTGCCTCCTCTCGTGTCTCTGTCCCTCCTTGCCAGGGAAGGCCCAAACTCTGATGGGCAGAAGGTGAAAGAGACAGGGACAAGCGTGAAAAAGGTGGTCCATCTGCTAATGGAACCAAGAGATGCCTGAGGATGACCCCCCAGACCTGTCCCCAAGGCCCAAGGAAACTCTGCTAGAAGTTGGAGTCCTAATTCTTCCCATTCTTATAGAGCCCCTTGGGGTGTAAGAAGTCCTGCAGTTTTCAGACATGTGTTCCCCAAAGCTGCATCCTGTCCCCCTCAGGCATCCCCCTGGCTTAGGATCCTGGGGACAGTGGAGAAGATGGGGGGCTTTTGGTGGGGTGCTGTGGAAATCATGGGGGAGAAGGTAACCTCCTGCCCTGGCTCTCTGCTGACCTAGCCTCTTGGGGGATGCCAGCTTTCCCTGTGCAGTGCCCTCAGACCCATGCCTGGAAGCAGTAAGGTCAGGGGAGGCCGGTTCTCAGCTGCTTTCGGGTGACCTCTTGCAAGGAGAACCAAGCTTTTGGCAAGATGTGCTGAGAGGTGACAAAGAGGGCCAGTGAGATGGTGAAGTGAGCAGAAAGCAGGGATGGGGGGTTGGGAGGCCAGGGCTGGGTCCTATCTTGCCCTCTGCCTTGCTATGTGACTGCTAGTAAGTCCCCTTCCCTCTCTGAGCCTCCCTTTCCATTAATAATAATAATAATAATAACAACAACAACAACAGTGATGATGGTGGTGGTGACGGCGGTGAGAATAGCTCTCAATTTAAGTATGGAGTACAGGATAAGACCTTTATGTGTGCAGCATAATTTCATGCTTATAAGTATCCCATGAAGTAGATCCCATAATTGTCTCCACATCCCATATGAAAAAAATAGGGGTCAGAGGGTCAAGAACTTGTCTAAGCCTTCCCAGCTATAAAGTTTGCAGACACAGGATTCAAACCCTGGGTCCAGGTCATCTCCTTTGGGCTGCACCTGTGAAATGGGCAGCTAGCATTGACTCTGTGGCTCTGAAGGCTTGTCCCAGGTCCAGGGAGTGACAGGGAACAGGGGCGATGCTCTGAGCTCCAGAGCACTGACCTATGTGAAGGACTCTACTGTCTCATCTGATCTTCACAAAGGCCTTAGGGAATAGGGACTGTTGGCACCACCTCCATTTTACAGGGTGGTAAACTGAGGCACAGAGAGGCAGAGACGAGTGTGCAAAGTCACACAAGTGTCAGGGTTTGAACCTGGGCTGTCCAGCTCCAGAGCTCACGCTCTTTCACAGCTTAGCAGCCCTCCGGAGGAAGGGTGCCTGTAGAGCGGAGGGAGGCCAGAGACTGTCCCCCATGGGAGGCTTCTTGTCAGTTTCCACAGTGCTTGTCCAGAGCAGGCCTCACCCTCCAGCCTCCCTCCCAGCCCAGGACTCCAAGGTTTGCAGGCCTCCCCCTTACACGAAGCTGTTTCCCTCTCAGCAGTCCCCCTGCACTGGAGACCCAGGCCCTTGAGGTGCCCGGCCGGCCCAGGGCCTTGGGCAGTGCCCTGTGAACCTACCCTCCCCTACCTGGGCTGGAAATGGTGGCGAATCGCCCGCTGTCCTCGATGAGTTCCAGGCACAGACACAAACCCCTACTCTGACCTCTCGTCTTCAGCGCTAACAGCCACTGCAGCGTCGACACCCTGTGAGGTGGCCACCGCGCCCAGTCCCGCTGCCAGCAGGCCTGCCTCCCTTTCTGGCCTTGGGATCAGTGAGGGGGAGGCGGGGTGGGGAGGGGCAGGGAAGCATGGCTGGCCTCCACGGTGCCACGTGCTTGGCAAAACAGTAGCCTCTGCCTGAGGCAGTATGGATGGCGGGTGTTTCTCTGTGCCCCTGCCTTCCTTCTGCGTCCCTGTTCACTTGAGGCTTCTGATCCTATCAGTGGCACTCTGGCTCCAGTCCTGGTTACCTGGAAGTCCTTTTGTTCTGAGGACTCCCTGTACGACTGGCTGGTATAGGGTGGCCCTGGGACCGTGAGGAGAGGGCAGCCGCCATGGGTGCATCCAGTTAGACCCGAGACCGGAGGCTTCCAACGAAGCGGGGCGTATGAGTGTGAACACTCGGGAAAGGCCAGGCAGGGAGAGGTGGGGAGGGCCTGGGCCAAACAACCCGGATCTCACCTCCTCCAGGAAGCCTCTCTGGCCTTGCTTGTTCCCACATGCCCGATCCCCTTCTCTCTGTTTCCAGAGCGCAGGAAGGAAGCCTGTATTGTTGGCCATCACACAGAGCAATGGTCCTTTCTCCCACATGACTGGAGAGAGTGCCTCCACGGAGCGGTTTCCCAGCTTTTGCAATCTTCCCCTTTTGCGCTGACGTTTGTTTTATTTTTTAAACACTTCAGGTGTGAGGAACTCACCCCGACTGTATTTTTTTCACATTTAAGTGAATTGATAGTGTGCTAATCACAACAGTTCCTATTTGACAAATCGTAGAACATCTATGCTGCAAACATATTATTTAGTCAACCTAGCATCTTCCTCCCCTTCCCAAATGTTTATTTTTTTAGATATGGTTTAAGCCTCACAGGCACTAGATGAATACTTTTCTGTTGAACGAAGCCAGTGCAGGGACTATGGGGATGGCAGTTCTTAGGGGGCGACCCCTGGGTGGTGATGTAAGGCTCTCTCCAGTGTCTTTCCCTCTGCTGCCCCTTCACTAAGCTGCCCCATGCCACTGCAAGTTTTCAGCCTGCGGGTCTCATTTTCCTGACTGGTTTGTCTCTGCTCTTGGCTTCAGTGCCGTAAGCTCTCCGTGACAGTAGTGTGTTCACTTCCAGGAGCAAGCTTCCTCCCCTGCACCCCATAATTTACCCCGCCCTGTGGCTTCCTTGAACCTCCTTTACTCCACCAGTTCTGAGCACCTACTGTGTGTCGGGGACTAGGGATACGGAGAGGGGCAGGACTTCAGCTCTGTGCTCAGGGAGGGAGAGGATCAGGAAGATACTGGCATTGATCCATGGGCTCAGAGAGGCTAGATCACCTCTGGGTCACACAGCTAGAAGGAAGTAGGGCATGAAGGTCAGACCTCTCGGAGTCTAAGGCCCAAGCAAGCTCTTTCCACTGCCCCACTCCTGCCGTGGGGAGTTTAGGGTCTAGAGGGAGAGAGGTAACAAAACAACCAAATAAAACACCGATGATGCGTTTGACAACAGGGCATATCGGAAGAGCGGCAGGGACAGGGAAGACGGAGTGATTCATTTCCATGGAGGTGGAGTTAATGTTGGGGATGGTTACAGGGGAGGTGAAACCTGAGCAGGGTCTTCCGTTTCTGGCTTAAGGAATCAGGTCATTCTCGTTGTTAAAACTGTTTCTAAAGTAAGAGTAACAATGCCCTGAGTGAGGAGTGTGAGGTTTTAATGCATAAAATGCCTCAGCATGAAGTGCACGAACTGTGTGCCATCTTTGCTTTCTGCCACATGACAGATAGTGAGGTCCCTGTCCCTGGAAGTAACCAGGAAAATATTAAAAGGTTACCAGTTAAGGATTCAGGGAAAAACTTCTATCATTTGGTGAGGTTGTTTAGGAATTCTTTCGTTCTTTCTCTCTAACGATAAGATCCTACACATTTTATTTACACTTAACCTAGTAGAGGGAAGGCAGACTCCTTCTTACTTCTCCCACTGACCCAGGCAGGCCAAGGCTGAGAGCCAGGCCTGAGGGAGATCCGTGACACCTGGGAGCCCAGCAGCCTTTAACCCCAGTGGACTCGGAAATAGTTTTGAGCAATGACCTATCAGGCCCTTGTGTATAGGTAACTCTCAGTAACTCTCATGGCAGCCACTGAGGCAAGGCATGCTGTGCCCAGTCTGCAGATGGGCAAACTGAGGCCGGCCCATCAGTGAGGGGCCCTATCTGATCCCTCCATGTCTGAACACAGGGTTTCTGCCACCACAGCTGCCAGTGCCCACTGAAGACAGACCAAGTGAAGGGAAAGACCCAGAGGGCAGGGCATTTAGAGTCAGAGGCTTCTGCTCTTGGCCTCTGAGGTTGGACCCCTGGCCTATCCACATGCTGCTAGGGGCCCAGAAAGAGGGGCAAATCCTGCCTCACGACCAGCTGGTGGGGCTGGCACAGGGCCTACAAGAGCACCTCCATCCTCACAATCACCCTGCAATGTGGTTGCTGCTCTATTTCTGGATGAGCCAACCAAGGACGGGAGAAAGGAAGTCCCTTGCCCGTCAGGGCCCAGTTTGAACCCAAAGTCCCTGCCCTCTCCACCATGCCACGAGCCCACGCTACTTGCTACATAATCTTTTGTTTCATCCTCCCTTGGGTGCAGTTCAATAAGCAGAATAGCCCCAGGGACACTGCGAACAGCAGCGGCATCATGTCAAGGCTTGGGCTCAGAGCTTCCCGTGAAACAGGAAATGTAGAGGAAGACAGCCTGGAGTGCGGCCCACCCCTGCCTTCCTGACACGGGTGCCCACAGTCCGCCGCTAGTGCACTCAGGCTTTCCCTCAAGCACTCCTTCTACTCTGTTCCTCTTTGGAAGTACAGTGTCCTGGGAACATGGACCTCCTTCCACTGCCTCTGGCCCCCAGAAGGAGTAAAAAGCCCTCTGGTGTCTGGGTGAGTTGATTCAGCAATGCAGTCAGTTTGACAAGCATTGGTTGGGGCCAACTAGGAGACAAGGCCTGTGCTAGGCGCCAAGGGTTGTCCCTGGGAAGTGGCTTTGTCTCCAGTGTGCCGGACAGGTCTTAGATACCTGGACATGGGGTGGGGAGCGTCTCACTTGGCAGCCTCAGCTCCTGGTTCTGCAAACCTGGGTGGGTGTTGAGGACTTCGAGAAGTGCAGGAGGAGAAAGGGGGAGGGGGAAAGAGAATTGATGGCACCCAGTGAGGCACAAACTCAGACCTCTGGATGGCTGCACTAACTCAGGGGCTCTGGACACCTTGCCACAGTCACCTGGAGTCACTAGGCCAATGCAGGGCAGAGGGCTGACACCCCAGGTCACACAGTGAGCTCCTGGCAGACCAGGCCTGTGGGCATGGGAGGCTTTCTCTGCCCAGCCAGATGCTAGACTCCCTGGAGACTGCTCCCAAGAACCACACAGAACTGGCCAGAACCCACCTGGTCCCATACCCTTGTTTGCAGGGGAGGAGGATGAGGCCCAAAGAGAGAAGCCGGAGAATACTGGCTGGTTGCCTAGCACCACGTGAGGTCCTTTACAGGCATCCTTCACTTGTGGTAGGAACTCTCCCTACATTGCACACGAGGAAACGGAGACTGGAAAAGTGACAAGATTCACCTAGGATCACAGAGCTCAGCCTGGCGGCACTGGGATTCAAACCCAGCACCTCAGCATGCTTGTGCCTAGTCTGTGCAATGCAACAGTGCATGGTCCTCAGTGGTCGCTGCGGCATCAGAAATGCAGATTGCTGGCTCTCGGTTCAAGCAACATGGGAACATTCAACATCTGGGGTGGGAGAGCATATTTTAAAGATGAGGATCTGTCAAGAAGGGGGGGGGTCTACCACAGACCCCTGACCTCTCCAGGGACCCTGGCCAAGCTGGGGATGCCAGCTGGGCATGGAGCGGGTTTGGGTTCCTCTGCACTTGGGGCTTGCTGTGTAGACAGACTCAGGAGTAGGTCTCATCCCAGAATGAAAGGTGAGTGACTGATGAGTTATCTGACCACACAAAGAGCCAGTGGGGTTGCTCCCATGCTCTCAGAGCACTCAGGAAGGGCATTTTCCCCTTCAAGGAGACAAAGACACGAAGCAGTCTAGGAAAGAAGGCTTTTCCTTCACCCCTGGACGATCACTGCTGGGAAGGGCCCTGTGGTCCCAGCACCTACCTGTCCAGTAATAACAGCCAGTGGCATGCGTAACTGCCTGTCCTGTGGCCCTCCCCTGTGACCGCCTCAAAGGCTAGGACTCTGGCTTCCAGAGTTCCCCAAGTTCAGTGCACAGTCAGGGCTAACGAAGAGCTCGGGTTCAAGGCTCCTTGCCCTTTATGGAAGACGATGGCCCAAGAGACCCACGTGGGAGTTTGTTAAGGCCAAGAGTTAATGGGAAGCTCCTGCAAGCTAAGGAGTGATTTTGAGAAGGATGTTGCCCTTTTGGAAAATGATGTAAAATATTCTTTCAGTCTATTTAAGAAATGTCAAGAATGCACTGATGGCCCTTCCAGAATCCACGTCAAACGATTATGATAGTGTTACGGGTTGAATTTGGGCCTTTCCTCTAAAAGGTACTTTGGAGTTCTAACCCTCAGTAACTATGAACATGACCTTATTTGGAAGTAGGATCTTTACAGAGGCAAGCAAGTTAAGATGAGGTCATTAGGGTGGGCTTTGATCCAATAGGACTGGTGTCCTTATCGACAGGGGAAATTTGGACGCACATGCACGCACAGAAGAGGATGCCAAAGGTGGGGGGATCAGGGTAATGCACCCACAAGCCAAGGAATGCCAAAGAGTGCCCCGGAAGCATCAGGAGCTAGGAACAGATCCTCCCTCATGGGGTTGGAAGGAACCAACACAGCCGACACCTGGTCACCTTCCAGCCTCCAGAACTGAGACAGGTATCTGTGTCTTCAAGCCACGCAGTTGGTGACAGCAGCCCCCGGAAACTGATGGGGATGCTTGTGCAGTTGAGAGTCTGACATGGTCCCAGCAGAAGAGGGCCCGGGGTCCTCACCCTTTGAGGCAACTGTTCGCACAGGGGACTACGAGTCGAACAGAAACCCACTGAGTGCCATTGACACCCCGGGCTCTGCTGGACACATCAGATTTCTCTCCCATGTAATCTTTCCAGTAGCCTCAAAATGAGGGCTTCCTACTCCCATTTGAAAGAATGTAAAACAGAGGTGGGAGAGTGCTTAAACCACTTGTCCTGGATTGCACAGCCGGGACCTGATGCTAGTGGAGGTGGGCCGGGTGTCCCGGCTGTCGACATGGCACCATGCCACCTCCCCAGACAGATGGCACGTGGAAGGAGTTTCCTAGAGTTAACAAGCTGGTACTAGGGCTTTGAGTGCCACTGACCCCAGCTCTTTGCTCTGTCCCCTGTATTTCAGACTCTGGGAAAGTCTGGCCAGGGGCAGGGCCCATGTTTTTCTCCATTCTCTCATTGAGGAAAACAGGAGGGAACTCCCTGTTCCAGCTCCCTAAAAGGATGAGGTGTTTAAGAATCTTCAAGTACCGGGGGCCCTGGTTGGCTCAGTAGGTTAAGCACCTGCCTTCGGCTCAGGTCATGATCCCCGGTCCTGGGATGGAGCCCCACATCGGGCTCCCTGCTCAGCAGAGAGTCTGCTTCTTCCTCTGCCTCTGTCCCCTGCTTGTGTTCTCTCTCTCTCTCTCTCAAATAAATAAATAAATAATCTTAAAGGAATCCTCAAGTACTTTCAAGCCCTCATTTGTGCAAGGTTTCACCTTTTACAAAGCATGTTCCCCTGTGTTGGCTCCCGCCCCCAGCACTGCCCAGCAGGTGGGAACTGCTGTCCACATCTGAAGGAGGTCTGAGTTGCTTTGTAAACAGGTGTTCCTGACAGCAGCCTAATGTGTTGCTCCGACATGCAAATTCGGCCCGACCTCCTGGGTTCAAATCCCAGCTAGGGCAAGTGATATACCCCTCTGTCCTTCAGTTTCTCATTTTGTAAAGTGGAGCTCATGGTTGTGCCCACCTCTTGGGGCTGTTGTGAAGACTAAGGGATGAATTTTTTTTTTTTAAGATTTTATTTATTTATTTGACAGAGAGAGACACAGCGAGAGAGGGAACACAAGCAGGGGGAGTGGGAGAGGGAGAAGCAGGCTTCCCTCCGAGCAGGGGGCCCAAAGGGGGTTCGATCCCAGGACCCTGGGATCACGACCTGAGCCGAAGGCAGACACTTAAGTGACTGAGCCACCCAGGTGCCCCAGGGATGAATGTTTTTAAAGCACTTACAGTAGGACCTGCACATGGCCAGCACTATAATAAGTGGTTGCTATTATTGTTATTAATTCATTCAGCCAACATGGATTGAGGGCTGCATTTGTGGAGCTAGATTGACTAAGTTCACATCCCTACTTTGCTAAGTACTCCCTGGATGACTGTGGGCATTTTACTCAACCACTCTGGGCCTTGGTTCCCTCTTCTGTAAAATGGGGATAATAAAACTACGTATGTCACAGGGTGATGGTGAGCATAAGGGGCTTACTCTAAGTGCTGAGTAAATCCTAGGTACTTTTATGGCTGATACCAGAGTTACTGTTACTGTGATTCCTGTTGGGTCAGGCCAGGCTTCCACAGCTGCCCAGAGAGAGACTCACAATTACCCTGGACAGATTCTCTCTGGAGGCTGGAAGGTCAGGTTTGGGGCCAGGGCAGCCCCATCCCCCCAGCACTTCAGACCCAGCCCTTCTTGGCTCCGGCCCCCACCCCCAAGCCGTCTGCCAGCTGCAGAGCAATGTTTCCCAAACATTCACCAGATCACCAGAACCCTCTAATAGCTTTGCCATTACATGTAGACTACAATTTGAACTCCTCACAGGAGGCCCTATAGGCCTGGCCCAGTTGACCCTCAACAGGCATTCCTCGCCCACATCACCGATGTTGGGCTCCCGCTCACCCCTCCCAGCCCACTGTCCTCCTCACTCTTCCCTAACCCCACCCGGGCTTCTTGCTCCTGAGGGCCCGCCCATCTACCCAGAACATTCTCCCCAGTCCCAGACCTCTGCATGGCTGGCAGCTTCTACCACGGAGACCTCCAGTGAAATGTCCCCTGCTCAGGGGACTGCCGGCCAATCTCACCCTGCCACCCGTTTTGTTCCGTTCACACTGCTTGTTACGCTCTGAAGCCATCTGTTGATCCATGACCCGTCCACTGGAGTGTCAGTACCATGAGGACAGGGGGCTCATTTATTTCATTCATGAGGACACCCCAGGGTGAATAAAAACATAACAGGGACTGCACACAGAGGGTGCTCAATAAACGAACAAGAAAACAGGTGGTCAGGCTCTGGTTTCAAGCACCCTTTAGGGAAATGATAACGCATCTTTGTCATTATGTAATAAAAGAGGCCGGGCCCCACGGTGAAAATTTCACTATGTTATGGTTGCCAACCATGGGCCTGGGAAGCCTTTCAACCCATCTTGGGAAAAGAAGAAGGGAGATGTCACCTTCTCCTCCCATAAATGGCTCAGAGATGGCTCTCCTCAACCTCCTTCCCCACCCACGCCTGTCGAAAGCTGCTGGGTTTAAAAGCCTATGTTTCTGTTCCATATTATCGATCGTTTAATATTCAAGAGATGGCATAAGTAAATATGTGAGCAATTATGTAATGTGTTTGGAAACAATCTGATTAGCCCCAAAGTGCTGGGGCGAGAAGCAAAACTTCAGGGAAGCCAGAAGTCTGGGTGATCTGTGAGGTGGGGGACAGAGGTGTGTGGCCAGTCTGCCTGTCTGTCCCTCCCCGGTTCTGTCCAGAGTTACTCATCTTCCTTGGCATATGCAGGGTGGGGTAGTAGGAAGTGAGCTGAGAATCTTGGAGGCGTCTGCTGGTTCTCCCAGCTCCTGTCTGGGCGGTTACTGCTCTCTAGGTCAGTCTTTCCATCTGTGAAAGGGCTAACAAGGCCCCTGGTAAGAATCAGATGAGATGATGTCTTGTTCTTTCTGAAGGTAAGTTGGGTCTGATGCTGAAAGATGAGCTGCCAAAGCTCTGGTCCCTAACAGGGGTGGGATTGGGGGTGCAGGCCTGGACTTTGACGTTCATGGGTATATAATGCAAGGTGGACTGAGCAAGACAATAACAGAGGCCCAAAGAAAGAGCTTCAGGAGTACAGAGGAAGATGTGCTTCCCCGGAAGGAGCGGGAGGTATCTTACAGAATTGCCACATGGGCCGGCTCTAAAAGGCACTGTGATCCCAGAGAGAGGGCTGCCCCATTTAACTAACATGCATTAGGGATCTAGCACGTCTGTTCAGTCAACAAGCGTTTACTGAGCACCTACTAGGTTCCAGCTACTCTGCTAAGGACTTTACATAGATCATCTTTGCTTGGCCTTCACAAGACAGAGATGCTGCCCTTATCCCCGTTTTACATATGAGGGAACTGAGACTCAGCTCACCATGTCAAGTCATGCTGCCTTCCTTCTCCAAGTTCTAGGCCATAATCCCTATTTAAATGCAAAAAACTGAAACAATGGTGCATAAATAATTCATGTGCCTTCTCTGAGGTTGCAAGGGGGAAGGGAGCTACTGTCACACTCCGCTCTCTTACTCAGCTGACCCTCCATCAGCAGGCCCCAAACAGTGCTCTCTTCCTTATCTACCCCACCCCCAGCCCAAGCCCAACCCATTTCCAACTCACCCCTCCAAGTCTTCTGGTTAAATGAGAGGCGTCAGGATTTGGAAAATGGGGCCCATGTCTTGCTGGCTCTGGGGACTGGGTGATGAAGTTCAGCTCTGGAAAAGGGGAGATAGCAATGGTTAGGGGTGGGTGACCTGATGGGGAGCCAGTCAGGAAAGAATAGGGAGGGAATAGTGCTGTGGAGTGTCCCCTGGGTGCCCGCACTGGGCAAGGGCCAGCGTCAGGGGTGGGTGCAGACAGAAGAGAAGCAGGAGTAGCCCAGTTCCCCAGCTACCCCTCAGGAACCGACCTTGCCCTCCAGGGACCCACCCCTGACTTCTCCATCAAGACCTGCCTGTGGGCTTCCCCCCTCCCAGGCCCCAGGCCCTCTTAGGGGAGCAAGTCCACCCCTGGTAGGGTGTCAGATGGGGTATTCCATCTGTTGGCTGGTGTGGCCTTCAAGGGTATAAGGAGTGGGGCAGAGTAGGCACGAGTGTGTACTCTCAACAGAGGCCCTTGGGCAAGTGGCTTTATGTTTCTGAGTCTGCTTCTCCATCTGCAGGATAGAGAAAATAATACCTATTATTCAGGATTTTTGAGAGGAGTAACTGAAGTATAATATGTGTAAAGGTCTTGGCTTGTAGAAGTGTTTCTTAAATAGCAGCAGAAGAGAACGGATGCTAAATGACTCTCCAATGTCAGGTTCCATTTATTTAACGATCTATCCATTTATTCATTTGTAACTTTCTATTTCAAAATAATTATTCATTCAAAGTAAGTTGTAAAGGAATGTGTAGGGAGGTCTCGTGCACCTTCCCCCAGCTGACCCCAGTGCTAACATCTCACACCATGGGGTGGGTCCCATGCACTTTCCCCCAGTGACCCCAGTGTTCAGGGATGTCCCCTGCACCTTCTCCCAGCTGATCTGGGAGAGTTAACATCTCACACTAGAGTGCACTGTCAAAACCAGGCATGTGACGTTGGTACAACCCATGGAGCTTATTCAGATTTCACCAGTGTTACATGTACTTGTGTGTGTGTGTGTGTGTGTGTGTGTGTGTGTGTGTGTGTGTGGTCTATGCAGTATGATCAGTTCACAGTTTTTTTTGTAAGCAGCACCACAATCAAGATACAGATCGGTTTTACCAGCATAGCTTCCTTGGGCGACTCGTTTATAATCACGCCAATTCCTGCCCTGCCTTCATCCCTGATTCCTGGAAATCATGATTCTCTTCTCCATGTCTATAATAGTGATCTTTCAATGATGTTCTGTAAATGGAACCATACACTATGTAACCTTTGGGGACTGGCTTTCTTCAATCAGCCTAATTCTCTGGAGATTCACCAGGTTGTGTGCATATCAATAGTTCACTGCTTTTTATTGTTGTGTATAATTTGATGATACGGATGGACTACAGTTTATTTGTCCATTCATTGGGTAAAGGACATCTGGGTTATTTCCAGTTTTTGGCTATGATGACTAAAGCTGCTATAAATATTTCTGTGCAGGCTTTTTGTGTGAACGTAAATTTTCATTTATTGGGGATAAATGCGGAGAGTGCAATTGTTGGGTTGCATGGTAGTTGCATATGTGGTTGTGTGTGTGTGTGTGTGTGTGTGTGTGTGTGTGTGTGTGCATGTTTAAAAGAAACATCCAAACTGTTTTCCAGAGTGGCTGTGTACCATTTTACATTCCCACTAGCAGCATATGTGTGGCCCAATATTTCTGCATTCTCGTCAGCATTTGATATCATCTTGTATTTTTGCCATTCTGACAGGTGTATAATATCTCATTGTGGTTTTAACGTGCGTTTATTTATTGGGTAATGATGCTGAACATCTTGTCACGTGCTTATTTGTCACCTGCACATCCTCTTTGGAGAAACGGCTTTTCATGACTTTTGCCCATTTTCCAATTGGATTGTTAATTTTTTTTAACAGTTGGGTTTTGAGAACTTTTTAAAAATTTATGTCAGATACTAGTACTTTGTCAGATTCTGTGGTTTGCAAATATTTTGTCCCAGCTTGTAGCTTGTCTTTTTGTCCTCTTGGGAGAGTGTTTTGTAGAACACAAGCTTTTCATTTTGGTGAAGTCCACTTTAACTCTTTATTTTTTATTTTTATTTTTTTATGGATCATGCTTTTGGGATCAAGTCTGAGCTGAAGATTTTCCTCCTAATTTTTTTCCTAAAAGTTTTGCAGTTTATATTCCATATTGAAGTCTGTGATCCATTTGAGCCAATCTGTGTGTAAGGTGTGAGGCTTGGGTACATGTTTTGTTGTTGGTGGTGTTTGCCTATGGATGTCCACTTTGCTTCAACATTATATTTTGAAAATGTTATTACCTTTCTTCCACTGAATTGCTTTTGTACCTTTGTCACATATGGGTCGGTCGGGTGGGTCTATTTCTGGATCCTCTATTCCATTCCATTAATATATGCGTCATCCCTCTGTCAATACCACACAGCCTTGGTTTCTAGATAAGTCTTGAAATGAAGTAGAACTACTCTCACTTTATTCTTCTTTTTCAAAACTGTTTCAGCTCTTCTAGCTTCTTTGCCTTTCCACATAATTTTTAGAATAATCTTTTCCACATTTACAAAAATTTTGCTGGGACTTTGGTAGGAACTGCATGGAACTGACATCTTTTATAGATTGGTCTTCAGATCCATGAACACACTACGGCCACTTCATTCATTTAGACCTTCCCCGTCAGTATGTTGTAGTTTTCAGCATAAAAATCTCAGGCATTTGTGTTAAATTTACATTTATATGGTTTTTTTTTTAAAGATTTTATTTATTTATTTGACAGAGAGAGATAGCCAGCGAGAGAGGGAACACAAGCAGGGGGAGTGGGAGAGGAAGAAGCAGGCTCCCAGCAGAGGAGCCAGATGTGGGGCTCGATCCCATAACGCCGGGATCACGCCCTGAGCCGAAGGCAGGCGCTTAACGACTGCGCCAAACGGGCGCCCCTACACCTATATGTTTTTTGTGTGATTGTAAATGGCATTGTATTTTTAACTCTGGTGTCCACATGTTCTTTGCTAGTACACAGAAATACGACTATTTTTTGGTATGTTTATTTTGTATCCTATTACCTTCCTGAACTTGGTTACTAGTTCTGGAAGGGTTGTTGTTTTGTTTTGTTTGTTTGTTTTTTGTAGATTTCTCGGGATTTTTTAATGTAGACAATGAAATTATCTGCACATAGGGACAGTTTTATTTCTTCCTTCCCAATCTGTATGCCTTTTCTTGTCTTGTCTTAATGCACTGGTGGGATTGCCTAGCACTATTTGAATGTAAGTGGTGAGAACTGATATCCTTGCTTTGTTCCCAATTTTAGGGGAAAGCCTTCAGTCTTTAACCATTAAGTATAATGTTAGCTGTAGTGTTTTATAGATGTTCTTCATCAAGTTGAGGAAATTCTCCATTACTATTTTTCTGAGCATCGTATCACGAATAGGTGAATTTTATCAAATGCTTCCTGCATTGATGGATAGGATCATGTGATTTTTCTTCTTTAGCCCATTATCATGGTAGACTATACATACATTTTTAAAGATTTTATTTATTTATTTATGAGAGAGAGAAAGAGGCAGAGGCAGAGGGAGAAGAAGGCTTCCCAAGGAGCAGGGAACTCGACATAGGGCTCGATCCCAGGACCTTGGGATCATGACCTGAGCCAAAGGCAGATGCTTAACTGACTGAACCACCCAGGTGCCCCAACATGGGGGGTTATATTAATTGATTTTTGAATGCTGAACCAACCTTGCATTCCTGGAATAAACCTTACTTGGTCCTGAGGCTAATAGTTTTACACATTGCTGAATTCTTTTTAAAAAAAAAATTATTTTTTTATTTTGGAGAGAGAGAGGGAGAGAGAGAGAGAGAGAGAGAGAACAAGCTGGGAGAGGGGCAGAGGGGGAGGAAGAATCAGACTCCCCTCTGAGCAAGGAGCCTGATGCAGGGCCAGATTCCAGGACCCTGGGATCATGCCCTGAGCTGAAAGCAGATGCTTAACCAACTAAGCCACCCAGGTCCCTATATATTGCTGAATTCTATTTGATAATGTTTTGGGAAGGGTTTTCATATGTGTATTCTTGAGGGATGCTGGCTGTAGTTTTTATTTGTTGTGCTGTTGTCTAGGTTTGATATTGGGGTTTTGATATTGATACTGGATAGCTTCATAAATTGAACTGAAAGTGTTCCCCCTGCCTCTGTTTACTGGAAGACATTGTGTAGAACTTTTGTTAATTTTTCAAATGTTTGGTAAAGTTTTCCCATGAAACTATCTGGTCTATTATATTAATAATATAATGCAATTACTGATATGTTAAATTTTAAGTCTATGCTTTTATTTTTTGTTTTCTGTTTGTTCTTTCTACAAATACAACCACATCTGAAAGTGCTGTAGTTTTTGCTTCAACTGTCAAACATAATTTAGAAAGCTCAAGAGGAGAAAGAATGTATATTGCATTCAGCAATATTTTTGCTTACCATATTCTTTTTTCCTTTCTGATGTTCTAAGATTTCTTAAAAAAAAAATGTTTCTCTGTCTGGAGAACAGCATTTTTTTAAGGTAGATCTTCTAGCCACAAACTCTTTTAGTTTTTCTTTCATCCAAGAAGATCTCGATTTCCCCTTCATATCTGAGGGATATTTTTGCTGGTGATAGGATTCTCAGTTGACAGTTCTTTTTTTTTTTTTTTTTTTTTTTGGCATTTGAAAAATGTTATGCCACTTTCTTCCAGACTCCATGGTTTCTAATGAGAAATCCACTGTCATTTAAATTGTTTCCCCTCTACTGGTGAGTTGTTTTCCTTCCATTGCTTTCAAGATTTTTGTTTTGTTTTCATTTTTCAGAAGTTTAGCTATTTTGTATCTTGATGTACATTTTTGGGAGGTTTATCTTCTTTGGAGTTTTCTCAGCTTCTTGAATCAGTAAGTTTATGAGGGTTTTTGTTTTTTGGGTTTTTTTTTGTGTGTGTGTGTTTTGTTTTTGTTGGTTGGTTGGTTTTGTTTTTTTTGCTAAATTTGGGGAGTTTTCAGCCATTATTTCTTCAGGTGCTTTTTCAGTCCACTCCCTTTCTTGTCTCCTTCTAGGAGTTCAATGATATAAACATTAGATCTTTTGTTACAGTCCTACGGGTCTCTGAGGCTTAATTTTTTTAAGTTTATTTTCTGTTATTTGGATTAGATAACTTTTTTGTCCTATATTCCAGTTCAATTATTCCTTCCTTTGTTTCCTTTAGACTGCTGTTAAGCACATCCATTGAGTTTTTTTCTTTTTGTTATCATATTTTTCAGTTCTAAAATTTCCACTTGGCTCTTCTCTATGTCTTCCATTTCTTTGCTAGGACTTTCTTTTCTTTTCTTTTTTTTTTTTTTTCTCATCTATTTCAAGTGTGTTCGTAACTGTTCCTTGAAGTATTTTTATGATGGCTACTTTAAATCTTTGTCAGATAATTCCAACATCTCTGCCTTCTCAATGTTGTCATCTATTGATTGCCTTTTTTTCATTCAGCTTCAGATCTTCCTAGTTCTTGGTATAAGTGAATTTTAATTGAAATTTGGGGATCTGAGGCATGATGTTGTCAGCTTCCAGATCTTATTTAAACCTTCTGTTTCAGCTGACACTGCACCAACAGAGGAAGGGGGTTGGGGAATGCCAGCTCCCCCTTAGGCCCCCACTGATACCTCCCTGGCTGGGAGGAGTATGAATAACTTATTACTGTTCCCAGCATGGTCTCTTCTGGCACCGTGAGGGCTGGAGGTGAGGTCTTATTACCGCCAGTGGGGAAAAGAAGTCTTGGCTCTCTACCTGGCTTTCTCTGACACCACCCAGTGTGGGGTTTGGGGTGCCTCATAATCTGATGAAGGTAGAAGTCTAGTCTTCCCACAGGAATGTTGCTGGTGGGGGTAAGGTCATAATGTTTTCTATGGTGTTTGGTTGGAGTAGTTTTTGTCTAAAAGTGTCTGTTTTGCTAGGCTGCCCCCTTCCCTGTTCTTCAGCTAAAGACAGCAGGTTCCCCCTGCCCCCATTAGCATTTCCTCATCTCTGGGATCTCCAACTCCAACTCCAGGATACATGAGGAAGAACCACCACCACCAGGAACTCACTACCATGTTGCTTCTTGGGTCCTCAGGTCCCTAGTGGTTTTGTTCTTTCTCTGCCTTTCAGAGTCTTCTAATGTTTGTTTTATATATAATGTCCAGGGGTTTTAGTTGCACTTAATGAGAGGAATAGGAAAAACTACTTCTGTTCTATCTTCTCGGAGGCAGAAGCCCACCTGAAACCCCCTTAACAAGTGCTTCCTAGTTCCTTGGAGTTTTCTAGAATCACCTCTATCTTCTTAATACGGCTAAGCAGATCAAATCAGATTTCCTGACATGCTTGTCATTTCTCATGGGTTTTTAGCTTTCTACTGGACTCAGGTCAGTGTCTACCTGTCTGGTAGGAGACAAAAGGAACTTTGGGCTTTTAGGAGGCCTTTCTCAAAGCTGTTGATGTGGTGGTGGGAAACTTACAGCAGAGCCCTGAAGACACTGATCCAGTTGGGCATCTCTTTCAGGGTCAGGCCTAGTCCTTCTAGGTCTCTTCAGGGGAATACAGGGATCCAGGCAGTGTTGCCAATCATAAATGGCTTAAGCCAGGATGTGAAAGTTCATAACTTTGCATTATTTCCCACTGCTGCTGGTTACTCCTGCCTAGGCTGTGCATTACCACTTATAAGACTCTCACATCTGGGCCTTATTTCCCTCCCTCCCTAGCTCTGGGGCAGGAAGCACCTACCACCCTTTGTGTGTGAAGTGTCTAGCTTCCAGAGGGCAGTGACTTATTCAGGCCATTTAGTTCCACATACCCAGCTCTTATGACTTTGGCACCTATGTCATTTTTGAGGCTTTGCACTGCCTAGCTCCATATCTTCTCTGTATTTTTGTCTAGGTCAGCAGTTCTCAAAGTGTGGTCCACATGTCTCTGAGGGTTTCTGAGACCCTTGCAGGGGATCCGAGAGGTCAAAACTATTTCCCTAATGACAGTAAAATGTTATTGCCACCTTAACTGTGTTGATATTTGCACTGCTGGTGCAAAAGCAATGGCAGGTATGCCTGCTGGTGCCCTAGCACAAATCAAGGGAGAGGTACCAGATTGTCTGAGCAGTCACTGTATTCTTCATCACTGCACAGTTATGGTAAAAAATGCCAGCGTCACTTGTGAATGTCCCAGGCAAAGCAGTAAGCATGATTCATTGTATTAATCATTGGGAACAGGAAATGGGAAGCATGCACAGAGCACTACTGCTGCACAGTGAAACGTGACAGGTGTTAGAGGACAAGCTCTCGTGCGATCGTTTGAGTTGCGAGCTGAATTAGCCTCCATTTTCATGAAATGCCATTTCTACATAAAAGAAGAACTGACAGACAAATGCTGGTTATTCAGACTTCAGTATTTGGCAGACATTTTCTCAAAAATGAACAAAATGAGCCTATCACCTCAAGGAAAACAACTGACAGTACTTGTTGCCAATGATAAAGTTTGAGCTTTCAAAGTGTAAATTAGAATTTCGGAAAACTTGTATCTGCCATCATGAGCCTGACAGCTTCCTAATACTTCCTAAGATGTTTTTGATGAGGTCATTGGTGTGTAACAAATGTGATTTTTAAAAAATATTGTGTAGCAAAATGTGCAAATATTTGAAAGACATCTGCATAACTCAATGAGCCAGTATTTTCTAAATGCCCAATGCATGATGTTCCAAAAGCAAGGATAGGTAAAGATTCATCACAGTGTGAGAGAAAAAAAAATAGATTTCACTGTGAAGGAGGAAAAGTTCATTAACATGGCTTTAGATTTTTCATTACAACTAATTTTTAAGATGCTCTCTATTATGGCCTAATTGTGTCCTCTTCAAAATTCCTATGTTGCAGTCCTAGTCCCCCGTAACTCAGAATGTGACGTATTTGGAGATAAGGCCTTTAACGAGGTCATTAAATTAAAATGAGACCATGAGGATGGGCCCTAATGGCATATGACAGGTGTTCTTATAAGTAGAGGAAATGTGGACACACAAAGAGACACCAGGGATGTGTGTGCATGGAGGAAAGACCATGTGAGGACACAGGGAGAAGAGTCTGAGGCACTAGTCCTCAGAAGATACCCAACCTGCTGATGCCTTGATCTTGGATTTCCAGCCTCCAGAACTGTGAGAAAATACATTTCTGTTGTTTAAGTCCCACAGTCTGGTATTTTGTTGTGGCGACCCTAGCAAACCAATACACTATCACTTGTTAAGTTCGGGTGTAGTATCAAAGAAGAATATCTACAATTGTCTGAAAAGGCTATTAAAATACTCTTTTCTGACAGCGTATCTCTGTGAGGCTAGAATTTCTTCATATACATTAACTGTAACATCACATGGCAACAGACTGAATGCAGAAGCAGAAGAGAATCCAGCTGTCTTCAATTAAGTCATTAAAGAGATTTGCAAAAATATAAAACAACATCACTCTTCTCACTAATTTTTTTTTGTTTTGGAAAATATAGTTATTTTTTCATAAAATATGTTTTATATGTTACCATAATGAGTTTATTATTGTTCTTTTAAAATGAGTTAATAAGTATCAAAATGTCAATTTTTACTTCTGACTTGGTAAATGAGGAAGACAGTATTCACATAAGCAAAACTCATTGGGGATCTCAATCATTTTTAAGAGTGTAAAGGTCCTGAGACAGAAAGCTTGAGAGTGGCCAACTGAGGTCAGCATTTCCCAAACCTGAATCAATTGAATGTGATGGTCAAGATGGTTCCTATCTATCCTTTCATTAATCTTATGGTTTTTTTGGTAATAACTTGCTTGATTAAAACTTAAACACATTTGTTTTAAAAGGAAACTGTTTTTTTTTTGTTTTGTTTTGTTTTTTAATGAGAGTGAGAGCATGTGTATGGGGTGGGGAGGGGCAGAGGGAGAGGGAGAGAGAGAATCCCAAGCAGACTCTACACTCAGCACAGAGCCTGATGCGGGGCTTGATCTCATCACCCTGAGATCATGACCTGAGCTGAAATCAAGTGTCTGATGCCCAACTGACTGAGCCACCCAGTGCCCCTAGAAGGAAACTTTTGTCACTTCCATCAGTGGAAAATCAGTGCCACTCACCACAAATAACAATGGACCACAGCAAAGAAATGCAACAGGATGTCCTTACGTTTAGTGGACCCAATTGTCCCCCTAAGGCCCTGAGCCCAAATTAGCCAATGTTTAGGTGGGGGTGAGGTCATAATTAAAGATACACTAGTTTTAGACAGAACCTCTTGTCTCGATGTGGCCTGGAAGCCTGAAGGAGAACTGAATTTTCCCATCAGGTGATGGGCTGTTATTTCATTCCATCTAATATCCTCTAAGGCACCATCAGAGATACATTTATGGCACTTAGGAATGCTCAGATTTGATGGCACCCAGAGAACTTCTCTCTTCACAAATGGTGCTTCTGCCTCCTTCAAGGCAGACATGGGAAAGGGTCCTGCCTGTGCTCATGAGTCTGAGATCATTGACCTCGGCAACTATGCTCAAGAAAATGGTGCACTCTAGCTCAGGCAAACCCATGAGATGTTTTTCTTTGCAGCCCTCCTTCAACATCAAATCAGTGGTGGCCTGCAGACACCTCAACTCCAGCTTGTGCATGCTCCGCTCTTGATTTCATCCCCCTCCCAAATCTGTTTTTCCACTATGTTCCTTCTCTAGGTGAATAAGCAGCACCGTGGCCAAGAATGTTCCCAGCAACATTGTTTGCAAGAGCTCAACCAGAGAAACAACCCACACGTCCACCAGGAGGAGAATGAATCAACAGATGGTGATCTCCTCATGCCAGGGAATATTATACAGCAATAAGAATGCATGAACTCCAGCTGCACATTGATGAGTGTGAGAGACGTAATGTTGCCAGAAAGAAGCAAGTCTCAGAAGGTTACATACTGTGTGATGCCATTTAAAAGAACTAAAACAAAAGCAAAACTAAACAATAGGTGTTGTAAGTGTACACATATGAGATAAAAATGTTTAAAAAGAAAAAGCGTATGGGGATTCTCTGTACGTTCTGCTCAATTCTGCTGTGAACCTAAAACCACTCTAAAAAATACAGTCTATAGAGAAAATGCAAGGAAATGATAAACACAGGATGATTATTTCCTCTGGGGGAGGCAGGGGCTTGGGATGGGGGTACTCACATAGGAATAGGCAAATTATTAATGACATTCTAGTTCTTGGGTTGGGTGGTAGGCCCATGCTATACGTTGTATTATTAAACAAACATATGCTACATACTTTCTTTTGCATGTATCAAATATAATATTAAAAGACATAAGAAAGGAAAAAAATGTACAGTCTCTGATCTGGTAATTTTGCTTCTTAGGAACCTATTCTAATGGAAATACCCAGAAATGCAAACATTTCACTCATAAAGATGTTCATTACAGTGTTTTTCTTTTTAAATCATAATAACTTGGACACAATCTAAATGTCCAATTGTAGGGGATTCCTTAAGTAAATTACTGAACAGTCAAAGGATAGAATATCATGTTTTCAAATAATTTTTAATGACCTAGGAAAATTTCTTAATAATCTCAAGTGAAAAATGTAAAGAGCTGAAATAAAATAGGATCTCAATTTTCATGACCCCAATGAGGAACATATTATGTTTATAGTATAGAAAAAAAGATATAATATTGAAAGTTATAATAAGAAAAGATAGAATGTTCCCCAAATGTCAACATTGGTGGGTTTAAGGTCTTTGGTTCTTCTATATAACGTCTCTATTTCCCTGTTGTCTATATTAAACATATATGTAGGGAAACACGCTAGCACACAGTACATTAATACAGGAAGACCAACTTGCCCATCTCCTAGCACCCTCACTGACCCCTCCCCTCAAATGATTATCCAATTGCCCCCTGAGGCTGGAGTTTAGTGTCTGATAAGCCCCCATCAGTCTGACTCCACCAGGAAGCAAGAGGGGAAGGAAAGAAGGCCTCAGACACCACTCGCCACACTTGTCCCTCCCTGCTTGCAGCCTCCCGACTGAAGTCCCCCCCCTCAGTGTGCCCCCTTGCCCACCTCAGCCCAACCCCTCCTTCCCTGGGCCCACCCCACCTGGCCCCTCTTTCCAGGGCCACCTACTAGAAACAGAGGAAGTGGCTGGTTCTCTGGGTTTTGCACGGCTCTGGCCTAGCCACCAGACCCTCCACACAGCTGAGGTCACCAGCCCCTATGTGGTGGCATGAAGGAATGGCCCCTTGGACAGCTCCTCTCCAGACCCCAACTTGGGACCTACCAGGGACTCCTCCTTTCCCACACTTTCCCTCTCGGGCGATAGAAACCAGCCCCAAAGTGCCACTGCCACATCTGTATCTTCTGCTAAGAAGCCACCTGCCTGTCAGATTGATGAGGCATGGCCTATTGATCTCATTGCCCCATTTTACAAATGGGAAGACTGAGGCTCTCAGAGGTAAGGCCATGTATCCTAGGGTAAACAGCTAAAGGTGACTAAGTCAGGATTCGAGCCTAAGTTGTGTGGCTCCCAAAGCCAGTAGGTTTTGCTGCCTCATGTCCAGACCAGCTGCCCCCATCAGTAAGCGCTATACACTTGCGCGATGTCCTCTTTGAGTCAAAAATAAATTGAGGCTCAGTTCTGCTGTGCCATCTGCCACACCAATTCAGAGGCAGAAATGTTGACTTACTGCAGTGAGGGAACGCTCCCACAGCCGGGAACTGAGCAGTGAGAGGCCCCGAACCTCCTGGGTTTCCCTGGCTGGGGGCTGGTCGATTATACAGGCACAGGAAGGGGAGAGGGGCTGCAGTGGGCACACTTCTCAGCAGACGGCGGGGGAGAGCTGTGGGCTCTGAGTCAGTGTGCCCGGGCTAAAGTTGACTGCCACTGAGGTCAGTGGCCATAGGCAAGACTTCTCCTCTCCCTGGGCCTCAGTTTCCTCACTAAAAGGAGTTGGAACATATGATTCTTTCTAGACCCAACAAGGTTACATCCTATGGCTCTAGGTCTCAGGGATGGGGGTGCCTCCACATTCCTGGTCCTTGGGGGCTGACAACAGCCCATAGGGAGAAGGAGAGGGATTCTTAGAGAGAGGAACTGGCTGTTCCAAGGTCACGTCATTCCTGACAACAACATCCACACAATGATAACAATACTCCCTACCTATAAGGCACCTCCCAAAGCACTCTCATGCCCATTATTTCATTCACAGTCCCCATTTTACAGAGGAGGAAACAGGATCAGAGAGGGAGAGAGAGTCGCCTAAGGCCACACAGTGCCAGGGCGGACAGAGCCACATTCCCAGGCATCTGGTCCATGAAATTTCTGAAGTTTAGTCCCCAGGGAAGCTGCACTCATAGACTTTCCCCCTTCTAAGGCAAAATCATCCTGTGCCAAAGGTGGGAGAGGCACTCAACCCAGGAAAATTTTCAGTTTAGGCATTTGATCATTATGTGTCCTGTGCTACAATAGTAATCACTTGGCATCCCAGCCGGAGGGTTTGTCCAGCACCTTCCACATGTGTTGCCTCACTTCAAAGGCAGCTGGGAGGAACACTGGATGAGGAGTCTAGTCTTGGCACTGTTCCCCTTAGCTGGGATAAGGGGGTTGGATGAGGCAGCTTGCAGGGTCCTCACTGCTCCAGGCACTGCCCTGGTCATTACTGGAAGTGCATCTGTCCTTTCTCATTCATCTTCTGTCAGGCAGGAAGGGCCATGAGTGTTGGATGGCCAGGACCCTGCTGGCTACACTCACTGCTATAACCCCGTGCTTGGCACTCAGTAGGACCATGCCACCACTTGTGGATTGGTGGTGAGGTTTTAAGGAACAGATCCCATAGTTATCTGTTTTGTATCTCACACAGCCTCTTGAGGCTGCCACTCATCAAGTACTTAACATGGTCTGTTCTCCAAACCCTACATAATCCCACTTAATCCTCATAGGGACACTAAGAAAGCATAGATGCGGCTGTGACCCTGCCCATAATCCCCAGATCTATCTAGTGTGGTGCAATTTCCCCCACAGCATCTGTATCTCTTTGCCTGAGGGTGTCTTCTGGTGAGCAGAACATCCACAAGTTCTAGAGAAGTAATACCACTCCCTCAAACCCAGCAGCCCTCAGCTAATGACTGTTGGGAGTTGGGAGCGGATGCATAAATACCCCAGCTCCCTTGTTCCTGGGGCAGGAAAACCATGAGCTGTGGGCTCTGTGCTGGCTCTTAGAATACCCAGTGTAACTGAACAGCGGTTGCCCATAGTGATAATTAACTGGCTTGCAAATACCTCCTTCCCTTTCCTGTCTCACTTCTCCACTCCCCTACTACCATTCCTGTGCCTCCCAAATAAATGACTTGTATTTGAATCATTGTCTCACGGTCTGCTTCTGGCAGAACCTAGTCTGAAATGAAAGGCACTAATATTATTTCCACTTTGATGGAAGGGAAGCCAATGCTCAGATAGGAGTAACTTTCCCAGGGTGACACAGAAAGTCCAGATCTGAACCCAAGACTGTTTAACCTCCAATGGTTTGTTTTAATCATCACATATGCCGGGAAGAAAGAACTAAGTGAGACTGAGAGTCTAATGAGTGAATGGCTATGGAAGAACATTAACTCACTCACTTACTCATTCAAACAAAGACTCCTTATTGAAATCACTACTTCTCAAGCCCTGATCTGGGTGCTTAGGATACACTGATTAAATGCACTCTCTCTGAAATCTTGGGGATCTGGGCTCAAATCCAGGCTTTAATGATATGCCAGCTGTGTGATGTAGGTGAGTAATTCAACCTCTCCTGACCTCTGCTTTGTTGTATGTCAAATGGTGCCTATTATACTGGCTGTTGGAAGGGACAGGCTCACATATATAAATAAGTGCTTACTATATGTTAGTTATAAGATGATGGTGAAGTCAGAGCTGAAAACTGGGAAGCAATATATGGCAGCAATGTCATTTTTAGCATGTCTTATCACTTAGGCCAGCCAGGGGTTAAAATAAATGTGTGGCAGAGATGTTTAAAGTTTGCATTTCTCCCTAATTTTTCTTCCTCTTTCCCTCTCTTCCTTCTTTCCACCCTCCCAAATCCCATGCCCTCTGCTCCTTGCTGGGCTCTGTGTTGGGCACTGGGACACAGAGATGACAAGACTCTGCCCTCAGGGAGCTCCCAGGGCCCAGGACAGATGGGGAGATAGATAAGGAGACAGTCCAGCTCACTATGATGGACAAAGGCCAGCATAAGCACAAGGGCAGAGGAACACAAGGAGGGGCACCTGACCTTGCCTGGTGATGCTGGAGTTGAGGGGAGGAAGACACATGGCTCACAGAGGCAAAGTCACCCGCTCACGGCCCCCCAACAAGTAAGTGGTTGGTCAGACTCCAAATCCCAGGGGATTTCTAATATCCTGCTATGAGATCACATTCTCTCAAGAGCCCTGAGGAATCCATAATAATAATGACTTCTATTGTAAGATAGGTCTTGGGAACTCAGCCCAAGGGAGCCTTTTGTGACTGGCTAGCCACAAACAAACCCAGAGCCTCTGAAGTCTTGGTAGAAGAACTAAAAAGTGGAAAACAATATGAAAGCCATAAATATTCATTTCACAGGGAAGCAAGGGAAGCAGATAAGGCATACTAACCTTTTCTGAGACTGAGAAGCTGAGCAAACAGCAGAAATGTGACAAGACACTTCACTGAAGAAAAAGTTGTGCTTGGAGCCTTTTACGTCACTGGAGACCACTGTTCTTCCTGTCAGTCACCTCAAGATCAACTATATAACAATGCATTTGTTCCTTTGTGTTTTCTTTCCATTAACACAGAAACACACTGGGTCCTAATTCTATAGATCAGATTTTGTTTGTTTTCAGAAAGCATACTTTTCTCTGTGATTTTTTTTAAGATCTGGTATAATCTGAGGTGCAGATCTTTTATCTTTTGGGGTTAAAAACTTCTCCCTTAAAAAAAAAACAAAAGAACAACAAAAAACCTTCTCCCTTCCACAGGGACACATTTTCAATGCTCCAGTGAAAGCCCACCAGAGCACAAGTTCTGATGCACCGCAACTCATTTTATAGGAACCCTGTCAAGACTTAAGGTATCTATTCCAGGACCCCAGGCTGCCTGGTCAACATCACACACTCTTCTGATTATGGCAAGGATCAACGTCACCCCAAAGTCTACAAATCAGCTGCAGAAGTGTTTTAAATAGTAGGAAACGCATGTTGGGTGAGGTCATGGCGGAGACGAAGGGGAAACATTCACAGTTGCTGCGGGAGAGAAGGAAGCTGTTACGCACGGTGACCAAGGCCTGGTGCAGAGCAAGCATAACCCCCATCAGGCCAGGCTATTGGCACGATACGGCTCATCCTGCGGGTCCTTTGGCTGAAAGGGGTTGTCTGGCTTTTCTGGACTTTGGCCAAGCAAGTTTAAGGCTCAGACAGGACTGAGGTAGGTGGGAATGCATATGGATGCTTTCTTTTATGCCTACCTCCCTCTGGCCTGGGTAAAACAGCAAAGTGTTTCATTGAGAGGACTCCAGCCAGAGGCAGCGGACATGCAAAATCGCCCGAATGACTATGCAAATATTTGTACTCCTCCTCTCCCCGACACAGCCTCCTGGAGCTGAGCTCCATTCTTAATGAGTCCAGTACCTGATGGAAGCACAATTAGTGAATGTGGTAGGGAAGACGGAGGACACAGCCCACAGAGAAGCAGGTAGTCGGGTTTTAGGACCAGGCAAGGCAGAGGTGAATGGATTTTTAGCACAGTGCAGATGGGGCAAAAGTGCCAACTTCAACAGCTCAGAGGGGGATCTGGAATCACCATCACTGCTGCTTGGAAGACACAATCGTCGATACAACATCCTTTTCTTTAATACTCAGACACCACGTGCACCCTCCACTGGCCCAGCTTTGGCAATACGAAGTTTCGTGTGAAGAAATATTTCCCCATAAACACACTTCTGTTTTAAGTGAACTGATACTTAGAAATAGATTTTTCTTTCTTTTTGTCAGAAATCAGAGTTCGAAGTTCCAGCCCAGCAATGGGACATTATTGCCCACAATTACATCGCATTTGGGGGAAAAAAAGTATCATATTTACCCGTTTTGCTCTGTCTCTGGTTCCAAAACCTAGCTAGGATGGCCAGTGTGCATGTGGGAGGGGTGCGGGGCAGAATTTTGAGGGCTGGTGCAGAGAGCCAGGGCTGGGAGTGCCCTAGCCACGTGGCCTCAGTCACGTCTTAGTTTCCCCACCTGTAAAATGGGGACGCTAGCCTCTGCCTGGGCTGCTGGAAGCAGGACAGGAGGTCTGGGCTGGGCCAGCTCTCCAGGGCCCTCAGCAAAAGAAACATTAACGTTACTTTGAACAATGTCAAATGTTGCATAAGGAGGGTAGCGTGCTTATCACAGGGCCTCGGTTTGGCTTTCTGGAGCAATCCTGCAGTAGCATTTTAGCAGCCGGAGAGGGAACACCCTTCCCACGGGCCGCCACCTCAGTGCCCGGCGGTGACTCACTGTGCTGGCAAGGGGCGTGGGCGGGAAACCACTTTGGCATCACCATGGAATTGACAGATTTGCCCCCGTGGAGCTGCTCTGTAAAGAAAGGGGAAGAAGGGGCCCCTTCTGCTCCTGCAAGGTGAGTGCTGTGTGGCAGGAACAGCTTTCATCAGCCGAACCCCCTCACTCTCAACGTGGCTGGAAGCAGAAAGCCTAAAGCATGTCCTGGCACAGGCTCCTGGGGTTTGGGGGCAAACCCCACCTGTGGGTGCTGCTCCTCGCCAGCAGGTTCCAAGACGCTTCAAATACTTCACTTGGGAAAAGCAATACCAAACTTCTCATTTTTGAGGCTATGTGCTAGGCCTTCTACCAAACCCTTCATGTATTGTGCTTCATTCCATCCTCGGAACTGCCTGTTCTTAGGCCCATTTTACAGATGAAGAAACAGAGGCTGGAGGCAGGTTGTAAGCTGCCCGAGGCAGCACAGGGATTCCAACGAGATCTGTTTTCAGTTCCCTGAAATGTGTCAGGAGACCCCCAAACTGTTGTCTTTGGGCATGTGAGAAGCAGACAAATGTTCTGGAAATGTGGCTGCTGGGGGCAGGACAGCTCAGGGCAGAGGCGCTCATTCTTTGCAGCTGACATTTTTAAAAAGGACTTTCGCTGTGCTGTCTCATTTACTTTTCACAAAAGTCCTATGAAGCAGGAGCTAATACTTCTATTTCACAGGTAGGGAGGCGGAGGCTGAGCTGCTTCTCAAGGGCATCTGGATGGCCACCGTCCTAACCCCCGCCCTCTATGACTTCTGGCCTCCAGCTCCACATCTGTGCAATGGGTAGATACGAGAATCATCCTTTCCAATGATGGCAGGGTTAAGTGAGGTAACAGAAGGGAAATGCTTTAGAAGCTGAAAGATGCCACCTGAATACTAAGGAGTATTATTATTTATGAAAATAGTTTCATGGGGAGAGTCCAAGTGAGGCTGAGAAGTACAAGGTTCTGGATTCAATCCTAGATCCGCTGGGTGCTTATGCAGCATTCTTCCCTGGACTGGAAACTCCCCAGGGCAGGGATTGTGGCTGGTTTGCCTCAGTTTCCCCAGCTCCAGGCTTGGCACAGAAAGAGTCCTTGAAAATCTTGGCTGAACTATGCAGGATTAATTCAGGACAGGGGAAAAGGGCGGAGTGGAAGAGAAGTAGAATCGAGAGCTAGAAGCGGCTTTAGGGAGATAAGAAAATTGATCTTCCAAATGGCGACATTTTTGAGAATGAAAAGGATCACTTTTAATAGTCATGATATTAAATATCATGGCCAGGAGAGCCAGGACTGTTCTGGGCCAACCAGGGTACAGGGTCACCCTATTTGGTGATCATCTAGTCTGACCCCCATATTGCGAGGGAAACTGAGTCCCAGAGAGAGGCATGGAACTGGGACAGACGGACCCCAGGGCTCCTGGCTTCCCACAGGCATGCTTTTACAAGAGCCCGAACAGCAGCTATGAGTGGGTGGAGCCTGCAGCTCTCTGGAAGGAACTGGGCGTTATCGATATAAAGTTTCTGTTGGGTAAATATCAACACTTCTGGGCTGGTAACTAAGGGCCTGAGCAGTTGCTAAGCGGCTGTATGACCTCATGAGGGGCTATTGTTCAGTACTCAATAGGCATCCTTGAGTGACACTGCCCAACTCCCAAATCCCAGGGGCCCCTGGGGTTCTGTGAAAAAAAAGCCAGAGATTATAACGCAGGGGCAGCTGACAGACCCACGTTTGTTTTCTTGGGATAGGGCATGGGGGGGGGGTGCTGCAGCCTTTCAGAGCAAAGCACAAGAAGGCCTGAGCACCCAGTGAGAGCCGTCAGCTGACAGTTACTAGCGACAGAAACACCCCAGGAATAAAGCATTGACCCCATGTACCGTGCCTGACCCTCTGTAAGCCACCTGAACACACACATCCTTCAAAGCAGCTGGCCAGTGTGGGGGTCATGATGATCACCCCCATTTCAAAATACAGGAAGCTGAGGTCCAAGGAGAAGAAACAGCTTGCCCAAAGCCTCCCTAAAACATCTTATTTTTCCAGGGTGGTGGTCAGAACAATGGAGTCCACAGATATCCGTGGAACCTGGGAATGTCAGGGTACATGGAAGGGGAATATGAAGGTTGCCATCCACGGACCACTAGATGGGAGAGGATCCTGGATGATCTGGGGGTGGGGGGATGTCATCACAAGGGTCCTTACAAGCGGGGAAGAGAGGCAGAAGGGTCAGTATGCCGTAACGTGATGTGAGAAAGCCAATGCTGGATGGAATATGGAGGAAGGGCCCACGAGGAACACGGCGCCTTGAGAAGCTGGAAAAGAAAAGAAATCATATTCTCCACGAGAGCCTCCAGAAGGGAGCACAGGCCTGTCTTGATGTTAGCCCAGTCGACTTGCACCGACTTCTGACCTAGAGAACGGTTAGCTGGTTAATTTTAAGCTACTTGGTTTGTGGTACTTTGTTATTGCTGCAACAGAGAAAAAAAAAGCACCAGAGGTAGAAATCTGAATGGTCTGAGCCAGAAGGGGGGGCCCTGGGGATGGTTTAGCTCCTGGAAGTTAAGGAAACAAGAGGCCCAGCGAAATGAAGCGATTTGCTCAGGGTCACAAAGCAAGTGACACAGACAGTGATAGAGACATCTGGGTACGGGCCCTCCCCACGACCCCAAAGACTATCTGCCGAGGGGTGGAATCTTCTGGGCTCTTCGTCTGCTGATTTTCCACCAAACAGCCTGATCAGGATCCTGGGGCCTAAAGCAGGCCCCTCTGTCTTTCTTGGCCAGAGGCAGGCCAGTGGCCCATTTTATGACAGGCAGGAGACATTCTTCTATGTCCCACCACCAAACAAGATGGTTTGGAGCTGGAACTCAGCCCATGGCTTTGGAGCCTCAGTTTCCTTACTTGAAAATGGGCACAGCACCCTCCGCATCAAATGCTGGGAATACAACGTGGAAGGCGAAGCCCTTGGCACCATGCCTGGCACATAGTAGCTACTTAAGGCCTACTCCTCCTTGTCTCTCAGTCAGACCCAGGTCCTGGCCTGGGTCCCCCAAAGCTCTAAGTCCTCCTTCTGAATTCAAGAGCTTCATTCCCAGAAGTGTCTTACCTTCGCCTGGCGCACAGAAGGTACTCGATGAATGATTCTGGAAGGGACCATAGGCTCCATGCCTGAATGCTTCTCTCCCTCTTCTTTGCCCAGAAGGCTCCTACACATCCATCAAGGTCCAGCTCAAGGGCTCCCTCCTCCAGGGAGCCTCCCTGACCCCCATGTGCAAGCTCACATTATGCTCTTTGTGCCAGGCTTCCAGCTTCCCCGTGGTACCCTGGTTTCCATGTTTAGGGCCCAAGGCATGGCAGTAGACACACCTGGGCTCCAGTCCTGGCCCAGACTGCATGATTCTGGGCCAGTTACACCTCTTCTCTTATCTTCATCTCCTCTGCTCAGTGGGAATAATGACAGCACCTCCATTATGGGGTTGTTGGGAGAAGCACGTGAGATGCTGGGTAGGAAGGGCCTAGGACTGTGATGGCACAGGCTGGGCCATGCAGCAAATGGCAGTTACCTTCATTAAAACGGCTGTTATTTTGTCAGCTGGCGAAACAAAGGTCCCCAGGGCAGGGATACATCTGATTCATCTGACAGACCTCAGATCTCTACCAAGCACCTACTACGTGCCAGGCTCTCCTCTAGCATTGGGAGAACAGGGGGGAACAAGGCCCCTGCCCCCATGAGCTGACTTTCTAGGGGCTGGGGAGACAGATGTTGAACCATCTCCACAAATAAAAATAGGACATATCGGAGGGGATGGCTGTGATGAAGGGCAGAAAGGCAGAGCAAGGAGCAGGGAGTGATGGGGGAGATCAATTCTGGACCAGGGGGCCAGAACTTTCAACCCCCACCGGAGGGAGGCAATGGAGTGAGCGAGGCAGATGCGTGGGGGAAGAGCAATCCTGGGGAGGGGACAGATAGGGCAAATCCCTCTAGAGAAGAGGGTGACCGGTGTGTCTGAGAAGTAGCAAGGAGGTCACGCAGCGTGTGTCAGAAAACATATGTAGAACTGAAATGCTATTATGTTATTTATACTATTTCATAAAACATATTTATTTATGCCCATTTATTTATTGCTATTTTATTAATAGGAAACCCTATGCACTGAGCCTCTTCCATGTGCCGTGTCGGTGAATGCTCACAGCGACCTGGGGAGGGCACACTTGTCTCCATTTTGCAGATGCACACAACTAAGGAGGCTCAGAGCAGTGAAGTGCTTTGCCCGAGGTCACACGGTGGGGCGGGGGCTGGTGGTGGTGGCTAAGTCAGGACTTGATCCCGGGACTGTGTGGTATTTCAGTTCTTACTTTTTCTCCCGGGATTGTCAGGCTAGGCACTGTACTCACACTCCCCAGTTCCTGCCCTTCACCAGAGAGGTGAGCACGGGCCATAGGCCCCGGGCGGCCACTGTGGGCTCTGGAACTCAGTTCCAGGTCCAGGGGCCCAGCAATGTCACCAGCGGAGGAGGCCAATGAAGATGCTGGAAGGCAGGCAGGTGCTCGGGAAGTGTGAGCTCTGGAAGATTTATAAAAATGTGTCAGAAAAGTTGAACCGCTTTGTGGGATCCACTCAGGTCTCCCATCATCTTTGCAGCATCTGGGCTGCTGGACGAGGCTGGATTCCCAGGGAGGTCATGCCTCAGCAGTGCAGTGAAGGAAGCAGGAGAACCTTCTAGTAGGAGAGCTGACAGAGGGGGAGGCCGAGTGAGCCCAGGAGAGACCAGGCTGCAGGGAGAGGCTGGGAGGGAGGTGGAGGGGGAGACAGCGTTCCCAGGGAACAGGGCACTGGAGCGGGTCTCCTGGGGAGGGAGGAGACACAGACTGGCCACGGTCATTGACGGCCGTGTTCAGGCAGGGAGATCAGTCAGAAGTGGCTGGAATGGGCAACTGTCTCAGAGGATGACATTCTATACCAGGATTCTGTTCTTACCCTTCCTCCTGCCATCACTTATCTCAGAGTAGGGATTCAAACCCAGATCTGTGTGAGGCCTATGCTGTTTCTGTGTCAGACTGCTAAGAACTGGGAGGTGGGTCCCTGTGGCGGCAGGACCAAGTAGTTGGGGAGGAGGGGGGACAAGAAGGTCCAGCGGCTGGGCCAGGCATGCCCCAAAGCTGGGTGGCTATCGGGCCACATCCTGGCTGAAGATGGTACTAAGAAGGCAACATGGTAAGGGAGTAACATGAGGACACTTCTCTCCTCTGCAGAAGTAGGAGGGACAGGATCCTAGTAAGCTAGCCAGCAGGATACAGTGTGCTGCCTGGCACAGTGACACCAGTGGGGCCTCCTCCTTTGTGTCAGAGCAGCCTGTCTTGCCTTTGGGGAACAGCTCATCCCCCACTCTCAGACTGAGGGTGAGGGTTTGATGGGGCTGACCCTCACTGGGGCTCCTAGGTGGGTGTGAGTCCTGGCCTTGACCAAACAAATCTTTGCAGTCCCCATGTAGTGACTGGCCCATGGATACGCATGTGACCTTTGTACCGTTAAGAGTCAACCTCAAGACTTTGCTAAGACTATAAGGGAAGGCAGTGCTCTCTTTCTGCTGGGTGGCTGAGCTGGTAGGATGGAAGCCTGAAGCTGCTGGGGGTCCACCTCTACCACCACATAAGGGGAGGATGCTTCAGGAGAAAGCCAGCACAGGAAGAGTCAGAACTGAAAGACGGAGAGAGAGAATAAGTTCTGATGACACTGTTCTAGCCCCTGGATCCAGCTGTACCTGAAGCCTGCTGCCCTAGGACTTTTCAGTTACTCAAGCCAATAAATTCCTTTTGGGGCTTAAGCCAGTCTGAGTCACTTGCAGCAGAAAGCCTCTTAACTTATACAGCTCATAACTTTCTTAGAACAAAAAAGGGAGAATGCAATTCAGAAAAAGAAAAAAAAAAGAAAAAGATGGATGAGGGGAGCAGGGAGGGAGAATTACTCTTTCATGGGTATAGAGTTTCCATTTTGCAGGATGAAAAAGTTTCTGGAGATCTGTTGTGCAACAATGGGAATATACTTAAACACTACTGAAGTGTACTCTTAAAAATGGTTAAAATGGTAAATAAAAAAAAAAAAGATGGGTGAGAGGAGACAGTAGAACAGAAGGGGGAGGAGAGGAAGGCAGGAGAGGGGAGGGGAGGAGAGGAAAGAACGAGAGAGGACAGTAACAGAAGGTGGCCCTGCGGCCTCCAGGAGTGAGGCCAGCTGCTCCTGTCACCTACTCTGCTATTTTTATACCGTGTGGTTCTCAAGGTAACTTCACACCTGTTATCCCTTCAAACATTAATTTGTTTTCCAACATTTTAGAAATGCTTTTCTTCCCTAAAACACACTGCCTGCTTCTCCAGGTTGCTCTTTTTTTTTTTTTGGAAAATGCCAGTTTCCCTGGGAGGAGTACTAAGTCAAACAACGGTAACCATTGACGGGTATGATGCTTTTGTTTACAATGCACCTCCGCACTTTGCATCTTGTTGAGGCCTCTCAAAATCCTAGCGAGGCAGGTGACAAAATTATCAGCCCATTTTACAGATGAGCACCTCCAGGAAGCAGACAGACACCATCAAGGTCACCCAGCCTGTGATGCTGGGGCTCGCATCCAGGTCCTCAGACTTGCAATCCTGTTCTCCAAGAAGATTCGGTGGTGGGGTGGGGCAGGGTGGGAAATTGCAGAGATGCTGCCGAACTCACGGGCTTCTCCAGATTCGTCCTGGGCTCGATTTGGAAGAAATTTCAAGGAGGCACCAGGCCCCCAAATGACATCTCCCCACGGATTCCCCCATTGGGGGCTCAGAGGACGAGTCCCAGGTATTCCATTTCCAAAGCAAAATGATTTAAAGAGGCAGCAGGCAGTTCAAATGTTGGGAATCACTTAACACTCTTCCTTTCAAGTGTCCACGCTGAGCGATTTGGTTCCCATTTTGGGAGGAGTAAAGTTGCTCCGATTTTGAGGGGCTGCCGGCGAGAACGGCCCCAGCCTCTCACAGCCTTTGATCAGGGTGCATTTGACTCTGACTTCCCAAACCTGAACAGCTGCTCTAGGCCCATTCAAATCTAGCAGGCAATTAAATTTTCACAAAAAGACGAAAAAGACGTAGAAACTCCGGGGATAATGAGATGGGAGCAACTCAAAGGCAACAGCTGGGCTTCCGAAGAAACCAGGGAAAACCACTGTGCGATGGACGCCCTTATTAATGAGGTGTCGGTGGGCAGACCCAGATGGGGGAGCCTCGGGAGTGGGCGCTCTGTGGTGGGAACCCTCAAAGCTTCCGGCAGTGACTGTGAGAGCTAGGACCTGCCCTCCTTGGAGGAATGCGGTGTGGCAGGTGTTCAAGAGAGGGGATGACCACCTGTTGTGTCTCACCTAGGCTCTGAGGCATTCGGAAAACCAAAGGAACCTCCCCATGGCCGGCCCTTCTGGTGCTAGGCTTTCCCAGCTGAGAAGCACCTCCAACCTCCCATGGCCCCAACTGAGTCCCGTCCTTCTCTCCAGCCTGCTCCTCTTCCAGTCTTCCCTATCTCAGGATATGGCTTCCCTAGCCATCCCTTACCTGCTCCCACTCAGCCCACTGCCCAATCCTGCAGATGCCACCTCTCTCACCTCTATGCCCCCTCCCGTCCATGGTCACCAACCTCATCAGTCCCCCAGCATTGTGTGTCTAGACAAATGCAGTACCTTCCACCGGTTCTCCTAGATTCCACTCTTGCCCCTATAGTCCACTCTGAACTAGAAGGGTCTCCTAGAAGCTGGATTCTTTCACAGGAAGCTTCAATCATTCCCTGGCTTTCCTGCAGTTAGGGTGAAGTTCAAATGCCACACAGGTCTTGCAGGTCCCTACCCTCCCTCCTCATAGCACAATTTCCTGCTCTTAAGGCTCTAACCACACTGGCCTTCCTACAGTGTCCCCAGTGCACAAGAATGACTCCTACCTCAGGACCTTTGCATGTACTGCCCCCTCTGCCTGGACCACATGTACCCTGCTTTCTTCCTGACAAATCTTTTTTTTTTAAGATTTTATTTATTTATTTGCCAGAGAGAGAGATAGAGAACACAAGCAGGGGGAGTGGCAGGCAGAGGGAGAAGCAGGCTCCCCACTGAGCAAGGAGCTCTATGCAGGACCCTGGGATCATGACCGAGCTGAAGTCAGACTCTTAACCGACTGAGCCACCCAGGCGTCCCACTTCCTGACAAATCTGTCTGATCATCCAGGTCCCACTGTGCTCACATAGCATTCTATACACATCTCCCATAGCACTTACCTGACATGGAAATTGTGCAGTTATCGGTGTGAGGATTTGTTTGATTCTTGTCTCTCTCACCAGGCTGAGAGCTCCTGGGAGCAGAGAGCACTTGTCCTGTGTACAGCTATATCTTCAGAGCCTAAGGTTGCACCCAGCATACAGTCGGTGCTCAGCTGATATTGTGGATGAGTGGCAGGGAGAAGTCAGCTGATCTACAGAGCCTGGCCAGAGTGGGGCATGGCCGTGGCTGCCTCTCATGGCTTACGTGCTAAGTGTTGTATGGCATCGTCATGGTTAACTTCCCAGGAGTCTCCTGACGTTTAAATAAGCAAATATCTGCAGTGTCTGGCATGTGATCAGAACATGTCAGCTGGTAATATCACTATCCCCATTTTACAGATGAAGAAGGCGAGGCTCACAGAGGTGAAGTGACTTGCCAGAGGTCACATAGATAGCAAGTGGCCGAGTTGCAATTGGAGCCCTTTCTGACTGTAAAGTTGCTGCATTTTAGGGAACTCAGAATCTGGGGTGGGTGGGTGGGTGGGTGAGGTTCACCGACATGTAAGCAGTCCTAGCATTACATCTTGGGAGGTACTATAATACTCTTGAGTGCTGAGGGCTGGGGACAAAAGTCTTTATGGAAGAAAGATCACTTGAGCCATGTCTTGGGATGTTTACCAGCGGCTAGCACCCATGAGAGGGCATTCCAGGCTGGAGGGACAGCAGGAGCGGAGGCATGGTGGTATGACGGGGATGGTGAGTAGTTTGGCATGGCTGAAGGGCTAGGCATGAGCCAGTGTGTAGGTGGCAAAGTGAGTTGCTGTTCTCAGTCTCCGATCTCATATGATCTCATGATGAGCTGCCCCCACTGTGGTGGCGGTGCTGCCCCATTTTCCTTTCCAGTCCATAGAACCTCTCCTGCTGGGCCTTGGGGAAGAAGGGAAGACCCAGCAGGCAACAACAGCTGGATATCTGATTCCCTGGATCACCTCTTGTCCTCTCCCCTCACCAGCCCTTCTCAGTCTCTAGTCCTTAGTCCTTAATCTCTTCTCAGGAATCCCCAGTTCCATCCAATCTGTCTTTCCCTTCAGGAAGAATAGGAAGGTCTGGGCTTCAATGTGGTCATTGAATCGGTACCAGTGTTAGGTAAATACTCAAGAATCAGTCAAACATGCGGGGTACTAGGATATTCGTTATAACACTGTTTCTGTCAGAGAAAAATTGGAAAAAAACTAAATACCTACCATCGCAGATTAATTAAATTATGGAATACCTATCCATACATTCTATAATGAATATGCTTGCTTTTGCATTAGCTATGGCTGCAGTTACGTATGTATTCATAATAAGTCTGGTTTCCCTCTGCTTTGGTTTCTGGGAAACTTAAAAACCAAATATGAAGCATATATGCCATAAACTAATCTTCCAACGTTTCCATCCTATCGTCCTACCATTATTTTCTGATTTTCTAGTTCATTCCTTTTCTATCCTGTTGCACTGTACAAATAGGCTGGCACAAATCCTTTTGACTGTTAGAGTAATAATGATACAAGCATCTTATATTGATGAAGCCAAGAACTACTTCATCCAAATGCCATATCAACCCATGAGGAAGAGACAGTCATCCACCACTTTACAGAAGGAGACACTGAATCCGGAGAGGTTAAGTAATTTTTGCAAGGTCAACTGCTTAGAGGTGGCTACATCAGGGCTAAGGCTCAGTTTTGCCTGACCCCGGGATCTGGAGTCTTAACCACTCTTCCACACTACACCCTAATAAACCCATAATCCATTCACGCCACCATGGAGCCACTCTGACCCTCACTGTTTGGGTGGCCATCCTATGTGGCTTCCCCCCTTCTACTCTCATAGGCAAGATGCCCAGGCATTGCTGGTTTGGGGTTGACCATGCAAAGTCTGAGAATTAAAGCCTCCTTGGGCCTGGGAGGTCCCCCAGGTTGTTCTGGCAGAATGCAGGACATACAGGGGTGGCAGGGACCTCACAGGGCATCCAGGCCAAACTCCCTCTGTCTCTAGGGGATTTTTGGACCTTGACAAGTGATTATCAGGCTTTTGCTTGCGCACCTTTTGTAAAAGGGAGCTCACCATCTATGAAGGCAGGCTTTCTACGCTGGCTGGCTCAGACTGTTTGGAAATCTTTTCCTTACACTGAAATTTGCCTCCCTGTAACCAGAGGATCATTAATAACAACAATGAATGAGAAAAACCAGGCCACTGTGTCAGCCACCTTGGTATGATTATTACCCTTAATCCCTGCAAACAATTCTCCAAGGGTAGTATTAGCATTCTCATTTTGCAAAAGAGGAAACTGAAGCTCAGAGAGGCTAAGTAACTTGTTCAAGGACACATAACTCCTAAGTAGTGGAGGCAAATTTAGAACCAAGTCTGCTTATGCTTCTTAAAAAAAGAATACTGAAGAGATTTTATTGATAGGGTAGGCTACAGAGGTCACTATTCTTTTTTTTTTTATTGAAATACACTTGACATACAATATCCTGTTCATTTCAGGTGTAGTCATAATGATTTGATATTTTTATATATTATGAAACGATCCTCATGATAAGCCCCGTTGCCATTGCTGTGCTTATGCTTTGACTGCCACCTGTGAAGCCCACTTCCACGCATGGAAGCCACAGCAAACAAGCCCACACTTCTGACCAACGTGGTCCTTCAGATACTTGGAGGCTAATCAGTTCTGTCTCCTGGACAGGGGAGATATAGTAAGGCAGGGGCAGGTGAAAAGTCAGGAATGGATAGAGGGGGATAAGCAGCGGTTACAGGAAATGACACACAAGCTCCACAGGGAGTATGATTCCGTAGGGCTGCCACTCTGGAAACTTCTTCCAAACACTGTTGAGAAGGAAGTGCCAAGGATATAGCCAGATCTCCATTCCAGGTCCAGCCCCTGTTCAGAAGCTTGCAATCTTGACCCTGCCAGCTAGGGCCAAATGGATTTGTCCATTTGGAACAGACTCATGCTCACTAAACTCTTAAGGGCTGATTAAAAACACCCATGGAGGGGCGCCTGGGTGTCGCAGTCGTTAAGCGTCTGCCTTCGGCTCAGGGCGTGATCCCGGCGTTCTGGGATCGAGCCCCACGTCAGGCTCCTCTGCTAGGAGCCTGCTTCTTCCTCTCCCACTCCCCCGGCTTGTGTTCCCTCTCCCGCTGGCTGTCTCTGTCAAATAAATAAATAAAATCTTTAAAAAAACAAACAAACAAAAAAAACACCCATGGAGTGGCAGCAACTTTTTTGCTGTTGCTAATCCCCGGGTTGCCTCTCTGTCCTTTAAATGGCTTCAGTTCTTCTATCACCATGAAACCAATTCCCTGCATTAAGTTCCCTCTGTCTGAAGGACCTGGAATGGCTTCTGTTGCTCCTATTGGCCTCCTGCACCTCCACGTCCATACCTGAGCTAAGCTGGCTTCACAAGTGGGCTGTTAGGCCAACAGCCCCTCCCTCTCTCCTCCACAATGGGGGGCATGTCTTGCCAACATCCTTCCGCCTTCTACTCGACCTTGTGTCTAGGCTGGACTTGTTTCCCTCTTCTCCTAAAAGATTCCCTCCCCCAACCCTGCCACACCCAGATTCTGGCATGAAAGACTTTCCATTTTGAAATTGCCTCTGCATGTCTCTTTTGCCATGTACTGATTTTGTGGCCAGACCCTCACAGTTCTGGGAGTGACTTGCTGTTGTTTTATGCACATCCATTATGAGCAATGGTGATGATGCTTACCATTTCCAAGCTTCCACCTCATGCCAGGCATGTGCCAGGGGCTCCATGAACATGATCTCATTTGGTTCCAGTGATGACTCTGCATCCCAACAATTCCCAGACGTGACAGATTTCCTGTTGTCCTCCCAAAGTCATTTTCCTCTTCTCCCAGAGTAATTGAGATTTGGCTGGACACATGGCTTCTGAGATGGACTACACTTCTCAGCCTCCCCCGCGGAGAGATGTCATCCTCATCCAGTGGCATATGAGTGGAAATAATGTATTCGCTTCTAGACCTTGACTTAAAATATCTGAGTGTGTGTCCTCCACTTGGTCCCCCTCCCTGTAAGCTAGAATGTGATGTGTCTGAGACCCAGCTTCACCCATGCAGTTGAGAGCAACATTCTAAGTGGTGGCAGAGCAATAAAATGAGGGAACATGGATCAGTGAGTGACCGCATGGAATAGAGAATCTATGTCAGGCTAGAGCAGCCAAATGTTACCCTAGAAAAATGCTCTAGCTTGATTAAGCCACAGTATTTGGGGTTCTCTTTGGTAGAGCAGCCTAGCCTTTATTGCCCGAATACATTTGATGCAGGTGGAGAGGTTCAGGAAGAGGAAGTGACTATATTCAAGGTCACATAGACCTCTGTGATTTCTTCTACTCCTCATCTCTCACATGGGCTTAGACACTAGGACCTGACAACTCAAAATGTGGAAGTGTCCTGAATCCATTCTTGCTTCTCTGCCCCCTCAGCTGCATCTCTGTTCAACTCCTCTTGACTGATATCACACCCACCTCCAGTTGGGTGGGCTTCCCTAACACCTGGCCAATACATTGCTGGGTGAATTGTCTCTCAAAACTCAGAACTGATGGTGTAATTGCCAGGCTTAAAAATACCCTTTATCAACCTGCTGGTTGCCTGAGGATGAGGTCCAGGCTCCTTGGCATTCACAGCTGGCTGTTGTTGCTGTTCTCTGGTTTCAGCCCAGTGGGGTAGTAGTGACCTGGGTTCAAATCTTGGCTCGACAGACCTGGGTTCAAATCTTGGCTTCACCTATTTCTAGCTGGTGACTTGGGCAAATTACTTCATCAAGTGTAACGTAGTGATTAAGAGAATGGGCTCTGGAATCAGACTGCTTGTGTTCCAATCCTACAGATTAGCTGTGTGACTTTGGCCAAGTGAGTAAATCTCTCTGTGCCTCACCTTTCACCTGCCCTCATTTCATCCATCTATCCTTCCACCTAACCAGCCCCCCACCCACCTGTGCATCCACCTACCCACCTTCCCATCTGTTCATTCACCCATCCATGTATGACCACCCCCTTAATGTGTCTGTCCATCCGTCAGTTCATCAGTTCAGCACGTCTGCCGGTGCACCTACCTACCCATTCACCTACCCATTTGTCCACTTACACTCTATCCACCCATGCACCCACACACCCACTCATCTGTTTGTCCACCCGAATGTCAGCACGTCTACCGTTCACCTGCTAGTTCAGTGGGAGAACCAAGTTAAACAGATGACTTCAGAGGCCTGGAGTAAAAGCTAATGCTCATGCTTATATCTGAGGTCCCAGCTGATGAGGGGCAGGTCAGCAGCACCCACAGTCCCATTTCTGTCCACTATGCCAGTGGTTCGTAGTCCCATCTTATCCAATACCCCCTTTTACTATCTAGAAGGCAAATTCACAGATAACATAACCTACCAATACATAACTATCAAGAGGCCTATAATATTCCCACTGTAATAGGAGAGATGAAAGGAAATTCATCTATAACAACACAACGGGCATTTCCAGCCCTGGGCATGGTGACACCGGAAGACATAATGAAGCAGTCAGAAGATCGGTCCTACTTGGTATAACATTTGGATGAGAGACAATGTTCAACTGAGAACTGTCAACTTTTTTTTTTTTTTTTTTTAGATTTCGAAGTGAGGGCTAAATAAGTATATTCATAGATAGACACTGAATCACGGGAAATATGACAGCTACTAAGGAAGACAGGGCTGCTGTATCGATATCTCAAGTATCATGGGTGATGTTGCCGGTCTGGAGTTTGAAAAAGGAGACAGTTCTTGGTGAAGTTATGAACAAAATGAGTACAGTTTCCCCCGGATTAACTTGGTAGTTTCATGGCTGGGAATTGCGGCATATGTTCAATGTCAATATGTAACCCACAGTGAGGTTCTGGCTTAGACACGAGCAAACGGGATTTTCTCTGCCATGAATGTCCAATAAGACATTCAACACCATGTCAGACTCAGGACAGGTCTTCGATGTGCACCGCCTTGAACACCCCTGATGTTCACCCACAAATGCCAGCAGCCCCCAGGCATCGTGACAACCCAGACCCACTGTCCCACTCACAGCCAGACAGAGCCCCCTCCTTTCACAGCTGGTTCCTGCCAGCCAGAGTCTGACAGGGCCGGGGACCCCAGGCTTGTTCTGCCACCTACGAGACTTCATCTTAGCAGAGCTGATCAAAGTCCACTGAAGTACAAAATGCCTTTGGGAATTATGGGCCCTGAGTTGTGACACAAGTAGATTTGCAAGTGGAAGTCCCGAAGCCAGTCTCAGCTGGGTGACCTTGGGGAAGTCTATTGACCTCTCTGAGCTTCAGCTTCCAGAATCACCAAACGGAATAATAATATTTCCTGTGTTAGGAGGAGGTCAAATCAAATGTGCATTTGCTAATCCTAATTTTTTTCAGGCTGACGGAGGAGGCCAGGGGTAGGAGAAGACCCAGGAACCCACCAGCCTGGCTTTGCAATTCAATAGCCCCACGAATCAGCTGTGTGGCCTCAGGCAAGATGCGTGACTTCTCTGGGTCTACTTCCTCCTCTGTAAAATGGAGATGACTACAGAAGCTGCTGTGTAAGATAGAAGTGAGATTGTCATGAGAAAATTCATGCAATGTGCTTTGCAGAGGGGCTTCAGTCCGAGCAGGCCCCATTAAATGTTAGCTGTATTATAGTTATTATTACGAACATGGGGAACATGTGCTGGGCTTGGGGAATGGGACCTGGTGATAGAAAACAATGAGCAGACTGGGCCCGCCCTACAGGCTCAGACTGTTTTATCCCTGGCACCTGGTATGTGCTCAGGGAATAAATGGTTATTGGGTTCATGGTGAGGATCAATGATCTGTCAGACAGTACCTGTAGGGTCAGTGAGGAGGGGATGGATTGTGTGAAGTGGGGAGCACTGACTGCCTCTGAGAAGGGCTAAGACACTATCTCCTCTTTGGCCAACTCCAAAATTGACCCCTTCTCCCCAGGCGAATGGAAAGCAAGATGAAGAGGCCCTTTGTTGTTGGGGCCAGGCTCTGCCTCTCAGGGGGTCATGGAGAACCAAGGAGGGTGGGCTTGGCCCTTTATGGGGGGTTGAGGCCCAAGGATTGGGCCATGGCCCCAATGGTACAGTTGCAGAGCTATGGCTGAATGAAAAGCAGCCCTCTTGCCTCTGTGCAGCCCATGGAGGGAAGACTGGGAAGGGTGCTGGGTGCTCTCCTGGACCATGCTACTGGAGCTGAGCCAGCCCGTTCCCACCTTTCCTCTGCCCACACTCCAGAAGCACACATGTCAGGAGATGTTCAAAGCAGGCTGGGCTTTCCAGACCTCCGGCACAGTCAGGTGGTAAGGGTGGGTTAGGGTGTGAAAATCCACATACTTGACATTCAAAGAAAGATAAAGTTCTTGAACATAAAGCTCAGAGAGAGCCTAAAATTTCCAAGATCTAAAGAGACACAGGTTCAGGTGGCTGGCACTCAGGGAGTTTGCCTTCCACACCTCAGTTCTGATGGTTGAACAATCAGTTTACAACTGGCTATTTTTGGCTCCCACTGCTTCAGAAATGTCCTTTTGGAAGCAAGGCCTCGGGGAGCCATCGCCTCCTGTTTGGTTTGAGAATCATGCGTGACTTCCCCGATAAGATCAGGCAACATCTTCTAATAGCCGCTTAAATGATTCTCGGAACACATTCCCAGCCTTGGCCATTTTTTCCAAACCCTAAAACAATCTCTTTGCATTTGCGTGGTTCTTGCTGTTCGGAATGCAGATACAGAGCCTTGGTTTTCCATTTTCCATTTTCCCTGCCTCATGTTTGTTTGAACAATAGACAAGCAAACTAAAAACCTACCAGCTGACCAGTGTCAGGGGGAAAAAAAGACAGAGATTTACCAACAACAGGAAAAAACAATCAGGCCAAATATAACTATGGCCGCTTCTATTTGTAGAGCCCTTCCCATTCCAGCCGAGCCTCCTGTTTGTTGCCTCCGGTTACCTCTGTGACGAGGCATCACTGTTCTCTTTCTTCAGATGAAGAAACTCTGGCTCAGAGAGGTGACATAAGTTACCAGAGCTCATACCTGGGGAACATCAGAGCCAGATAGCAAATCCTTATGTGGCTCCAAGTCCCAGGCTCCACCCAAGAGTAATAGTGACAAAGGTGACAATTATTAAAACAAAAGCAACTCTTTACTGAGCACCTACTATGCACAAGGCGCTGTCCTGGTTGCACAGGCGATATATTTTCATTGTTCCATTCCTCACTCACATCCTACTTGGAAGAATGCACCCTATTCTGCAGGCCAGGAGACTGACGTCTGGAGGGAGGAGGTGGCTCGCCCTGGGTCCCACGTGAGGAAGTGATAGAAATAGGACTTGACTCCTTTCCTTTCCTGAACAGTGGTGCAGATGCTTTTAGAGGGCATCCCAACAGTTTTTCTTATTTTAGTAATTATGAATTATTTTTACAAACCAGAAAAAAAAATGAGTAACTAGAAAATAAACCTTGGCCTCCTGGATATTATTCCTTATGACAAAGCTAAGGATGATAGTTTACTGATGGAAGTGAGTGAATTCAAGGAAAACTATTAAGCTGAGCCATTCAGAGCCTTGGGGAGTGTCTGAACTAGAAGGGGCTCAGGCCTTCAGGTGACAGTGGATGATGTGAGGCCCAAGAAGTGAAGGATCCTGCCAAGGGTAGGCAAAACTCCAGGCTAGTAGGGTTGAGAGTACAGACTTCTCTTTTATATCCCCTGTGGCTGCCTCCACCTATCAACTTTGTTTTACAAACACAGACTGGGGCACTTGGTTGGCCAAAGGACTTTGAAAACTTCTGGGAGGAGAAAGAGAGGAAATGAAATTGGGAAGCTGACCTGGTGGCCTATTGGGAGCCACTGTGTGGCTTATCTGGACCATAGGAAGAATGTTTAAAATCTAGCGTGGTCCATCACGTTTGTCCCTGGATTACCTGTCATTTACTTTGGCCTGATGTCTGAACCCCTTCCTCTATTTGAGTGGCTGCCCACCTTGTGGACTCAGAGCCCACCTTCCCACTCAAGAAGCTAAAAATATGTGCAACTGGCTTGCCCACCACCTTTGCTGTGCAGGATCAGGCACGTGACCAGATGCAGCACCCCAGACTTGGCATTAGGAGCCAGTGAGTGCACAGGCAGTGTGACCTGAGGAATGGGGTCTTCCCCGGGCTGATTCTATGGAAGAGTTTGGGGCCTTAATTCTGGTCAAGCAGCCCTGAGCCTGGTCCCCTGTCCTTGCTGAAAGTTCCTACAAAGGCCCGATGTGCTTTGAATGAATTTTTCTGCCAAAATCATCTAGGCTCCATCTCTGTTGTTCACAGTCTAAAACCCAGTCAGATCCAGCACTTTGTGGATTACTTGCCCAGGAGCACTTACAATTAAAACAGGAGGCCTTACTGAAAGATGTCAGTGATAACTCCCACCAAAAGGTAGCTCATTATGGGGGAAAGGACAGAAACACACGGATCAAAGGGACCCAAGTTCTGTACCATCGCTGTGCAATTTGTGCCATTTGGGGAAAGTTGCTTGTATTAGTTTTCTATTGCTGCCATACAAAGTACCACAAATTTAGTGGCTTTAAAACAATGCAAATTTATCATCTTACAGTTTGTAGGTTGGAATTCCAACATGAGTCTCAATGGGCTAAAAGCAAGGTGTTGGCAGTGCTGTGTTCTTCTCTGGAGGTTCTAGGGGAATCTCTGTTTCTTTGCTTTTTCCAGCTTCTAGAGGTGGTCTGCATTCCTTGGCCAATGCCCCCTTTCTCCATCTTCAAAGCTAAAGACATCACCTCTCTCTGACCCTCTTTCCATCATCACAGCTCTCTCTGACACAGCCAGGAAAGTTTCTCTACTTTTAAGGGACTCATGTGATTAGATTGGGCCCACCTGGATAATCCAGAATAATCTCCCCACTTCAAGTTCCTTAACTTTAGTCACATTTGTAAAGTCTCTTTTGCCATGTGAGGTAATATAGTCACAGCTTCAGGGGAATAGGATGTGGATTTGGGGACCATTATTTTGTCTATAACAGGTTGCCTTGTGGCCCACTGAGATTTGTGTCCACCCCACATGCAAAATACATTCATTTCATCCCGTGGTCCCCTAAATTCTCATCCTGTGACAACATCGACTTGAAGTTCAAAATCTCATCTCAAGCTCATCAGCTCCAAAGCCTCAAATGTCATCAGCTGAACCACATAAATTGGGGTGGGGCCCTGGGTATAATCCATCCTGGGGCACAATTCCTCTCAAGAGTTAAGTTATCTGTTCCCAGGGCGCCTGGGTGGCTCAGTTGCTAGGCCTCTGCCTTTGGCTCAGGGCGTGATCCTGGCATTCTGGGATGGAGCCCCGCATCAGACTCCCTGCTCAGTGGGAAGCCTGCTTCTCCCTCTCCCACTCCCCCTGCTTGTGTTCCCTCTCTCGCTGGCTGTCTCTCTCTCTGTCAAATAAATAAATAAAATCTTTTTAAAAAAAGTTATCTGTTCCCTAAATATGATGATGAGACATAAGATAAGTTATAGACATTCCTGTTCAAAACAAGAGGAATGGAAGGAAAAAAGTCACTGGTCCTAAGCAATTTTGAAATCCAGCCAGGCAAATTCCATTAGGTCTCAATGTCTGGGAATAATCTTCTGTGGCTCAGGGCTTTGCCCTATGGGTTTGCCACTCCACCCTCTTGGTCCTCCTTCCTTCCTCATGAAAGGTAGCAGGTGTTTGCAGATGAGTGGTTTTACCAGTCTGTGTTCTGTCAGTAGGATTTTGGGGATCTGCCAGTCTACTTTCATTTCATAGTGTCTTTCAGACCAAGCTGGCAGTATTTCCGCCAGTATAACATTCTCAAGAACCCTGTGGGTCTCTTTTTACGTCATGGGGACTCACTCCATTAGATAAGAGCCTCATCCACGTATCTCTCCTAGATAATCCCTTAATTTTTGGCATTTGCTCAGGCGGCTGAGCAAGCACACCTTTAAGCTTCTGAGATACTCTGGGGTTTGATTGAGGGCATCTGTGACTCACACCTTCCATCTCTTCAAAGAGCCTTTTGTGCAACTGAATACTTTGAACTTTTGATCTTTCTAAGGTATTAGTGGAAAGGTGTAGAGCTGCACACTCAGCCTTTTCTCTAGAGCACGATGTCCTGACAGCAAACTTCTTAATTTCAGCATCTTTTTCTAGTGAGATGGGTAGAGAACTGCCCAATTATCAAGTCCTGCTTCCTTTCTGTGTAACAGTTCTTCCTTCAAGTTTATCTCTTTCTGCTCACATTTTTCTATAAGTAGCAGGAAGATCCCTACAGGCCACACCTTCAACATGTTGTTTGGAAATCTCAGCTAAACATCCACGTTCATCATTTACAAGTTCTGCTTTGCACATAACTGGAGGACACATTCCTGCCATGATTTCTGTCCCTACATAACAAGTATCCCATTCCTTCTAGTTTCTGATAACATAAGCCTCAGTTCCCCCTGAGCTCTCACTAGCAGTCCCTTTTTATTTTATTTTTAAGGATTTATTTATTTATTTTAGAGAGACAGCATGGGAGGGAGAGGGAGAGAATCTCAAGCAGACTGCACTGAGCCCAGAGCCCGATGCGGGGCTCGATCTCATGACCCTGAGATCACTGCCTGAGCTGAAGCCAAGAGTCAGTCACTTAACTGACTGAGCCACAGGCATCCCTCCTTTTTAAAAGTTTTACAATTTATTTTAGTAATCTCTACACTCCATGTGGGGCTCAAACTCATGACCCCAAGATCAAGAGTCATGTGCTCTTCCAACTGAGCCAGCCAGGCACCCCCCACTGGCAGTGCCTGTAATGCTCCATCTCAACTCACAGTTTGTTGGTGATGCTTCTCATTTCCTTCTGAGTCATCACTAACCAAGTTGTTAATACCCACTTCTACTAACAGTATATGCAAGGAGACCTAGGGTTTTTCTATCATACTTCTCAAAATTCTTCCATCCTCTGCCCACTGCTCAGTTCCAAAGACACTCCACATTATTTGCTAAAGCAACGACCGACCCACTCTAGGCACCAAAATCTACATTTTTTTTTCTGTTGCTATCATAACAAAGTGCCACAAACTTAGTGGCTTCAAATGACACAGATGTACTATCTCCTAATTCTGTAGGCTGAATTCCAACACAGGTCTCACTGGGCTCAAATCGAGGTGTCAGCAGGACCGCATTGTTCTCTGGAGGCACTGGAAGTAAATAAATTTTCTTGCCTCTTTCTGCTTCTAGAGGTGGTCTGCACTCCTTGGATCATTCCCCCTCGCTCCATCTTCATCAAAGCCAGCTAGTGTCACCTCTCTCTGACCCTCTCTCCATCATCACAGCTCTCTCCAACCACAGCTAGAAAAGGTTCTCTGCTTTTAAGGACTCATGTGATTAGATTGGGCCCACCTGGATAATCCAGGATAATCATCCTATCTCAAATTCCTTAACCTTAATCACATCTGCAAAGTTTCTGTGGCCATGCAAGGTAACATATTGACAGGTTCCAGGGATTCGAGTGCTGACGTCTTTGCGGGGGCTGTTGTTCTGTATGCCACATTGCCTAACTCTCTGAGCCTCAATTTTCTCATCTATAAAATGGGGATACTGACATTCCTCCCAGATTGTCGTGAGGATTGAATGAGAGCATTTGCCTTTCAATGAATGTCAGAAATGCAGGCCACACCCCAAACCTACTGACCCAGAATATGCATTTTAATCCTTAGGAGACTGAGATGCCCAGCAAAGTTAAGAGATATGCTGATGTTGGAATTCAGGGTTGGACTGAGAATCTCATCCCCTGGCCTCTAACCCTGCGTTGCCACTAATTCACTCTAAAATAAGGGGCCTGTTCAGGTATTCTCAAAGAGCACTTTCATCCAGGACATTGAACTAGACAGATTCCAAAGCTAATTACAATCTGACATTTTAGAACTGATGACTAAGGTGATAATGGTGAAATTGTAGGCAGCAGCAACTGGATGAGTGGGAGGGATTATCAGCTAGGGGAGCTCCCTGGCACCCCTCAAGTCACATCATTAAGGTGACAACCCACTCTGCCTAGCCATGAGGTCAACTTGGTCCATTGTTTGTGATTTTAAGAAATCAGTGTATTCCCAGCAGGCTAGGCTGGAGCTGCTGTGGGTCCTAGCTGTCCCACCTAAAACAATGAAATGGCTGTCAACTACCTAAGTGATTATTCCCCATAATTAAGGCAAGATTAAGAAGGTAGATCCCTCACGTTCTCTGGCCAAAATTATGTGAACACAAAGACTGGCTTCTTGGTGGAGAGAATTACATGGAAACCCCCTGGCATATTGAACAATGAACTGGCACTGGTTGGCCCCCGTTGGAGTCCAGCCCAGTGCTTCATTGGCTGAGAGTCAAGGGCTTCCTGCCCCCTTCAAGGACAGACTGCTTTCCCCATGACTTCTCAGACCCTCAATATCTCACCATCTTGACCCATGCCCAAAAGGTCCTTTCCTTCACCATGCCAGAGAGGCTCACTGTGCCCACCTAAGCCCACCCTGTTCCCTGGTCCTTTGTGAAGATAAACTTTCGCTGTGATTACTGAGGCACATATGGAAAGCTGGGTTTAAATATAAAATTCTGGGTCAGTGAGCTGGCCTACTTCATTCTTTTCATCTATCCCAGGTCCTAAGTGAAAAGAGAGAAATTTCTCCATGTTTCAGTTGCTCCAAGAGCCCAGTCTAAAACTCTGGGGGTCGAGGAGGGGAAGGCATTCTGGCAGTTCTGCATGTTATGGTTATCCCAAGTGAAAAGGAGGTGACTATTCCCACAGGGTCAATACCATTATCCTGGGGTTCTCCAGGCAGGCCCTCTGAGATGGGCAGAAGCTGGGGAAGGCCCTTGCCCAAGGGCAGGAGGGCTGCCCAGTGGCCACAGGGACAAGACCTGCAGCTGGGATACCAGGGAGTGGGGCAGGTGACCTGTGGCCTCAGGCCCCATGGGCTGTGAGAGCTAGCTGTGCCACACAAGGCTCTCTGCCTAGAGTGGCAGATGGCATGGAGGAGGGGCCCTGACGTAGATGCAGAAGGTGGTTTCCACGAAGTCCACATGAGCACAGGAATGGACATGAGTGTATGGCCAACAGTCTGTGAAGAGGTGGGGGCCTGGAAGGAGATGAGCCAGACAAGCTTGGCCAGGCCATTCAAGCTCAGCTCCCAGGAGGACTGAATGCCATGTCAAAAGCTTTGGATGGAGCTGCAAAGTGTTGAAGAAAGCTGAGATCACTGTGGTGGTGGTGGTGGTGGGGCACCTTTATTTAAACCCTGGATTAACCATTACCTAAAGGAAATGAACATTGTGGGGCTCCAACTCTGCACCCAACAGTGTCCTGTATGACTTCCCATGGCCTCCTAGCTAATCCTTAAACAATCCTGTGAGGTAGGAGTTAGTTATTCCTACAGTGGAGTTATGGAAGATCATATAATTGGCCTCAATCTTGAGCTTGCCCTGGATTTAGCCTTTTGCTAAATGACTTTTCAGTTACTCTCATTCAAGGAGTGCAGTCAGTTTCTCTGCCCCTGGCTTTGCATTTGGCCATGTAACTCACTTTGGCCAACAGAACAAGGTGTGCCACTTGGAATCTGGACCTTAAGAGGTGTTGCAGGTTTTCATCTGTCCCCTTGTGCCTCTGCCATCACCATGAGAAGAACATTCCCCTCAATGAGTTTGCTGGCTCCAGGCAGGGGCTCAGAGACAAAGAGAGCCAGCCTGGATCAGCCAACCCCTGGCTCACCTGCAGAACTCCTGAGTTGAAGAAGTGCTTGTTACTGTATCCGGCTGGGGTTCTGTGTGTGTGTGTGTGTGTGTGTGTGTGTGTGTATGTGTTTTGTTGTTGTTACACAGCATCATTATGGCCGCAGTTAACTGATACACAAGGATGATAATAGACCATGTTACAGAGTTGTAGTGAGGATTCAAAGAAAATAATCCACGTAAACACCTAGCTAAGAGTTTCAGTTTGGGAAGATGTAAAATTTCTGGAGACGGATGGTAGTCGTGGTTGTGCAACAATGGGAGCATACTTAATGTCACTGAACTTCACACTCAAACATGGTGAAAATGGTAAACTGGAGGCTATGTATATTTTACCACAGTAAAAAAGAAAACCACAGAAACAAAACACTTAGCTCCTGGCACACAGGCAGTGCTTGAGAAACGTTAGCAATTATTAGAAGGCAGGGGGAGGTGTGTGGTGAAGCTGCTCTCCAGCAACACTACAAGAAGTGACCAGTGAAGCCCCCCAGGTGAATGGCTCTGGAGTGACTATGCCTGGCCTCTCTCTGCTCACCACCTAAAAGAAGGGCCATAAACTCATTCACACTAACGGGCTGGATGGCATTCGCAACAGTGACATAAGGAGAATAATGTTTAGCAGTGTTTAACTTCGGTCCCCACGTTGGGAGAAACTGAGGCTCAGAGAGGCAACCTCAAGGTCACTCAGTAACTTTATGGCATAACTAAAACTGAAGCTAGGCTCTTGACTCCTAGTCCAGTGCTCCTTCTATTCTGTCATAGACAGGCTTTGTCTAATCACTAATGGTGGAACCTCAGGCGCCTGGACAGGATTTGGGGATTCCTGGTGCATCTCAAAGCATGTGCGCAAGACATCAACCAACACAGAAAGCAATTCCTGCTTGCAGTTTCCTTCTACACAATGATGAGATAAAATGGTTTCCCCCGCCCTTCTCCTCCTTTTTTTTTTTTTTTTTTTTAAATTAAGCTGAATACATTTCTGCATGAGATCTTTACTTCAGTTTTGGACAGGGTTAATTAAAAGAAAAAATACATATTAAAAGGCCAATTTGATTACTGCTACACATTAGTAATGCAATGACTAATTGATTGAATGTCTATGTTAATTGCTTCCTGAATCAGTGATTTTGCTGCTGAATACCAAAGAGGTGTTGCTATTTTGAAATTAGTAATAATTTCACTGCTCTGCTCCAGGATGGCAGAGCGTAGCGCGTGAGTGTTCTCCTGGATTTAAACCCACCTCTACTTCCTCTTGCCTCCCTTTATCCTGACTTCTCCATTTTTTCCCTGGGTCACTGTCTACCACCCACTCCTGAAATCATGGACTCTCAAACTTTGGTCTATATCAGACTCCAGGGGAGCTTCCTGAAATGCATAATCCTGCCCCCCAGACTTTGATCTGGAAGGCCTGGGAATCTGTATTAACAAGCATTTTAGTGGCTGGGTTGGGGGTTTCCCTTTGGAAAAACAAAACAAAACAAAACTGGCTGAGGTAGAGATGCCCTATGAGGCACCAGGCTCCAAACTCTGACAGCAACTCCTTCTTCTCACTGGGTTGCAACCCTCTGCTTCTTTGCTGGTGGGTCTCGCTCCAGCCCAACTTTTGTGAAATGAACCCATTACTGGTCTCCCCTAACCTGCTTTTTCTCCATGAGTTTCCATCTCAGCAAATACAGACTCTGCCCAGCCCTACTTACTCAAACCCAGAAGCCTCTTCTATTCCTTCCCCAAACACCCTTTCAGCAGCCAGATCCTAACTCTATCCCATTACAAATCCTACTGAAATACTCATTTCTGTGACTTTAAAACATTGTTTCCAAGAGTTGTTTTTGTTCTCCCACTGGTCCTTTTATTGTCTCTCTGGATCACGGGTGTGGTCCCTTCTCTCTCTGAGATGTTAATTACAGTGACTTTGGAAAGTTATCTTCTGCTTCCTGCATCATCTCTATTTCCTCCCAGTTTTTTTTCCCTCCTGTTTTGGTCTCTGTTTCCTTCAGACACCTGCTGAGCCTGGAGATCTGTTTCCATTTAGGGGAGAAGCACTACGCGGCCGACTGGGAGCCCTTGTGGGGGTGATCAGTGAAGGGTGGGCTTCACGGAAGGTGGCTGAGGTGGACTGTGCGCTGGGAGGCCCCAACGTGGCAATGCCCGTGGGTGTTTCTTTGGGGGCTAGTGAGCTTTCCTAGATCAGAATCACCCAGTCCTCTGCCTGGGGGACCCACCTAGCTGCAGGCATTTTCAGAGCAAACTAGGCAAGGGGCTATCGACTTTTCCTTCTATTAACTCCATCCCTCCTTCTAACATGGGCTCTAGCAACACCCCCACCATCAGCTGTGCCTTTGACACACTTTCCACCCTCCACATCAGACCACCCCTGCTCCCTGAGAGGGTGGGTTCCAGCCATCTCGGCACCACCTCTTCCTCCCTTCCAGGCCCTGCTGGATGACGCTGAAGGGCCCAGCCTACATGCGCCATCTCTGGGCACGCTTCCTGAGACCCCGGGCAGCACTGCAGTCTGTTTTGGGTCTCATGCACCTAGGGATGTGGCCAAGGGTGCAGGCTCTGGAGCTAGACTGTCCAAATTCAGGATCTCCTGGGGTCTGGCCAATGCTGGCAACTCCTGCGAAAGGGGCAAGCTAAGCAGCACTCCCTCCTTGAGAGGAGGAGAGGAGAGAATGTGTGGGAAACTTAGCAGAGCGCCTGGCACAGCACAAGTGCTTGGTAAACGTTAGTTCTTCTTGCTGGCTGCTATTCCATTTCTGACTTAGACTTGACCACACTTCTGATTCAAACTCTGCCCTAGGTGGAGAAGGAGGGTTCAGGCTGTGGGCGAGCGGTGGAGAAAGTGGGTGGGGACAGGGTCAAGGGGGATCATCTCCTGGGATGAAAGAGGAGGGGACCATGAAGTCACTGAGATCATGGTGACCTCAGCAAGAACCTCAATCACCGTGCGGGAGCCAGACTCCTTGCCTTCCTTTGAAGGGAATTTGTCTGGTTCAGTGCATGAATACATCCCCCTGTCATAAATATATGGACTGCAGGTGAAAGCTCCCTGACTCCTTATCCCACTCTTCTATTTTCTTATTAATTGAGAACTTTAAGGAAAATAACGGAAAGCACTTTGTTTCAATTCATTGTTAGAAACTTCACCAAATGTCAGAGCCAGAAGTCCCTTTTAGGATCACTGAGCAGGGAATGTGGAGTTGTTTTCTTTTAAAAGCTTTAAAGGAGTGTTTTTTTGTTGTTTTTTTTTTTTTTTTTAGTTTGCTTTCTTTTAAAAAGTGCCATATTAAGAAAAATGACACTATCATTAAGAATTTGGCCAATAGAGAGCAGGTTATTTTCTTTGTGGGTTTTTTTTCTGCTTGAGCTTCAGTCTTTCTCATCTGAAAAATGGGAATATTCTCACAGACTCATGAGATTCAGGGAGACCAGTGTACATGTATCTGGCCTGATACTAGGTACACCATGGGTGATCAATAAATGTTCATTCTTCTCATCCTCAACCTGGGTGTATAGAGTCCTCCAGTGAGCACTTGAGGAGGAGGACTTGGTCATTCTGTTGGATGCCAGAAGCAGCCACGTAAAGTAGATGTGAGGTCATCGAGCTCATCATGGCATTATTTATAATAAAAATTTACAGATGCCCTCATTGTCCAGCAACACAGACATGGCTCAGTAAATCACGCCACATCCACTGGATGTTCTAGGGAGTGGCCATTTAAAATTATAATTATAGGGGCGCCTGGGTGGCACAGCGGTTAAGCGTCTGCCTTCGGCTCAGGGCGTGATCCCGGCGATCTGGGATCGAGCCCCACATCAGGCTCTTCTGCTATGAGCCTGCTTCTTCCTCTCCCACTCCCCCTGCTTGTGTTCCCTCTCTCGCTGGCTGTCTCTATCTCTGTCAAATAAATAAATAAAATCTTTAAAAAAAAATAAAATAAAATAAAATTATAATTATAATTATAATTATAATGTCAACAGCAACTTAGTGTTTATTCAGTTGAGCACTTACTGGGTGCTGGGCCCTGTGCTTTGTAGGCAGAAGGTCATTCCTTCCTCATACCAACCCTGTGGGGTGGGAAGCATTATCAACCCTGTGTTACAGATCGACATTGAGAAATGAATCAAAGTAAAAAAAAAAAAGCACCATGTAAAATTGATTGTACTTTATAATTATATCTGTACAGTAACAGAATGCAAAAATAAAGGTCAGAAGGGAATACAAAATATGAATGTGGTCATATTTTTTCCTTCTATTGAAAAAACTTTCTATAATGTTGATTTATCACTTTTTAAATCTTTTGGAAAAGTAGTTGGAAATTAGGGCAGTGTGGGATCATAGAAAAGAATCAGAGAGAGCCGTTCCAAACCCCAGCTCTGGGACTTGCCAGCTGTGTGACATTAAATGAGTCATTCGGTGTGTCTGAGCCTCAGTTTCTCATTTGAGAAATGAGTGTGATATTTTGGATGATGGTTATTCTCTTATTTTTCCTTCTCTCTACTTTCTAACTGCTCTTTGGTTTTCACTGTATCCCTACTACTTGCATAACCTGGAGGAAAGATATATAAAAATAATATCTACTTTGCATGATGTTTTTTAAGATTAAATTAGGTCATGCAATAAGGAATCTGACAAAGCTTACAATATTAATCTTCAAAGAATAAACAGGTCTCAGCAGGGTGGGGAGGAGGGCAGATCACTCAGGGGTGGGAGACTTGGGGGGCTGGGGGAGGATGTATGAATGTGGGAGACCCGGGGTGGGGCGGCCCACAGGGTGTGCGGTGGGAACAGCTCCTCTTGCCAGCTCAGAGGTCGCTGGCTGACCTCCCTCCCGCGCCTGCCTCATGTTCACAAGGCATTTCTGAATCCTTGGTGAAGCCACCCCCACCTGATTGCTCAGTGCCTGGGGTCACAGTACAGCCTGTACCTCCTGAGGAGTCCCTGAGGGGAAGGGCTGGAGGAGGGGATAGGTTTCCACCTCACCCCCCAACTCAGGCTCCATTACCAGAAAACACCATCTGAACCACAATCCAGAATGAGCAGAGGGTGTATCTGGGGCAAAGTGGGAAAGGGTTGAGACTGTGGGCTCTGTTATTATATTCATTTTGCAGATGAGAAAACGAGGCAAACAGGCTCAAATGAGACAATGACCATAAGAAGTCACTGGGAAAAGAATTAAGTATGTTCCAACGCCAGGAGCTGGGACCACTCTACACACACACACACTCTCTCTCTCTCTCTCCACAAGTGCTAAGTGTCAATCAGAGCTGAAAACAGGTGTATATGCACATGTAAAAGAGACAGAAGACAACACATCCATGGCTATGGGGGAGGTAGAGACTGGGGTTTCAGGCCTGCTACAGTCAGGCTTTAGTGGAAACAGAAGAAAGGCATAGTCCACCTGGAGGGACGAGGGGCCAGCAGGAGCAGACCCAGAGAAGGGTAAGCTCAGAGAACGTTCTGGGGAGGACAAATTTCTCAGATCAGGATATGGGGGTATGTGGAAGTAGCAGGGAGGTGGGAAAGCATTTTGGGGCTTTGTCTGTGGTGAGGGGTCTGTATAGAACCCAAGAGTTAGGGCAAGTTCTTGGGGCCTCAGGGAAAGTTCTTGAGCAAGCCAGTGATACATAGATACTGACTCAGGATGACCTACAGGCCAGACCCAGCCTGGAGCAGGGAGGGTGGGAAAGGTGAACAAACGGTCCTTGTTCTTAGTGCCGTACTTGAAGGGAGAATTTCCCTTGGACCACCGGCTGGCTGAGCTATGATGCTCCTACTTTCTCTGGAGAAAGTGGGTAGAGCCTCTAGTTTTCTGCTGCTCATGTGTGGGAATTTTGCCCAAATCTATGGCTATAGATAACCTAGAGGAGGGCCGATTATTTGAGGGAGACTCTCACTCTGGAAACAGTCCAAAGTCTGGGTCCTATAGACCCCATGTGTTTGGTTCCAAACAGAGTAGGAAAAATTTAAATCATCCCTTATCCATAAGGCACACATTACCACTTAATAAGCCCTTTCTATGGATTGTCTAATTTTCTCTGCACAAGGGCTCTGTACTTCGAGTGCTGAAGTGTTCATTTCACAGATGAGAAAGCTGAGGCTTTGCCCAGCCCCACAGCTAGCTGGCAGAGTGAAGTCTCAAACCCGGTCTCCTGACTGTGTCCAGCCCCCAGAGGTGCCTACGATCCTGTGCTGAATTCCTTGAGGAGACGGACCTGGAACCAGAGGAAAGGCAGGGCCTGAGGAGTCTTGCTGCAGTTCCGCAATCATCC